>NC_084462.1:32226251-32848426 GCF_027409185.1 Cynocephalus volans
ATTCTAAAGAGACCAGCCGCCAATGCCGGCTGCCATTTCAGATGCTTGCTGTGGACAGTCCTGCCTCCCTGTTCCCTGTGATCCTTCATGTGCCCACTCTCATCTCCCCAGCCTGGAATTTTCCTTCATTTTCTGACTTCTCCATTCTCTGATTTCAAAACCAGCCTTCCTTTGTTCTCCCTCTCAGCAGTTACGTAACTTGCTGTGGGTAGTAAGTGGCAGGCCAGGTATTCAAAATCAGGGCCCAACCCAGATTTGGTGATCTGCCTCCTCAATTCCTGGCATTTTGGATATTGGTGCTCCCACACAGTGTTTTCTTTTCCTACTATGAGTGTCTTGGATGAAGCCTCTTGTTCCAGCCCTAGTCTTTATAGGACTCAACGCCATCCACCAATATCCCACCTGGGCTTAGCCCAGCCCCTCTTCTGTGAGGTGTGGGGCTGCAATTCCAAATATAACATACCATTTTGCCAAATTATGGCATTCCTGTAAATATTCCTTTGGACCAGTGAGCAAAGTAGAACATTTTATGGAGTATTACAGACATGCGGCTAAATATTTTTCATTAGAACCCATTTGTAGTTACTCATTACAGCAATTTTTAAACACATACACAGAGAGTCAGGGAGTAAAATGTCTTAGCAAGAAAAGAGTTAGATGTGCCCAGACACTCATTTTGAAAAAGTCATTACTTTGCCTACTAGAGCTTAACATGCTTCCTGCCTGCAATCCGGCCTGCTGGCTGCGCAGGGAACATGAGTCTTTAAGGATGTCGGAGCACAAGAGTGGAGGGACTCATTTCCTGGGCCTGAATGTCAAGTGAAAATTCCCCCCACCCCCTTTTTAAAGCTTCTTCCTAACTCCTTTCTTTACCTCTACTCCCAGATTTCTGGAAAGAACTGTCTTAATTCACAGCATCTATCATTCCCTCCGTACTCATCATGGTAAACGCTGTATTGAAATGTGTATGTCTCCTGTGATTTTCTAGCTGCCAAATCTGATAGATTTTTGGAGTATTTTTTAATTTAGAGTATACAAATAACAGTTGTATGTATCATTTATGAGTTATGTAGATCTATCTAGAGAAAAAAAAAAAAAATCCCTCTTCAAGCCCAACCCCACATCTCATTCTTCTCAGCAACAGGAACTACTGTCTGCTATTTTGTGTGTATCTTTCTGACATTTTCATGCATGGATGTGCTGGCATGTCCCTTTTTACTTTTGAGAGATTCTGCTAACTTGCCCTCCAGAGGATTTTGCATATTTATGTGTCAACCAACAGTACATGAGTGTCTTTTCTCAAGCTTGGCCACACTGTATAAGACCAGTTTTCAATTTGTTTTTTCATCCTGAAGGATTAAAAAAAGTATTTTGTCATAGTTCTTGGATGTATTTCTTGGATTACTATAGAGGTTGATAATCTTTTCATATACTTATCAGATATTTTTGTTTGTTGATTTCTGAGAGATTTTTAAATATCTCTTACTGTAACTTTGGATTTGCCTTTCAATTCTTAGATTTTCAATACAATTTTGCTTTGTGTATTTTCCAACTATGTTGTTAGGTACATATATTTTGATTATATAGTTGTCTTAAGTAATATCTTTTATCAATAAAAATATGTCTCTTTGACTCTGGATTTCTTTATATCTCTTGTAAAACCATTGCAACAAACTTATTGATCTGCCTGCTTCTCCTGCCTCTCCTTTTCAATACTTCTTCTTTGTTGGCTTCAGAATATCTTTCCAAAATATTGATTTGGTTCTAGCTGGTGTTAGTATTAGAATAAGCTAATGTAGGGTAGGAGGCCACAAAGAGTATGGGTGGAAATCCCAAATCCCAACTGCTGGCCAGGGGCTTCCCTCTGGATGTGTTTGGAGAAGGTGGGGAAGGGGCACTTTCCCCTCCTGGCTACCATGAGGATGTGTGGTCCACTGGCCTCTGCTGTAGGCAGAGCTGCCCTTCTGGTTGATGCATTCATTGGTGATGGGCTCCTCTGAGACGTGGGTTGTTTGCCTTTGTGGAGTGGGGCTGGGTTGGGGTGGGACCCTCAAATGCTTGAGGCCACTGGGAAACTGGGAAGTCAGATCTAGCTGTTACCTGCTTCTTCGATTGGCCCACCAGCTCCTCCTGAATTGAATTGCAGGGGTCAACCCTGTTCCATCTGGGGCTTTGCCAATAAGATAAAATGCCTTCTTCATAGTTTTAATGACTTGAATTGAAAAACACCATTTTCTGCCAATAAAGCAGAGAACTGATAGAGCAAGCTGCTGTTGTTTTTCAGGCAGGTTTATGTGGTCAAGGAAGTACTTCTTCTTGTGATCTTTATTCAGGACGGGCCCAAGGGGCCCTGTTGGAGATGCACGCAGAGAGCTAGGTGGTGGACCAAGCACTGGAGCCCGGGAGAGGACTTGGAGTCTCTTTGCCATCATTGGGGCCTTTGGAGGACATTGCTGCAGATTCCACAGGGAAGAGGTGGAGTTTCCGGGGCATTGGAAGAGTAAATGAGCTGATCTGAATGAGCTCTGTGGATGGGAGTGTGTGCACTCATGCCCTTTTTGAGAGCCCAGACTGACTCTGAGGTCACGTCTTTGCCCAACTTGAAGGGATGCCACTCTTTGATCTGGACACAAGCCATGTGTTTCCACGTCACTTCCCTGCTCCACAGTCCTTGACATCGGGTCTCCCCACTGCTGGAGGATCAGCTCTGGATCTTATAAATGGGCTTCAGAATACCTGATTGATTGACCACTGTTTTCTTGTCCTTGCCCCAGTCATTCCCTGAAACACCTATTCCCGCTTCTTGGTGGTACATTGCTCATTTTCTTTGCTCTGACTTTGCAGCACACGCGGTGCATTTTACCTAAAGAGTTTTTCCTCTTCCCCTCTCCTCCTTTGCAGGCTCTCACCTGGAAATTACCCGTTCATGCTCCACGGCCCAGATCAAATTTTATCTCCTCTGTGAAAACTTCCCTGGGCCCCATTGATCTCTTTCAGGCAGAAATGAGCTCCCACAGCATCGTGAGCAGATCTCCCCTGTGGCATTTATCATTCCGTATCATAATTATGATTTGCATATCTTTTTCTCTTAGGGAGCTGTGAGCTTTTTCAGGGTAATAGTGAGGTTTTTGTAATTTCTGTGTTTCCAACAGTTTGCTGGCCCGTAATTGTTGCTTAGTGTTTGCAAATGTCACAGTTAAGCTCATGTTTCTGGGTGATATAGATACACATGTCCTTCAGTGTGTTAAAAATGAAGGAATTAGGTTTTTAAATGAATACAAGATTCATGTTAAAATCAAGGGATTGGCATCGCCTGCCATCAGTGATAAGTGTTGGGGCATATCCACATCAGTTTCCTGGGAGCTTTTTCTCTCTTGGCTTTTGCCACTGGGATGAAAAATATTTGGAATTAAATAAAGTCACCATCCGCAGGAAGATGAGTTTCTTCTCCAGTGATCTGATGTGGCATCTTCAACCAGGCGTAAGAGAAACCCCGGAGGGGTATAATCTTCCTCCAATTACAGGCCCTTCAGTAAATCCTTGGAAACACAGAATTGTCTGCTACCCACAACCCACTTATGCTACAGGTGACTAGAATGTCTTTCCTCTGTTTTACTTATTAATGTATTTAACACATATTAATTGAGCAACTAGGATGGGTCCAACCTATGTACTGGTGATATGTCAGCCAAAGAAATGTGGTCCCTGACCTCATGGATCCTGTAGGCTAGTGATGAGAAGGGGAAGTGTTAGGGCCAAAGGGTGCATGGAGAAATTTGTTATTGCCACCCTGGGTCTTCCCGCATGCTTTTTCCTTGTCCTCGCCCTGCTCGTTCCCTGAAACACCTATTCCTGCTTCTTGGTGGTACGCTGCTCATTTTCTCTGCTCTGACTTTCCTGCACATGGTGTGCATTTTACCTAGAGAGTTTTTCCTCTCCACTGCTATTTCTGTACCTCCCTCACCACCCCAAAATATGAGGAGCTGAGTCAACCCAGCAGTCTCTAAGTTTGCATGAGATCTTACCTGTGGGGTTTGAGAAAGAAAGGAACTAGCTGGAGGAAGGTTGGAAAGAATGAAAACAATGTATTATTAACCTATGTCCGAGGGATGTCACAAGTGCCAGGGAAAATTCTACAGAACATTGAAAAACTAAAGAAATGGGATTGAGACTTTTCTTTCCATGCTGTTCTATCCCAGAGCATAAGTACATCCTAAAATTGGGAGTTGTTCACAAACGTCATTAGGTAGCTTTATAAATGGGTACTAGTGGATGAGACTAGCTGCTGGGCAAGCTCAGTTGGACAATTCAGTTTCTTAATGAAATGCCCAGCTAGGGCTCACATCTTGGCATTACCATGGCATTACCATTATTGTAAATGGTAGTTCCCTTAACCTTAAGAAATTGGCATAGAGCTGGAGCTAACTCAGTGTTTGAATGAGGTTGTGGTTGTTTTATGTTTAAGTTTCCCATGCATTTTTTGAGCTACGTGTTCACCAACAGAGGAAAGTCTAACAGTGGAGCGATTGATTTCATGCTTATTACCCAAGCCCATCATGGAACAGCCTCTGGGTGGAGAAGAAAGTTGGAGGTGTGTTTTGGTGGTGGTCACCGTCCACCCTTCCCCACATCGCATTCAAAAATGAAGAAGAGTTGCAATTTCCATGTGGACTTGAAACTCTGCTTCAATTGTGGCATTCAGAGAGCACACGGGAGGTGACATGGGGTGTCTCTTACTCATGCCGCTTGATGTCACGAATCTAAGCAGAAATGTGAAGATCTAAGCCAAGCATCACATTTCCCTTTAATTTTGCGATATGATTCTGTCATCCATGAATTCATCTAAACTGATATGTTTTTCTGTGTTATATTTGTTCTTTATGAAAAATAAGAACAGAAAATGTATGAAGATGCAAGAAAGAATGACTTATAGTTTCACCACCAAGAGGCAAAATGGCATTCTGTTGTTGTTCCACTTTGAATGCCTTCCTTCTATCACTTGGCAGGTTCTACCTATTCTTATGCACTTTTGGTCACCTGTCTCTTCTCTGAAATTGCATGTTTGTGATTTTTGTTTATTCATCAGCTTGTGTTCATTGGGTTTTCTTTGTTGAGTAGCGTACGATCTTTTACTCTTTGTCATTGCTGTAGATGATTTTTTTTTTTTGCAGTTTGCTATTGTAGTTTAATTTGATGATCAGAGGTTTGGCATTATTATTGATCTATTACTTTTTTTTGCAGTTCTTGAGTCTTTTTTACTTATTTATTTCAATTTATCAATATACTATGTAGTTGATTTTCATGTCCCTTTACCAATTCCTCCTTTTCTCCCCTGAACTATTACTTTTAAACTCAGAAATTCTTCAATATCCAGGATTTGTGTGAATATTCACTTACATTTTTATTAGCTTTCCTTATATTTGGAATTCTAAATTTAACTGTTTTATCTGTCTAAAACTGGTTTTGAAGTGCATTTGAAGAGGGGACTGACTCTGTTTTACCCAGTGGGGAGAGAAGACTCCCAACACCATTTATTGAGTGTTTTCTTTCCTGGTCCTTTGGTTTGTGGAACCTCCTTGGCATTGATTCTCTAAGATCAGGTCTGTTTCTGGTCTCTTGGTTGTGTTTCACTTGTTGGTTGGCTTGTTCTAGGACCAGCACTGATTAAATCATATCAGCTTTATATTGGATTTAATATCATATATTTCCCTGGGTTTCCTTAATACCCTCTTCCCTCAACACTTGTTATTTATTGTTAACTGTTTATTCTTTCAGGTTTAATGTTGAAATCATTTGTCAAGTGCTAAAATTACTTTCAAAGAAATCTTTCTGAAAGTAACATGTATAGTATTTTTTAAAGAATAGGAGGTAATAATACATGTTTGGTGTAGAAAACTAGAGACCACAGTGAAATATAAAGGAGTAAACAGAAGCCATCAAAACCCCCTCCACTCAGTCTCTCCTTGATAAATTATTCCTTCTTTTCAGAGACTAAGACAAGGGGCTTTGGAGTCAGGTAGATCTGGATTTAAAGCCTAGCTTTATCTACCACTCACTTGATTTTGGGCAAGTTACTCTGAGCCTCAGATTTCTTATGCACGAAATGGGGATACTACCTTACTGGCTCATTGCAAAAAGGAATGAGATAATGTATACACTGTGTAGTTCTTAGCATAGTGGCTGCAGTGGCTGGACTCAACAAGTGTAGGCCTCCCATGCAGGGGGTCTCCTTTCTACTGCTCAGCTCCCATCCTCTTTGGGGACTGGGCTAGCCCAGTGCTTCTCATGATGATGGCCAAAGAGGAGTGGGCTAGCCCAATGCTTCTCATGTTGACAGCCAAAGGGGACTGGGCTAGCCCAGTGCTTCTCATGGTGATGGCCAAAGGGGACCAGGCTAGCCTCGTGTTTCTCATGGTGATGGCCAAAGGGGATCAGTGGGATAGCCCAGTGTGCTTCTCATGGTGATGGCCAAGGGCACAAGAGCCCCTCATGCAGGTCATGCTTTTCACCCTCTTCAACTGGTCAAAGCAAGTCGTGTGGCCATGCTGAGATCTGAAGGGTGGGGAAAACAGATGTCATCTCTTTAGAGGGAAAAACTTAAAAGTCATGTGGCAAGGGACTGGAGTCCTTGCAGGGGTGAAGGGTTGGGCTGTGAATGCATTTTGCCACACTGTGTAAACAGGATCTGCTACATTGCTGTAGCAGTTCAGGGAGAACAAAGACATTTTAGGGTCGACTAAGATGGGCAGGACCAGCATAGGGCTATACTGGGCCTGGTGGGACTGGTGTGTAGGATCTGACTGAGCATCGGATTTGGCGCATCCTCAGGGAAGACTTCATAGGTGGAGGTAACAAGGACATGGTGGCCCAGACGTGGGAACACGCAAAAGCGATTCCAGAGTCAGTGTTAGCAAAAGATGGGCTCAACTAGCGCATTCGGCCAGAACATTCAAAGGAAAAATAGCAAGTCTGGTAATATGTTTTTCATTGTTGTGCTGAAGTTACAGGATAATAGCCTTTAGAACCAGTTCGGAACTCTGTGCATGTGTGGGGGGTGGGGGTTGGGACTTTGGCCAAGAGCAGAGGATTTAGGGCCTTCAATTTCTATGAAGAATCCTATTGCTGAGGAATCCTATTGGATCTGCTGAGCTTTGGAATAAGGCTATTTTTTATGTCCAGTTTTCATCGTTTCCTGGTGTGTTTTCATCCCTCCAGCAGTAGTCAGGGCTGTCCCCCCATTTTGCTCACCTTGTCAGTTCCAGGGTAAGTATGGATAATGTAGGCGGCATTTCCTGAGCCTTAAGTGCAGGCAGGTTAAGAAAACCTGAAAAGCTCTGGCCTGAAACTGTCTGCATTAATTTACCCTTAATTGTTTTTAGAAATTCTATTCCTGAGCCGTTGCTTAGTAAAACTTTAGGGTTTTTCTTTCCTTTTTTCTTTTTGGTTTGTTTGAATCCAGCAAGATGAGCTGCCTCATACCCAGACAGATTCATCGACTGGGATGATGAATCTGAGACTCTGAAGGAATCTCCCCCCAACCCTGCACCCCCGTGTGCGTGTGTGTGTGTCCATGTGTCTTCCCTTCCCTTTTAAAGAAAGTAGTGCTGTACAAAGCAGGCAACTATGGTCAGAACTGAGGGTTAAAGGAGCAATCCCTTTTGCTTAAAAAGTCCTTCTGACGATCGAGACACTGGTAGTTTCTTTCACGTGAGGACCTCTTACAGTATCTTGAAACTGCCCAGCCTGGCCAAGAGAGACGAGCCTCATGAATTTTTTGGCTCCATGGAAAAGCAACTCTTCACAGCTCAGAAAAAAACACTTCCCAGGTCACCATGGAGCCAGTAGGTGATCAGTCCAAGAATCAAAAATGTCTTGGGGAACCTTCCAAAATAAATGTTTACAGGAACCAGGCTGGCAAAGAAGGCATGGAGCTTTGTTGGTCCCACAGTGCTCGATGGCAGGACCTGGACCAGTCGCTGGTTTGTGATGTGCACACTGACAAAGGTGCTCTCTGGCTGTGTAGCCGAGGTTTATCCCCTCCTTCCACACTCCTGTGGGAAGCCGACAAAAGGTATGCGTTCTGTCCCCAGAGAATAACCAATGTGTGTGAACCCACAACATCTTGCATTCAGTTTCTGGGAGTTTTCCTGGGACTCCATGGATTCCAAGACAAGAACTCATGCTGTGGCTCTTTACAATAGCCAAGAGTTGGAACCAGCCCAAATGCCCATCATCAGATGAGTGGATACGGAAAATGTGGTACATCTACACAATGGAATACTACTCAGCTATAAAAACGAATGAAATACTGCCATTTGCTACAACATGGATGGACCTTGAGAGAATTATATTAAGTGAAACAAGTCAGGCACAGAAAGAGAAATACCACATGTTCTCACTTATTGGAGGGAGCTAAAAATTAATATATAAATTCACACACACACACACACACACAAACCGGGGGGGGGGGGAAGAAGATATAACAACCATAATTATTTGAAGTTGATACGACAAGCAAACAGAAAGGACATTGTTGGGGGGGAGGGGGGGAGGGAGAAGGGAGGGAGGTTTTGGTGATGGGGAGCAATAATCAGCTACAATGTATATCGACAAAATAAAATTTAAAAAAAAAATAAAAATAAAAAAAAATAAAATAAAAAAAAGAACTCATGCTGTGGGACAGACTGGATCTTGATTCATAAAATTGCCCCATGTGACTGATGGGCAGGACACTCGTGGATTCACATGCCAGAGGAGGCAGTTTGTCCCAGAGGCGGCAGTTTGTCCCAGAGGCTGTACTGTGTGGGAACTGAGCTCATGAGGTGTGTTGCTTCTTCCTGGAGGAAGTTAAACCACTTGGCAAAATGTGCATTTTCCCTAGTAATGAGAGCTCTGAAAGGGGAGGCCTGGTGCACGTCAGTTATTCCATCCCACATCTCCGTTTGCAAGATTTGCTGTTGCTGAAAATGACACCACTCTTTTCTCAGATGATAGGAAAGGCTTGATGAGGAGGAGAGCAAAGAGGGAGTATCAGGCTGGTGATGCACTTGACCCAAGCTACTTCAGAATGTGAGCCCTGATTAGTAAATCGAGAGAGACAGAAATGCAGTTGTGTATGGGATGGTATCTTTTCAGTGTCGATGTGCCGGCATCGATATTATAATTGCGGTAGGAAATGAGTGATGCCTTTGATCATAAGAGCAGAAGGAATAAATAGGGAAAGGAGGAGGATTTTGATTTGTTCATTCAGTAACCATTTATCTGCCACATACTGTGTGGGAAACCCAAAGAAATAAGATGCACTACTGCCCTGAAGTGGGAGAGAAAAGAGCCAAGAGTACCCCGACGGCAGGTGCAGAGGGAGAGAAATTAACAAAGGAGATGCGCTGACATGGGGCTGGGGGCTTCAGACTGGGGCTGGGAAGGCTGCCTGGAGCTGAGCTCAAGGGAGGAGGAAGTGTTGGGCAGGAGGAAGGGGCTTTTAGGCAGAGAGAAATGTTTGTGTGAATTGAGAGATTCCCAGGTCAGGGAAATACAAATATTTGTAGTGACTAGAGGAAGGGACAGGAGAGGATATGAGGTTGCAGAGATAGGTTGGGCTCAACTTGGGTGCCAAGCAAAGGAGTTTGAACCTAATTCTGAAAGCTGTTGGGAGACAAGGAGAGAGTTTAAGCAGAGTAGTGACATGAGTACATTTGCATTTTAGAAAGATCCTCTTGGTAGTGGTAGAGTGGGTGGAATGGGATTGGTCTTGGGAGGCAAGGGGTCAGTTGGATGGTTTTTGGTGTCATTCAGGAGGCAGGTGACGAGGACTGGAACTGAGGTCGTAGCAATGGGGGGCAAGTGGCAGGAGCAGGATTGATGACTGATTGGACATGTCGAGTGGGTCATGCCCTTCAATGAAGGGAGGAAGGCACAAAGAGAGCCAGCTTCAAAGTTAGGCATGGGGAATTTTGGGTGCTTGTGAGCCGTCCAAAGGGAGATGTCCAGGAGGAGCTGAGGTTGAACAAAGGTCCAGGCTAGAGGTGTGGGTTTGGAAGTTGCCAGTGTTATTTCCAATTATTATTTCCAACTTGCATCATTTCCTGGTGTGTTTTTGGAGCCGTTGACGGAGCCATGATGTGGACAAGGCCACCCAGGACCAGTGAAGACAGAACAGCAAAGGGCAGAAGGAGGAGCCTTGAGGATTTTTGGAATCTGGTGGATGAGCAGAGAAGGACAGCTCGTACACCAGAACAGGTGGCCTGGGCAGATCACATGGGAGAAAAGGACAAGGCAGGGGTGGGGGAAGAGTGAGCATCGCAGGATGCAGAAGATAGCGGTTCTGGCAGGAGGGGGCGACGGTGTGAATGCTGCAGAATGACGGCCAGCCAGGTGGAGGGCGGGAAGCTTCCACTCACTGGCCACGCACATGTCGCTGGGAACTTTAACAAGAGTGGCTTTAGCAGAATAGGGTACACAGAGGCCAGCTGCTGGTGAAGTGAGGTGGGAATGAGAGGAGGAGAGAAGGTGGTGGCTGGGCTGTGGGGAAAGGAGTTTGTTACTTAATTGGCAGAGTCTCGAGTCTCTTTTCCCAGAGTGGGAAAAGTCAGTGGGGGGAGAGAGAAGATACGAGAGAATGATGGGAGAAGCACGGTTGCAAGGTTGGAGGAGGCTGGGCATCCACAGCGAAGACCAAGGGGTCAGCCTTGACCTACTAGACGCGGCTCCCGTGGGGAGGAGAGTGCAGAGCACAGGCTGAGAGGGAGGAAGGTCTGCAGGAGGGAAGTGCTTCTCACCGTCCCACACCCAAGAGCTGGGCAAGACACAGATTGTGGGCCCCACCTCCAGGGGTTTTGATTCAGCAGGTCCTGGGGTCCTGACAATGTGCGTTTCTGATAAGCTCCCAGACGGTGCTGGTGCTGATGCTACAGCCCTGTGGAGCACACTTGGAAATTCCTGCCAGTGGCCTTGATTTCCTCTGTGGTGTAGGAGGCACGATTCCCTGCTGAGGAGAAACCCAAAGAAATAAGGGGGAGGCTGGCCTGAGGGTCATGGCGGAAGGCAGAGAATAGCAGAGGGAAGGCAGTCAGGACTCTGGACTGTCACACATGGACAGATGCGGGCAGCTCCCCGGGCTCCACAGAGACTGGAGGCCTTGGGTCTGTCTGGTCACCAGCGGCACAGCTGTGGGTCTGTCCAGCAGTGTCAGCAGTGGGTGTCGGGGAGGAGAGTCGGGTGGAGAGATTGGTCCAGAGCTGGTGGGAAAGACGGACACAGGGGTTGGAAACTGGGGGGTTGGGTAAAGGCTGAGTGTGGCCAAAAGGAAGGACGCAGATTTCAGCTGGACCGGCAGAGCATGATGCCTCCGGGAAGGAAACAGGGTGGCCCAGCCCTGGAGGTCTGAGAGTCAGTGTTGGGGAGCATGGCGTGGGGAGAAGTGGAACGGGAGGAGACCGTGGCTGTGACATTGAAGGCAGGTGAAGTGCAGCAGCTATCGGCTGTGGTGAGGTCCAGGGGATTTTGAGGTGATTGTGCTAGGGTGAGCCAAGCCAGGCAGTCCTTCAGCATCCTAGGTGTGGTCAAGGCCCTCGGCTGTGCAGAGGAGGTGGCTGAGGCTGCGACAGGAAGGAGGGATGGGAATGTCTGTTCTGATGGGGTGTGATACCTCAGTTCAGTGTAATCTTCTCTTCCAAAGTAAAGAGCAGTGGGCAGTGTATTAGTCAGAGTTCCCCAGAGAAACAGAACCAACACACACACACACGTGTGCACACACACACGTGTGCACACACACACGTGTGCACACACACACATGCACATGTGCACATGCAGAGAGGATTTTTTTCCAATTTTTATTTTTTGTTTGTGTGTGTGGTAAAATACACATACAATTTGCCATCTTAACCATATGAATTGTGTGGTTCAGAGGTATTAAATCCATTCATAATGGGGGCAGCCATCACCACTATCCATCTCCAGAAGTCTTTTTAACTTGAGAAACTGAGGCTCTGTCCCCATTAAACGATTCCCCATTTCTCCCTCACCCTGCCCCTGGCAACCCCACTTCTAGTTCTGTCTATGAATTTGACTCCTCTAGGCACCTCATGTGAGTAGAATCACGAAGTGTCCTGTAGTGACTGGCTCATTTCTCTTAGCATGATGTCCTCAGGGTTCATCCGTGTTGTAGCATGTGTCAGGGTTTCGTTCCCTGTGAAGCCTGGATCATATTCCAGTGTGTGGAATTTACTGCCTTGTCATAAGGTCCACGTTCTTCCTCTGTCATATCCTGGAACTCTCAGTGACTGACAGCAGGATTAGAGCTGGCAGTGCTTGGTCACTTCACAAGGGTGGGGAGATTTTGGGGCAGAGACGGAAGGACATCATTGCACTTGGAAGCCAGGCTTGAGGTGAGCGCCAGGAAGGCCCTGCAGATTGGCTGCACTGAGATATCCAGGAAGGCCCTGGAAGGAGCACCCTTAGATGGGACCAAAGGGACAAGGACTGTAGTCTGAGCTGAGCTGTCCCTGAGCATGCACAGTGGACCATTCACACCCAGCCCCTTTAAGGTTCTGGACTGTGCCCTGCCCCCGTGGATGGTGGGTATGACAGAGTCTGGGTGCAGGAGGGCCTTTGCAAGGTCTTGGCATGGCTGTGGGCAGGCTTATCCTGTCTCTCCTTGGGGTCCTTTAGTTTGGGGGCTTCTGATAACTCCCCCGGGAGCCACCACCCAAGGTGGCACTCTGCTCAGATTCACAGCCAGAACACTAGGAGCTTGGCTTAATGTTCCCACCAGCCTTATTAACCCCAGGAAAGGTGGAGCGGGCTCCTGCTCCCCCTCACACCCCTTGACAGGACTTCTGGGCTGACCTGGCTCAGGAATACTGTCAGGGAGCACTTGTATGCCCCCAGCAGGCCATGGGTGTGGTGCAGTTTGCTGCAGGGGGACCATCTCCTGTCCGGGGCTTTGAGGGCAGAAATGGAGAAATTGAGGCTCATGTAAACTACACAACTTAGCCAGGGTCCCTGGCTAGGAAGTGCCTGGGCTAGAAATGGAGTGAGGCTTGTCTTCTGCAGCTGGCACACCTCGGCAGGGCGTTGGGAAGAGTATCAGCACCATGAGATGTGGTTCACATCCAGACACACTCGCTGCTTTTCACACTTGCTGTGTGACGTAGGACAAATGACTTCATGTCTTTGGGCCCCAGTTTCCTCATCTGTGAAACGGGCATGATAATACTGTCTGCCTCATGAGGTTGTTGTGAGGATTAAAGCAGACAGTCCAGTACACGGAAGCTTCCAGCAGTTTCTGACACATAGCATCATCATCTATAATCAGCCAGCCTCTTGGACCACATCTTATCTAAATTTTTTTACAATGATGGGATGTTTTGGGACATCTTTTTGTGTTTGTGTTGGCAGGCTGGGTCACAGTACATCTCAATCCCTCTCATCTGTGCCACACTGTGGTCATGTGAGGACAGGGGTCTGCTTCTGCCAGGCTACGGCTGGCTCCATGGGCTTGGATTTCCTCCCTGCTGGGCCCTGGGCCTTGACCTTCTTCCACATCAGCTGTGATTCTCTCTAGCGGGCTCTCCGTCAGTGAGGTGGCTCCGTGGGTGCCTCTGGTATTACATGAAGTCAGTGCCCATGGCTCTGGGGTGAGGAGACGAGGGAGCGGTGAGTGCAGGGCCCACAGCCCTTACCCTCAGGGAGTTACAGCATCCAAGGAAGCATCCCAGGCATGTGGATGGATGGACAAACAGATGGACAGATGGGCAGTGAGTGTTCACCGCGTGGGAGACCTCACTTGGCTGGTTACTTGTCTCTGCTTTCTTTTCTCTGTGAGAAGAGTTTCATTCAGAATCTGCTTCCTGATTAGCCCTTTGAGGAGAGGATCCTGTTTTCTAATTTCTTTGTAGCCCCTTCTGGCCTGGGGCAGTGATCGAAGTTGGATCAGACCTTAGGGTATCTTGACAGTCTTCTTCCACACAAAGGAATGTTATTGCTGCTTAGGACTGGTTACTGAAAGGAAATGTGTGATTTCCTGTCGCAAGTCCTGGTGCATGTGGCTAGAGGGGCATGCGCTGCCCCAGCTGTGGAAGGCGAGGCATTCTGCTGTCCCTGTGGCATGCCCTCCTCTCCGCACTCCCAGTGTTGGCAAATCTACAGTCTGTTCTTTCGTCCTCGCAGCCTTCCAGGCCACTCTTTTTTCCCTGGCCTCTGCAGCCAGGGAGGCCAATGGGGAGGCAGGCAATGTGTCTGATTCTGTGTATTCCAGTACATAGAGATGGGGCTGGGAGCCGGGCTCCGAGCTGACCGCTCCTTCCCCAGATCTGCCTGCTGCACAATGGCCGTTGCCAGCCACGCGTGCCACTGTGGCCCTGAGCACCTGGGTGCCTCCTGCCCTCTTAGCTCTGCAGCAGTAGGGGGGAGGGGCCTTTCATGCCAGCCCCCGTCTGCAGGCTGTGGAGCAGCCAGGTATCACATGGTTTGGATACAGGCCATCAGGCTGCCACGGGAGTTAGTTCATTATCTTCTCCCAGGGCAGGAGCCCTTTGGTCCCCATCCTCTGTGTGGTCTGTAGCATTTCTCTGGCTGGTGAGGCCTCCCTCTCTTCCCATCCATCCACCATGAGCTCTCTTCTGCACTTGTCTTCTGCCCTGTCGGGCATTGGTGTCTGATTGGAAGTAACATGTGTCAATCAGTGCCGGAGCCTGCTCCTTAAGGAAAGTGCTTACAACTTCAGTGGTGCATCTTTCCACCTACCCAGCATTTTCTGAGCTGCCTCTGTATGACAGGCAATAAGCCAGGCTTAGTGAATTTTCTTAAAAGCAGTGTCTACCTCCCCAGAGCTTAAAAAGCAGCAAAAATAACGCTGGTTTTCCCAATAATAAAAAGTGAGCATGTGCCCCCCTGAGGACCCGGGGCACAGGAGAGGGGACGGTTGTTAACTGGGTGAGGTTGGGGCCCGGACCCTGTCAGGGAGGAGAGTCCTGCATGGTTCCTGCAGGAAGGGTCTGGGTTGAGTGAGAGCTCTGGAAGCCTGGCCCATGTTATCAGGGCTATACAAAAGGGAATGGAGGAAACAGAAGGGAGACAGGACGGCCACCAGGCAGCCCGGATCCTTTCCTCAGCTAGAACAGTGTATGTTCACGGGGCTCTCCAAGGCTGTATCTCACCTGATCCTTACAGGCAGCCTGGAGCTTAGCACGACATGGATCATGACCGTTTTATAAACAAAGAAACTGAGGCATGGAGAGGTGATGTGAGTCGTGTGCCCAGGATAACATGTCCTGTGCATGGTGGAGCCCTTCACACTCCTGAAATCCCCCATAATCTATTGAATGGCCACCTTGACCCATGAAAGGGCAGGATGGGGGACCCATTCCCTGAAGGCTCCTGTTTCCCACTTCACTGGGGTGGTGGTGGGGGGGGTTGTTGGTGGTGGTGCCTGCCTCCCTCCAGGAGGCTTGACTTACAACTCCATCCTGATTGCAACCTGTGGCTGGAGGAGACTGGGTTGGGACAGTGCAGTCTGGTCTTTTTCTTCTCAATTTCAAGAGCCAGAAGCTGTAAAAAGGAAGTGACCAAAGAAACCAGCCCCAGGATTATTCCTGCAGACAGAGTAGGTGGGTGTGTACCACATGTGCAGCTGGTGAGGGTCCGGCTGAGCTGGCAGCTGCCAGGATCCAGGTGGCTGCTGGGCCAGGGACCTTCCGGGTGCTCTCATCCCTCGGATCACCACAAGTCAATGAGATGATTCCCACCACCTGCCCAGACGCCCATCAATCACTGTTCTAATCTCCCTGGCAGTCCCCAGAAGTGGATTTACAGCAACGTGGTAAAAATGAGGCTGCATGATCAATTGTTCCCTGGATGGTCTCCTCTGGGAGACACACGTGTATATTGTAACAAAACTTTATTTTCTTCTGAAAATTGCCTACATGATGAATATGGCCTGACACAGCTCAAGCTGTTCAGCATAAAAAACAGCCGTATATTTCTCGCTTCCTCTTCAGCGTGGCTTCCCTCTCGCTCTGTCCCTTCATCTGTCTCCTTTGTTTTGCTCCCTAACACATTGTGCTAAGTATCGTGCAGTCTCACTCAGGGAGAAGAATGCATTGAAATGCACACAGCTCGGTACACCGTTCTACTCTGTTTCTGTTTGGTGTTTTGGATGGGCTTAGGCTAAGCATAAAATACTATTCCCCAGTGCTGCCTGGACAGCCGTGCAGAGCACGCTCCCCAGCACTAAATCACCTCTTACATCACCTGGAGCCCAGCGAGGGCCAAACCTCTGTGCTCCTGAGTCCTGCCTGCATGAAAAAGATTCTTCCCTTTAATCTGCGCCTTCAGGCATGTGAGGTTTGCTGGGGGTTAGAAGGGAAGGCTTCAGCCGGTAGTCTAGTCTGGTATCCTGTCCCCAGGGAGATCCTAGGAATGCTGGCAGAAGAGTTGGGGAGGGTCAGGCAGTGCACTCCTACAGCTGGAGGAGTCTCTTCCTTTATTGGGGTTGTTGGCAGGTGTGTTTGATTCACTCTCTTGGAACTCCAGCTCCAGGAGGGCGGGAATCTCCAGTACAGGGCCAGCACTTAGTGGGTTCAGTGAATGTTTTAGTTTGGACTCCTCTAGAAGTGGACCCTGAAACAAAGATTTGAGTACAAGTAGTTTATTTGGGAAATGAAGAGAGCACCACTAGGTGGGTAGAGAAGTAAGACTGGAAGGAAAAGGCATTCCCAAAAGGGCATGCTACATAGATTGCTGGTGTGGGTGATGGGGCTCCAGCCCACTGTGGGGATTTAGAGTTAACCTGTTGAAGGGCTGGAGGAGCTGGGCATTTGTACATCAATTCTCAGTGGTGTTTAGATGAGAGCTTTTGCTTGGGTGGCATCAAAGAAGGCTCTTGGCAGGGAAATGGAGGCGCTGGGAGTCAGAACAGGGTAGGTGGGCACTGAAGTGAAGGCACAGGTAGCTGCAGGTAGATGTGTGCTCAAGACTGGTGCTGTCCCTTTCCTGTGGGCTGGTGAACTTGGGGGAAGTGGGGCTGGATCCTTTAACGTTCTCCTCTTTAGGTTCTATTCTCAGTCCTTGGCCAAGGAGAACCCAAGAGAACTAGTGGGTCACGCCTTGGGGAATGTGCACAAGGACAGGGCTGACATTCGTGCCATGTCCAGCTGCAGTGGATGTGCCTCCTTCCTCTGACTCTGCCTTCCTTTCCTCTCTCCCCTCAGGTGTAAGGAGCTCAAGTATGCCAAGGAACTGCCCCAGATCTCCATCATCTTTATCTTTGTGAACGAGGCCCTGTCGGTGATCCTGCGGTCAGTGCACAGTGCCGTCAACCATACGCCGACACACCTGCTGAAGGAAATCATTCTGGTGGACGATAACAGTGACGAAGGTATGGAGGCAGGGACCTGCATGTGAGGACACAATGTCAGTGGGGGAGATGCCACTTTCATGCCAGTGTGAGCCCAAGCACCTGTGTCTCCTGTTCCCTGAGCATACCTGGGGAGTGGGAGATGGTTAAGAGGAAGGAGTCAAGGCAAACACGAGTCTGTTATTCCTTGAGTCCTTTGGGCTGTTCAGAATAAATTAACTCCTGGTCATGGAGCTAGATTAATTTCCCTTTTCACACTACCTGAAGTAGATGATGGTGAAGGGCTGAATTCCTCCCCGACTCCCACTGCAAGCCCCATCTCTGTTGTCTTTTTCCAAGAGGCAAAATAAAAAAATCTGTCCTGTGTTGGGAACTGTTTGTCTTACATCAGAATGTCCCACTGTGCCCAAGACAATTGTAGACAGAAATGAATGGTATTTGCAGTTCTTTGGAATTCAGCTTTCTTAGAAGTGACGGCTCAGTTAAAAATATTAAATAAGTAAATATTGGACAGTGTGTTAGTCTGTTTCTGTCACTTATAACAGAATACCTGAAGCAGGGTAATTTATAAAGAAATGAAATTTATTTCTTACAGTTTTGGAGGCTGGGAAGTCCAGGGTCCAGGGGGCACATCTGGTGAGGGCAACCTTCTGGCAGGAACTCTCTACAGGGCCCCATGGCGACCAGGGCATCACATGGTGAGAATGGGCTGAGCAAGAGAGAGAACTGACCTGCACACTCCCTCTCCTTATGAAGCCATCAGAACCACGCCTGTTACTCCATGGATAGATCAGTTTACTCACCAGGGCTCAGTCCTCACAATCCAATCACCTCTTAAAGGCCCCACCTTTCAAATACTATAATCAGATTTCCCACCCTCTTAGCATAGCTACAATGGAGATTAAGTTTTAGTACATGAACTTTTGGGGGGACACATTTGACCCATAGCAAATGGCAATAACAAAACTCCTTGGAGGTCCTTGGCTGCAGCCGGATGAGAGTGTGGTGTCAGCATGACGAGGGTTGGTGTTGCTAACTGTGCCTTTGTGTGGACTCATAGGCTACAAAATTCACTGTGCTCACTGCAGGGGAGACACACACAAGTTCACAAGAAAGAAACCCAGCAAGTGCACGTGCCTGAGGCCAAGGAGGCTGATGTCCCAAGCAGCTGCAGGATTAGGAGGGGCTCGCCCCTCACTCGGACGTACAGAGCAGGAGGAGGGTGGGGTGGAGGCAGCGCCGGGGGCCTGTTTAAAACCAGCTTATCTTCAGGAACCAGGGGATGAGCCTCTCATATGTAATCAGCCCAGGAGATGAAGTCCTCTGAACGGCAGGCTGTTCTGAAGGGCTTGTGTGTACCCAGGCCCAGTGGTGTACCTTCTCCGGGGCCTCCAGATTTGGACGGCTGATTATTTGGCGGATTTTTCACATCCCTATTTTTCTCCCTTTTCCTGTGGCCATTTCAATATCTGTAGATTGTTCTAATCTTGACATTGATAGTTCTTCTTTCAGTTCCTGGAAGCCTCTAATTATCCAGCAACATCTCCTAGGCATGGCTCACAGCTCCTTCTCTGCAGCCTTGTCTGCACCCATTGCAAACCCTATGCCCTTCTTCAAGGACGCCTGCTCCTGCCATTTGTTAGCTCAGTCCCACTCATTCCTTAGGGGTCTCCAGCATGCCACTTCCTGGGGAAGCTATTACTGACACCCCAAGGCCCTTGTTCTGTGTCTCAGCACCTTGCAGCAGGTGACAGCACTGGGCTCTGTACAGCTGGCTCCCATGCTGGCGGGTGTTTGTTTTGCAGGGCCTGGCTGCAGCTGACCCTGGGTAAGTCTCGCCCGGTGAGGGAGTTAGATGAGGGCTAGGGAGGGGCGGGTAGGGGCCGGTGGGAAGTGGCTGTAGTTGGCACCTAGTGAACTGCAGGTCAGGCTGAATCTGGGGGAGGACTCACTGCCAATGGTGCTCCGTCCCCTGGGGAACCTCTGCAGAGCCCAGCCAGAGGAGGAGGCCTGGAAAGCATAGTGGATGGAAAGGGGTGATGTCTTTCCTCACCCCTCCTCAGGGCATGGCCAGCACCCAAAGCAGTGTAGCAAAAGACAGGTCAGCAAGAGAAAAGCATAACAGATTTACTTAGCACAGGAGTCTTCAGAAATGAAGGCAGAAAGATACAGGTGAAACTGAGCCCTGGGGAAATGGGATTGGAGTAAATGGGTGTGATCTAATGCTGTGGACTGAGGTGGGGAAGCCCAGTGAGGCCTTTCTGTTCAGATTCCTCTCGGCCCTTCTGTGCACCCTCCCTTCCTCCCAGGCAGGAGCAGGATCCTTCTGGAACAAGGGTGCATGACCTACTGTTGGACAAGCATAGGTCAGAGAATTTCTTCATGGCCAGCTCCTAGACAAAAAGATGGGGGGAGGTTAGAGTAATATTTCTAGTTTTTATGGCTGGCTTTGGGGAAAAGGGGTCTAGTTTCTATGACCCACCTTGGGGAAGAGGAATTCTGGTTTCTATGACTTGCTTCGGGGGAGGATGAGGGGCAGGAGAAGGTCAGAGAGATCTTGGTTCTGTGGCTGCCTCTGAGGCCTTCCAATGTCTGTTAGTTGGAAGTACTTAGCATGCCAAAGCACCGTACTTTTAGGTATCATTTCCTGAGCCCCAACAAAGGCTAAGATACTCTTGACCAGAGCGCCAGCTCTGGGGAGCAGGGATCTCCAGTACAGGGCAGGCACTTAGTGGGTGCAGTGGGTGTTTTAGTTTGGGCTCCCCCAGAAGCAGACTCTGAAACAAAGACTTGTGTGCTGGTAGTTTATTTGGGAGATGAAGAAGGCACTGCTGGGGGATGGGGATGTAAGACTGGGAAGGGAAGTCATCGCCAGAAGATTACTCCTGTGAGCGACCAGAGCTTGATCTCACTGGGGGAACTCTGGGGAGCAGTGTAGACCCAGGCCCCAATGTTAACCTGCTCCAGGGCTGAGGGAGCGGGGGTATTTCTATGCCCTTAGCATCAGCTGCTTTAGCGTCAGAACCTCCTGGAGCCCCACCCCGAGGGCAGTTCTGCTTCAGGAGGTCTGGGCTAGGGTTAGCATTTGCACTTCTCCCAAGCTCCCCAGGGCTGCTGATGCTGCTGGTACAGGGACTGCACTTTGAGAACCCAGCCATGAGCCTGGTCTGTAAGTCCTATTTCAGTGGTTCACATTGTAGGTTGTATTAGTCCGTTTCTGTTGCTTATAACAAAATACTTGGAACTGGGTAATTTATAAAGAAAATGAAATTTATTGCTTACAGTTTTTGAGGCTGGGAAGCCCGAAGTCCATCTGGTGGTGGTGACAGTGACCCAGGGGTCTCACATTACAAGATGGTGGGAGCAGAGAGAGAAACACACTCTCCTTTCCTTTTAAAGCACTCAGAACCACACCCCTGACCACAGTTTTTAATCCACTCTCTACTGCACGGTCCTATGATCCAATCACCTCTTCAGGGCTCCACTTTCCAATTACTGTAGTAAGATTTCCCACCCTCTTAACAGTCACAGTCGGGGCTAAGTTTTTAATACATAAAACTTGGGGGACACAATGCAAGCTTCAGTGAGTTTGGGGGGACATAATTCAATCCATCACACAGGTCTAAAGGGAGGTGTTTAGTGGGTGAGGAAACAGTTGGTTCAGTCAGACTGTCAAGTTAATTCCCATTTATTCGTACTTCTCTCCCAAACACCTAGGATACCAGGAGTTCGGTATATTAATCCATTTCCGTCTTTTCATTCCCTGGCTCATCTCTATATTTTCCCTATGCCAGAAATGCCTTCTCTTTCACTGGAAGAGGAATTTCATATTTTTATTTTACTGAGATGTTCTTTGTGACTAGTATTACTGAGTTTGGTAAATGTTCTGTGTCTACTTGAAAAGACCCCCACACACTGTAATCATGGAATTGAATTCTTGCCAGACATCAATTTTATGTATTTCGATAGACTATGACTTTATTTTCTTAAGTCTTTTTGATAATGGTGTTTTAAAATCTCCTCCTACAATGACTATTCCTCCCTGTGTTTCTAATAATGTTTGATTTCTGTATCTTGTTGTCAGTTTCTTTGGCAGCCACAGATTTGTATCTGCATGCCTCATTATTAGCGGTGGCTGTTAGCATTATGTAACACTCTCTTTGTCTTGAAAGCATGCCTTTTTTTTTTTTGGCCCTGAATTTAGTTTTTCTAACATTAATATTGTTGTCCCTACTTGCTTTTGTTCAAGTTTGATTAAAACATTTTTTTTCCAGACTTGCAATTTTGTTTTCTAATCTTAAAAGTAGTGCATGCTCTTTGTAGGAAAATTTGAATGTATTGAAAAGCAAATATAATTGGCAAAAACAAATGCTGCAACAACTCACCAGAGGCAACTGCTCATCCGCCCATGTCCTCCCCTTCTTTTCCTGTGCATGTTTTACAGAGTTAAGATTACATAGTGTAAACAAGTTAATGTTATGCTTTTTTCCCTGAAGTGTAAAGCATAATTACTGCTCTTTTTGTTAAAAAAAAAAAAAAAAAAAAAAAAACCTCTGCAAATATCATTTTAATGAGGGCAGAATGGTCCATTCTGAGGCTGTATTGTGACCTGGTCAAGGCGGGCACAGGGAATGAGCAAGAAGGGCCCGGTGGCTCTGGATTAGCGTGCACAGGCAAGGCGGGGAAAACTGTGGTCTTGCCTTGTGAGGGTGTTTTCTTTTTATTTTAAGCCTGGGTATTGACATCGACCTGTGTTAAGCCCAAGGAAGATGCGATTCTTTGTACTCTGTACATCAAGCTGAAATCACTTAAGCAAAATTTGCCAGAAATCACTGCTCCTTGAACCCAGCAGGCACTTCCCGGCCCTGATGGTCTGTGGCCTTTTGGCCACACCAACCTGGTTGGCAGCTTGCTCGCTGGCTCACGGCCCCCCCTGACGCCCGACACCTCTGGGTGCTGGTTCCCTCTAGCCTTCCTTCCGTGGCTGCTCTCCCCTCCCTAGCCCCAGCTTCAATGGGGCTCACTCACGGCTCTCTGCATCAGGACACGCTGCGTGTGCTGATGACTCCCTGAGCTCCAACCCTGTGTGTGCCGTCTCCTGGATGGCCACCCAGCCTCACTTTGGTTTCTCTGCCATTTCCTTCATTTCCTGCCTCACGTAGGGCTTCACCTCTGCCCAGTCATCTCACCATCCACGACTGGAAGTCTCTCCTTATTCCTCCTCCTCCCTCTCCCGCCTGCATCCTGCTGGTTCCTCTTGCCCACGAGCCTGCCCACCCACATCCCATCACTGCATTTTTGCTCAAGCCCTCAGCGTTTCCTGTCTAGATCTTTGTTTGGGGAATTCAGGGGCATGGAGTTATATCAGTCATCACTTCTGACACACCTGTCACTGGTCCCTCATGGCCATCCTTCATTTATTTTCCCTCACTTTTAGTTGAGATTTGGTTCACATAACGTAAGATATACCATTAGGAAGTGTACAATTCCGTGGCTTTCAGTATATTGACAGTGCTTTGCACCTGTCACCACTATATAATTCCAGAACATTTCCATCACCCCCAGGAGAAACCCTGCACCTGTTAATCTCTCTCAATTTTCTCCTTCCCCCACCTCCTGCCAAATGATGCACTTTCTGTCTCTATGAATTTGCCTATTCAGGACTTTGCTAATAAGTGATGCCTATAACATGTGGCCTTTTGCATCTGGCATCTTTCACTTCACATAGTGTTTTCTAGGTTCATCGTGCTGTAGCATCTGTCAGTACCCCATTCCTTTTAATGTCCAAATGATATTCTGTTGTCTGGATAAAGCACATTTTGTTTATCTACTTACCGGTTGAGGGATATTTGGGTTGTTTCTACTTTTTGGCTGTTAGGAATATTAGTGAATATTTATAGACGAGGTTTTGTGTGGACACATTTTCAGTTTTCCTGGGTGTATGCCTAGAAGTGGGACTGCTGGGTCATACAATAATTCTATGGTCGACTTTTTGAGAAAGCACCAGGCTGTTTTCCACCGTCTTTCATTATTTTTTAGAAGAATCAAAGACATTCTGATTCCTGATCTTTTGCATGTTTTTTCCTCTCTGGAAGCTTGTGGAATCTTTATTTTGTCCCCAGAGTTTTGAATTCTGGCATGATGAGCCTTGACATAGGTCAGTTTTCATCCCCTAGACTGGACATGCAGTGGCTTCAAGCTAGAATCTAATGTCTATCCATTTTTGGAAATTTTCTTGGAAATTTTAACTGGTAATTCCTCTCCATTTTTTCTTGCCCTCTTTCAGCGTCTCCTGTTGTTCTAGTGTTGGGCCTCCCAGACCGAACGTCTAATTTTCTTCTTCTCTTTTCTTATCTGATCTTATCGCTCTGCTTTCTTTGATCTTTCTTCAGTTTTATCTTTCTTCCCTTCTATTCAGTTTTTTAAATTTCTGCTATTGTGGTTTTACTTCCAAGTGATCATTTTTATTCTCTGAAAGTTCCTTTTTAGAACATATTCTTACTGAATGGAAGTAATATGTTTTCTTATCCTGTGGAGAATGTTAATAGTGTTTTTCGTTTTGTTTTTAAGTTTTTCTCCCTGCATCGTCTGTTTCCACAGAGTTGCTTTTTTCCCTTTGTTGTTTAATTTCTATCTTCCATGTCGGAGGCTTTCCTCGATGTCCACAGATGTCTGGGGGACTTTGGTACCTGCTCACGAGTACCTCCTGAACAGCGACTAGACAGCCGGGGCCCGGGGAGAAGGAAACGAGGGATTATTGCTTAATGGAGTGTCAGTTTGAGAAGAAGTTCTGGAGACAGGCGGCGGTGATGGTTGCACAACTACGTGGATACACCTAACTGAACGGAATGCCACTGAACTGTACACTTAAAAATGGTTGAAATGGCAAATTTCACCTTATGTCCATTGTATCACAATTTTTAAAAACCCGATTAGACACTGAGCACTTGCGATGGACGTACTGGATTGACAGTAGTGTGATCTGCACGGGCTGGAGCCTGGAGTGGAGTGGGATCTTGTGGTCCGTTCCTTTTCAACCAGCCTTCATGCCAGTCTTTCTTATTTTGGTCTCTCCATTTTCCCTCCAATTCAGGAGGAACCTGTGCTGCCAGTCACACTGCCTCTTGAGAATGTTGTGGTGCATGGAGTTGGTTTCTTAGCTGTTCCGTTGTTACCTTGGGGTCAGCTGTCAGGCACCTGCCATTTGGTTACCCCCAGGAATTTGGTTTCTGGCTTCTCCAATTTTGTGGCTTGGGCTGTTATCTCTTCTTGTGTTTTCTGTGACTTTGGAAGGTTGTGGGGTTTTCTTGTGTTTTTTGTTGCTCATTTGTTTATTTTCAAATCCCTTTCCTGTAGCTTTTAGTGACTTTTGAGTACTGATATCAGATTCGTGCTTTGAACTTATCATCTCATCCTGAAAGTTTCATATTCATCCTTAAGAACTTTTCCTATAAATTGATAAATCGTCCTCCAGGTTTGTGGTATGGACTGACCCATGAAGAGTGTATGAGAGTGTCTTTTCCTCCATGTCCTCACCGACACCGAATCTCATCAACCTTTGTCATCTTTGCCGTTCTGATGAGTGACAAATGGCCTCTCATTTTTAAATCTGCATTTTTTAATACTAGTGGTGGTGAACACTTTTTCATATGCTTAACTACATTTCTTTTTTAGGGACTTACCTATTGATGACCCTTTTTCCTTTTCTATGGGACTATTTGTCTTATTGATTTATAAGAACTTTTTCTTTTATATTAAATTCATTTTACATTCACTTGCAGGTATTTCTCTCAACTTGTGCTCTCCACTTTAATTTGTTTCATAGTATTTTTTTAACAAGCATAAATTTTACATTTTATATAGTCAAATTAGTCTTTTCCTTTCAATAATGCCTTAAGAAAGTTATTCATTATCCCTAGACCATACAAATATTCACGTATATTTTTATAGCTAAATATTTCTTTTCAAAATAAATTCCAGATGGATTACATATTTTTATATAAGATGTGAAGAGTTTTAACATGGAGACCTAGTTCCAAAGTATGTTTATCATAATTTATTTATTAGTCAATCCTTTAAGCGCTGATTTGAGATTCACTGTTTTCATATGCTAAAATAATTAGGTTTGGGAACACGATGACTGGTGGCTCATGAAGTAGGTTGAAGAGGAGGTAGGAGTCAAAGAGAATTCCCAGTGTTGTTGCTCAGGTGACAAGGTGGGTATTGGTGCCTCGCATTAAGAAAGGGAATATATTAGGAAGAGCTATATTGAGTTCACTTTTTGGCTACGTCAGGTCCCACCTTCCTATGGAAGTTTACTATGCCTTCAAAACTCAGAAGAGGTATGACTTTAGCCATCAAGTTTTCCTTAAAATAATTTTAGAATCTTCCTCTTTTCTACTGGTATGGCCCTCAACATTCTTCTGTGGGCCTTACCAATCGTTCTTAATGATTCTTTTTAACTTCCTTTGTTACCTTCCTTGTTCTAAAGCAACAGCATGTGCAGGAAAGAGTGGACTCAAATTCTGGCCCACACTCTAGCTGTGTGGCCAACGCACTTAACTCTTCTGATCTTGAGTGAATTGGGGTAATAGTGGCTTTCACGCAGGGTTTTGTAGTGAGGGCCAGAGGTCATACTTGTAGAGCCTGACAGTATTACGAGGGAGGTTACTGTAGTGTGCTGATGATATTGTTGGATGTCTAGCTTCAGCTCTTTCCTCCACATTTAACTTACAAGTCACCCATACTGGGAAGCCCTCCCAGATTTTGCAGGTGTAGCCAGGTCAGGGGCCCTTTTTCTGCGCACCTGGCCAGTGTGTAGTTGGGCACAGCGCTCACCATGCTGTGCTGTGTTTCTTTGCTTGCCTGTCTCTAAACTGTAGGACACGTGAGGGCAGGAGTGACAGCGTCTTTGTGCTGCTGTCCTGGGGCCCAGCGCATGTGCCAAGTCATGGTCACTGCTGAAGAAGCTAATGGCAACCGCACATGGGCAAAGAAGTGTTTCTCTGCTTCTTCCAGCGTTCTGGAAGTTTTTATATTTGGCATTGTACATTTTGGCTTCAGTTCAATAGTTACTTCGGTTAGATCTCAGAAGGCACCCATTTCCAGCAATTGTCATTCGTGTTTCTTGGTGATTTGGATGATTGTGTACTGGTCACTCATATTTCCCTGCAAAACGAGCACATCAGATCACCCTTTTCTCTGGCTTGTATTTGAACATTGAAAGAAGCATGGCTCTGGTTAGAAAACTCTTTTGAGTGGAAGGTTATACCCTCTGGACTCTCAGAAGGTATTTTGGAGAAGAAGCCCCACTGGCATCATTTGCTTTTCTTCCTGGTCTATAATTGCAGAGATAGGTGAAGACTCATGTTCCGGGGAGATAACATTCTTCCCGTGTTGCTGGGGCCCTGAGTGAAATATCCGAGAGACACTTTGTTATCACGCGGCTCCATGCTTGGCCGGCCTCTCTTTATTTCACATCACCTGCCTTTCCCCTGCCTGGAAAGAGCCTTCCTAATCAGGAGTAATCCTTGTTTTTGCCCCCAACCAGATCACTGCAGTGTGACAGCATTTGCTCTGTGTCTCTGTAATCACGACTAGATTGTACATTACATTTCTCTTTGCATATTTTCAGGCAACAGAGAGGAGAAGATGAGATGGAGAATGTATATCTTTATACAATAGAGAGTGTGAGAACCACAGCCGAAGCTTTCTATGCTAACTGGCTTTAGAAAACTACAACAAAAACCTTTTTGTTTGAAATAATTATAGGTTCACAGGAAGTTGCAAAAATATACATGAAATCCTGTGGAGCATTCACTCAGTTTCCCCCAAAGGTAACATCTTGCAAAACTCTAGTACACACTGTCACAACCAGGAAATTGACTTTGGTACAATCCCAAGAGCTTATTCTGATTTCACCGTGTGTATGTGTGTGTGTAGGTAGTTCTGTATGATTTTATCACATGTGTAGATTTGTGTAATCACTACCATAATCAAGACACAGAGCCAACTGTCCCACCACGCCAGCTCTCTCCTGCTGTCCCTCCACAATCACACCCAGCGCCTGCTTCGATCTCCAGCCCCTGGCAGCCACTGATCTGTCTGAATCTCTGTAATTTCAAGAATATTCTGTAAGTTGAAACATACAGTATATAACCTTTGTGGTTGGCTTTTTATACTCAGCATCATTCCCCTGAGATCCATCCAGGTAGTTGTGTGCATAAGAGTTCATTCCTTTCCATGTCTGCACAGTATTCCATGTGTGGACTAACAGTCTGCATGACCATTCACCTGTTGAAGGATGTCTGAGTTGTTTCGGTTTGGGGTCTTCATACTTAAAGTTGTTATGAACATTTGCGTATAGGTGTTTGAAAATAAATTTTCATCTCCCTGGAATAAATGACCAGGAGTGCAGTTGCAAGGTCTTATGACAAAACACATGTCCTAATGGGCTTTTTTGATTATTTATTCCATTTATGTGACATCCTTTCTTTAAAAATATGATTTCTGTTTTGGCCTCAGTGACCATGCCCATGGCACTGAGAAGAGGGGGCTGCTTTCCAGCAGAACTGGGGGTAATCCAAAATGTATGTTGAAAATGTCATCCCGGTGATCAGACTCTGTTCCCATAACATAGCAGCCCAGGATAGAGGAATGCCAGAGGGTCTGCCAGAACCCAAGGACAGGAGAGAGACTGGGCCACAGGAACGTCAGACCCAGGTACTCAGATGTTGTCAGGGCTTCCTGTCTTGGGTTTCCATGGCCTCTGAGCCCCTCCATCCTCCGTAAGCTTGTGACGGGCCACCTCAGTCCTCCAGTCCATCAGGAGGGAAACGTGACTGCTGACAGGACCAAAAGTTGTTGTCTTACAGCTTCAGCCATGTATGTGCGAGAGACAGGACTCCAGGGGAGTCCCAGGCAGGGTCAGTGTTGCTCTAGTCTGGGTCACATGCCCGTCTTTGGATTCATCAAGTGTGTCCAGGAGGGCAGGGTCATGGATGGGATCTCCACACCCAAGGAACCATGGGGCAAAGCTCCAGCATGCGGAGGCGGTGGACAAGCATACCATGGATCTTTAATACAAAGGGGATAGAATGGGTTGTGACAACTTCATGGGGACTCACATTTGGGGTTTCCGTAGGTTGGGGAAATACATGAAGTCTTTGTGAAGGATGTGGCGCATAAGTGGATCATGAAAGCATTTGGACATGTCAGTATGGGAAGGACAGCCACAAGAGGAGGTGCACAGCAGACTCCTGGAGGCAGGGGAGCTTGGGGCGCCTGCAGAGCACCGTGCAAGCATGATTTGATGTGTAGGAATAGGAGGGTGCAATGAAGTTTTGGAGAAAGAGGCCTACCTGGGGAAAGATGGAGGACCTCACTGGGCCACAGGACCGAGCAGGGACAGCGTAAATCGGCAAGTCTTTGTTCTCTGAAGATGCTGGGCAGCCTCAGAGCAGAAGGGTTGGAAAAAGCAGCCCAGTCCAGGATGGGGACCGGCAAGACAGAGAGCAGAGGGAGAGGTGGATGGGGAAGCCCAGGGGGGCTGGTCGAAGTTGTTGCCAGGGAGGCCAGAGGTGGCCACATCCACCTTTGTTCCCTGAGGAGCAGTGTTCCAACCTTAGTCATATTTACTGGAAAAGTGAGGTGGAAAGTTGAGCTGACATCAGTGTGACAGTCAGTGTGCTCTGGTCTGCTTGCTGGGGCCTAGGCTCGTTGGCCTCAGGCTATGCTGCGGGGTCTGGGAGGGTTAGTGCCAGAGACTGGCAAAGAGCTCAGAGCAGGGCCTTGCCTGGCCTCTCTGATAGCCTAGGGCAAGGTGGTGTCCTCCAGAATTCTGAGGGCTTTCCTTCTTCTCTAACACATATGGAAGGACAGACAGCTGGGTGGCCTCGGGGAGCTTGCTAGTTAGTCACCCCTGTAGGATATCCAGGCACACCAGACAGCACACATGACAAGTGACCTCCTTGACTGGGTGTGGACCTCACTGCTAACTGAGCACGCACACATCTTCTTGGGTCTTGACCATCCTCTGACCTGGGAGAGAGTCACTTATGTCCATCTTTAAAAGGAAGTTGGAGAGTGGAGAGGCAGATGCCATCCCCATTGCAGCACAGCCAGAGTTCACAGAGCCCAGGGTCAATGTCAGCCTTCCCAGTCCTGGGTGCCCAAACCCTCTGGTCTCCTGGGGCTACAGCCTCTGGCTCCCTGTCTGTCCCTCCACCTTCCTTCCAGTTCACAGCTGCCTTCCTTGCATCCCTCCCATACCCTTTCCAGATTCAGCTTTGTTTCCTAAGGCATCTCTACTCTCTCTACATCTTTGCAAAGCTACACACATAACAAACTAATAATGACTGCTAACAGTTGCTGAGTGTATGCTGTGTGCCAGACACTGAGCTCAGAGCTTCACGTGCATTATTTTATTTAATTATTATCCATATTAACTGGTCACCCTGACTTTATGCAGCTTCAAGGACAACATGAATGCTGTTGACCAGGGTGTGGTCCTGCCTTCCCCCGTGTCCCCAGACTTAATGTAAGTGCCTCAGTGCCCCCCTCCTTGAGACTTTCTATTTTCATTCTTTTTCCACATTCAAACTTTCCTGTCCTGTGCACTCTTTGTGCACCTTAAATCAGTAGTGCTTTTGCGAGTCCTTAGCCCAGACGATCGCGAAGTGTGGGAATGTCAGGTGTTAACAGTGGTTGGTATTGGCAGAGCTGCTATTCAGCCAGAGTTTTCTGCTGTGGCGTGCCAGTCTACAGCTGGTCTCACTGGCTAGTGCCTTTGCTTCTGGCCGGTATGGATCTTGATAGTCTCTGTTGGCTGGAAGAGGGATGTTAGGTCCTGCAGGCTTTTTGGATGCCAATAAGTGCTATTGTTTAAAGAACATTCTTATGCTACATAATGCCCTAACATGGGCCTTTCCTGTAAGCATGCGTGGGAATTTTATTTGGGCATAGGATCCACACTGCCTTTGACCTTGGAGAGTTCAGGGCTCTGAATATAGAGGACCCCAAAATGCTAGCGAAGGGTGAGCTGGCCAGATGACTTGCTTCAGTTACTCCATTCCTGGCTGCCAACTGCGTGTGAAGAAAACCCGAGGAAGAGGTGACCGAGAAGCTCCAGGATAAGCCTCGTTCTCTCCAGGGCTTCATGTTTCTTGTGTTCTGTTCTGCTCTCTCCCCTTAATGACTGTGACTTTTGCTATTTCAAGGAAGGGATCTGCCAGCTTCAGAGCATTCAGAATCAATATCACAGTAAATGAGAAACATAATGAAAGAAAAACACACTTCCAGCCTATAGACAAATTTGATCGCCTAAATTCACGTGTTATTATTAAAATCAGCTGCACATACTGGACTTTTAGCCGACTTTGATGGGGTGAGATGGGGGCTGCTCTTTTAATCTGGGGACTCAACTTGGAGGTCCTGCCTGCAGGTGTCATGATGTTTCCCCATTGGTTTGGGTTACTCAAATTTATTTTCTAAAAGGTGAAATGTAAATGGAAGAAGCAGTGGAGAAGAATTTCTTAACGAGGGGATTGAAAACGGAGATGGCTTTCCCTTTGAAAGTGCCTCTCATGAACACACGCTCGGTGTGATATATTTAGTTTAGCACTTTGGTATTTTGGACCTTACATCTCTGCTTTCTTCTTTTCATCTCTTGCTTTCTTTTGTCCTTGCTTTGATCTTGCTATGGAATCGCCCTTAAAATGCTCCCATACACAGCAAAAGCGTCCCTTTTTAATCTTCTCCCATTCTTCCTGAAGCTTCCTGCTCTCCCCTTTTTTCCCTCCGGCCCTCCTCCCCATAGTCAGCAAGCGCATTAAGTCTGCAGAGCTGTGAGATGCTCAGAGAATAACGTGTGCACATGGCCTCCTTCTGTGTTATCTTATCCTGTTTGTTCATGTTTATTTCCTCACCATGTGGTTCTTCAAGCCCGGGGTTGCAGAGATGGAGAGGCCCGTGCCATGTGTCCAGATGTATCACCAAAGACACAGCTCCCACGTCACTGCAGCTCCTTTAGACTTTGGTGTTTCTGTCCAGAGGAGTTTGGAGGCCAGTAGAAGTAATTCTCCTTCTAGGAATTTATTTGAAGAATGAAGGACTGACTATTTAATCAGATGCCCCACCTTCTGAGCTCTTGTCTGGAGAGCATCGGCAGCTGTCAGTGGGAGGCAGCCTAGAGAGGCAGATGCCTGGCGCATGTGCAGAGCCTGGGCTCCCACCACCCTGGCTGGCCAACCTCCTGCTCCTGGCTTCAGCCCTGACCCCTCACCTTCCCCATTGGGAATTGGTGCTGATGGCAGCAGAGGAAGAGAGAATGGGATTCGGCACACTGGCTGCTTTACTCCCGTTTGGTCCTCACATGACCCTGTGTGGTGGCACAGGATCACACGCGGTGGTGGTTGGCCTGTGAGCAGAAGCGGGGTGCTTCCAAGCAAGCAGAGGCAGCTGTCCCTTGGGACAAGCCCCCGCGGCCTTGCACCTCCGCAGGGCAGAGGAGCGTCTGCGGACTCCACAGCATCGCATCTGCGTGTCACTTAAAACTGTAGACCTGACCCTCTGCCTTAGTCCATTTGGGCTGCTACGAGAGGGTACTTCAAGAAGTTTGTGGAAAAATGAAATTAAAAAATAACACAACTCTCCATGAACTTTATAGAAGTACCCTTGTATGGCAACCTACCTTAGCTGGGTAATTTGTGAACAACTGAAATTTCCTGCTTACAATTCTAAAGGCTGGGATGTCCAAGATCAAGGTGCTGGCAGACTCAGTGTCTGGAGAGGGCCGTTCTTCTGTGTGTCCTCAGGCCTCTTTTATTAGGGCATTGATCCCATTAAAGAGCATGGAACCTCATGACCTAATCATCTCCCAAAGTCCCCACCTCTTCATACCACCACAATGGAGGATTAGGGTTTAACATATGAATTTGAGAGGCACACAGACATTCAGACCATGGCACCCTCTCTGTGACTCAGTTTCCTCATCCATAAAATGGGGATAATAACACCCTTACCTCACAGAGTCGTTAGGAGGGTGAGAGGAGTTGCTACTGGTGTAGGTGAAGTGGTTGCAACAGCATGAGCCCCTTAACAAGTGTTAAATCCAAAATCGAGGGGTGTTGCACATTTGCAAGACAGCCAGCCATTCTCTGGTTAAATTGTGAAACAGGATCTAATCTGGATGAATAGTTTGCTGGAGCATTTCATGATTAGCTGACATTTTTAGTCAGCTTGGTTAGCAATTGGGGGATATAAATGTTTCATTAAAGATGCAGGCAAGCATAGTATTTGAAATGTTTGAAAAATAGTGATGGTCAGTAGAAAAGCAGCATTGCACTGGGGACGTCAACCTCACCAGGCCTTCCTCCCCCCATGGGTGCACTTGGAGGCCTTGGAGGGGTCCTAGCTTCGTGTTTGCAGGAGCATGTATTTTTGTAAAATTTATGAAAGATATTTTTCTTTTTCTTAAAGAGGATCTCCCAATGGTGAAAAACTTCCGGCCCCACAAGACCCACTTTCATTTCTGGGACTTATTGCTCCCTCTGACAGATAAGAAACCCATCTTTTGCGTGTCCAGGATATTCAACCAGGTTTCTGCCCCTCATTTTTTTTCATTTTAGAGAATAATATTTAAAAAATTTGTTATTGGTCTTTGTATGGCCATTTTTATACATTGAGTTGCTTGCTTATTTCAGGCATAAAGATATTATTAGGCACAGCTGGAAATCCAGGTGTTTTAAGTCTATTTTTTGTGTTCTTTCTAGGGCATCAAAGCTGATTCTCATGTATATAGAATATCAAATTGTCTCAGGGAAAAAGATGGGGCAGAAATGTCGCGTGTCCTGATGAATGTCTATGCAAAGACTGAGTTAAGAACCTGTTTTCACCATGCTGACTGTCATAAGGCCCCAGGCACAGCAGGCTGGCAGTCCCTGTCAGGGATGGAGAGAAAGGCTGGGTCTGGGGAGAGCTGGGGGCATGAGCGCAATGTGAGGGCTGGACTCCACCCTCAGAGCACCTGGAGCCCCCCACCCCCAACAAGAGACTTGGGAACTCAAGTCCTAATGGGGCAGGGGTCTTATTTGAGTGTCTTACCAGACTTTTCTGGACAGGAGCAGCCTTGGTGACCCGTGGGAGCACATAGAACAGTCCAGGAGCAAGGATCTGGCCTGGGAGAAAGTCGTCGGAAGGAACAGGAGGCGGGGAGAGTGCAGCAGACTGGACTGTGCTTTGGAAATAAGCTTCGAGTCCACCAGCAACCAAGATGGGGATTGGAAGGGCCAGCTGGCCACAGACTAGGGAGTCAGGTCCTCAGTGAGGCCTAAGGGTTTAAATTAACACAGCAAATCACCTCTCCCTCCCCACTTTTAAAATTAACCACGGCTTACAGACAAAAAAGACCCCATGTGAATGACTTCATTTTTATGAAGTGTCCAGAGTAGGCAAATTCATAAAGACAAAAAGCATATTAGAGTCCACCAGGGGCTGGGGGAGGGGAGAGTGGGTTGCAGCTGCTTAAGGGGCATAGGATTTATGCTCCAGGTGATGAAAGCATTGTGGAACTAGGTATTGGTGATGGTTGCACAACTAGGTGAATGTACATGATGCCGCCAAACTGTGTATTTTAAAATGGTCAATTTTATGGTGTTTTGCCACAGGAAAAAAAAAAAATTATCCAGCAATTTTTAGACGTTTTGGGCTTGGTGAGCTTCATCTGGGGCTGGCTACGAAGGCCTGCTCTGTTAGGAGTGCTCAGCGAGGGGCCTGGGAACCTGTGTTTCCTCAAGGGCCCAGGGATTCTGCAGATGACTGGCAGAGAGGCAGGCATTTCTGTTTGGTTTGGTGCTTTAATTGGAGCTTGCCATATGTGCTGTTTTCTCGTCCCCAGCTGTCACAACCCATGCATTTCCAGCGAGCAGCGTGCCCAACCACGGCAGCTGCTGGCAGGGAGGTGTGAGGAGTACGCGTGTTGGTGACGGGCCACTCATGGCACCAGGAGGTGTGCTGGCAGGGCCATGGGGTGGGAGTCAGAACAGTGGCAGCGAGGGCAGAAGCCAGGAGCACGTGGCACCTGGTCCGGGGACTGACCTCAGTGTGAGGTTGCTCCATGCAGGGGTGGCCAGTGATCAAGATGCTAGTTTTGGAAATAGCACGATGACCTCATTATGTAGGCTGAGGTCATCTCCAAGGGTTCGGTCTTTAAGACAAGTCAGGACAAGAAGGCCCAGGCAGCAGGAAGAGCAGAGACGGACAGGGCCACTCTAGGGCCACTCTGGGATTCTAGAACATCTCATCGGGATGAGCCCAGTTCCACGCTCATCACGGTGGAGTTAGGTAGGGGCAGACGCAAAGCCAGAGCGACCTGCATGTGCTCACCAGAACGGATGCTGCCATCCCTGGGAGCTCATTAGAAAGGCCACCCCTAAAAAGAAAAAAGAAAGAAAGTCCACCCCTGATTCCGACGCAGAATAGAGCCTGAGAAAAAGTCATCTAACTCAGCCTTTTTCTCCTTAGTCTCCTCAGCTTGAGGGAGACTGTAATATTCGGTAAGTCTCGTCATCAACCCTTAACTGTGAGAGGTCATGTGGCCCACTACTGTGGACACACGGACTTGGCCTTGCCCTGGATGGTGTGGTCACCTCCCAAGCCCACAGCTATGCAGTGCTGGGTTCTCGCACGGGTTTTGGAAGCAGGTGGAGATGAGTCTGCTAGGCCAACACTTGGTCCTGAGTAGAGCTTAGAGACACGGGACTGTACCGCTTATTTTCTATTTTCACTGAAAGTGCAGGAACTAGATAGAATTCTCTAATACAGTAGTCCCCCTTATCCATAGGGGATATGTCCCAAGACCCCAGGGGATGCCTGAAAATGCTGATAGCACTCAACCCTATACATCCTATGTTTTTTTCCCATACATACATACCTATGATAAAATTTAACATATAAGTGAGGTACCATAAGAGATTAACAATGGCTAATTATAAAATAGACCAACTGTAAGAATGTGCCAGCTGCGGCTGCCAGTATATCATTATTGTTGCACTTTGGGGCCATTATGAAATACAGCATGGGTGACTTGAACACTAGCTCTGTGACACTGCAGCAGTCGGCCTGGTGACCAAGATGGCCAAAGGACTGACAAGCAGGTAGCATGGACAGGGTGGATTGCTGGGCAAAGGGAGGATTCATCCAAAGGGCAGGACAGAGCAAGATGGTGTGAGGTTTCATCACGCTACACAGAATGGTGCACAATTTAAAACTTATGAATTGTTTATTCTAGAATTTTCCTTTTAATATTTTGGGGCAACGATTCAATATGCGTAATTGAAACTGCAGAATGTGGGAAAGCTATAATGCAGATAAGGGGGTATTACTGTTAATGTTTTCTGCTTTAGTAACTTGCTTAGGTCTGGGTGACAGGTGTCTCATTCCTTGTTGAGGAGCAGATATGTTGAAGCTCCCTGCCGGTGACTTCTGAGCATGGCCAGGGTTTGCTTCCCCACTTTTGACGACCCCAAATGCTGTTTATCAAAATCTTAAGAAATACAATGATTCCCAAATGGCACTAGGCCAATTTAGTATTAGATTTTATAACACTGGAGGATAAATGTTTATTTTTGGAAAAATTAGTTTTTGGTTTTTTCTCTGAGTTTGTCCATGAGAAAAACCTTACATAAAATGTTTTTCTTTCTGTTACTGAAATGTCCAATAATGGTTTCCTTTGTTAAGGATGATCATGGATCTTAGGTGAGCATGTGGCATTTCTACCCTGCTATAGATTGCATTGTGTCCCCCAAAGTCCATGTATTAGAATCTTACCCCCCACTGTGACAGTGTTAGGAGGATGGGAAATCCTATGATGGTAATCAAAAGGTTGGGCCTTGGAGAGGTAGTAGTAGATGGGTTAATACATTGATGGTTTAATTGGTGGTCATGAGCATGGTTTTGAGGACTTTAAAAGGAGAAGTAGGGACGAGTTAGCTGTCGCTCTGCTCTGCCATTTTGCCATGTGATACCCTGGGTCACTGTAGAGTCACCACCAGGAAAAGCCCCTCATGAGATGTGTTCCATGGACTTTGGACTTCTCAGCCTCTGAAACTGTAAGCAATAAATTTTTTTTCTTACAGATTCTGCAGCTTGAGGTATTTCTGTTATAAGCACCAGAAACAGACTAACATATACCCACTGTCAGATTGGGGGCTTGTTTGCTCCCGTGGTGAACCTGGGGCTTGCCTGACCCCGTGGTTAATTCTTGAAGATGAGTTTGGGCTCTTAACACCCTACCCTACCAGTTTCTCTCCTTTTCCAAATTGCAACACCTCAGTGCCCTCAGGCCGTCTCAGTGGTGTCCCTCCAGAACCAGCCTTTGTGGACAGCTCCCCTTTGCTGTCCTTGGCATCTAGTTCTGCCTGTGCTGACCCTGTCCCCGCAGGGCAGCTGCAGCCAGAGGGAATTCCTTTTTCTTCCTGGTCCCGGCAGGAACCTCCTTTTTGTTCTCAGCTCTCATTTTCTCGAATGCATTTGACTTTCCCGACACTGGATGCTGGGCAGCTCTTTGAGGACAGGAAATGTGTCCTTCTCTGTTAACGTTGGCAAAGTGGATGTACATGTCCTCCTCTGGGAGACTCTGCCCTTTGTGTGACTGTGCTCCTGTGACACTTCCTATGCACATGTGTTTCAAAAAGTGTGGTTCTAAGTTGTCTTCATGGCATCTTTGGACTACCACCTCCTTACACGCCACCGTCCCCATACCGCTGTCCCTAGCACCTCTGTCCTGTCTTCCCAACTCTGACCATTATCTTGGCCCAGCTGTCTGTCCCTGGCTGTCTGCTGGCACCTCAGCTGCCCCCAGATACTCTCATCCACCTGTTCTTCCTCTGCTCCTCCTCTTCTCTTTTTTAGTTAATGGCATCTTCCCAGTCCCCAGACTGAAACCTTGACACTTGGGATTCTGTCTCCCGAGTAGATCCAGTTCTGTGCTTTTGTATTTTCTTCGTGCTTATACATTCTGGAATAGTGAACAGCACACATCCAGACCTGTTTAACTTAAACACCTTCTCCATGAACATGCCCTGCCAAAATAATGTCTCCCTCTGTGGCTCCTCACAGCACGTCCTCTGTGGCTGTGTTTGAGTATCATAATGTTTGGACATATCTTCTTAACCTGACTGTAAGTATCTCGAGGGAGCGCCTGTGTCCAAGTTGATTTTGAATCCAGGCGAGGCCATAACCCCACACCTTATGAGTAAGGTTCAGAGTCATGCTGCAGGGCCTGAGGAGAGACGCCTGCTCTGTGTCACTTGTTCTTAAGCCTGGCTAGTTGGGTGGTGACTCCTCTCTCAGTGTTTCCATAATAGCCCATAGGCTGTAGCTTCAGTTGTATTTCGGACAATGTGTCCCTGAACTTGTCAGAGTGAGAATAGTGTCTCCCCCTGTGCAGTGATATGGTTAGTTAGGTAGAGAGACAAATTGTTGTAAGGCTGGCCAGTTTGCTCGGTTGTTTAGAGTGAGCTGCTGATAACACCAAGGTCCAGGGTTTGATTTCTGTACATGCCAGCCAAAAAAAAAAAGACTTCATTGGAAGTTATAAATTTGACCCATATTAATGATAGTAATGAACCAATTATTATTAGATTTAACATTTATTGAATGCATATTAGGGCTTTATTTATAGCTTCTCATTTACTCCTAACAGCCATGAGGATAATACCAAATGATTAGACATTATCCTTTATCCCTTTATACTTTGCAAAGCCCTTTCATGTCCATGTCTCAGTAGCCTCAACATGCAGGAAGGGCAGCCTCAGTGATCTGCTCTTACTCCAACTTTAGAAATTCCTACCTCTTTCTCTCCCCTGGAGTCTCATGACGACTTATCAAATGGGGAAATCCCTGGATACTTAGCCATGGTGCCTGACACAGTTGGAAGCTGACGTCCGCTTGCTGGGCAGAGCCACAGCCAGATCGCAGGTCGCCTGGCATCAGTGGGTTAGCAGTGCCTGCGGGCGCCCTGGCATGGAGCTCAGCTCCATGTTCAGGATGTCCTCCCTGAGCACATGGAGGCTCCTGCGTCACAGGCCAACCCTCGTGAGTGAGCAGGGTCCTGTCGTGCCATCCCCAGTGCCCTGCCCATGCCTGGTCCATTGCCATGACTGGTACGTCCCTCTGTCCCCTACCCACCCACCCAGCGCTCATGGGGAAAAATGGAGCCCCGAGCAGCTGTGGCCTGCCCCCTTTCTCACTAGCATTCTTGCTCCAGGAAACTCACTTACCCGGCAGAAAACCCAGCCAACACTAAGTCTGTAGATGGTTTCTAGAAGTCCAAGATTCTCTGGGCCTCTCCCGTCCCAATTGCTTGGTTATCCCCCCTCATGGCAAGCGAAGAAGCAGAGGGTCTCCACAGCCAGGCTTCTCCGCTGCCCCTCACCAGCTCTGGGGTGATGGTGAAGAGGGTATCCATGCGGACAAGGACTCCGCCATAGATACCTTGTGATGGGGCATGCTGTGTGCAGGCATGTGTGAAGACTGCCCCGTGCATTTGAGCTCGTGGTCCTCGGGGTGTGCTTCCCCACACCAGAACCTTGGCACCCTGGTCTTGTGAGAAACGCAAGTACTCAGGCCCTCCCTAGACCCACCGAAAGCAAAACTGAGGACATGGGGATGGGAGCTGTTTCAACACCTCCAGTTGGCGCTGATGGACCCGCAGGTCTGAGAAATCACCATTCTGGACTGTAGGCCCACTTTTACCACCTGGCATACTTCCTCAGGCTCCCTGGACCACTGTGAAATCTCTCTTCAGATCCTTCAAACCTGTGTGGAGGGAAAATAAGATAATTACTAATAATAGCTACTCGGTGTTGAGCATTTACACTATGTCAGGGATAATTCTAGGAATTCTCTCTATATTAACTCATTTAATCCTTGTAATAACCCTGTGAGGTTAATTCTGTTATCATTAGTGCCCTTCTCTAGGTTAGGAAATTGAGGCCCAGATTGACTGGCCAGCTTGTCCAGGGTCACTCGGGTGATAATTGACAGCACTAGGTCTGAAGCTAAGGCAGTCTGACCCCTGACTCCACATCCCACCACATGCCACGGCTTGGGGGTTGGAGGTTCTGCACCCTCCCACCCAGGTCCCATTTGTTCTCTTTGAGAATGACGGCATCTTGCCACCAATCTGCCAGTATTAGTCTACTTGGGCTCCCATAATGAAATACCACAGACTGCTGGCTTAAACAACAGGAAATTGTTTTCCCACGGTTCTGAAGAGTGGAGGCTGCAGAAAGAGTCATGGCAGGGTGGTCTCCTCTGAGACCCTCTTCACATGGTCCTTCCTCTGAGCACATCCCTCCCTGGTGTCTCTATGGATGTCTGCATTTCTCTTCTTATAAGGACCTCCGTCTGCTCGGGTTAGGGCCACCCTAATGGCCTCATTTTGCTCAGTCCTCTCTTTAAAAGTCCTGCCTCCATATGCAGTCACATCCTGAGGTTCTGGGGGTTAGGTCTTTGACAGATGAGTTTTGTGGGGGGACACCGTTCAGTCCATATCACTCCTGTTCCCCCATGATCCGTGCCTTTGTCTGACAGTACCAATTTCATGTCTCGGTACCCTTGAGGACTCTCTTACCTCCTCATTCTCTGTATTTCTTCCTGGGTCATATGGCTGCTTTCCAGGGACAACAGCCATGACACAAAGAGGTCAGCCTCTCCACGTGCTGCAAATGTGTGTCTTTAATTTGGTAAAAGCTGCCACATGTATGTAGGAAGTGAGGGACTTCCATAATATCTGGGAATGCATCCTTGTTAGCATTTTCTACTTGGAAGTCAGCGATGACATTCTGCTTCTGGACATAACAGGGACCCGCAGCAGGAGAATCTCCAAGGGCAGATCCTTGGAGTGCGCTGATCTGAGAACCTTCTCCTGTCAACCCTTCCCCCATCCTTCCTGCACCTGGCATTGTTACATACACAGAAGTCGCAGCCTCTGTGTCTGTGGAGTGAGACACTTGGGTGGTGTTTCAGCACTTCCGTTACTAGGTGTGTGACCTTGGGATAGGCTAGCTTCCCTAAGGCTGTGCATTCATTTGCAAAATGGAATTAATCTAATTAATTAATGGAATTAATCCAGCAACCTTCTAGGCTTGCTGTAGGGATTAAACTAGATCATAGAAATAAAGCACTTTATGCCTGCTTGTTGTGGAAGGGAGGGTGTTCGGCCCCTGGTAGCTCTAGTTCTTCCACTGAGATAGTTTCCTGCTACTGGGCAAAGATTTGTTTTGCATCCAGCACAAGCCCTGCTAGCATTGCATCTGGTGCTTGATTATAGGTCTGGATCACCCAAGGCATATACCATAAGAATCAGTCTATGTGCAGATGGAAGAGCTTGTATAGAAGTTAATAAACAGGACCCAGGGGGCAGTGGGAGGATAAAATACTGGCCAAGAAAGCAGGAAGAGTCACAAAGAAAAGAAGTCTCAAAGGACATCTGCCAGTCTGCCACAGCTGGGACATAAAAGCCAGGCCTGGTTTCTCTCCGGCCGTATGCACTGCATACTGTCAGCACATGGCTGTCCTGAGTGAGTGTGGCAGAGGATTCTTCTGAGCCCAACTCACTAGTTGTCTCTTCTACAGCTTGTTTTGTGATCTCTGAACTTCCTGAAGCTCTGTAGGCATCACGGTGAGTTGGATGCAAATGTGAAATGACATGCATTTTGTCGCTTGTAGAGGAGCTGAAGGCCCCCTTGGAGGAGTATGTCCAGAAGCGCTACCCCGGGCTGGTGAAGGTGGTGCGGAATCAGAAGAGAGAGGGCCTGATCCGCGCTCGCATCGAGGGCTGGAAGGTGGCCACCGGCCAGGTCACTGGCTTCTTTGATGCCCACGTGGAATTCACTGCTGGCTGGTAGGTCACGGGCTGAAGCTTAGGGGCACCTGGGAGCTGCAGGTGGTCAAGAGGGGCTAAGATCTGGGAGGTGGGACATTTTGCTCCTTTGCTCTGGGGCCACTGGGAGAATGGAGAAGGGTTGGCAGAAGAAGAAAGTGAGCCCGTTGTCAGGGATGAAACTGGGAAGTGGAAAGAAATTCATCTGTCTGTTCAGTCCACCATCATTGTTGTCATCTTCATCGAAATTCCCAGTGAAAATGATGTATTAATTAGACAGAACTCAAGAAAACCCTTGCTAAGGGATAAGACAGTCATTGTTTTATTGTTCTCCTTTCCCACTTTGCTTGTTTTCTTTTCTGGGGAGGATTGGTGAACATTATTATAAGAAAAGAGATCTATTTATAATTCAATGATTGGGAACAGTTGTTCATTCTCTCATAGACAGTAAGACTGAGCTCCTTAGCTGCAGAAGCGTGATTTGCACCGGGGTCTCCTGCTCCGTACTCAGTAGATCTCTGACCGCCAGTGATGAACTGAGCTGAGTGCTTCTGTGTGCATGGCAGCAGACCAGCCTGGGGGAACTTAGACCAGCCTGGGGGAGCTCGGACTAGCCTGGGGGAGCTTGGCCCATTCAGGGTGGCAGTGGAGCTTAGGGGGCCTTCAACCAGACCCTCTAGGCTGGAAACCTGGCTCTTCCACCAGCTGGCTGAGTGGCCTAGGGCAAGCTGCTTAACATCCCTGGGCCTCAGTTTCCTCCTGTGTCAAATGGTGATCACTGTATCTACCTTACAGGATTGTTGTGGGGGCTGCACTCATCAGCAAATGTTGAGAACAGTGCCTAGCACATAGTAAGTACTTGGTAAAAATCAGCTATCGTTAGCTCATGAGGAAGAATAGTGTGTGTTCACCGATTAGCAAAGGTAGCACGCGGTCAGTGTGATAAGGTGGAGGAAATGTTTTAAGCTGAGAGGAAGAAAAAAGCCTTTCCACAGGGGCAATTAGGGAAGGCTTCTTGGGAGAACAGTACTTGGTCTAAGCTTCCTTTGGTGGCTGGGCTTTCTTTGAGTGGCAGAGGGGTTCCTAGAGGCTAGATCCAGCGTGGACTGGGAGGGGCAGAGTGCCGGAGCATGTCTAGAAGCCGCAGAAAGTCAGTGCATTTGACTTTAGCCTATATGGTGTGTGCAAAAGTATTGGAGGCAGTAAATGGCCCGGGGTATGTTTTATTGCTCGTTTTAAATAGAAAGGTGAGGTGAGCCAGCAGGTAATTCAATAGCTGCAAATGAAAAGAGATGGGTTGTAGACCCTGCATTCTCATTATTCTTCCAAATAATGCAGAGGAATGGGATTTTCACTTGACTCTTTTCCAAAGCCTGTTCTAAACTGGGAGATTAATGCGCTGGCTTCTGAGAGCCATCTTTTTCTTCTCAAATGTGGGAAACGATCCCTTTCGGTGTCTGCCTTGGATGCAGTGGCAGAGGTGTGTGACCGTCTGCTAAGCCAGCCAGGCTGCACCCTGACCTAGGGGCCAGACCCCTGCCTAATGCCTGCTCTAGTCCTTGGGGGAGGGAGGCCCTGAGAGCAGGGTTCTGCCTGCCTTCATATGGAACTAGCCCCTGGCCTTCCACTGTTAACTAGTTAAATTATATCCCTTTTAAGAAATCAATTAAACAATCAGTTAAAACAACTGAAATAGTCACATGCACAAAGAAGCTTATTAAAAGCAGGCCATCCAGGGCAGAAGTGACCTATTTTGGAAAGGGGAATTCAGTTCCAGCAGGGAAAGCAGGTGGTGGGTGACCTGCCGGGGATCACTGGGCACTGCATGGGAAACGCTGGTGCCATGCAGATCCCACACTGCCAACGTGAAGAGGGTCTTGGTGCTCTGGGTGGGAGGGGACCCTGTGCTCTGAGTTTGGCTCCAGGCTTCTGTCACAGTTCCCACCTGGGAGAAGGCGTGAGCTACTTTCACACGCATCACAGCCTGCGCGGGAAGCTGCGTGATCCAATGTAGGCGGGTCCCCAGGCTTTGGGGACTCAGTTTCCATCTTAGCTCCAGCCTGCCCTGAGCTCGGTCACATCTGCTCACTCCCAGGGTTCTTGGGGTGCGTACCAGGCGAGGAGCGCCCGGGACAGATATCTTATGTCTACTTCTCTGTGTTTCAGGGCCGAGCCAGTTCTATCCCGCATCCAGGAAAACCGGAAGCGAGTGATCCTGCCCTCCATCGACAACATCAAGCAGGACAACTTCGAGGTGCAGCGGTATGAGAACTCTGCCCACGGGTACAGCTGGGAGCTGTGGTGCATGTACATCAGCCCCCCGAAAGACTGGTGGGACGCCGGAGACCCCTCCCTCCCCATCAGGTCTGTGGGCCGCGGGTCCCCAGAGGCTGGGCAGAATGGTGCCCCTGAGCAAGGCCGGGAGGGGCTGTTTGGGCCGGGGCAGCAGGGTGCACACAGCTCCTTGGGGACCTTGGGCGGCTTAGCGTCAGAGTGTTCTTCTGAGGGAGCACATGGCATTTTCTTCCTTGAGCTGAAGTTTTCAGGGCAGCTTCCGCAGTGGTACTGAAAGTTTAAAACTGATAGTCATGCTCACACTTTATTCTCCCTCCTCTGTTATACTGTGCTCAGGAGTTTTCACGTATGGAGTCTGAAAGGTGTTTTTTCCTGGGGCTGTTTCACACTTGAAACCTTATATTATGGTGACATTTCCCACCCCTTTTCGTGACACAGGATCACATAGAAATGGACCACAGTGTGTGGCATCTGGGGTGGCCTCGGAAGCTCCATGTGAGTCTTGCCCCTGGTCCCCACCAGCTGCCCCTTGGGACGAGGAGATCAGTATCTTGTGGCGTCCCAGCTGGGAAGCTCAGGTAGAAAGGATGTTGGTTTCGATGATGTATTAGTTTGCTATTGCTGCTGCAACAGATGACCACAGCGTAGTGACTTAAAACAGCACAGCTTCATTCTCTTACCATTGTAGAGGTCAGAAGTCTGGAGTCTGATATGAGCCTTATGGAGCCGAAGTCGAGGCATCAGGTGGGCTTGTCCTGCTGGAGGCTGCATGGAGTACCCAGTTCCTCGCCTTCCCAGCTCCTAGGGCCGCCTCCTGCCCAGGCTCATGGCTGTGCTACATCTTCTTTCTGTCCAGCTTCCTTTATCATGTGACTGTCTCCTCTGCTAAAGGCTCTTGTGATTATGTTTGGAGTCCACATGAACAAGTCAGGAGAATCACTCCATCTTGGGAACCTTGACTTAATTACACCTGCAGAGTCCTTTTTCCCATATAAGGTAACATTCACAGGTTCCAGGTTATGATGTGCATGTGTTTTGAGGAAGATGGACATTGCTCAGCTCACCAAAATTGCTCTGATTTTCAACCAAGATGGTACCCAAGTTGCAATTCAGTACTTTCTGTGAGTTCTACTTAGGGGTCAGACTGACTCTTAAAATCATGGTTCTGTCTGAATTCAGAAGAGGGGCCTGCTAACCTTTGCCTAATTTTAAGGGAATGCTTGTGGATGAGGACTTTTTGCAGGTAGTCATGAAGTTCTTTCTCAGAGAGGTTCTCTTCTCTACCTGCTCAAACTGAAAGCTGACAAATTGCATATGGCAGAGCCACCTGGGGCAAATGTGTGCACCAGGGGAAATAAGCTTTGGGGCCTGTAATTTCCTTAGCTGGGGACATGTCCTGGCTCAGTCCCCAGCTTTTAACCATTCATGAGCTGCTGCAGGGCCAGTCTCTTGGCTTCTGCAGTTAGGAACATAGATTCATCACTAAAGTATGACGTGAGAACCAAAGCATAACCTTAGGGGATTTTTAGACCTCAGTGGCAAGTGCTTGAAGACCCATTGGCCTCCAGATCTTAAGGGGATGAAATTCAAATGATGGACGACAGACAGTGAGTTTCATATTTAGCCAAACGACACGTCCTCCCTGACACATGGGCAGCTGACCTCCACGTGACATGTAACGGAATGAGGGTGTGAGCTTAAGTGCGAACAGCAGAGGGAAAGAAGAGGTTTCAGTGTGGAGGAACTGTGGGGTGCCCAGCACATGTCTGTGATGTCTGTCCCCGAGCGTCTGAGGCACTAAGCAAGAGGTTAGCTTGTATTTCATGAGTTATGGTGACATTATGGTGACAGATGATTAATATGCACTTTAAAAAGATCCCAGAAAGTCGTGATCATGAGTCATTAATATTAGCTGCATCTCTGGTGTACAAAATAGAATCCAATACCAATGATCTCTTTTTAATGGATCTTAACTTATGAAATGCTTAATTTGTTAATAGTTGATGGGGATATATAATTGTAGGAAAGAATTTTTATGGTTCTTCTGATATTATTAAGCAGATGCAATAAGGTTTCTTAAACATTAGGACATGGTGGTTTCCCCTCTCACTGTGATGCCAAAATTTTAGTAGTTATGATTTCACTCTATTAAAGGATAGAAGGAGGAGAACTATTCATAATCCAAATATCTTGAGATTAGATGAGTCTTTAGATACTGAAGCTTCCCAGTAGACAACATAATATAGGCGGTTTTACATTACAGGAAGTGATATCTTTTCTGTTTTAGTTCTTTTCCTGTTTCTTCTTATAGGTCTGTTTTTTTTCTTCTGCCTGGTAAATAGTGATTGTCCAGGGTTTTCTGTTTGTTCTCTGCTCTTCTCTTCTTTGTCTATGTCAGAGTTTCGGGTGGAGAGAGTGCGCAGGTGCCACTAAAGGGGACAAGGGCCAGGTGTAGGGTAGGAGTGGGGAGTGTAGAACACACGCTCACCTGAGGAGGCAGCTGCCACCGGCCCCACGTGATGGTGCTGGGGGACACGGGGCCAGCGTAATCAGGTCCTCGGACTTTCAAGAGAAGCTGTACATCTAGATGCTTTGTGAAGGTTCCTGACTTCTAAGTGTTGTCAATAAATCCCTCTTCCTCTAAACTATGAGGATCCAACATGTTTCTAGACTGCATTTGACCACCTGGGCTCACCAGAACTTGGTCTTTGCTCTGTACTTGCTCCCTTGGGGACCTGTCATTCCCAGGATATCCTTAGTCCATGCTTCTTACATTGGGAGCTTGGGCACCTGTGGTATGAGGTATTCTGGGGCTGGGGGACTGGAGAAAGTGTCCTCAAAGCCATAGAAGAACCAGAAGCATGGCCAGACTCCCTGGAGCTTGAGGTAAGCCTGTTGAAATCTCCCTTCCACACCCACTCTCTGCAGTGTCTTCTGTGTCAGCATTTGTGAAGCACTGACTAGCTCTTGCCTCTTTGTAGAGAAGGCTCCCAAATCCATGTCTGAAGCCCTGATTATTCTCCAGAATGACTTCATTTCTGTGCCACATCAACAACCCATCATTACACCAGGAAATTTTAAACTTTTGAGTCAAAGATCTCTTTGATAATTTGATGAGAGCCATAGATCATATCCACCCTGAATGTGTGTAAGTGGACAGAACGTTGCATATAATTTCATGAGGTTTATAAATGCCTTAAAACCAATCTTCTGAGGAGCCTTAGGGCTTATATTATGAGCCACTGCTAGACACAAGCATTCTTCAAAAAAATTGTGGAAAAATAGTATTGAAACATAATACAAATCTTTCTGTGGACGTTTTGGAGGACCCTTGTAAAGAGGGTTCCTCTGTTTTCCTTTACTGCCCGCTAGTCTGTAAGTTTCATGAAACCAGGGCCGTGGCTGTCTGCTTCACAGTTATAGCCCCAGTGCCGGATGAGCACCTGGCACATAGTAGGCATGCCACAGATATTTACTGAATGTGCAGTCAGGTGAGTGGCCTCGGAGGCTCAGAGAGGGATTAGGGTTTGCAAATGGTTAGAAAGAGATTATATTGCCCAGAGGCACATTCAAGAGTGAAAGGAAAACACCAGTGTTTCTGGGTTGAAGGAGCTTTCACAAAGAGACTGACTAGTAAGAATGGTCAGAGAGGTAGGCGAGAACCAGGGCAGGAGCACAGAGATCCAAGGGCATCCTGGGGCTCACACGATGAGCGCATCCTAACTCTTAACAGCAGTGAAACCATTCGAAGGGCGTCCTTGGATCTGAAGGTAGATGGCAGTGGGGGGTGGGTTGGGACAGGAAGGAGTGGGGACAGTGAGTGCATGTGACACTTCTAAGATGTTTGGGAGAGGTGTAGAGAGGGAGAGGCAGAAATGGAGCAGGAAGCTTCAAGATCTAGGGACACACACTTTTTCAGCGTGGGAGACATAATAAGTGTGTGCCTCCAGCATAGTGGACATGTGGAACTAACTCCTAGGGCCTAGTCACAAAGCCCCTGCTGATTTTTTGTTTCTGTTTCCTACTGTCCCGTTTAACTTCAGTGCAGTGAGTCTTTCTCTTGTCCCTGCACGCAAACACCAGCAGACGCCAATGTTTCTCATCACTCTGGGGTAAAAAGTCACTTAAAGTCACATACAGGCCTCAATTCCATTATTGAAATTGTCCTGTCTCACACAATAATAAAAACTTAAACTTGATTGAAATTAAAATGTCCACCTGGCCCTCTGCAGTGGGAGAGGGGCTGTCACTTTTATGCATTCTGGCCCTCATTCCTCTTTTCCCTGGCAGGTGCAGTGTCCAGTGTGGCTGGTGCTGGCGTATGGAGGCTTTGCACTCTTGGGACCAGCGGTGGTTAAAGCTGATTCCTTCCTGAGGTGCTTGGAAGGTTCTTCTACTTGCTTGGTGTGGGATGTTGGCAATCCGAACCTCCGTGCCGCGTTCTTGATTCAGCACAGCAGTGCCCCCTCCAGCAGGCCCCTCCCAGTGCACCATGGCTTCTGCCTTCATTCCACCCCACGTCCTCTCACTGCCAGCATCACCTGGCTCCCAGGACACTGTCTAGGGCATCCCTTCTGGTTTGATTTTGTTGACAATGGTGTTTTTTATTGAGGTAAAATACACCTAACATATATTTTACAATTGTAACCATTATGAAATGTGAAATTCAGGGGCATTAAGGACATTCACAGTCTTGTACAACCATCACTACTTTCTTCTTCCATAATATTTTCATCACCCCAGAGACCCTGTACCAAGTAAGCAGTCATTATCTGAATCTCTCTCCCCCTGGTCCCTGACAAGCACTGATCTGCTTTCTTGTCTCTGTGGATTTGCCTGTTCTGGACATTTCATACAGCTTCTTTTTTTAAAAAAAAATTAATTATTTTTTAATATATATATTTTTTCACATTCTATAATATTGTTGCAGAGCAGTTGGGAGGGAGGGGGAGGGGGAAAGGAGAAGGAAATGTGATGGAAGAAGGAGGAAGGAGGAGGGGCGGGATTGAGGCCTGTGGCACTCCCCCTCATTCCCACAGGGGAGATCAGGGGGCTTCCAGCAGTGGCTTGGTCATTGCTGGGCTGGGTGCAGATGTCAGGGGGTTGTGACAAAAGCCCTCAGCCCCCCACCACCCCAGCTCAGGAACCTGGGGCCCTTCTTGCTGTGACTTGGTGGTCATCGCTAGTCTGGTTGCACATGTCAGGGGGCATGGCCAAGGCCCAAGGCCCCTCCACTGTCCTGGCTCAGGATAGCCCAGGGCAGTTCTTGAGGTGGCTCGGAGGTCATCGCTGGGGTGGTTGCATGTGTCAGGGGTGTGGCATGGCCCTTGGCCCCCACCCTCGGGGCTGGTTGCGGGTGTCTGGGGGCATGGCTGAAGCCCCCGGTCCTCCCCCCTTTCTGGCTTGGTATCCCAGGGTACTTCTGGTCCTTTTAGGTGTTATAGGTGTTCTTTGGTGAAATAAAACTTTTACTGGTTAATATCAAACTTTGTCTCTGATCTTTGGGTATTTTGTTTTTTCTTTCAGTTCTGTGTTGGATTACTTGCCATTCCCACCACTTAAACTCTGCACTGGAACTAATTTGTTGTCCTTTGCTTACTTCTAAAATGGGGGAACGTCTTCTGGGGACCAGCCCTTGAGCTCTGTGGCTGAGCTAGATTGCTGCTTTGCTGCTGATTCCCTGGGGAAGGCTTTTTGTGCAACTCAGATTTTAATGGTTGACTTTATAGGTACTTCTGGGTTTAGTGAAATCCAGTGCATCTGTGTTGTGTAGAAACTCTGGTCTGTGCCTTAGTCTTTTCATCAAACTGCACCACATGCAATTCTATATTCGTGACCAGTGTCCTCTGAGTGGTCCTATGCTGACTGGGGGGCAAATCAATTGTCCACGCTGTGCCCCAGTGTTCCCTCAGCGGGCCCGTCTCCCCCACCACCTGTGCTCCAAACACTTTCCATCAGATGGGCCACACACTGGTCCCTTGAGATGACTCACCGGCCTCTGAGTAGCTCCTTTTTTTCAGTTGTCTGTGGCTCCTTGCTCCTATGTGGATCCATGGGAACCCTATTAGTGGTCTTGCTAGCCTGGGGGCCACCAAGACCCTCTTCTCCCCTGCAGCCTCCAAGCAACTCCATCCAAAGGGCACAGCTGCGGCTTTCGCCAGCTCCTGCTCCATGCACTTAGCAGCTCCAGCCTGGAAGCGGCCGGGCTTGAAACAGTCAGAGCAAATTTTCTTGCTCTCATCGTGGCTTCTCCCACCTTCATGAACTCTGTAGGTCTCTCCTTCTCTTCCCCTGAGCTCTGGTGGCCCCAGCTTGACTGTAGTTGCTTTTTTATAGTTGTAAATTAGTTGTTTGGGAGAGAGAGTGATGTTGGGGGCTGTCTGTTCTTCCATCTTGACCGTAAGTCTCAGAATCATACAGCTCTTGCGTCTGGATTCTTTTATTATCATGAAGTTCTCAAGGTCCATCCACGTTGTAGCATGCATCAGTACTTCATTCCTTGTTATGGTGGTATCATTTTAAAGTGGTTCTAGGAGTGTATCTCTTCTGCGGGTTCCATTTCTGTTTCTTGGGATTCACACACCATTGCCCTCATGGGAAGGGAGAAGTAACTTCCCCAACAAAGGACTCCACTCTGCCCTGCATGCCACTTTCCCTTTCCTGAGTACGAGCCGTGCACCCATGAGGATGTTTCTCCACTACCAGGAATGCTGACCCCAGGCTTGGGTTAGATGGCAGGACTCCTACCCCTCCCCTTGGGTACAGCTTGCTCCAGAGACACCCTCCTGACACATCTCTCTCCCAAACTCCACTCGCTCATTCTCAGTAGTCAGCTAAGCATTTTTGGCTGTCCATGGACCTTTTTGCAGGATCTCTTTGAATATAGCATATATTGTCTGAATGTCTCACGAGTGAGGACACAAAGAGTTCTGTTTCAACATAGTGCTCACATCCGAGGCATGGAACCAGGCAAGGTCTGGAGACACAAAGGAAGGAGGGACTGACCAGGAGAGAAGGACTCTGAAGAGGAAGGAGAGGGTGGAGCTGTGGCCAAGAGCACTGGTTGGGCTTCAACAGCAGGGAGACAGGGGGTGGGCTCGTGACTCCTGTGACCCTTGTGAATGAGGAGGTGAAATCATGTTAGGAGTGAGAGTTAGGCCTTGGATAGGGAGCTACAGAAAAGTTGTCAAGGTTTGGGATCATTGCTGAGAGGAATGGGAATGGGTGAGCTGATCAAGAATGTCAGAAATCATTCATGGCTATTTTGAGGACCCAGGAATATAAATTCAACAAAATTTCCACCAGGATTTCTTGACAGAAAACCATTATGAATTGATTTGTGTTTTGATATAAACTTAAGTTTTCTTTTTTATGACATGATGTACATATATGACAAAGAGTAGCAAAGTTAAGAATGAGAGACCTCATTTATTTAGCCTGAAGGCACCTAGGTTAGGTGTGCTGTGAGTTCATGCAAACCTGGCTTAGCTCAGCAGCTCAGAGGAGTGTAGCTCACATCTTGGGAATGATTGATCAATGTGATTCTTTCCAGCTGTTAAATCCCAGGACTTGTACCAAGAGAGGGTGGGGTCTAAGGTGTCATAGGTGGGACGTTTTACAGCACATTGCTTGCAGGGCACTGGTTGAGAGCTGAGTCAGGCATATTCTGCAAGGTGACAGTAGTGCCTCCCTACTCTGCATTAGGTGGCCCTGTAATTAGTGACATTACTCATTAATAACTAATTCAAGCTGATGATTAACAATTAGCAATCCTTAATCCAACCTACAATTTGATAATAAATTATAAGGTGTAGGAGCTGTTAGAGCCTGTTAGACTCATTTAGTTGAAAGGGCTGCCCTGAATATACATAGTTGCTGGGATCTCAGATTCTGTGCACAGATATATATAAAAGAAGAAGCTTATTTTTTCCCTCCCGGGAGGAATGTGACTGGCTTACATAGGAGGGAAACTTTAAGTGAGGAATCAGAATTGTTTTAGACATTAAAATAGAGCTATCTTCGTTATGCATCAGCAGATATATTTTAGGAACCAATTGTGTGCTCAGCTTTGTGGTGGGCACTTGCAGGGGGAAATATTGGTAAATTACATGATTCTCCTGTCCCGAAGGAGTCTGTGGGCTGGTTGGAGACACAGGCTCAGGTGCGTGGGATAGCGCTTTGGCAGGTAAGCATGGATTCGTAGGAGGGTGGAATTTTGTGGGTGGAGCCGATGGAAAAGCTTATAAAAACCATAACAAACACTGGGATTTTCTATGTGCCGGGCACTGTTCTGTGCTTTATACAGTACAAATCCAATGACTCCTCATCCTGGCCCCATGAGATAATATTATTATCATCCCCTTTTCACAGGCAGAGCTGTGGAGGCACAATGAGCTTAATCGTCATACTCAAGGCCATGTCCCCAGTAAGAGGGGAAGCAGGGATCTGAGCTAGTCAGGCCCAGGGACTGTTCTCTTGTCTGCTGAGCTGTCCTTCCTGGAGAAGGTATGGCTTTCTGGTCCTTGAAAGCTGCAGGAGATTTTCCCAGGCTGAGTAAATGGGAGACAATGCAATTAGAGGTGTAGTAGTGAACATGAGTGTGTTTGGGGTCCTGGCGACCACCCTCATGTTCGATGACTCACCAGGAGGACTCACAAAACTCAGAAAAGTTACTAACCTCATGGTTATTGTTTATTACAGTGAAAGGATACAGATTAAATCAGCAGAGACCTACAGGACAGAGTCCAGGAGAAACCAGGCACGAACGTCCAGTTGTCCTCTCCCAGTGGAGTCATAAGACAGGGCTTAGTCCTCTTAGCAACGATGGGTGACAGTATATATGAAGCATTGCCACCTGGGGAGTTTGCCTGGGCCTCGGTGTCTAGGTCTTTATTGGGGGCCAGTCTCGTAGGCCTGGAGAGCCTGCATGACCAGCCTTGACTACTCAGTCTTCGGAATCTCCTTCCACCCCCACATCAAGGTAAAGCTGCTGTAACACGGCCCAGGCTCCCAGGTGTGCAGAGACTCTCTTTTCTGACAGGATATTCCAAGGGCCTTGAGATTGTCTCTCAAGAGCCTGTCAGGAGCTGATTCTTTCTTTGGAATGTGCAGGGTTTGGGCAACCCAAGTCCACTGAGCTAAGCTTTCACTGCACAGTGAGGATGAATGTTTAGAGTCTTGTGAGGAGGCTGAAGGTGGGACATGTGCTTTAAAAAGTAGAGGAAAGATGCAAGACTGGGTAGATCGAAGCAGGAGGGTCACTTTATAGAGGGCTCTAAAAGCCAGTGTGGGAGCCTAGCCAGACTCACTCCATTGGGCCAGTGAGCAGGCTGAAGATGCACGAAGAGCTAACTGGGAGAGACAAGGTGAAGAGTGGTCACCTACTGCTACTTTCTGGGGAGAGAAGTGTGGGGTTTTGGGCTGGTGGTGAGAATGTTTTCAGATTGGTTTTTGTGATGGGCACACAGCTCCATGAATATGCTGCAAGCCCTTGACATGGACCCCGCAACAGGTGTGTGGTGCATGAATTCTGTCTCAGGAGCTGGTGCAACAGGATGAAGACAGCTGGGTATTCATTCTTGTTTCAGGATGGTCTGGAATGTTGATCCCAGGCTAACCCTAGGGTCTTCTATGGTCATCCTTTTATGGGAAGTGGCAGGGCAGCAGAGTGTACCAGGTGATTGAACTGGGGTCAAGTCCCAGTTGCAGCAGAATTCATCACGGTAGAGTCCTGAGCAGGGGTCAGGAACAAAGGAGCACCGTTGGCAGAAGTGGAGCATCACATAGAGCCAGCCCCATGGGGCCCTTTGCCCTCTCTGGCTCTGTGCATGATCCCACCAGTCACAGTGTGCGGGGCAAGGACGGGTTGAAGACTGTGGCTGGGACTTCTCCTTGGGTCTACAGAGGGAGTCAGTAAAGCAGTCTACTCAGGAGCCACGTGAAACCTGCAACATTTCAGGAAGAGCAAGATCACAGAGAAAAAGCCATACATTCTCCACCTTATTTTCCTGCCCTTCCAGTAACAGAGGAGTGACCTGTTCAATTTTGCCACCTACAGGGTCTGTGTCATTAGGCAGGTCACTCATCTGCATGGAAATAAGCTTTTAATTTTCTTATCCATAAAACCTACCCAGCTTTTAAAGGTGCATGTTCCACTGGCAGAAAATCTCCATAACGAAACTTTTGGTCCTTAGATGAAAAGCACTAATTATAAACTCCCTGAAGTTACAGCATGCAGTGTTGCAGATAATCAAAAGTTTCAGCTAATAGAGTTCTCCTATGGAAGCGAGACACCGGGTGATTTACAGCTAGAATTTAGAAACCTCCACAAAACTCGTTTGCCTTCTCCAGAGGACAGGACTGGGGGAGCCCAGTTGATAGAGCATGCTGGTTCAGTCGAAGGGATTACCATCATCACAGCGGAAGAAGTGTCATTATGAACGATCACTCAGGAATAGGCATTGGCTCTGTACTGTTGTGTGTGTTCACCTGATGAGCATTTATCAATTCTTATCATAGGTAAACCTCTGTGCGAAGCAGCATGGAGGATACTCTCCTTGTATTTTCGGTCCTCTTCAAATTTATCCCTATTTCCACATTTTTGAGACCCAAAATGCAAACTCGGCGAATAAAGACGACTACTAGAAGAGCAAAGAATGTGAGATTGTGCTTCTGTGAGGCTGTCTAATGGAAGAAAAAATGGCATTCATGAAAAGAAAACAAACAAACAAAAATGCTATCTACAACCTAAGGAACCAACAAACACAGAAAACAAACAGTAAATCAGAAAGCAAGGAACAAAAGACACCTAAGACAACCTAACAACCAATAAAATGCTAGGCATAAATCAACACCTTTCAATAACAACTCTTAATGTAAAAGGCTTAAATTCCCCAATCAAAAGACACAGACTGGCTGACTGGATTAAAAAGGAGGACCCAACTATATGCTGCCTACAAGAGACCCACCTCACCCATAAAGACTCACAAAGACTAAGAGTGAAAGGATGTAAAAAGACTTACCATGCAAACAGAAAAGAAAAATGAGCTGGAGTAGCTATTCTTATATGTGACAAAATAGACTTTAAACTAAAAACCATAAAAAGAGACAATGAGGAACACTATGTAATGATAAAAGGACTGATCCATCAAGAAGACATAACAATCATATGTTGGAGCAGCCAGACTTATAAAACAAACTCTATTAGACCTAAAGAAGGAAATAGACACTAATAGCATAATAGCAGGGGACCTGAACACCCCACTGTCAATATTGGACAGATCATCTAGGCAAAGAATCAGTAGAGAAATACAAGATCTAAACAATACTCTAGACCAATTGGACTTGGCAGATATCTACAGAACATTCCATCCAACAACCTCAGAATATTCATTCTTCTCATCAGCACATGGCTCATTCTCCAGGATAGATCACATATTAGGTCACAAATCAAGTCTCAACAAATTCAAAAAAATTGGAATTATCCCATGTATTTTCTCAGACCACAATGGATTAAAACTAGAAATCAATAACAAACAAAACTCTGGAAACTATACAAACACATGGAAATTAAACAGCATTCTACTTAATGACGTATGGGTCCAAGAAGAAATCAAGCAGGAAATCAAAAAATTTATTGAAACTAATGAAAATCATGATACATCATACCAAAACCTGTGGGATACTGCAAAAGCAGTATTAAGGGGGGAAATTTATTGCATTAAATGCTCACCTCAGAAGAATGGAAAGATGGCAAGTGAACAACGTAACACTTCACCTTAAAGAACTAGAAAAACAAGAACAATCCAAACCTAGAGTTAGCAGACGGAAAGAAATCATTAAGATCAGAGCAGAACTGAATGAAATTGAAAACCAAAAAGCAATACAAAAGATCAATGAATCAAAAAGTTGGTTTTTTGAAAAGATAAATAAAATTGACAAACCATTAGCATGGCTAACAAAAAAAAAAGAAGAGAGAAGATTCAAATAACAAAAATTAGAAATGAAAAAGGTGATATTACAACTGATTCATCTGAAAACAAGGAATCATTCGAGACTACTATAAACAACTATATGCCAACAAATTTGAAAATCTGGAGGAAATGGATAAATTTCTGGACACACACAGGCTCCCCAAACTGAACCAAGAAGACGTAGAAAATTTGAGCAGACCAATAACAATAAAGGAGATTGAAGCTGTTATCAGAAGGCTCCCAACAAAGAAAAGCCCAGGACCAGATGGATTCACAGCAGAATTTTACCAAACATTCAAAGAGGAATTGACACCAATTCTTTACAAACTATTCCAAAAGATTGAAAGAGACGCAAATCTCCCAAACTCATTCTATGAAGCAAACATCATCCTGATACCAAAACCAGGTAAAGATATAACCAAAAAAGAAAACTACAGGCCGATATCCTTGATGAATATAGATGCAAAAATCCTCACTAAAATACTAGCAAACAGAATACAGCAACACATACGTAAAATTATTCCCCACGATCAAGTGGGATTCATCCCAGGGATGCAAGGTTGGTTCACCATACGCAAATCAATAAATGTGATACACCATATTAATAAACTCAAACACAAGGACCATATGATCATCTCTATAGATGCTGAAAAAGCATTTGATAAAATTCAGCACTCATTCATGACAAAGACCCTCTATGAGTTAGGTATAGAGGGAAAGTATCTCAACATAATTAAAGCCATATATGACAAACCCACTGCCAATATCATCCTGAATGGGGAAAAGCTGAAAGCTTTTCCTTTAAGAACAGGAACTAGACAAGGATGCCCACTCTCACCACTCCTGTTCAACATAGTGTTGGAAGTACTAGCCAGAGCAATCAGAGAAGAGAAGGAAATAAAGTGCATCCTGATTGGAAAAGATGAAGTCAAACTGTCCCTGTTTGCAGATGACATGATCCTATATATCCAACAGCCTAAAACCTCTACAAAAAAACTCTTGGAATTGATAAATGATTTCAGCACAGTAGCAGGATACAAAATCAACACACAGAAATCAGTAGTATTTCTTTTCTCCAATAGTGAACATGCAGAACGAGAGAAATCAAGAAAGCCTGCCCATTTACAATAGCCACCAAAAAAATAAAATACTTAGGAATTGAGTTAACCAAGGAGGTGAAAAATCTCTATCATGAGAACTACAAACCACTGCTGAGAGAAACTAGAGAGGAAACAAGAAGATGGAAAGATATCCCATGCTCTTGGATTGGAAGAATCAACAGAGTGAAAATGTCCATACTACCCAAAGTGATAAACAAATTCAATGCAATCCCCATCAAAATTCCAAAGACATTTTTCTCAGAAATGGAAAGAACTATCCAGACATTTATATGGAATAATAAAAGACCATGCATAGCCAAAGCTATGCTGAGCAAAAAAAATAAAGCTGGAGGCATAACACTACCCGACTTTAAGCTATACTACAAAGCTATAATAACCAAAACAGTATGGTACTGACATAAAAACAGACACACTGATCAATGGAACAGAATAGAGAATACAGAAATCAACCCACACACTTACTGCCATCTGATCTTTGACAAAGGCACCAAGCCTATTCACTGGGGAAGGGACTGCCTCTTCAGCAAATGGTACTGGGATAACTGGATATCCATTTGCAGGAGAATGAAACTAGACCCATACCTCTCACCATATACTAAAATCAACTCAAAATGGATTAAGGATTTAAATATACACCCTGAAACAATAAAACTTCTTCAAGAAAACATAGGAGAAACACTTCAGGAAATAGGACTGGACACAGAGTTCATGAATACGACCCCAAAAGCACGGGCAACCAAAGGAAAAATAAATAAATAGGATTATATCAAACTAAAAAGCTTCTGCACAGCAAAAGAAACAATTAACAGAGTTAAAAGACAACCAACAGAGTGGGAGAAAATATTTGCAAAATATACACCTGACAAAGGATTAATATCCAGAATATACAAAGAACTGAAACAACTTTACAGTGAAAAAACAAATAACCCAATTAAAAAATGGGCAAAGGAGCTGAATAGGCATTTCTCAAAGGAAGATCTACAAATGGCCAACAGATATATGAAAAAATGCTCAACATCACTCAGCATCCAGGAAATGCAAATCAAAACCACACTGAGATACCATCTAACCCCAGTTGGGATGGCTAAAATCCAAAAGACTCTGAACGATAAATGTTGGCGAGGTTGCGGAGAAAAAGGAACTCTCATACGTTGTTGGTGGGACTGCAAAATGGTGCAGCCTCTATGGAAAATGGTATGGAAGTTCCTCAAACAATTACAGATAGATCTACCATATGACCCAGCTATCCCACTGCTGGGAATATACCCAGAGGAATGGAAATCATCAAGTCGAAGGTATACCTGTTCCCCAATGTTCATTGCAGCACTCTTTACAATAGCCAAGGGTTGGAACCAGCCCAAATGTCCATCATCCGATGAGTGGATACAGGAAATGTGGTATAATCTACACAATGGAATACTACTCAGCTATAAAAACGAATGAAATACTGCCATTTGCAACAACATGGATGGACCTTGAGAGAATTATATTAAGTGAAACGAGTCAGGCACAGAAAGAGAAATACCACATGATCTCACTTATTAGTGGGAGCTAAAGATTAGTATATAAATTCACACACACACACACACACACACACACACACACACAAAAAAAAAAAAAAAAAACGGGGAGGCGGGAGATATAACAACCACAATTACTTGAAGTTGATACGACAAGCAAACAGAAAGGACATTGTTGTGGGGGAGGGAAGAGAGGGAGGAGGGAGGGAGGTTTTGGTAAGGGGCAACAATAATCAACCACAATGTATATCGACAAAATAAAAGTTAAAAAAAAAAATAATGGACGACAGTATCCATTTCTTTAAATATTTGCTCTTCACTCAGACAGTCAGCTGGGTAGTAATCTTAGGAGCAGTCCTAGTTGAATGGGACCCTGAAGGAGCATTCTGGTCAACTTCACCACTTCTGGGGAAGTAGCAGGTGCACTTTGCAAGGTGACATGGGATACACTCCCCAGCTGGTGTTCTCCACATGGCAGTCCACGGCTGGCTGCTGCCTTCTCGCAGGGCTTGAAGAATACAGGACTTCATGCACATGGTTCTTAAGCAACTCCACGTGGCAGCAGCTTGATGCTGTTGTAGGACACGGCCCAGGCTTCAGAGACCTGATTTCTAGACCAGTTTTGACACTGGCTTAGAGCCTCAGTTTACTTGTCTGTAAAATGAAGGATTTTGACTAGATGTGCTACAGATCCATTCTGTGTGACTGCCTCAAATTGTTCATCTGTAAATGGGGCTAATGAGAGTACTGTCTTCCAGGGTGGTTGTAATGAGATAATACATGTACATAGTAGGTGCTCTCAAAATGCTAGTTGTTGTTTTGTCAGTATGATTCCTATTATTATTATTTTCTGTATTCTAAAGTGGCACGTCTTGCTCCTCGCTATGGGAATCCTATAACCCTTTTCTTCTTACCTGGTCCAGCTCATACAACCAAAATTATTAGGACAAATAACCTGATCCTTGGATAATCCCTGACTGAGTATCTACACATGGAACAGAGCCCTGGGTGCCAACAAAGGAGAGGCATTTTCAATGCCAAGGGATTAGCACAGGAAACTAAGGGACCCACATTCCCCCCTGTCAAGTCTCTTCGGGGAGCTGCTTATTATAAAATGGCAGAGTGCTTACATAATGGTGAACACACTGCTTTTAGGTGAAACAAAGGGTGTTTCTTGACATAACCCAGGAATGGAGGAATCAGTATTTCTTTGGCCATGATACACTGACATTGCTGCTAGATGCCTTCCCTTTGGAAGCAGAGCTCCCAGGCAGTGCCCTGGAGCTAGAGCAGTGTTCTCCGTGGTGACAGCAGAGAGACCTGCCTCCGTCAACCAGCATGCATCGTGACAGCTCCCAGCAGCAAGTATGTTAACCTGAATAATGCTGGAAAGGCTTTTCTCCTCACTTGAAAGGAGATACAGCATTGTGGACTGCAAACACGTTTTACTTTAAATTTAAGGATTTTAAAATATGGAAGACCCTTTACCTTTGAGTTAGACACCCAAAGAATCAGCAGGACCATTAGTTTTATCATGTGATATGGCAGGAGACGACCAGTGACCTCATGTTCTTTAGTGGGAGCTGGATGTGCATGATGGTGGGGAGGGGGCGGGGAGCTCTAGCCCTTGTTTTGGTAACTTTAATCTCCCTTTCTAGATGATTCCAGAAGGTGCCATCTTCAAGGCCCTCTCATGTTCCTTCCTCTCCTGCCCTCTCTTCCCATTCCTCTTTTTCTGCCCTACCCTCAAAGCCCACAACATAACTGTAGAGACTCTCAGATTGAGTTCAGACCAGGAAATGACCCTTCCTGGTTTCATCCCAGTGCCTCTGACAGTTTTCCTTCCGCGCAGGGTAGACCTCCTTCCTTGTCTCCTGGCTCATCCTGTCCTCGATGAATTATTAGTTTTGAAGGAGTCTTTTGGATGAGAGGACTCAGATACAGATTATAGCTTGTTCTCAAACCCAAACAGCCTTTCCCTTTTGCTTGACTTCCTGACAGGACTTGTCACAGTTTTCGCCCTTCAAGACAGGTGAGTTCTTATCAGGCTTTCCCAGTTGCACAGCATGTATTATGTTTGAGGCTGGATTTGGAGCCTTGCACCTATTCATTTTCTCCCGGTTTTTGGAAATACAGGAACATGTGACTGTTTCGTTTCTCTCAGGTCGGGGAGAAAGCAAATGGAATTTTACGTTAGAGTTTGGGAGGTTAATTATAAGTACTGATGGCAGAGCCTGCAGTGCCTTCTCTGATGAGTAATGAACTGTCAGCAGTCCGGCGCACGCAAATGACCATGTGCTATTAACCGACGGGACACTGGGGCCTGTTGACCCGGCACGGTTTTTAAGGCTGCAGGAGTTTTACCCAGACTTTCCCACAGTAGGGAGATTTGGGCTGACACTTTGCAATATCTATGTGAAGTTTTAGGTCATAGTCTTCACTCTTTCTTCTGCTAACATGAGTCTAAAAATAGCTTCTGCTATCGGGCCCACAGTCAGGGGCAATCAACTTCATTTTCTCTTAGAAGTCTGGGCTCCTGGGTCCTTAACTCACTCTGGTAGCACCTCCTCGTAGCAGCAGGAGGTTGTGACAAGCATGGGTAACTGTCGTGAATAACATCACTACCAGTTGTGCTCGATAGGGCAGTGGCCCCTTTAAAGCCCATTGAGAGCGGTGGTGTGGGAGGCCTGGTGAAGCTCCCCATGCAGGAGGCCCTTTATAGACTTGGTAGGATGCCCCAGCCGTGTTTTGGAGTTTGACTTCTGTGCACGAAGTTCAGTGGACCCCCAGGCTCCTAAGAAGTTCCACGTAAAGGAAAGAGGAGAGAAATGTTCCTTGAGTGTCTTTCAGCAGCACTGAATTTGACTGCCACGCATGTGGTGCTGTGGGAGGCGGCGGCTTGCAGGGTGAGCTGTCACCAGGCGGTCAGCCAGTCTGAAGGTTCAGTTGTATGCACTGGCTCTGAGAATGACTCAGGCCAAATTACAGCATTTCATTTCACAGGTCAACTTCCCCTCCAACCCGAATCCATCTCAGTCTAGTTTGTGTGTTTAAATCGTCCCTTTAGAAGCACTTCGCCTCTTCAGGAAAGAGAGCTCAGTCTCTGGGATATCTTGGTTCTTTGCCTCCTGCCCTGTCCAGCTTCCCTAGGAGGGCTTCTGGGTGTGTGGGAACAGGTAGGGTTTATTCCAGCAGGTGACCGAGGGGCAGCAGCAGGGTCTTTGTGTGCAGTGTCCCTCCTTCCTTTGGGCAGTGTGCCTGGCTGGCCACTCCTGGCCCTGCTGGCACTCCTGCAGACGTCTGCAGCTGGCTCTCAGCATGGTCACTGCCTGTCAAACTTGGCTCCCTGTGACCCTTGCTGGCCACGGACACTGAGCCTCAGCCATGCTCCCCAACCATCAGCTGCAGGCTTGTCCCTCCTCAGGGAAGAGCGGTCAGCTGCTCCTCTGGCTTCCAATGCTGTCTCCTCCTTCCCTCCCGTGGGAGCTGAACAGCAGGGATTGAGCATGTGGCCACATCTGAGTGCAGGCCCAGCCGGACAGAAGGCCACCTGGGAGGCAGGCTGCTTCCACAGCCCCCATGGAAGGTGAGGGCAAAAGCCCACCTCTGCCTGCCACACCATCCTCCCGGCCAAAGGCAGCTCCCCCCACCCCCACCCCGGCGGAAACGTGTCACCTCTCATCACCTCCCCCTTCTTCTCTGCTTCCCATGGAACATTAAGTGGGGCACTGTGGGCTTTCATTTAGTGTACTTAATTCTCCTCAGCACTCAGCCTTAGCTGCCGCAAGAGAGTCTTCTCGGAGTCTTCTAAGTGCCCCATCCTCTCCAAAAGAAGAGATAAAGGGATTTAGAAACACAGCAGGCACCTGGCGAAACTTAGAGCAGAGGTCACGCAGCCCAAAAGAGCAAAGCACATGAACAGTTTTTCAAGTATGATCGCTCTTTTCTGGGGCCAAGAGAAGGGCACCTCGGAAAGACCGCTGCCCCCGGGCACCTCTTCAGTTCCAGAACAGAGGCCTCTGTCTTCATCTGCCCACCTTTGATTCCCGGCTTGTTCCTTCCCAGTTCTGAGACCCCCCTGCCCCTGCCCCACCTTCTCATCAGCAGATGCAGCCCCACTCCAGGCCCTGGACATGGGTGGCCTCAAAGTGGCTCTGGCCCCTCATTGTGAGCTGAGAAGTGGTGTTTGCGTATTGAACCCCGAACCACCCAGCCATTGGGTTTCAGGGCAGCCTCAGGACTCTGGTCTCCTTCCTCCCACCCGCAGGCACTCCTCCTGCAGGCCTTGGCCCTGACCATGAGGCTCCTGGAGTGGGCTTTCTATTCCACACCTGTGCTCTGCCTGCAGAATCCTGGCTTCCTTGCAGCCGGGGCCCTCTCTTCCTGTTGCCAGTCCCTCTCTCAGGGGTCCCCATTGTCCGTGCTGAGGCTAGGCTCCTGGAAACTGCTGCTGGGCCCGCATGCTCTGCAACCTGCATTTCTGAATGCTGCTTCTTTGTGGGCCTGACAGAGCCCCTTATGATCTCAGGTTGGATTTCTGGTGCCCACATTGCCTGAGTTCTGGTTGTAAATTGCTGGAACCTTTCAATGTGGTGATTTTGTGCAATGGGCTGAACTTCGTCAGTCTTTAGGCTGGTACGTGACGTTCCTTAACTCCAACTCCAGTTCCCATGGATCCCCTTGAAGTGCTAGAGGACGGTGGTCTGATTATACATGTTCATGTACCTTGGACAACTATACCCTCCTTCACCAAACCCTCTAGTATTTTCTTTAAAGTGACTATGCACGGGAAAATAAATCCCCTAAATCTTGTAGTCATCTTTGGGAAACTAATATTTGCTTGAAGAAACTTGAAATCACAGAGACTTCAGATCCTAAGGACTAAGAGGAGGGAGGAGCAGAGGCTGACATCCACGAAATGAGAGCTCTGTGATTTGTCTCTAGCATTCTGAGGGGAAGGAACAGGAATGATTCCTGCCCTGCTTCTCGTCCAGATGTTGTCCCCAGCCCAGTAGAGAAGAGCAAGGGCAGAGACGAGGAGGCCAGAGACTTTTAAAATCATATTGTAAAAGTACTTTTTTATTATATATTCATTATAAATTTAATACTCATTGTAAAAATTAAAAATACAAAATATTAGATAATCATTCATCATCTCAGCACCCAACGATAACCACTGTTAATATTTCATGAGTATCTTACATATTTTACATTACTTTTTACTTTCATAAAAATTTTATATGTACATGTTTAAAAACTCAAATATATATTCCAAAAGGCTTTCCTCACTCTGCAGAAGCACAATCTTTTTTTTAGATGTTCTCGTTTACTTCAGTGTCTCTGAGTAACATACTTCTAGTCCCACACCTTGTTTCCTAAGATCTAGGCATTATTGCTTAACTTCCTACTATGGGAGATGAGGTATTATTAACTCTTTTTTATTCACCCACACCTACCTCTGCCACACATACCCATATGAGGGGACTTTAAAAAGTTCATGGAAAAATGGAATGAAAAGATAAAAATAAAAACTATAAACTTGATTTCTGAACATAAGTTCAAGACATTAGGAAGCAATGATACCAGCTATTTGGTTCATCCCTAAAGAACTGAGGGTCCTGGGAATTTAACCATGTCAACGCAGTCTTCTCTACATTATTAACTGAGGAAAAATGGATGCTCTTTAAATATTTTTTAAGATTAGGAACAAAAAGAAGTAAGAAGGAACCAAATTAGGACTGTAAGGTGGATGCCTAATGATTTCCCATTGAAATTCTCACAAAATTGTCCTTGTTTGATGAGAGGAATGAGCAGGAGCATGGTCATGGTGGAGAAGGACTCTCTGGTGAAGCTTTCCTGGGCGTTTTTCTGCTAAAGTTTCAGTTAACTTTCTCCAAACACTCTCACAATAAGCAGATGTTATCATTCTTTGGCCTCAAGAAAGCCAACAAGCAAAATGCTTTGAGCATCCCAAAACACTTGCCATGACCTTTGCTCTTGACTGGTCCGCTTTTGCTTTGACCAGACCACTTCTCCCTCTTGGTAGCCATGCCCTTGATTGTGCTTTGTCTTTGGGATTGTACTGGTAAAGCCATGTGTCATCCCTGTTACAGTTCTTTGAAGAAATGCTTTAGGATCTTGATCCCACTTGTTGAAAATTTCCATTGGAAGCTCTGCTCTTTTCTGTAGCTGATCTGGGTGCAAAAGTTTTGGCACTCGCCAAGCAGAAAATTGACCGAATCTTAATTTTTCAATCAGAATTGTGTAAGCTGAACCAGTTGAGATGTCTGTTGGGTTGACTATTGTTTGTGCTGTTAATCGTCGGTCCTCTTAAATTGGGGCAAGAACAAGACTAGTTTTTTCCTTGCAAATTGATGTGGATGGTTTGCCACTGAGGACTTTGTCTTCAAAATCACCTCATCCTTTCTTAAAATAAGTTATCCATTAGTAAACTGATGATTTCTTTGGGGCATTGTGCTCATAAACTTTTTGTAAAGCATCATTGGTTTCACCATTCTTCCACCCAAACTTCACCATAAATTTGATGTTTATTCTTGCTTCAATTTTAGCAGAATTCATGTTCTATGATAAGGGCTCTTTTCAAATCGATGTCTTATTCTTCTTAGTGCCTCAAACTAGATCCTGTTCAGACAAGTTATAACAAGTTAGTACAAGTTTATTTTGGTGCAAAAATTTTTTGCAGTCCATGCAGTTTTTTCATAGTATGCTTTTTCCATGAACTTTTTACCCCTCCTACTTCTCATCCCTTCCCTGGGGGTTTTTGCCCCACTAACCAATTCTCCAGTACTATGATTCTCCAACACTAACTGGGTTTTCTACAATTTAATTTAATTCTGGCACTAACTACCTGGTGTTAGCATCAGAATCCATAGGTTTAAGGACCACAAGACTGCCCTCACTTTTGGACACCAGCCAGAACTATCAGGTCTCCAGGTTACCTGCACTTCTGTCCAACATGGCTACAAATGTAGGGGTTTCCACAGCCTTCCTTCAGGTTTGATAATTTGCTAGAATAGCTCACAGAACTCACTATTGCTTACCATTACTAGTTATAAAAGATACAACTCAGGAACAGCCAAGTGGAAGAGACGCAAAAGGCAAGGCATGGGGTAGAAGGTGCACAGAGCTTTCATATCCTTTCTCAGTGCACTACCCTCCCAGCACCTCGATGTGGTCACCAACCTGGAAACTCTGAATCCCATCTCTTAGGAGTTTTTATGGAGATTTCATTAGTTAGGCATGATTGACTAAATCATCAGCCATTGGTGATTGAACTCAATCCCCAGCTCTGCTCCTCTCCTCTCCCTAGAGATCTGGGAAAATTCCAACACTCTAATCATGGCTTGTTCTTCCTGGCAATCAGCCCCCATCCTAAGCTATCTAGGGACTCCTCAGCCAAGAGTCATCTCATTAGCATACAAAAGACACTCTTATCACTCAGGAGATTCCAAGGGTTTTAGGGGCTCTTTGCCAGAAACTGGGACAAAGACCAAATATTTTTTATTATACCACCTTCCCCATCTTTCATTATCCTTACATTGCTATTTTTTTACATCATTTAAAATTGACATAACTATTTACAGCTTATCCACTTGTTATATTTTGGTTATTTTCTCCTTCCTGCACAGCTTTTTGTTTTTCCTGGACTTAATCATTGCCTTTTTGTTTGTTTGCTTACTTTGTTTTCTGTATACTTCTCACTAATTCAACCCCACACATCTGCCACTTGTCTGAATACCCTTTCAATCATCTCAGCAACCACAGGTATTCTATTTGGTTCTTCTTCATGAAGAAAACTCTCCAGGGTGTTCCATCCCCTTCCATTAGGACTAGCTGCCCTCTAGCAGTGATCCAGAGTTTCCTCTCGCCCCTTGCCTGTTTTCTGGATCCCATATCTTTCTCTTTTTAGCTTATTCTCTCATTTAATTGATGCATATCTTTAAGTAAATTTTTTAGTTCTTGCATGTCTAAAAGTGCCTGGGTTCTCTCTTCCCACTTGGAATGATTTTTCCCTCAGAATTCGAAGACAGTATTCCATTGTCTTCTAATTTCCAACATGGCAATTGGGAAGTCCAGAGCCATTCTGACTCCTTTTTCTTTGAAAGTGACTTGTCTCCCTCTTTTATGAAATCCTTTCATTCCAGGTGTTCTGAAATTTCATGATGATGTGCTTTGGAGTAGGTTGTTTTCATCCATTGTGGGCACTCAGTAGAATTTTCCATTGGAAACTCATGTACATTATTGATATCCTTCCTTCGTGTGTGTGTGTTCTCCATTTTTAGAACTCTTTTAATTTGGGTATTGAACATTCCTCATGGATTGCTTCTTTAATTTTCTTATTTACTGTATTATTTGTCATCTTTTGAGTTTTGTCTGTACTTTGAAATATTTACTTATCTTTATTTTTAAACTTTCTATTTCTACTTTTATATATTTTTTAATTTTCAAGGGTTCTTTCTGGTTCTCTGCTTATCTTTTCCTTGGCACCTTGTTCTTGTTTTATAAATGCAGTATCTTCTATAATTATCTGAGCATGTTAATGCCATTTTTTCAAATGAAAGGCATTTATATCTCTCAAACAATGTCAAGTCAAAGAATCAATCCAGACACAAAAGAGTGCATACTATTTGATTCTTTTTACATAAATTTAAATTCCAAACTTATTGAGCTGTATACATTATGTGCAGCTCAACAATCATACCTCAATAAAGTAGCTTTAAAAAATAAATAAATTTCAAAAGCAAGCAAAATTAGTCTGCAGTGTTGGAAGGCAGGTAATCAGAGGGCAATGATAGGTAAACTGCACAAAGGGGATTTCTGGGGGATTGGTTATCTTTTATTTCTTGACTTTGAATGATGGTTTAAATTGATCTGTTAAGTTTGTGAAAACTAACTGAGCTGCACACTTGAGCTTTGTGTACCTTTTTTCTATGTCTGCTCTACTTCAATGAGAAGTTTTCATTACAAGTAACAACTGTCTATTTTTTCTGAGTTCTTTTAAAAGTTCTAATAACTTTTGTCAATTTTCTTGTTCTCATTTTTCCTGGTAGATAATCACATTATGTACAAATAAGTATAATTTGTATAATTTTGTCTCTTTTTAAAAATTTTATTTAACTTTTTTTTGGCCTAAACTGCAATCTGCAGAGCATATTGAATATTAATCAGGTCTTTATCTCATTTCTAACTTAATGAAATGCCTTGAATGTTTCAGCATATGATTAATATTGGCTGTTTGTTACAAATAGACATGATGGCTGGCTGGTTTGCTCAGGTAGTTAGAGTGTGGTATTGTGACACCATGGAGAAGGATTCGAATCCCCGTACTGGACAGCTTCCCCCTCTCCACCCCCAATAGACATAAAATCACGAAAATTTTTTTCTAATTTACTAGGAGTTTTGTGGGGAACACACATTGCATATTTTTACATGATCTTTTGGCATTTATTAAGGTGATTATATAATTTTTCTTTTGATTTATTCATATTTTAAGTTATTTTAGTAGATTGTCTAAAATAGTACTGTATTTGTATTTCTGGAATAAACACTACTTGGTCCTAGTGTATTAGTTGCTAGTATTTTAGTTAAATTCTTAGTCTTCAGTTGATTAGTGAAACTTGCATGTAGTTTTCTCTTTTGTGTGTGTATGTGCATCTTTTTTGTAAAAAAAAAAAAAAAGAAAGAAAAAATTAGAAAAAAACCTAACAGCCTTACTGAGATATAACTTGTGTCATACACTTTACCCATTTAAAGTGTGCATCTAAATGGTTTTTACTTCATTCCTGGAGTCATGCAGCCATCACCACAATTTTAGCACATGTGCATCACCCTTAAAAGAAACCTTTTTCTCATTTCCCCCTAACTCCCACAGCCCTCGGCATGCACTGATCTACTTTCTGTCTCTCTGCATTTGCCTATTCTGAACGTTTCATAGAAATAGAGTAGGTAGTCTTTTGTGACTGACATTTCACTTAGTATAATGTTTTCAAGACTATAATGTGTGTACTGTCTTTACAGCTTTTATAATGAGCATTATACAAGCTTGGAGAAAATGGTAACTTTACCATTTTCTTTTATATTTTGGATGACTTCACATTGCGTGATGTTTTTCTATTCCTCAAAAAATTGACAGAATTTACCTGTGGTACCCTCTTGGGTCTAGTGTCTTTTTGCATAGTAATTCTTGATAACTTTTTTTAGGATTTTCAGTGGTTAGTCTACTGGAGTTTTCTATTCTGTCTCAGAAAGTTTTATGGATTGATGTTTCTTCCATTCTTCATTAAAAAAATTAATTTCCATCTGTTTGTACAGTTTCCAAGTTGGATAAAGAAAATGTGATATATGTTCACAATGGAATACTATTCTGCCATAAAAAAAAAAAAGTAAGAAATCCTGCCATTTGTGGCAACATGGATGACCCTGGGAAATAAACCAGGCACAGATAGTGAAATAAACCAGGCACAGATAAATACCACATGTTCTCACTCATATATGGAAGCTAAAAAACTTGACCTCAAAGTAGAGAGTAGAATAGTGGTTACTAGAGTTTAGAAAGGGGTGAGTGGGAAGAGGGAGAGTTTGGCCAACGGATACAAAACTGCAGTTGGATAGGAGGAATAAGTTCTAGTGTTCTGTGTCACCATAGTCAACAATAATTATTGTATAATTTCAAATAGCTAGAAGAGAGGATTCTGAATGTCACCAAAGTCCCTTACACAAAGAAATGACAAATATTTGAGGAGATGGATATGCTAATTACCTTGATTTGATCTTTACACAGTTTACATGTATCCAAATATATCATACCCCATAAATATGTATAATTATTGTGTCAATTAAAAAGCATAATTTAAAAAAATGTAAAAGCGTATTTATGTTTACAGTCAAAGCCTTCTCAGTCCTAATGACATTTGTGTTTTCCTCTCCTTTTAAAATGAGATTTAATTTTTAAATCTTTTCAAAGAGCTAACTCCTTACTTATCTATTTCCTTCTTTCTCTGTATTTTAATTCTACAAATTCATTTTGTCTGTTCCTTTTCTCTCCTTGGTTTCTTGCCCTCTTTCTACCCTTTTGAGTTAAATCTCAGTTCATTTATTTTCCTTTTGTCCTCCTTAATAGCAAAAGCATTTAACATTATGTATTTTCCTCCAAGTGCAGATCTTGCCACAGCTCATAAGTTTTTATATGTAGTATCGGAATTGTCACTATTTTCCAAATAGTGTATAATTCCAGGTTTTATTTCCTCTTCAATCTGGGAGTTATTTTGAAGTTTTTTGTTTTTGTTTTTTTTTTTAAATAACCAAATGGTTAGCTTTTTAAAATGTAAACATGCTTAATTTCTGGAGTTTACTGAATTGTGGTGATTCATTTTTTTTTTTCAATCTTAAGATTTTTGTGGGAGGTACCTAATATAGGATCAGTTTTTATAATAGTTTTTGGAAAAAAAGTTGTATTACCTATTGGGTAGAAGAATTGGTATGATATAATAACATTCAAGGTAAGCATGCCTCTTACCCTTTAGGGTATAGTCCTCTCCCTAGAACAGAGCAAACTTTGGCGTGAATTCAAGTTGGAGTGGCAGCCTGGGTCAGGGGGCGCTTACTAGATGTCATTTTGAACATCATTCATAATTATATTTCAGATTTTTTTTTTTTGTCTAGCATAATAACCTCTTTCTTCGGCATACTTGATTGCAAAATATTCAGGGCTGATTCTGTGGTAGCTCTCCTTTACGTGTGAGAGCAGGCCGGGGCACATGCGCACGAGGCTGCGTGGTGCCCAGCATGTTCGGGATGCCCTCCCAGCCTCGACTTCCTGACTTTCATCTTCATCGGCAAGCAGTGCTTGCTGTCCTTCTCCACCCAAATCCTCCCTGATTCCAACTCCCTTGGGGTGTTCCACCATGTCTGGTCCTGCTCGGTGGCTAACTTGCTCATCGCTGGTAACGCATTCACACCCCAGTGTTGAAACTTCATGTGGCCCAGGGTGTGAATACATTTCCAGGGTATCTTTTTTTTTTTTTTTTTTGTATTTTTTAAAAAATATTTATTTTTATGGATACATTGTAATTGTACAGATTTATGGGGTACAGTCTGATATTTTGATATATATGTATGTTGTATACTGATCAGGTCAGGGTACTTAGTGTATTCATTGTCTTATGCATTTATCATTTCTTTGTGGCAAGAATGTTCAAAGCCTCTCCTCTAGCTCTTACGTAATATGCAAAACTTAACTGTTAACCATAGCCACCCCAGTGTGCAATAGAGCACCAGAACTTATTCCTCCTATGTAATTGTAATTGTGTACCTATTGGCCAAAGTCTTCTTGTTTTCCCTCCCCAGTCTCTGTTAACCACTGTTCTATTCTCTGCCTCTTTAATATCAATATTTTTTTAATGATTCTATGGATGAGTGAGGTCATGTGGTATTTATCTTTCTGTGCCTGGCTCACTTCACTTAACATAATGTCATCCAGGTTCATCCATGATTCTGCAAATGACAGGATTTTCATTTTTTTTTTTATTGGTGAATACTGTCATATTGTGTATATACACCATATTTCCTTTATCCGTCCATTCATTGTTGGACACTTAGGATGATTCCATATTGTGGCTATCGTAAATAGTGCTTCAATAAACATGAGAATGCAGGTATCTCTTCAATATACTGTTTTCGTTTCCCTTGGGTATATATACACAGTAGTGGGATTGCTGGATCAAATAGTAGTTCTATTTTCAATTTTTTCAGAAACGTCCACACTGTTTTCCATAATGGCTGTACTGGTTTACTCTCCCACCAACAGTGTGCAAGTGTTCCTCTTCTCCACATCCTCACCAAAACTTGTTTTCTTTTGTCTTTTTGATAACAGCAAATGTAACTGGAATGAGGTGGTATCTCACTGTTGTTTTGATTTGCATTTGCCTGATGATTAGTGATGTTGAACATTTTTTTGTATACCTGTTGGCCATTTGTATCTCTTCTTTTGAGAAATGTCTATTAAGATCCTTTGCCCATTTCTTAATTGGGTTAAGAAATAGGGTTTTTAATTTGGAAATAGGGTTTCCAAATAGGGTTTTTGCTGGTGAATTAAGTTCCTTTTATATTCTTGATATAAACCCCTTGTCAGATGTATAGTTTGCAAAATTTCCTCCTTTTCTGTATGTTGTCTCTTCAATCTGTTAGCAATTTCCTTTGATGTGCAAAAGCTTTTTAGTTTGATGTAATCGCACTTGTCTATTTTTGCTTTTATTGCTTGTGCTTTTGAAATCTTATTTTAAAAATCTTTGCCCAGCCCCATGTCATGGAGCATTTCTCCTATGTTTTCTTCTAGTAGTTTCATAGTTTCGGGTTCTAAATTTAAATCTTTAATTCATTTTGAGTTAATTTTTGTATATGGTGAGAGGTAGGCATCTAGTTTCATTCTTCTGCAAGTGAAAATAAGTTTTCTCAGCATCATTTACTGAAGAGACTATCTTTTCCTCAATATGTATTCTTGGCACCTTTGAAAAAGATCAGTTGGCTGTAGGTGCATGAATTTATTCATGGGCTCTCTATTTTGTTTCATTGGTCTGTGTGTCTGTTTTTATGCTTATACCATGCTGTTTTGGTTACTACAGTTTTGTAGTATAATTTGAAGTCAGGTAGCTTCATTCATTTTTCTCAGGATTGGTTTGGCTGTTCCGGGTCCTTTTTGGTTTTATATGAATTTTAGGATGGCTTTTCTATTTCAGTGAAGAATGCCTTTGGTGTTTGGATAGGGATTGTATTACATCTGTAGATTGCCCTCCCCAGCTGTGCCTCCTGTACTGTAAACTTGCCAGCCTCTAAAACTGTAAGAAACAAATTTCATTTCTTTATAAATTGCCCAGTCTTAGGTATTCTGTTATAAGCAACAGAAAAGGACCTATAGAGTGAGTCTCATATATAGGCAGCATATTGTTGGGTCTTGTTTTTTAATCCATTAAGCAACTTTATATCTTTTAATTGGAGAGATTAATCTATTTACACTCAAGGTTATTATTGATATGTGAGAACTTACCCCTGCCATTTTATTAATTGTTTTCTGGTTGTTTTATAGATCCTTCGCTCCTTTCTTCTTCTTGTTATATACCTCTGTGGATTTGTTTCTGTGGTGCTAAGCTTTTGTTTTCTTTCTCCTTCTCATTTGTGAATCTGTTGTAATTTCTTTTTTTGTGGTTACCTTGGGGCTAACATAAAGAGTATTGTAGTTATAATAGAGTATTTTAAGCTGATAGTTTAGTTGTGTAATAATACTCTAGACTTTTGCCTCCTCCCTCTTCACCAGTTTGTATTTTTGTTGCCTTAATTTGCTTTTGTGTCTATTGTATTTTCCTTAGCCACTAGTTGTAGCTGTTGTTTTTTGACCATTTTAACTTTAAACCTTCATACTAGAGGATTGAAGGGTTTACACAGCACCATTACCTCACTGGGGTATTTTGAGTTTGAGTTATGAATTTATCTCTGCTAGTAAGTTTTGTACTTTTTCATTTTTTTGTGACAGTAAGGATCATCTTTTTATTTTCAGTCATAACACTCCCTTAAGCTCTTTTTGTAAGGCTGTTCTAGTGATGATGAATTCCCTTGGCTTTTGCTTGTCTGGGAAGGTCTTTATATCTCCCTCATTTCTGAAGGATAGCTTTTCTGGATAAAGTATTTGCTGTGGATTGGATGCCCCCTAAAGCTCATTGAAGTTTAATCCCCATTGTGACTATTGAGAGGGTGGTAAATCCTATTACAGTCATTGAAAGGTGGTACCTTGAAGAGGTGATTAGATTGTGAGGACTGTGCCCTTGTGAATAGGTTGATCCATTCATGGAGTAATGGGTGTGGTTCTGATGGCTTTAAAAGAAGAGCAAATGAGGAGTTAGCACTCTTGCTTCTGCCATTTTTGCCCTGTAATACCCTGAGCTGCTGTAGAGCCACCACCAACAAAGCTCTCACCAGATGTGTTTCCCAGATTTTGTATTTCCCAGCCTGAAAAACTGTAAACAATAAGTATTGTTTCTTTACACATTTCCCAGTTACAGGCATTCAGTTACAAGCAACAAAAATGGATTAATACAGTATTCTTGGCTGACAGTTTTTTTATTTCAGCACTTTGAATATATCATCTCATTCTCTCATGGCCTGGAAGATTTTTGTTGAGAAATATGCTGATAGTCTCATGGATATTCCATTATGTGTGACTTTGCCTACATATGATGCATTTCTCTTGTAGCTTTTAGAATTCCCTCTGTTTGATCTTTTTGTTTTTTTATTGAATCATAATTGATTATACATATTTTTGGAGTTCAACATTGACATATGTTTTTTTTTTTTTTTTTTTTTTTTTAGTTTTTATTTATTTATTTTTTTTTTAAATTTTATTTTGTCGATATACATTGTAGCTGATTATTGCTCCCCATCACCAAAACCTCCCTCCCTTCTCCCTCCCCCCATCCCCCCCAACCATGTCCTTTCTGTTTGTTTGTTGTATCAACTTCAAATAATTGTGGTTGTTATATCTTCTTCCCCCCCCCCCCCGGTTTGTGTGTGTATGTGTGTATGTGTGTGTGTGAATTTATATATTAATTTTTAGCTCCCACCAATAAGTGAGAACATGTGGTATTTCTCTTTCTGTGCCTGACTTGTTTCACTTAATATAATTCTCTCAAGGTCCATCCATGTTGTTGCAAATGGCAGTATTTCATTCGTTTTTATAGCTGAGTAGTATTCCATTGTGTAGATGTACCACATTTTCCGTATCCACTCATCTGATGATGGGCATTTGGGCTGGTTCCAACTCTTGGCTATTGTAAAGAGTGCTGCGATGAACATTGGGGAACAGGTATACCTTCGACTTGATGATTTCCATACCTCTGGGTATATTCCCAACAGTGGGATGGCTGGGTCGTATGGTAGATCTATTTGCAATTGTTTAAGGAACCTCCATACCATTTTCCATAGAGGCTGCACCATTTTGCAGTCCCACCAACAATGTATGAGAGTTCCTTTTTCTCCGCAGCCTCGCCAGCATTTATCGTTCATAGTCTTTTGGATTTTAGCCATCCTAACTGGGGTTAGATGGTATCTCAATGTGGTTTTGATTTGCATTTCCCGGATGCTGAGTGATGTTGAGCATTTTTTCATATGTCTGTTGGCCATTTGGATATCTTCCTTAGAGAAATGCCTACTTAGCTCTTTTGCCCATTTTTTAATTGGGTTGCTTGTTTTCTTCTTGTAAAGTTGTTTGAGTTCCTTATATATTCTGGATATTAATCCTTTGTCAGATGTATATTTTGCAAATATTTTCTCCCACTCTGTTGGTTGTCTTTTAACTCTTTTAATTGTTTCTTTTGCTGTGCAGAAGCTTTTTAGTTTGATATAATCCCATTTGTTTATTTTTCCTTTGGTTGCCCGTGCTTTTGGGGTCGTATTCATGAAGTCTGTGCCCAGTCCTATTTCCTGAAGTGTTTCCCCTATGTTTTCTTTAAGGAGTTTTATTGTCTCAGGGTGTATATTTAAATCCTTAATCCATTTTGAGTTGATTTTAGTATACGGTGAGAGGTATGGATCTAGTTTCATTCTCCTGCATATCGATATCCAGTTATCCCAGCACCACTTGCTGAAGAGGCAGTCCCTTCCCCAGTGGATCACATATTAGGTCACAAATCAAGTCTCAATAAATTCAAAAAAATTGGAATTATCCCATGTATCTTCTCAGACCACAATGGATTAAAACTAGAAATTAATAACAAACAAAACTCTGGAAACTATACAAACACATGGAAATTAAACAGCATTCTACTTAATGACATATGGGTCCAAGAAGAAATCAAGCAGGAAATCAAAAAGTTTATTGAAACTAATGAAAACAATGATACATCATACCAAAACCTGTGGGATACTGCAAAAGCAGTATTGAGGGGAAAATTTATTGCATTAAATGCTCACTTCAGAAGAATGGAAAGATGGCAAGTGAACAACCTAACACTTCACCTTAAAGAACTAGAAAAACAAGAGCAATCCAATCCTAAAGTTAGCAGACGGAAAGAAATCATTAAGATCAGAGCAGAACTGAATGAAATTGAAAACCAAAAAACAATTCAAAAGATCAACGAATCAAAAAGTTGGTTTTTTGAAAAGATAAATAAAATTGACAAACCATTAGCATGGCTAACAAAAAAAAGAAGAGAGAAGACTCAAATAACAAAAATTAGAAATGAAAAAGGCGATATTACAACATTGACATATGTTGATCAAATCAATATTATTAGCATATACATTGTTACAAACCATACTTATTCTTTATGCCCCTTATCCAATTTCTCCCCATCCCTCTCTCCCTCCCTCCCCACCTCTGATAACCCTAGATTTCTTCTTCTGAAAGAATAATGGTTACTCTGTTGATTTGTTGCCTAGATGATCTGTCCTGTGCTGAGAGAGGTGTGTTCAGGTCCCCCACTATTATCATAGAGTAGATGCTTCTTCTGTCACTCTGGAATAGTCTTTGTGGAGAGAGATAACCTCTTCTTTTCTTTGGTCTCCACTAGTGACCGTCCTTGTATTGATGCAGTCAAGTGGCTGGCAGGCCATCTGCATGGTGGTTGTGGTGTCTAGCTGCTTTTGCGGTAGCCATGGCTATTGTGGTGGCCGTGGTGGGCCACCCACGTGGAAGTGGTGTTTTTGGCATGCCTGGGGACCACCAAGGCACTCTTCTTCCCTACCATCTCCAAGCAACTTCATAGGAAGGGCACAGCTCCAGCCTTGAAGTGGCTGCGATTCAGAATGGTAGGAGTGATCTCTTCTTTGACTCATTGTGGCTTCTCCCACCTTCATGAACTCTGTAGGTCTCTCCTCCTCTTCCCCTGAACTCTAGTGGCCCCAGCATGGCTGTCATTGCTTTTGAATAGTTGTAAGTTGGTTGATTTTCGGGAGAGAGTGATACTGGGGATTGTATATTCCACCATATTGGACTGGAACTTGTTTGACTTTTGACAGTTTATGATGTGCCACAGAGAGATTCTTTTTGGGGTTGAGTCTAATTGTGGACCTTTGAGCTTGCTGAATTTGAATTCTGTATCTCTCCCAATACTTGGGGAAGTTTTCTGCTGTTATTTCATTAGAGTTTCTGTGCCTTTCTCCATCTCTCCTCCCTCTAGTACACCTACTATTTGAACATTTGTTTGCTTAATGTTGTCCCCTAAATCTCATAGTCTTTACGGGTTATTTCAAAAGTCCTGTCTTCAAGTTCAGAAATTCTTTCTTCTGCTTTATCTAGTCTGTTGTTGAAGCTGTGAATTGTAGTGTTTATTTTATTCATTGAATTATTCAGCCCCAAGATTTCAGTTTGGTTCTTTTTTTATGATATCTCTTTGTTCAATTTCTCATTCTGATCATGAATTGTTTTTATGATTTTATTGCATTGTTTGTCTGTGTTCTTTGGTATCTCATTGAGTTTCCTTTATATTGTTACTTGAAATTCCTTTACAGGCATTTCATAACTGTTCTTTTCTTTGGCATCTTTTACTGTAGACTTATTGTGTTCCTTTGGGAGCATCACTTTTTCTTAGTATTTCATGTTTCCTGTTTCCCTGTATTGATATCTGCACATCTAATGGAGTAATTGCTTTTCCCAGTTTTATAGAATAGACTATGTAGAAATGACTTTTTCCTGGAGGTGGGTCCTAGGATGTCTGTTGGATATGGTATGTTGGCTGTAATTTGGGGTGGACTCAGTAGCGTAGTCTGTTCAGTTTCTTCTATGATAATCCTCTTCAGTAATGTCTGCAAATGTCTCAGTGGCCTAGATTGTGGGAGTCTGTGACAGCAGTGGTGCTATTTTGCTGGGGGCAGCGACTCCAGGTGATTGTTGGGCCAGGCAGGTGCAGGTACTGAGAGTGGTCTCTCAGAGGCACAGAGTCACTGCCCAACCAGCTGTCAGGCCAAGCATGGGCACAGGGCTTTGAAGTTGTTTCTCCCAGGGGGTGGTGTGCTACCTGACCAGCTTTTCCATTGGAAGCAGGTAAATGTGGGTGTAAGGTGTGAGGGTCAAGCGGCTCTGTGAAGGCATGTTGGGGAGCTAAAGCTGCTGCCTGGTTAGGAGCTGGCATGTATTTTAGTAAGAGTCTTCATTTCTTGTTTATTCATTTCTTGTTTATTCATTCAACAAGCATTTCTTGAACATCACTATTAGTAAGGCTCTTTACCATACCCTGTGGCATAAATGATTGTTCATGTTCCCAGAGGAGACAGCTGTATCTAATGCCTTCAGTCCACACTTCCCAGCCAGCATGGAGGAAAGGACTTTCCATTGGGAACTTCAAATTCTACCAGGGAAACACCACAGTGGGCAGGAGATGACTTCTTTTTCAGGGGTAGTCCTCTCTGAGTAAGAGAACCAAGCAGACCGGGATCAAACTTAGGTCCCAGCACCTGTCAGACTTTGACCTGGTTAAATTTGGTAAGTCTTACATTCCCATGAGAAACCTCAGGAGAGATCATCTACCTCTCAGGACTCCTGTGAAAGTTAAGTGAGATAATATGTGTGATGCCATTTACCTGAGTAACCAGCATATTGTGGGAGTCAGTGGACTGCTAGTTCTTCCTTACACTTCTGAAAAATATGCATGAGGCCTGGGAGGGAAGTCAAGGGATGCTTGTGGTATTGCATTTACATTTAAAAATAAGCCTCTTGTAGAAGGAAGCTAATGGCATTTTTTTCCAGAACAGCAGGCACCAGCAGAAGGCAGAGAACACAGCCGCCTCCCCAACAACTCTGTGAAACTGGGCTATGCTTCCCAGTAGGGCACCATGTCCTCTCCAACCTCCAAACCACCAGGGAGTGCCATGAGCAAAACTCAGTGTCAGGGGCCATCACAGACCTGCTGCCGGGCTTAGCGGGTGGCCAGTCCTTCTCCAGCATCCAGCCTGAGTGATGTGAGACTGTATCCTGTGCAGCAGTTGCAGAACATGTAGCTGATCTTTGTCTGATCCAGGAACATAGAAAGTAGAGCTTTCTCATTAAATTAAAAACTACACAGAACAGTAGATTGGCAGAGCAGATACACTGGTGTGGTTAGATTTGTCTATCAAATAGACAAGGATAGTAGCGTTGGGTCATAGGAGTGTGGACAGGGAGTAATATATCATGAGATTACGATTTCTTACATAGAATTTTGGGTCATGTATAGCAGATAAATTGAAACTAAATCACCACCATTTGAACAACTACAAGCAGAGTGGTCATTTCTGTGGCTGCCATCTACTTGGAATTAGTATATGTGGGCAGACCTTTTGAAGGATAAGTAGATCTCACACCATGGAATTGGCTGTGAGACTAAAAGTAGCAGGGGAAATCAAGGAGACATAACACTTCACATTCCCGAAGCGTTTTTTATGCTTTTGATTGAAAGCCTGCCATTTAAGGCTGTATTAACCAGAACAGGCATCAACCCATTTTCATACCTAATAGTTGACACCGTAGACTTGTCAACAAGGGAGAGCCAAATCCAGACTTCACTTGTGAAGACTGGAAATATGGTCTTGTGGCTGTTAGACAAACACTTAAAAAAAATTACTTGAGGAAAAAACGATGGAGAACATAGGCAAGGGCCTTTCATTTTTCTTAAGCAGGAAGTGTTGAAATCAGTGGTTGACCTCCTGCTCTGTCTTCTCATTAAGGAACCAAGTACATATTTAATAACTTCTATGGTAAGTGTTCAAAGCAGGGAGGTGATAATAGAAGGATCTCTTAGAAGCAGAGTATAGCAGTCCTTCATCCAAAAGGACTTAGAAGAGTATTTGAAGAGTGATTGCGGGAGGCTGTGGTTTTCTTTCATGTGCACATTAATTCAGTGTCCTTTTTACTCAGTGGGGCATAAACATGCATCATTTAAATTAACACAAAACGTCAGAAATGGGACCTCCATTAACATATCAGCAGGGGGGGAATGAGGGAGGCCCACCATGACTGCTTGGTGGTGCTGCCACCTCCAGGGAGCTGGGCTGCCAGGCAGGCCTCCTGCCGACCCCTCCATGCTCTGCCTTTCGCTGTCCAGTTCTGGAGTGTCATTCCCAGCAGGTCCTCTCCAATTAGTGCTGTCTTCCACAGATGTCCCAACTGGTCCGAGTGATCCATTAAATGTAACTGCTATCAGCTTGCCGTGTGACCTCTGGGACAGGATATGATGCGTGTCTTTGGTTCCTGGATCAATTAAAAACTGGCCTAATTTGTTAGATGTCCAGCAGTGCCAGTACTTGGCTCCCCTGTCCCGCCCACTTCATTCATCACAGATGCAGGGGGAGAGCAGAGCAGTGGTGGTGGGGTGGGGCTGCTCTGGGTTATAGGCACACCCCGTGGTGATCTGAAGGATTCTCCCAGCTCTCAGACTTCCCAGTGCATTTGAGCATCTGTTCCCTGGAGGGACGCTATGGGGGTGCAGGGCAAGGTTCCCTCCCTATAGTGGACAGCCTGGAATCCCAGCTGCTTTGCTCTCTTCCCAGGCTCAAGGATGTTTATTCCCCACCCCCAGGCATTTGTCCCCTCCACTTAGCATGTTAAAAAAATTATTCTGACACTTGTTAAAATGGGAATGAAGACTCTGTTCAAGATTATTGTGGTAGGGGTGGACTCTATTGCTATAGGGGAGAGAGATTGGGCTCAACTCTGAATACTACAAGGACAAGTGGGGATTTATAGTCAAAGAGTAGGTGAGGGGGGTCATGGATGGAAAGTTACTAAAAGGAGACATCAAGAGATGGGGGATTCTTGCTGAATTGACCCAGAAGGATTCTTGCTAAAGGCAGTCCCAGGACGGAGACATTTTAGGGGAGAAAAAATAATTTTTTCTACACTTCATAGTTTTTAACTGGGATTCCCTATAACAAAAGACAGAGTAAAGGAGGAAAAAAAACACAAGTTTATTAACATGTATAGCTCGTGTATGCATGGGAGGAAACCTAGAGAACGAGTACATCTCTAGAGTAGACCTCAAAGAAAGCCTACCCTCTTTCTCTGAAACAAAGGAAAAAGGGCGTAGGGAAAGGCCCAGTCAGGGTAACAGGCCAGGAGAAGCACTGCATAGAGGCAAGGTCTGCTGTGCAGATTTTAGTGGTGCCTGTTCTGTTCAGTCCCTCTTCCTGGGGCAGAGTGGGAGGCACCCTCACAAGTGGAGATTTGCTTTATAGATGTAAATTTATTTTACAAAAGAACTTTTCAGAGCTACTCCTGTGTCTGCAGTTTCTCAAAATAACCAATTTAACATTATCAGTATGCCAAAGAGGCAGATTTTGGGGTGGTGTGTCCTGAGCTCCATCAACATCAAGAGTGGGGCATGAGGAACTTGATCAGATATTTAAGTGTGTGGGGTCCTCTCTATACTGACTTTGGAGGATTCTTGCTAAAACTGGACTGGGCAAGGACAGACAGGGAAGGCCAGGGCCAAGGCCTGGTGGAGAAGAGGGCTCAGGGAAGCCTGACCGAAGAGAGGTCAAGGGGAGCGTCTTTGTCCAGGGACACCCTCCTAGTCCTCTTCCCCTTTGCATCCTTGAAGGACCCAACCTGTAAACAAGGGCAGGAGTGGGGTTTTCTTTAGAGACTCCCCTGAAATAGAGACAAGCAGCCTTACTGTTAGACACAAAGATCTGGGAAAATTATCTTTTCTTTCTGTCCTGCCTCTTTTTGGAAATGCAAAGGGCAGGAGTTAAAATACCTGTTGACAATTCTCACATGTTCCCAATCTCTGTCTCCCACCTGGTCTGTGGATAGCATCAGGACCCCTAAAAAGCCTGGGGTCTTGTGTGAGACAGAGGAGAGAGGAGATTGCTTTCTTTTTTGTTTGCTTCCCTTCCTCTGTCGTTGTCTCTAGAGTCATAAACACACTTTAGTTCTGGAGTTACAACATAACTTAAAGAAGAAAAGCTGTAAGGAAACCTAATGTGACCTACTCAGCTTTGCTCTCTAGAGGGTGATTGCCAGACCCACTTCCCCACATGCAGGTTTCTCAGCCTCGGCCGCTCCAGGATAATGACGTGAGGGACCACAGAGGAATGCGCTGGGGCTTTTCAGCTCCATCTCCTCCTGCTGTGTCTGTGTGCATTAGTCAGGGTTCTCCAGAGAAAGAACCAATAGAATATGTATATAAATATATGAGAGGGGATTTATTAATGGAATTGCCTCATGCAATTGTGAAGGCCAAGGAGTTCCACCATAGGCCATCTGCAAACTGGATGCCGGTAGCATGACTCAGGCCAAATCCAGAAGCCTCGGAACCAGGGAAGCCGATGGTGTGATTCTCAATCTGAGGCCAAAGGCCTGAGAGCCCAGAGGTGCCACTGGTGTAAGTCAGGAACCCAAAGGCTGAAGATTCTCGAGTTTAGATGTTCACGGACAAGAGGGAAGATTCTTCAGTGGAAACAGAGAGATTTGCTTTTTCCTTTGTTTTTGTTCTCTCCAGGCCCTCAGTGGATTGGATGGTGCCTGTCCATATTGACACAGATATTTCCCACCCAGTGCACTCAAGGTTACATGCTAATCTCCTCTGGAAAGACCCTGACAGACACACCCAAAAATAATGCTTTACCAGGTTTCTACTTATTCCTTAATCTAGTCAAGTTGACACCTAAAATGAACCACCACACTGAGCTACCAGCCGCCAGCACGGGTGGGAATGAAGTTCCAAAACAGTGCTCTTCACCTCCTCAGGGCCGTGGGTACAAACGCTGGCTGCTGCTCTGTCTCCTCCTCTGCTTCCTCTTTTCCCCAAGTCTCATCCCACTCTCAAGTTACGCATCTAAATCCTTCTGGGGAGGACAGCTGTGTTGCTGCTGAATGTAAGGGCGGAGCTAGGGACAGCTGTCTGCACAGCCTGGCAAAACTCCACAGGGTCCGGGTTAGAGTCCTAAGCCAGCTGGGCCTTGCGTTTGGGTTTTATGAATCTTCACGTGGGGAAGATGGAGGGTGTGTTCTGGGGCATTCTTGATATGATAGATGGGCTCCCCAAACTCTCTCTAGCCCAGACTCCTCCCATTTTGACCTGGGTACTTGCGGTATCTATCCCTGCATGGTGAACTTTGGGTTCTCCATCTGAGGCTGCTTTTGCTCTTTCACTCATCGGTGTTGTAGTCTGTAATTCATCATTCTTCCATCTGATAGATAGAAATTTACTGAGCTCTTGTAATTTGCTGGGTTCAAGGTCATGGTCATAAGTCTGAAGGAGAAGTTCCTGCCTCTTTAGGGAGATTGATGGAGAAAGAGACATTTATCACATCAACGCACAGAGGAGACCACAACGACAAACCAGTGCAGTGATGGGAGAGAATGTGGCGCTGTGAGGAAGTGACCAGGGACATTGGAGTGAAATATGGCAGATGACGGGTTGAGTAGGTGAAGGACAGGAGAGGAGAAGGGCGTAAGGGTCGAGTGCTCTCAGGTAGAAAGCAGTATTCTAGGTTCCAGGAATTGCAAAGAGGTCAGTGTCTCTCAGGAGCAAGGATAAAGAAATGGCATAAAAGAAGGTTCTGGAATTACAAAAATTCTGAGTTCAAATGTTGGTTCTGATGTGTCATTTTGGGCAAATTAATGAAACTTTATAAGCCTCAGATTTCTCATCTGTAAATTAACAGCAGTCCTATTGCCTAGAGCGATTCTTAGTAATACCACCAGTGTTTGAAGACCGAGGCCAGGACCATGACAAAGCACAACTTTGTCATACAATTAGAGATGCTGTCCACTAGGAAAAAAGGTTGGTCTCAAGACATATGGTACCCTTACATTTAAGGTTGTGGTCCAGTTAGGAAATTAATAGCAATGATATATTACCAAAAACAAGAAATAAGATGTGAATACAAATTTAAGTTTTGGGTGTGGGTGGTTGGTTTTTTGTCTCCTCTGTGGTCCGGAGGAGAAGCACCATCAGAAGCCAAGTTGAAGGGAGCATTCAGAATTGAAAGGCCCTTGGTTTGGCCAGTCCTCTTCCCAGTGCTTTTTTTTACCTGGGGTATTTGTAGGTCTCTTTCTGGTTGTTCACACCCAGATTCAGCAAGGAAAACCTTTTTTTAGACTTTTAGAAATGAAAAGATTGACCCAAGCAGAATAAGGGCTGGCTGGTGATTCAGTTGGTTAGAGGGTGGTGCTGGTAACACCACAGTCTAGGGTCTGATGCCTCCACCACCTCCTGCTCACCCTACCCCTCAAAAACTGCAAGCAGAAAGAGGGAGTGATGTATAAATCACAGCCTAGGCAGACATTTTAAACAAATGAGAAAATGAACAACTAGAGTACTTGCTTAACTCAAAGACACCCAAGGGAACATGGAGTTCTCAAAACAAGTTACTGGGAATCACAAACGAAGTCAGCTGTCTGATTCCCGTACTTTAGAGTGTGAAAGTGGGTGTTTGGCATATTGAATAATATTTGGATTAGTATCATTTTTTTGATACAGTGGGATCATTGGTTCTCTCTGTTTCCATTTTTTATACTTTTTTTCATGCGAATTCATTAAATTTGAGATGCAGTAATATACTGAAATCCTGCCAATCTGATTCCCCAAACCACAGTTAATCCTTTGCACATTTTGACAAGCATACACGTAGTTTTAAAATGTAATTATGTGTGACCCATACGTGACTGGGCCCCTGTGGACGTCCTCTGTTCCTATCCTCTATCCTTTGTAAAAAAACAAATTCAGCTCCACTAAGCATGTTTTGTGTAAAATAGATTTAATGAGCAATTAATGCGAGAGGTTGTAGAGAAGGCTATGCTGAGGCCACAGTAAGAGTTAACAGAACTGCTATTACATACCTAATGCTGCCCTCACATCTCCCCCTGGCTCTGCACCCTTCCTAGTCTCCCAGCTTCTTTCTACTCTTCTTATGCTAAGCAGGTTACTTCTTAGCTTTTCCAATCTGATTTCCAGCTCAATATCCCTTTTAGCAAACAGAGCAGCCTTCTGGTGATCTATCCTTTGCAGCTGGGGATTATAAACAACAAATAACGTTTTTCCCACACAGATATTTATTTTTCAGTTTCCATATGTGCGTGGGCTCAGTCCTCATATTTACATTTCGTGATTTCGTGTTCTCGGGTAGGAGAAAAATAACCCCGCTCACGTCAACCCGGCGCATCTCTGCGTGTCCCACAAAGTGCCTTGTCTGTGCCGCATCTCTATTGTAGGTTGTTGTCTTAGTCATTTCGGGCTGCTAACGTGAAATGCTATTGACTGGGTGGCTCAAACAGCAGAAGTTCTCTTTCATGGGTCTGGAGGCTAGAAGTCCAAGCTCAAGGTGCAAGCAGATTCAGTGTCTAGTGAGGGCTGGCTTCTGGATATTGACTACTCTCTTGTCACGGTGTCCTCACATGATGGAAGGGGAGGGCACTCTCTGGGGCTCTAAGATAGGGGCACTCATCCCATTTGTGAGGCCTCCACCTTCTTAACCGCATCACCTCCCAAAGGCCCCACCTCCTAATACTGTCATGCTGGAGGTTAGGATTTCAACATATGGATTGGGGGGTGGGGTGGGGCCACAAGCATTCAATTCATAACAGTCTTTGTGGAAGATGTTCACCGAACTCCTAAAGCAGGCTATGGAGCTTTTATGGACTCCTAGCACATCAGCTTAACAAGACATTAAAGGTCACGTAGTCCAGCCATCACACTGTGACAGTGTAGCTCTATGGACTCTCAATCCAGACCACCCTTCTTAGCTGTGTGACCTTGGACAGGTCTCCTAGCCTCTGTTTGACTCAATTTCATAATCTGTGAAAGCAAAAAAGGACAAGTAAGTGGAAAGATGTGAGGTTTTTATACTGGAGAGTGGGAATGGCGTATAAAAATGTTTGCTTACAAATCTCCCGAATAACAGCAGCAAGTGTCTTATTGCCAGCTTAAAAGGAGATTGTGTATTTTTAAAAAAATGAATGTGGAAAAGACGTAGGTGGACCAATTTCTGAAGGAATAGGGTGTGACATTTAGTAGAATTTTAAATTAATCTAGGACAGTGGTCCACAAGAGGATGTAGGGACACATGGCATTGTCTGGAGACGTTTTTAGTCATTGCAACTGGGGGTGCTACTGGCATCTAGTTGGTGGGGGCCAGAGATGCTGCTAGACATGTTGTGATGCACAGGAAAGCCCCACAACAAAGAATTATCCAGCCCCAAATGTCAATAGTACTGAGTCTGAGAAACTCAGATGTAGGGTGAGAGCTCCAGACTCACAGAACTAGAGTCCTAGAGGGAACTTAGAGATGACAGAATGAGTTCAGCAATTTCCAAGTGACATCCTTTAGATTTCACGGAGTGTGATGGGGAGGCCCCGGGAGCTTCAGTGGGTCCTGAGGGGAGGTGGAAGCTGGGTCTCCAGGGACCACCACCCCACGGGTATCTCCTCCCTCTGCAGCATGGGTTGGTGTGGGGCTGAGTATTTCACCTGGATACTGTTGCTGCTAAAGAAAAAAAAAAAAGTTTGAAAATAGGTGATGGGTTTTAAGCCCCTATTTTGTAGTTGGAGAATAAAAGTCTGATAGTTGTAAAGCAGATCCAAGATGATGCCGGTGGGAGCCCAGTGTCCCAACTGCCCCAACCCCAGTGTTCAACTGACCCTCCCACGGATTCATGCAGACCCTGCTAGGAGAACACGGGGGGTTGCAAACCCCATGTCTGAGAATCTTTCGCACATGTACTGGTTTAATTTCTGCCTGTAATAAACACATGAAACTGGACACAATAAAAGAGTTCTTTATTTATTAAGAATCTTATTGGGACTATTTATGGAGGCATTTACTATGCCTTCCCTGTACTGGGCCCTGGACATTTAGAGGGTGTGGGATTTAGGGCTAAATTATCCTAACTTCCAGCACATATTCTGGAAGCTGGAGTTTTAAATAAATCCATATCTTATGTTTTTGCCTTTTCTAAACAGAGTGGTGGTTCTGAGAGAGAAAGTGAGAGCTCATTGGGGGTGGGGACATGCATCATGGTTGGTGGCAGCTGAGCACCTGTGACCACCTCCTTAGGTTTGGGCCGTGAGTCCTGCCTTTTTTTGTTTTGTTTTTGTTTAATTTTTATTGAATCAAAATTGATTATACATATTTTGGGGGTTCAATATTGAGATATGTTGATCAAATCGATATTACTAGTATATGTGTGTGTGTGTGTGTGTGTGTGTGTGTGTGTGTGTGTGTTACAAATCATACTTATTCTTTATGCCCCTTGTCTAATCTCTCCCCATCCCTCTCTCCCTCCTCCCTTCCATTTTTGATAACCCTAGATTTCTTCTCTCCTTCTGAAAGAGTAATGGTTACTCTGTTGATTTGTTGCCTAGATGATCTGTCCAATGCTGAGAGGTGCGATCAGGTCCCCCAGTATTATCGTAGAGCAGATGCTTCTTCTGTCACTCTGGAATGGGCTTTGTGGAGAGAGACATCCTCTTCTTTTTTTTGGTCTCTGCTGGTGATTCTCCTAGTGTCAGTGCACTCCAGTGGCTGGTGGACCATCTGCATGATGATTGTGACATCTAGCCACTTTCACAGCAGCCATGGTTACTGTGGTGGCTGTGGTGGGCCACCCACATGGAGGTGATATTTTTGGCATGCTCCTTAGTGCTGGTGGTGTGCCTGGTTGTGGGGTGATCCGGTCCACAGATCCATGCCTCAGGCCCCCCGGTTGGGCCCCGAGGTGCTGGCAGTGTCCCTGGTTGTGGAAGGGGAGGTCTGGTCCCTAGATCCATGTCTTGGGTCCCCAGTTGGCCCTGAGGTGCTGGCAATGTCCCTTGTTGTGGGAGGGGAGGTCCAGTCCCTGGCTCCATGCCTTGGGACTCTGGGCAGGCCCCGAGGCACTGGTGGTGTGCCTGGTTGTGAGCAGGGGGGGTCCGGTCCCTGGATCCATGCCTTGGGACCCCAGGTGTGCCCCTAGGCACTGGTGGTGTGCCTGGGCTGGAACTAATTTTCTGTCCTTTGCTTACTTCTAAAATGGGGGAACTTTCTGTGGGAACTAGTACTTGAGCTGTGTGGTTGAGCTAAATTGCTGCTTTGCTGCTGTTTCCCTAGAGAAGGCTTTTTGTGCAGCTCAGGGTTTAATGGTTGACCTTATAAGTACTTCCTGGTCTCCAGAGATCAGGTGCACCTGGGTTGTGCAGAAACTCTGATCTGGGCCTGAGTCTTTTCATCAACTGCACCCCATGCAATTCTATATTCCTGACCAGTCTCCTCTGAGTGGTCCTGTGCTGATTGTGGGGTGGATCAGCTGTCAATGCTGTGTCCCAGTGTTCTTCTGGTGGGCCCATCTCCCCCACTGCCTGTGCTCCAAACACTTCCCATGGGACAGGCTGTGTGCTGGTCCCTTGCAATGACTCACCAGCCTCTGAGTGGCTCCTTTTTTTTCAGTTGTTGTGGCTCCTCACTCCTGTGTGGGTCCATGGGAACCCTATTAGTGGTCTTGCTGTCTTGGGGGCCACCAAGACCCCCTTCTTCCCTGCTGCTTCCATGCAGCTCCATCTGAAGGGCACAGCTGTGGCTTCTGCTGGCACCTGCTCCATGCACTCAGCAGCTCCATCCTTAAAGCAGCCACAGCCCAAAATGCTCTGAGCATTTTTCTTTGTCTCATCGTGGCTTCTCCTGCCTTCATGAACTCCATAGGTCTCTCTTCCTCTTCCCCTGAGCTCTAGCGGCCCCAGCTTGGCTGTTGTTGCTTTTTTATAGTTGTAAATTGGTTGATTTGTGGGAGAGAGTGATGCTGGGGACCATGTATTCTACCATCTTGACTGGAAGCTTGAGTCCAGCCTTTCTAAGGTCAAAGTGGAACTCGCTTCTCTGACTCCCTTGCAGCTAAGACCAGTCCTGTGAGCCAGCCTTCTCCATTCAGACCCATGTGCAGAGCAGCTTTTTCTGGGACGACAGGGTCAGGAAGAGGAGGCACCAGGTACAGTCCATTCTGGTGAGGAGAAACATTTAACTTTGAAAGTCAAAAGAGATGCCAGTCTTATTCCCAGCAGGGTCAAAGTGGTGGCTGGGTTTGGGAGGCCTCCTTTAATAAATAAATTCCTTTTCTGCTAAACTAATTAGAGTCAGTTCTGGAGACTGCAACCAGAAACGCTGCCTGATGCAGGAGAAATGTCACTGTGGAGATGTCTCAGAGACCAAATCACTTTGCATTTCTATAGTAGTGTGAAATACTCACTGTAACCATCAGACAAGACTTCACCATTCTACCTCCCCCATCTTGTCTACTCTAATTAGGTATATTTTTGAGCTTTAAATAAATCAGACATTGTCTTTTACAGTTGTATTCAAAGTCAGTAGTTTTACAAGAAGGGCCTCCTCCAGCTCATGCCTGTATGTATGATTGAGTCCATCTCTAGACCTGAGTTAAAAATTTAGAAAAGCTTCACGTAAAGTAAAAACTAAAAGTTAATTTCTCTTGACCACCCAGTTTTTCACTGTGTTGCTCAGCACATATGGTTTCAGGTAGACTCTGTCTTAACAAATTCTTGGAAGAAGCCAGAGAAGAGGCTGTGGCAGGTTGAGAGAGCTCTCCTTGACTGTAGCTCAGCTTGGCTTCAAAAGACCTGCAGGTATTAATTGATTCAGGCAAGAGAATTTGCAGGTGATCAACAGCACAGACCTTTATTCTCAGCTGGTCAGCGAGAAGAAAGTCTCCCTAATTCATTCTTAGAGGATGACTTCTTTCCTCCTGCTGAAACTCATTCATTTGCCAATAGAAAGATGTTTAAACCTCTGTAGGAATGTCCAGAGATTGCAAAATCTTAGATTATGTTTGTAGAGATGGCGTCAAGCTCGTGCTCAGATGAATAGGAGAATCACGTTTGAGTGGGCCGGGACTTGAAGAGCTGCTGGTATATCCGAGTCAGGGAGTGGTCTGGTGTTCTCATGCTATGGGTCACTTCGTGGCCACTCAGCTGTTTTTCTAGGAGGTGTCCAATGGAGACACCATGCCAGAGCTTCTGTGACATGGTGTCACATTGTCTTCCACAACCACATCCTTTGTTCTTCAGAATGAGTTCAAAGGCATTGCTCAGCCCTTGAAGAAAACACTTTCTCAACCAAGCAGCTCTGTCCTTGGAGAAGACGTTTTTGCCATCTGGTGGGCTTCAATCACTTGCCAACTTTTACTGGTATTTCTTTAGGCCACACTGATGCCAGTTCGGCTGATGGTTAAATCGTTCTCCAGAGTAATAGCCACAGATCTGTGGCTATTGAGGACCCACTCAGGGAACTCCTCCACAGTCCTGGCAGTGCCTTTCCTGGGCAGGGTCTCTGCAGCCAGTCTCCGTGTCCGCCTACATGATGCCCTGCATTTTCCTGTCCTGAGTGACAGCTGCTGCTACTGCTGACACCCAAAACAGCCAGTGCCGTGGGTGGCATGGTGCCCATGGCAGACACAGCTGTCCATGCTCACTAGAGGAGCTTCACATGCTGCCCGCCGTGAAACCTGGTCTGATGTTAAGGACTTTGTTTCTCGTCATTGCCCGAGTGGCCAGTGCCAACCCCGCCAAGGCCTTGTGCTTTCAAAGCCCAATAGAGACTTTCCTGAATGAGCCCTTTCATGGCAGTCCAGTCAGCACAGACACCAGAGGCAGGAGCCTTTGCAGCCTGTCTGTGATGATAATAAGATGAACAGACCGCGTCCTGTGCTGGCTGTCACCTCTGTCCTTTGAGTGTGGTCTCCCAGCCTTGTACCACACTGGTGTATTTTTTCAGGAGGTAGCTTGGGATCCTGTTCAAAAGGCCACCTTGCACATCCTTCCAACAGACTCGGCTTGGATGAAAGCTGGGAGTGGTGGCCTGGTGATGCATGCAGTTGGTCTGGCTGCAGTACACTCCCAAGAGTTCCCTTCCCTGTATGTTTTCAGTGGGGTGGGCCACAGGCAAGAGTCCTGCAGGAGACGCGGCATGGAGGTGGGGGGAGGGCAGCAGCCCCTCTACAGCCCACGCACCTTGTCGCTCACCTGCTGGCCTCTGGCTGCGCCCGCAGCTGCTCCACCTGCCCCTGCAGTGTCTCAGGCTTCTCCGACTCCTGGGCCTGGAGTCTGTGTGTTCAGCACTATGATGAAGGGCCCTAGCTTCTGCAGGACACCCTGAACCACCCAGGTGAGAGACAGTAAGATGCTGAGACAAGCTTCACTCGTCCTCCTGGATTCCAGCTCGTGTGGGGGTTCGGGTGTGTTCTTGCTGTCCTACTCCATATCCATCATCCCCACTCCTGACCGCCCACCCTGTGGACTTCAAGTGCCGGCGTCAGATGTAAATAAAGACAACAGCCTTCCAGACCAGGGGTTGTTCACCAGCTCCTACGGCTGTGTGAGGTCATATCCCTGCAACGAGTCATGTGTGTGCATGCGCATATATGTATATTCACATGTATGTATACAAAACAGGGTACTCCAAAAGGTTCATGGAGAAATTCATGTTTATCTTTTAATTTTATTTTTCAGCGAACTTTTTGAAGTACCTGTGTATGTATATTTGTGAACACACACACACACACATACACACACAGAGTCATGTGTCACATAATGATGTTCTGGTTGACAGACCACATACACGATGGTGTGACAGAGCAATAGGCTGTATGGTATAGCTATTATAATCTTATGGAACCGCTGTCATATATGTGGTCTGTGGTTGACTGAAACGTCATGTGGCGCAGGACTATTGTTTATACATACATACACACATATATATGTATGTATGTATAAATTATATATGTGTGTGTGTATATATATATATGAGGGTACTTCAAGAAGTTCATGGAAAGATTCAAAGATTGTCACATTATCTTTTAATTCTCTTTTTCCATGAACTTTGTGAAATACCCTTGTGTATATGTATGCATATGTGTGTGTATATGTACATGCATGCATAGATGTACATGTGCATATCTATCTATATGTGTATACAGCTTGCATGTATATCTTCTAGTGATTCCAATTCTCGGGCTGATCCCTGGTGACGCACTGGGTGCCCAGCTCAGGCATTTTTGTTTCTCTGCTTCCCTGACCTTAGATATGACTTTGACCTCCGCTTTCAGTGCGACTGTGGGTGTGACTGTCCTGGTTTCTGATTGCATACCCAGGCTCAGACTTTGTTCTTTGGGCTGTGCCTCCTTGCAGGTGTATTACCTGTGGTGCCATCACTGAGAGACAGCCCGGCCACCGTCCATCTGGATACTCCCACGTTATGGTGGAGATAGTCCTTGAGAACATCCACTGTCTGTTTCAGTTATGCACCTAACACACACCTCATACTCTACAGTTGAGAATCAGGGGAGCCAAGCATGGTGTATGGCCTTGTTATTCACTGTCACTGAGCTTCCTGGGACCCTCTGTGGATTCTGACATATTTTAGATTCCATTTGTAACCCATCCTCTGGTCTGAAAAGGCTGGGTGAGTATCTTCTTGGCACCCCAGAAATGAAGGAGGCTGTGCAGATACCATGAGCCACTGTCCCTCCTCTGGGGGAATGCATAATCTAATTGTCACCTTTCCCTGGTTGGAGCACAGTGGTGTTTCAATGACTGGATTTTATGTTAGCAGAAAAAATGAAGCTCTAGCTACCAATCGCAGTAGAGCTAGGGACTTAAGTTGAACTTAGTGTATTTCCTCCCTGGTGTTGACTTTACTTGTAGTGACAGATTTTCATGACTTTCAAGATTGTTGAGACCTGTTAACGTGAACCGTAGCCTATTACTTCTCACAACAGCAGAAGCCTCCTGCTGCACACCAGGGCCATCTGGATGCTGTGGCACGTCCCCACCCACCCCCATACTTGTTCCTGCAGCTGGTGGGAGTGTGGCCTGCTGCCAGCCCACAGCCGAGTCCCTCTCCAGGCATGGTGATGACCATAGGTGCTGCCTATTCAGTGTGGCACCCAAAAGTCAGCACCCTTGCCTGATTCAGGACATCTCTGAAGGGCAGCTTGCTCAGAGCTCCCACGGGATCAGCTGAGGCTTTCTTTATGACTGTGTCACTGTTCAACTTCTCCTGCTCAATCTGCATCCCTCACTCCCTGCGCCCAAATCTCCGTTTCAGGGGCCTGACATATGACAGGTGTCTCCATCAGGGGGTGAGGTGTCTCCGCCTTTGGCATCTCCCAGTCTTTTGCTAAGGGTGCTGGAGGATGAACAATGTGAGTGTGTTCATACACCTCTGACTGTGCTTAACTGATACAGAATGGAGAAGACCAGGAGCAACTGGAATCTGCAGACGAGAGCAGATGGAACAGAAATTTGGTGACGGGTACTGAAAACCAGTCCAGGATCATGGAAATAATCAGGGGTCAAGCAGCGCAAGAGTCACGGCAGGATTCATGCCTTAGGGACTGCAAAGAGGAGGCTTGGGGTGAGGGCAGAGCGCAGGGGCGCACTGTATGGAGAATGTGGGACATCTGGGCAGCAGGCAAATAAGGTCTCACTGCAGAGAGCAAGTCCCAGCATCCCAACTCATTAGCACTCAGGACAGACCTTCCAGTGTTTGCTGTGGGCAAATGTGAAGAAACTTTCTGGGGAAAGGCACATCTCATCCAGTGAGCAGAACCAGACCCGTTACTGATCAGAACACAACCTGGGGCTGAGCTTCTCACACCCGAGCTAGCGGTACCCAGACCACCTGCAGGGCTTGTTGTAGCAGAGTTCCCAGCCCACACCCACGTTTTCTCATGTATAGGTAAGGGGCGAGTGGGCCCAAGGATCTGTGTTTTAAATAAGTCCCCGGGTGACGCTCATGCTGCTGGTCCTGGTAGCCTGACCCTTAGTGCTAAATACTGCCCTAGAATACTTGCCTGACACCCTGATCCTCTAGGTGGGGACAGAATTACGTAATAAGATCAGGAGATTAAGACAGAACAAATTGTTATAACTGACAGGCTATAACAATTATAACGGGAGTTATAACAGTTATAATCATGAAAATTATAACAGCAGTCCTGTTACTTACCACTATGGTAAGTCACTTAACCACTCTGAGCTGGTTTCTTTGTAAAAAGAGGACGATCACAGCCATCGCGTAGGGTTGTTGGAAGACTCGGGTGAGATCAAGTGTGTAAGGTTGGCATGAGGTCAGACCCCCTTAGGACATGTGGGGGACTTACAGGCAGAGCAGACAGCTCTAGCATCAGGTGAGGCCAGACTAGGTCAGTGTTCCCTGGTGAGCGAGTCAGCCCCTGCAGAACTGTGCCCTTCTGGTGCCCTGAAAGCTGTCTCGTGCTCATTCCCCTGTGTCTTCGTGGAAATTCTGAGGGGGTGGGGTGGGGCACTAGCAGCCTTCGTTTTTTCTTTAAGCAAGGAATGGAGGAAGTCGGCAAGGCGACTTCTCTCCACCAGTTGCATCTTACAGCTTTGATTTGTGGCGGGGTCCCTCCTGGTGGTGAAGCACACCGTTATTTATATGCTTGTTCCCTGCCTTGTTCTGCAGAAGATTTAAGGCACCTGTAGGCCTCAGTAAATTAATCCGCTATCTGTGCTCCTGGGGAGAGGCGGGGCTCTGTTATCAGCCCAGGCAGGTCAGCTTGGTCAAGTGGTCCTAGTGCAGACCCCAGCCCTTCCTGATGCAGTCAGAGAAGACAACCTAGAGCCAGAGCGGCTGTTCTCAGACATGAGCGAGCCTTGCAACCACCTGGGGGGCTTGCTCAAGCACAGATTGCCAAGCCCCTCTCTCGAATTTCTGACTCAATGGGTCTAGGTTGGGCCTGAGAATTTGCATTTCTAGCAAATTAGCATGTGATGCTGATGCTGCTGGCCTGGGCAAAAGCACTGACCTAGAGAAACCCATGCTGGGATCTTCCTTCTGGAAGCATGAGCTATAACACCGCGTCCATTCTGCAGGAATCTCTGGACTTGTTTTAGGTTCTTTCCTCAGCCATAGAGCTGCCGGAGCCTCTCTTTCTGAGATGCATCTTGTGCTAGAATGTTCCACCCCTGGCACCCTGTCCTTTGCTGCTCACTGTCAGGTTTTGTACAGAACTAGCATCCTACTTCAACCATGTTTTAACAAGGCATCAGACTGTGGTTTAACAGGTGGCTCTTCTATGGTGGAGCAGAAGAGAGAGGCTTTTGTGGCAGATAGACTTGGGTTCAAGAAGTAAGTTGGCCAGGTACTTGGGTGAAACTGGGCAAGTTACTTTAATTCTCTCAGTTTATTAATCTGTAAAAATGAAGATAATGATACAATTTCATACAACTGTTGGGAAAATCTAATTTGATAATACAAAGTACTGGACACACAGCTGTGGTCTGTTATTTTTCCCTTTTCTTCCCACAATACATTCTAATGGGAGACTTAGCTTGGGGGAATGACCCAGATGAAAAGATCTAGGGAGTATGTTGGGCCAGAGCAGTGGTTTGGGGAAGATTTGGGGACCAGGGGTCCCCCACTTAGCATTCTTTAGTTCACATGCTGTGGATGGGTCCCTCCAACCCCCAGATTTCCACTTGTATCCAACTAAATTGCAAGACTAAAATGGTTTAGTTGAAGTGATTAGTTTCCAGAGTCAATAGTTTGGGTCTTTGCTACTGCTCATGCTTAAATTCAGACAGGGACCCGGCAGCGGGGCTTGTGCTGTACACAGAGAGGATGAATGTCTGATGTTTAGCTCCAGCCAGTGACTTTCGAGGCTGCTGTGGGCTCCTCCACCAGGGCAAGAAGTTTAGAAGTGGTCCCCTCTACCCAGCGTGGCTCGGCCAGGTCACCTGTGTCATCGCCCTTATAGTCTGGATGCCTTGACTGGGCCCTGATTCGCCTTCATGCTGGAGAGCTCTGCTCATCTGGTAAAGAGAAAGAAATGAGTTTTGAGCAGCCTCTTCCCTCCTCTTCCCCATCCTTCTGCACACCACCCACCCCCTCGTCTGTCTCTGCTTTTCCTCTCTAAATAATGCAGATATTTCTATTGAAAAGTACCAGCTTCTCTCTCTCTCTAACGAATAATAAACATACCTTACCGTCAATGGCTTTGATGGATGTTTCAGGTTGTTTACTCACAGAGAAAAGTGAAATCCAGCAGCTTTTTGGTAAAGCACAGTGCTTTAAAGAAGATACATCCGGTGTGGTAATAATAATGCCAGTGACCACAATGATAGCTGTCTTTATTGAGCACTTACTGTGTGCCAGGCACTGTGCCAGCCTCTTAACATTGATTCGTAACTCACTATTACTCAGAACAAGCCAGAGAGGGAGGTGGTATTATTTTTTAATATTTTAAAGATGAGGCACAAAGAGGTTAAGAAGCTTGCCCAGTGCTGGCAAGTGGCAGAGCTGGGTTTAAATGCAGAGCTAGGGCCTGATCCCCACAGCCCAGACCCCTCACCCCTGAGCCTCTGACCAGGCCTGGAACAGGAGCATCATGTCTTGGCAGTCCCAGTAGCTGACGATGTTTGATGGTCATGTGTGGGGCTGGTTGTTTCTCTGCTTGAACTGGAAATAACAGTAATAATGCCTCTCCTGTATACTGTGGTCACCTTCCCATTCTCTCCCTCAGTGTGTAGGGGGTTGTGGGTAGGGAGGAGAGGCTCCCATGGGTGTCTGGTTTGGGTCTAGAGACTGATGAAAATGCGAAGCCTAGTGACTGGCAGGTGCCATCAGGGCAGAAGGGACCATGTATGGTGAGCTTGGGAAGCAAAGAATAGTGGAATCCCCATCCCAGTTCCTGTGCCTTTGGAGCACATGCAAGAGGACTTCAGAAGCTCCAGGACTTGAGTCAGGGCCCCAGGGTGGGGCAGGGCCGGGGCTTGCAGGAGTTCCCAGGTGGTGGTGGGGGGCCAACAGCAGGGAGCCTGTCCTGAGCGTTTGCCAGAATGAAGCATCGGTAGTAGACAGGACTGTTTCTCTGGTGGGAGTGGGGAATCCTTAGCACTCGAGAAGAGTATCTCCCCAGAAAAACCTGCTTCAGTGTGAGGCCACCAGCCACAGCGTGAGCCACAGGGAGCCAAAAGGAAGGGATCCCTCCCAGTGCTGACAGCATCCAGTGACAAAAAAAGGGTCTCTGCCATCCCTCTAGTGCCTTCATCTCACCCATGGCCCTCCTGCCCCCAGGCCCAACCTCAGAGGAAGGGAGGGGTTAGGCCGGGAAGGAGGGGAGGAGGAAGAGGCCTTTCAGAGCCGAGCAGCAGCTCTGTGCCGCTGCAGGCGCCAGCTGCGCTGGGGCAGGCAGAGTGCGGCCCATCATTGCCAGTGACACGAAAGTTAGGAAATACAGCAGGGAGGGTGACGTGGATCTCTGGGATCTAGCTGGGAGCAGGAACTGTTTCATCTGCAGTGAGCTCTCCTTCCTCTGGGTGCCAGTCTGCTCCGGCTGCCATAACACATAGCACAGGCCCCGTGGTTTAAATGATGGAAGTTTATTTTCTCACAACTCTGGAGGCTGGAAGTCTGAGATCAAAGTGCCCACAGGGTTGGTTTCTGCTGACACCTCTCTCCTTGGCTGGTGGGCGGCTGTCTTTTCTCTGTCTTCACGTGGTCTTCCTCTGCATGTCTGTGTATAAATCTCTTCCTGTAAAGACACCAGTCATATTAAGATTAGAGCCATGCTAATGCCTCATTTTAATTTAATTATCTCTTTATAGATCCTATTTCCAAGTACAGTCACACTCTTGAGGTACCAGGGGTTAAGACTTCAATGTGCAAATTTTGGGGTATACAGTCTAGCCCATAATGGTTCATTGCATGTGGACCCACTGTGGCACACTGGGAAGTGAGCTGTGCCTGGAGCACGTGCCGCGCACAGCCTGTTAGTGACGTCCACTCCTGCTGTCATTGCCGCTATTGAATGGCAAGGCCAGAGGAACAGGACCACCATCTGCGAGGGGCTCCGGCAGGAGCAGGAAGCTTTGAGAATGCAGGTGCCATCTGCATTTGTCCTACAGATGGCTGAGAGCCGGGGGAAGAATGTCCACAGTGTGCTGTGATTCCATGAAAAGGGCAGTTTGCAAAACAGCGAGAACAGCACGATCCTATTTTTAAAAAGCGAGTGTGTGCGCAGGCCTGTAAGATCTTGCCTTTGTGTCTGTGCAAGCAAGGGACTCTGACGTGACAGACCACAGCATGGTGGCAGAGGTCGTCCCTGCGGTGGGAAAGTGGCTGACCACCATCTACAAAATTCTTATCTGCTTTTGCCTGGCTTTCTACAACAAATTTACATTACTTTTATGATATAAAAGAGAGAAAGGGCTATAAGACAAAGAAAAAGAGAAATATACAGTAGGTGAGCGTTTAGCCTAATAGCTAGCATCAGTGAATGGCATTTGGATTTTTGAGCCAGGGCTTAAAATGCCAGATTTATGAGTTTGTGGGTACAGAGGAGTATAGAGTGCATGAGGGGGAGATGAACATTCGCACAGCATCAGGACGGCTGGAGTCAGAAGATCTGGATGGGGCTGGGGACTGGGACACAGAGGACCCTTTGATATGTGTGTGATGCAGCACAGAAGGGATTCGGGCTGCCTCGGGAACCCTGGCAATGGATTTGAGCAGGAGCCAGATAACCGCGTCAAAGCGATGACTAGGGTTGAAATAGATGACATTTAAGGTCCCTCCTAACCCTGAGATTCTGTGGTTCTGTGAAAATGCAGAAGCTGAGTTAAGCCATCTTTGAGGACACGGTGACATTTGATGCTAAGAGCATCTGTTGCTATTTTCTTTGAAATCTGCTCTATGCCAACTCTACCTATAAGGATGACCCACAGAATGTTGGAATGCTTTGTAAATCTCCATAGCAACTCTTTGAGCAGAAGTATAATTCCTGGATGATCCAAAGACAGAACAACAGTGAAGAACTATTTTTTCATCTCCATTACTTGTGTCCATGTCATATTTAATGATATGACGTTTCATTCTCAGATCCTCCCCTTTCCTGTATCCTGATGCCATGACCTGCAATGAGGTCAGTTTGGGCGGGATATTGGGGTGAATCATCATTTACTCGTATTTTGCATGAACCAATAACATCTCCAGGCTCAGCTGATGTTGATGTATAGACGATATTGTAAGTGGGAGAGGCTCAGTATAACGTGAACCTGTACATGTAGCGTCTAGGCTCAGATCACAGTGAAAGACGGTGCCACGTAGAGCAGCATTTTCATGAGCGAGGTCCTCATTACGTAACAAGTGCTCAGAAGATTCCAGGAAAAAGCATCCTCACACTCAGAACATGTCGTGAACGAGGCCCTCTGCTCTGGCCGCCGTCTGCCTACACTGTGCTCCCAGTTTCTCTTCACCTGTCCCAATTTTCCCTGATCCTCTGGAGCCATTTCAGATCCGCAGCTTTTCTCTGTAAGTCTAACCCCGACTGGTCCATCACAGTGGATTGCTGTCTCCTGGAAGGGTCCTAGAGCACTAACTTACAGTTCGTGGCATTGCCTTGCGTGTCTCTTCTTACAGTCTCGCGTGTGTGTTAGAACATGTGTGTATGTTCATGTCTCCGCATAGTGTTTAGTGGGGTGCTCTGAGGACAGCTGCCGCTCAGTGAAGAGCCTCTGGTTTGGTGGGAAGGCCACTGTTCTGAGCAGAGAGAGTCTGCTGCACAGTGTGAATTCATCTGGACAGACCCTGATGATGGCTCTCCTGGTCCTGTCCCCACCATGAGTGACTGCAGTGTCCCTGGGGGTGTCCCTTCTAACACACTGGCCTCTCTGACTCTCAACTTCATCCTCTCCATTTGCCTGCACTTGGCCTGGCCACCCGCTCCTGCGGCCACACCTCCAAGGTTGTCATTACTGCCAGAGCAGTGGTCCAGACATTCAGCCCCCCAGTCTCTGCCTGTCCAGCTGGCTCTGCCGCTGCAGCGCCTTTCTCTGGCATCGGAAGCTGCAGCACCTTCTCTGCCCTTTTGTGTCACTCCCTTCCCCTGGTCTAGTTTAGGTTCCCAGGATCATCAGTTTGGTCCCGCTGCTGCTGCACACTCAGTGCTCTTGTCTCTCCGTCTCTTCGTACATAGTTGTCAAAGCCACAACCCTCTATGGGCCTCCTCTTGCCCAAACTCCTGTCCCGAGTGTGCAATGGGCCCTCCCTACAGCACACAGGCTCCTGCCGGCCACCCCAAGCAGCCCTCCGCCCTGTGCCCATGGCTTTGGCGGTTCTGTCTGGGCGGGTGCTCAGCTCAGCCGCTCTTCCCAAACCTCTGACCGCCCCTCACCCTCTCCCTGGTGGCAAGTGACCACAGCCCCTGTTGCACAGAGGAAGCAGGAGCCACCTCCCAGGACCTGCTCATCCTCAGGTTGCACACACAAGCTTAAGAAACAGCCCTGCCTCCCTCTGTTAGAAGAGGAGCACCAGCCCCTCCCAAGCCACCTCGTCACTGCTCCCGGGTTCCACCGTCTCCATGGGCACTTTGCACTCTTTGTCCATGATCCCTTCGCTCCTTCATTGATTCAATCTTCCCTCTCAAATCGGTCTCTTGCACTGGCCTTTCAATAAGCTCGAGCTCTCGTGTCAAAAAACAAAGCAAAACACAGCAGGTTAAGCTCATATTTGCTACCATCTGCTCTCTTGCCCTTTCGTCCAGTCTTCACAGCTCTGGCTATGTCCACTCCTCACTTCCCCCTCGTTCCTGGTACAGATCGTCTTCCAGAGATCACCATGCCAGTATAACTGCCATCCCTTGCAGTCCTCTTACATTGTGATAGTGATGTGCCTCCACAGAAAAGTGGGAGTCTAAAGTTGCCCCCTTGAAATTGGGAGGACGTTGTAACTGTCCTGGCCAGCAGGACGTGGTGGAAGTGTTGCTGCCTGGCCTTCAAGGTTGGGTTATGACAGGCAGTATGGTGCAGGCGTGCATCTCAGTCTCTCTCTGTCTCCCTCTCCACACATCTTGGGAGCCTTGAGCCAACACATAAGAAGGTGGTCTTCCTCAAAGCTGCCATGCTGGGATGACCACGTGGACAGGACACATGGACAAAGAGGGAGCTGCCCAAGGAGCCCCACTATTCCAGTGCACCTGTTATCTTCCTGATATCAGCTGCAGACATGGGCGTGAAGAGGACCTTCCAGCCCCACCCTTCAACTAGCCAGCTCACAGGGAGGAGAGTGGAGAAAAGCCACCCTCCTGAGCCCTGCCCAGATTGGAGATTCTTGAGCAAACGTTAGGCTGGTGTGGTCTGTAGCATTAGCTAACTAAGACAACTCCCAGGCCCACCCCAGGATACCTCTCACTCTGTCATGTGCTGGAAATGGCCCCTGCTTGGCTCGTCCTGTTGCTGGGTCTAACCGTGTTGCTTGGACCTGCTCTCTCTTGCTGATTAACCCTTAACACTGTGACCACCACCTGGCAATGCTTGGCTTCCTTGGCATCCGCTGTGTGGTCTTGTCTGGACTCTCACTTTTCTTCCCACTTCTCGGGCAGCTTCTTCCCCCTTTCTTACATCATTCCTATCTCTGCTGTGGTTGGATGTGCGTCCCCTCCAGAGCACATGTGGAGCTCAATCCCCAGTTTGGCAGTGTTGATAGGGAGGCCTACAGGAGGTGATTGGATTGTGAGGGCCCTGCCCTTGTGAATGGATTAATCCACGAGTAGGTTAATGGATTAAGGGGTTGTCGTGGGTGTGGACTTTATGAGGAGAGCATGTGAAAGTGCTCTTGCCATTCTTGCCATGTGACACCCTGGTCTCCATGGGACTCTGCAGAGAGTTGCCACCAGGAAGAAGGCCCTCACCAGATGCAACCCTTCACCTTGGACTTCACAGCCTCCAGAACTGTAAGAAACAAATGCCATTTCTTTATACCTTATCCATTTTCTGGTGTTCTGGTACTAGCAACAGCAAGCTGAATAGCACAGTCTCTAGCTGTTAAAGGCTGGGTTCTGTAGGACTCAGCCTGGACTCTTCTCACCCCTTGCTCTCTCTCTGAACAATTTACTCCACAAAAGGTATCCTGGGGTGGGCTTAAGAGTTTTTTTAGTTAGCTATTGCTGCATATCACACTATCCTAAAATTTGCTCACAAATCCACAATCTGGCCAGGGCTCAGGAGGGTGTCCTGTCTCTGCTACTCCTTGTGAGCCAGGCGGTTCAAAGGCTAGGACTAGCAGGTCTTTCTCATGCCCATGTTCACGTGTCAGTGATCACTTCTATGCACATGAGTCATAATTACATCACTTCTCTGAGCTCCTGATCCATAGATCCATCCAATTTCCTAATGGAAATTCCTTCTTGGGAATGTCAAAGCCAGATTCAGCACGGCCAAGATTTCAAAACCACCCACGATGTGCTCCTCTCTGCACCTTCTCTGCCTTGCCTGTTCATGAGCGTTGGTCATTGTCAGGGAGCTGTTCTACCTTGCATTTCCATATGATAGATGAAGTTCCTGCCTTCACAGGGCTTTTATTCCAGGTACATGATCCAGATGGTCAAATACACAGATAGGTAATAAGTAAATAAACTAGAAGATAGTGACAGATACCAGACAGCAGATTTTACAAAGGTAGTATGGTGATCATGAAAAGGGACATTGAAGCTGGGAGCTAAGTGACAGAATGAGTCACCAACAGTCAAAGGTAATGCAGTTCTGGCATGTGCTACATGGGCAGCAATCCTCAAGAATACTACAGACGCTGGTCATGAAAGAGCACATGTTATGTAATGCCTTTTATAGGAAGTGTCCAGAAGAGATAGATCTGTCCACGCAGAAAGCAGGTTGTGGTTGTCTAGGGCTGGGAGTTGGGGGAAACAGGGAGTGGCTGCTAATGGGGATGGGATTTCTTTCTGGAGTGATGAAAATGTTCTAAAATTGATTATGGTGATGATTTCACAACTCTTTGAATAGACACAGAACATTGATTTGTACACTTCAACAGATGAATGGTGTGGTATGTGAATTCTATCTCAATAAAGCTACTACAGGCATCAAAGTGAGCCACAACATACAGATTAGGTGGCAGGAGCATTCTGGGCAGAGAACAGTGGTGAAAAGACCTCGAGGTGGGAGCAAGATCTCCAGGGAGCTTAATGAAGGCCTCGGTGTGCTCTAGAGTGAGAAGAGGGAGGGTCTTGGATGGACCAAGGAGGGGGCACACACCAGGTCACATAGGGGAGCTGGGACTTGAATTGCAACCTAAATGGCCTGCTTAGAGTGTCTAAGCAGGGATGCGGCATGACCTGGTTTGAAAAGATCCCTCAGCTTTCTGCATGGACAGCAGACTGGAGGGGACCCACATGGAGGCCAGGGCAGAGGCTGCCATGGGGGGCTGGGCAGGATGCGGGGGTGCTCAGACCGGAGTGGGATTGATGGCAGCAGAGAGAGTGGGGAGTATTGGGGATGTGCTTTGGGGCTGCTGCTAACAGAATGTGTGGATGGATTGAATGTGGGGCATGAGGACAGGGGACAAACTGAGGATGACCTCTTGGGTGGAGGGCAGCAGTGAAATTTCCTGAGGGGCAAGGACTGGGAGATATAAATCAAGAGGTTCGTTTTGGCTGTGTTAAATCTGAGGTGCCTGTTGGGCTTTCACATGGAAACACTGAGTGCGTGGAGGGTACATTAGTCTGCAAAAATCAGGGCTGAGGTTAGAGGTTTGGGAGCTGTGTTGTTATTTAAATCCATGGGGCTGTGGAGGTCACTTAGGGGGGAAGGTGTAGTTACATAGAGAGAAAAGGGACACCATGCAGAACACTGGGGACGTGGGCACGTAGAGATGGAGACATTAAGTGGAGAGGGAAGGGCAGCCCGTGAGCACGGAGGAAACCAGGAGAGTGCCAGGGATCCTCAGCCAAAGGGCAGGTGAGTGGTCCCGCCACCCTGCCCCTGCCCCCTGTGTCCCTTGATCTGTCAGAGCTGTGTCCTGCGTATCTCTCATTTCTCTGCTGCAGCCACCTGTGGCGTGCTGTGGACATCTTTCCCTTTGCCTCTGCTGTAGACTTGGTACGTCTGTCTCCTCCTGACATTCTCTAATTTCTATCCCAGTCTACAGCCCCTGGGTTTTTGTCAAAATGCAAATTGGATCACGCCCCACATGCTCCTGAGTGCTCATACGCTAAATAGTACAGTGTCATCCCTGGCTTTTAGGATTAAAAGTCTAATCCTTCGCTTGGCCCACAGAGCCCCGTGTGCTCTGGTCTTACCTTCCTCTCCAGCTCACTTTATTGTGCTGGCCCCACAGCCTGGCTCTGCCTCTTCCTGCCACATCTCCCCCTGCAGGCCTCAGGGCCTTTGTACGTGCCAGTCCTGCTGAGATGTCTTCCATCTTCCACCAGTTAACTCTTTCCTGTCCTCCAGAGGTCAGCTCTGGTAGGGAGCCTCCAGGACATTCCTGACAGGTCAGATTCCTCCCTCATGTGCCCTTAGAGTGCCATGGACCTCTCCTTTAGTGTCCAGCTCCCATGATTCTGATTCCCATCATTCATTGTGTGTTTATTGGATTCCATCCTCCCCCTGAATATAAGCCCCTTGAAGCCTCTCCATGAGGGCCTGCCTTCAGGAACTTAGTAAAACATGAGGACAGAGAGAGAAAGAGGTGATGACTTCGGCTTTTGTGGCATCGAGCACTCATGGCTCTGATTGTCCCACCGGCAATCCTCTTAGCTCCGTAATGAGCCTCAGGCACACTGGAGATGCAGGACCCACACGCTCCATTACTCTAGTTTCTTTTTTTCTGCCTCTTGGATAAAGCAAAATCAAGAATCAAAACCAAACAGGAGGACACCAGCTGGGGCATAGAAGGAGGGATTTGAAAGGCACATTCAGTGCCCCTGAGACTCTAAGGTTGCCCTACCCCCACTCCCCTGCCTTGACACACAGTTTTGATCCTGAAGTAATTTGATAATTAATTTTTTTATACAATGAAAATTAAATTCAGCCAATGTGAGGGAAACACTTGGTGTTTATGAATACAGCCTAGGTGATTTCTGGAAAAAACTATGTCATAGGTCCAGAATAATTTTGAGACAGTTCTGCTGGAACTACTGCCTGCAGTAAACACGCACGGTCCCCTTGACCCTCCCAGTCTGAGTTTTTTGTTGGCTGGCCTTGCCACCCCGAGAAAATTACACCTGCTTGTGTCTGTGGACACAGCTGGGTCCTGGGCCAATACATTGCTCAGTCTGAGCTGCGTCCCTTGAATGCAGAAGTAATTCACATCTTCTGATTACCTCTGTGTTACCTGTCAGGTAGAAGGGTGGTCTAGAACATCACAGCTTTCCCAGAGGAGAAGGGAAGCTGCGTGGCTGGGAGCGATGATGGGGAAAGGGAAACTTCCCCCCACGATAAGCCTAATTGTGTTAAGCAGGGGGTTTCCAGTTCCCCACACCTTGGGTCAGCATTCCGTGCACAGGCCTTTGTTAAGCTGGTGTGACAGGATAATCTCCTTTGTTCAACGCTCGAGGAGGATATTTTCCACATTATTAGATAAGTCAATGAATATAAAACAAAATATTAAGTATTTTAAATCACACTAGTCCACCCCAAAGAAATTAAGAAGCCTCCTTCTCAATGGGCCGAGTTCCCTTGTTCCAAGGAGCTGAAAAGGAGGCTGGGCTGCTGGGACACGGGGCTGGGCTCGCCATGGGCCCACAGCCCCTCACGCAGGGTGGGCTGCACCTCTTCTCCTCTGCCACTTTCCTTGGGGTGGTATAGAGCTAGAGATCTTGTTTGCAAGGAGAATAACTAAACCTAAATGAAGACCATAGGGCTGTGACGTCAATCAGCATATTTTAAGAAGGTATTTTCTGTCTCTTCTGCAGTTCTGTTAAACTGGCTAATCCTGGGTCTAGGCTTTGGCAGCTTGGAAATGTTAGAGCAGTTCAGTGTTAGGATTCTATCATGCGAAAGTTCCTGCTGCTGTGTTTGTGTCTGGGACACTATCCACATTCCAGCTGGCTATTTTTAAGGATAAATTTCATTGTGTATATTTGAGGTTTACAACATGATGTTATGGGATACATATAGATAGTCAAATGGTTTTTATAGTGAGGCAGATGAACGTATTCATCATCTCACAGTTACTTCTTTCATAAAAATCCCTGCTGCAATACAGTTTTGTTAACTTCCATCCTTTTGTTGTCTGGTGATCATCTAGACCTGTTCATCTCATGTATCTGCTACTTCGTGTCCTATAACCTACATCTCCCCACCCTACCCCCAACTTATGGCAACCACTATTTCAACATCATTCAGCCTTAAAAAAAAAAGGGGTAGTCTGCCATTTGTCACAGCGTGGATGGACCTGGAGGACGTCATGCTGAGTGACATAAGCCTGGCACAGAAAGACAAATACCATATGATCTCACCTATACGAGGGTACCTCAAGAAGTTCACTAGAAGATTCGTATTATCTCTTTCAATTCTTTTTTTCCACGAACTCTTTGAAATATCCTCGTATGTGGGATAAAACAACAATGACAAAAGCCCAATTGGCTTTCAAAGGCAGAAACCTGGCTGTGATCGCCTGCAGTCACAGCGTTTGCCCGCTCTTCTGGCCCTGTGGAAGCCGGAGAGGTGAGCGCGCAGCCCCTTCGTGGCTGGTTAGCTGTGCCAGGCATGTCACTGGAGCTGCTCTCCTTGTTGGTTGAGGTGATTGTTCCTGGTCCCAGCCCTGATGAGCCAGGGTGCTCCAAGTCCCCAGCCTTCAGCACTGCAGCCCTGGTTTTGTAGACGAAGAACCTGTCGCTACTTTGACAATCTCTGCTTTACTTCCCTCCAGAGTACTGTGGTCCCTCCCTGATGACAAACCTTATACCCAGGAGCTGTCCTGTGGCAGGGCCACTGGCTTCACAGTTCTCCGCCTGGGTCTGGAGTTACAGAAGTTCCCAGGAAAAGACTGTGAACACCTTTCCATGCCTATGTGGGTGTGCTTACCCACACATATCTGTGTGTGCATGCGTGTGCGTGCCTCTGTGTGTGTGTGTGTGTGTGTGTGTGTGTGTGTGTACCGCCTCTCACCTGCTTTATCTTCCAGCTACTCGCCTGTAAAGATAGACCCCGACTTACAATGGTTCAACTTTTGATTTTTCAACTTCACAGTGGTGTAAAAGTGATGTGCATTCAGTAGAAACCGTCCTTCCAGCCCCTATGCAGCCATCCTGTTTTCTTTCATGAGATATTCAGTTACGTGAGATGTTCGACTCTTTACTATAACATAGGCTTTGTGTTGGATGATTGTGCCCAACTGTGGGCTGAGCATGTTTAAGGTAGGCTAGGCTCAAAGTGCACCTTTGGCTTATGATATTTTCAGTTATGATGGATTTATCAGGACGTAACCCCATTGCAAGTCAAGGAGCATCTGTACACTCAAGCTAACCCCTGTCTCTGTGAATGCCCTTGCTCAGCCCTGTTCTGGGTATTTATATTTGCTATCTTATCTGATCCTCATAAGAATACTTATCAAGTGGGTATAATTATCTCCATTTTGTAGCCAAGGAAACACCTGGCATCCCGTAGCTAATAAGAGCTAGGATTCAAACTGGAGCTTGTGCTTTGTTTGGGATGCCCCCAAAGACCCTCAGGCTGGGACGTGGGGCACGTGGTTGGTTTGGGAGCCGATGGCAGACACGCTGTGTGGGGGCAGGGAGGGGCACGGAGGAGTGGGTGCTTAAGGAGTGGCTGCCACTGTGGGCCGCGGGTGCACCCTGCAGGGGACCCTCTGCTGCAGGCTTCAGTAGTGTCCCAGGAGAGGAGAGGACCTCAGTGTTTGGTTTTGTTAACAAGCCTTATTGAGACATAATTCACATGCCATGCAGTTCTCTCACGTAAACTGTTCAACTAAGTGGCTTTCAGTATATTCACGGAATGATGAATTGTGCACCCCTCACCACAGTGTTCCATTTTAGAACATTTTCATTACCCCCAAAAGAAATCCCATACTTTTTAGCCATCATCCCCCAGCCTTTCCCACCCTGCCAGCCCTAGAGTCACTCATCTACTCTCTGTCTCTACAGATTCACCTGACTCTGGGCTTGTGTCCACTTTGATCTTGTCTCCATCAGTTGGGTCGCTCCCAGGTGCTAATTCCCTGGCACTTCCGGCCGGCCCAGAGTGTTGGCTCACAGGCCAAGTTCACATCTGCCCAGGACACAGAGCCCACGCAGACAGAGAAGCCCGGGAGCAGAAGGCCTTGGCGTTTGGGAGGCTCAGGGAGGTGGCAGGTGCTGGTGGCATCTGCTCGCTGAGCTCCTCTCTGTTCTGCCCACGGCGCTCTTCTTGCCCCAGGACCTTCTTTGCGTCCCTCCCACAAATTGTATTTCCTTTCTTCCAAGATCTAGGAAGGTTGTTGGGAAAATTCTCTCCTCATCATGTTCATTCTATTTATATCATTCTCTTCCCAGATGGGAAGGTAGAGTCAATTTGGTGAGGATGGTCAGGGCATGCCTCTCTGAGCTGAATCCTAGAGGGTGAGATGGAACCAGCTGAGCAGGTCCTGGGAAGAGCATCCCAAGAAGTGGGCTCAAGTGCACAGCAGGGAAGCAGGAATGAGCTTGGAGTTGGCAAGGGTCACAGAGGAAGCCAGGGAGCCTGGGGAGGGGGAAGGGGCATGACAAAGTGGGAGGAGAGGGTGGGAGCAGGTAAGGAGTTTGGACTTTTGTCCAAAGTGGGAAGCCTTGGGGAATTTCAAGCAGGGGCAAAACCTTATCTGATTTCCTACCAAAACCTATGCCTTTGCCTAGGACTTCATTCGTTTAGCACTGGATTCCTATTATCCTTCTCCGACCCCATCTGGCCCTCATCCAGCCATTAAACTATAGTGCTATGACAGGGGCCCTGCCGCTAGCACCCTTGCTAACCCAAAAAGCACTTTGTGCAAGGTAGGAAAAGATATACTTTTTCAAGATACTTGCATGCCATCTGCTGGAAAACCATCATAATTAATACATAAATCTACCGTGATACCCCTTAGAGTTGGGCAGTGCACAACCCATACCACCTTACATGGCGTCCCTGCATACTACCCACAACAGACATCTCTGATGCTATTGCTTGGATTAACCAGGGTCACCTTCTCTTGTCGTACACCCCAGAGTCCTGCTTCTGCTAGACATTTCTGGTAGTAACAGCCACACATCACTGTATTCTTGGGACACATGTCCCACCTGCCTGGACAGAAAGGAATTCTTCATGTATCTGTAGTAGTGTCTGTTCCCTCAACACTGACCCCAGGTCAGAGTGCAGCTAATTTGCAATCCATCCCCTTCATCGCTGAGGTTGCTCTTCTATCCCAGCTGTGTCATGAGCTGTGATGGTGAGTGGTAGCTCAGGCTGGCGGTTTTCCTAGCTGTGTAGACAGCCGCTGACTTCCAGCCCTGGGCCTCACAGAAGGCCTCCAGGTTCTCCGCCAGCCTCCCAGGGACAGGCCCTGTGAAACAAATGCTTGGGTTTGCTCAGATCACCAGCAGACATGTTCAGGAGGGCAGGTTTGCTTTCTAGCCACCTCCGATTCCCTGGTCTGTGGCCCCTTAAGGCACTGATGTGAAAGACCATTAAAGCTGGGGATGTTTTTGAGGGCCCTTTGCTTCGCCACCTGGGAAGTGGCCCACTTTGGCTGTGCCCCATTTATTCTGGTAACGAACTGTGCCAGGCACTGCCCTGGGCATTGTTCCCTCTTCCTGTGACAGGCAGGCACTGCTTGGCTCTCTGTGTGTGATGGGGGGTGGCGGGGAAGCAGGCCTCAGGCCCAGGGCTGCTGTCAAGGGAAATATTTCCATGTTGTCAAATGGGTCAAGATTGCTTTAGCTGCAACCTGGCCTCCGTTTTTGAGCACTGAGATTTCCCAAAGTGGCAAATGGAAACTGAAACACTACATTAAATAGCATTTCTATGCAATTAAAACACATTGAAATGGCAGTTGAGTTTCACAAACAGCCTTCTCTATGTTCCCGGGTTGATTAAGCCATTGGTGTTGTTTTTCAGGGATGGTTGTTGTAACTAAAGGCTGAATTGTATCTTTAGGGATTGAGGCATTCCATGGGAGGCAAGGCACTCTGAATTCCCAAACTCTTATTCCTTCCTTGGCAATTTCACTTTATTTTTTCTCTTTGGTTCTTTATTATGGAAAATTTCAAGCATCTACAGAAGTGGAGAGAATAGTATAATGAACCTCCCTGCACCCATTGCCCAGCTTCAACCATCTCCCTAAGGTATTAGGTAATGTTTCCTAGGAGAAAAACCACATAGGAAAATTGTCATAAGGGAGGTTGACGTGGAGGGAAGGCTTTTAAGACCCCCGGGCTGTGGGTGCAGTGATGACCGAGACAGATGGTACCCCTGCCCTCAGGGAACGATGAGCCAGTCTGGGAAAACAGATGAATCACGTACGAGAGCTGCGCAGCATGGTGGGTGTGATGGAGGCCAGATGGGAGCATGGGGACATCGTCATCCAGCTGGAGTGGTCAGGGAACCTGACTTGAGAAGGTAGGCGGTAGCCAGGTGCAGGGTCCTGGTGCACCTGCCCTTCTACACCTCTACCATCTGCCCTCCCTCCCCCACCCACCCCGTGGGGGCTCAGCTCGTCCCTCTTATTGGCAAAACTCTCCTAACTGGCCTCCCGACCTCCAGTCTCCTGCCTCTCCAGCCTCCCTCACTGGACATCAGGTTAATTTTTCTGAAACACCCTCTAATCCTATCACATCCTTGCTCAGCCTCACTCTGTCTCCGGTGACTTCTTTTCTCTACAGCTCTAAATCCAAACTCCTTGGTTTGCAGTTGCCAAAATTATTTTCTTGCTTTGGTCAGTTTTAGATGGGCAGTGAGACTTCCCCCACCAGAGCCTGGTCCCCAGGTGGTTCACATGCAGAGGACACAGAGGGAGAGTGATGGCATATGGGCTGGTGAGAGGTGGGGTTGGCATCACCCTCCCACAGCCACACAGCTCCCTTCGGCCTGAGCTCCCTGGGCTGTGAGCTTCCAGGAGATGCCCTGGGCTGGAGGGGACAGTCCTGCGTGGACACCACTACTCTCCTGCTGATGCTTGTTCATTGTGTGACTAGCCCCTCGCCCAAGTTTCTCTCTGGCTTTTGCCTTCCCCTTGGTGGACTTCGCAATCAAGAAAGGACTTCATGAGGGCTGGTGATAGGGTCTTTTGAGATTGGGCTTCTGAGGCACAGTCCCCGAGGTCCTCATAGGACTCTTGATGGCCCATCTCTCATCATGCGTGGATACAGGCCCTCTATAAAATGGCTCTACTTTTCCTTTCCTCCTTTGCTTTTCCCTGGGAAGAGGGAGCTGTCACCTTCCTCATTCTGCTCATGGAGGAACTTAGCATTTGCTGAGCATCTATGGTCATCAGTAGCATGCAAAGATTAGGATTGGGTCGCACCTTTCTGGAGGAGTGATGGAGCAGTCCCCAGCACGTCTTAGGGTTGTGGGATAGTCATTCTGGCACTGACCTGTGGGAGATGATTGCAGTAGCCCTGGCCATCTACAGGATGGAGAACCAGCCCTTCTGCACCTCCTTGCCTGCCTCCCAGGAAGCCTGCACTAGATCCTAGGCCTCCTTCCGAATGCGGTAGGGATGCAGGTGTACGCATATGCTCCTCAGATGTGTAGGGTTCTCTGAGGTCAGCCTGCAGGCCAGTGGGCTGTTTCGTTCCAGAGGATCCCCAGCTGCCAGCCCCGACGCCACAGCAGCCACTGTTTCCTCCTGTTCTGCCTGTGCCGCCTTCACCTATAGCAGTGTCTCTGCTCTGACCCAAGATCCCTGCCCCTGAAGAACTCCTTTTGTGCTCAGGGTTGAACTTCACCATGTTTGATCTAGTGAGAAAGCAATTACAGCCTCCCGGGGTCCCACTTGCTTTCTCTCCACTCAGAGCACAGAACACCCTCAGTGGGATCTCCTGGACCACTTGGGATGAATGTCTGTCCTCTTGACCAACATTTACATTCTTTTTCTTGTCACCACTGCTCAGAGCATGAAGCTACCCCAGGGCCTGCTCTATAGCAATGTAGGGATGTCGAAGATCTTAGATATTAGCTCGGGCTGCCATAACAAAATACTGTGGACTGAGTGCCTTAAACAACAGACATTTGTTTCTCACAGTTCTGAGGCTGGGACGTCCAAGGTCAAGGTTCCAGCAAGGTTGGTTTCTGGAGAGGGCCCTCTTCCTGGCTTGCAGATGACCACCTTCCCACTGTGTCCTCACATGGGAGAGAGAGAGAGCTCTGGTTTCTTATAGGACAGTAATCTCATCATGGATTACCCTCTTCACCTCATCTAAACTGAATTACCTCCCAAAGGCTCAACCTCCTGATACCGTTACATTGGGGGTTAGAGCTTCAATATATGAATTTTGGGAACACAAACATTCAGTCCATCACATTCTTGTGAGGGGACCAGTGTTTCCTCTACATTTTAGCCCATCTTACCATGGTTTTCCTGTGTCGCTTGTTTAGTAATGACAGAACTTCAGAGTGTCCCTCTAGCCAACATTTCTTTTTACATCTTTAGCCTTGTGTTGTTCTTCATACTACATTAGACATCACTACCATGTAAGACTTCAAGAAAGATGGAGGATAAGACTGAGTATTTCATCAGAAATATTCACTGACTGCCAACCCCATGCCAGGGGCCATTTGAGTTTAGGGAATTCAGTGGTGAGGATACAGGGAACAACCCCCTTTCCCTGGTGCTTACAAACTACAGTAGGGAGATAGACAGACATAAGCAACCTGCCCCCAGTAAACAAAAACAGGAAGCCTGGGCCTGTGATAAATGTTATGCAGGCAGTAGAATTAGGTGTCATGAGTGTGACACTACTGCAGGTATGAATGTCAGGAAGGACCAGCCGTGGGGAATCAGGAGTTCTCATCTCAGAAGGAACCACTCATGAAAGGCCCTGGGGAGACAGTGCTTGGCCCGTTCTGGGAACTAGATGCCAGCCAGGGGAGCTGAAGCCAGTGAGGGGAAGAGAGCAGGAGGCCGGGGCCAGGTCTTATAGGCCTTCTCTGCCAGGGCAGGGAGGCAGCATTTTATTCTCAGCTTAAGGGAGAGGACGTTAGAGGATTTAAGCTGGGGCGTGACATGACCTGATCTAGTTTATAAAAATAGAAATGTTTACACGTAATCACCACCTCACATATCTTTCTTATTTTCTACTGATTCTGTATATTTCCTGTTTCCCTTGATTTCTAAAGAAGACAATTCTTTTATCTTCACATCCTCGTTTCCACTTGTCCTTTCCTTTGGGATCCAAGTTCTTATCCAGAAATTACTTTCTGCAAGGAACTCTGGAAGGATGGCTTGCCATCACTTAAAAGCATCATAACCTGCTATGCTTTGAACGTGGTGTTTCTTGAAGCCCTGAGTAAACTGTGAAATTTAACCAGGATATCACTGATCACACAAGTTCAGCAGGTGTGTTATTAAAATCAATATGGCTTGAGATTGTGGTTTCCAAAATGTCTCCTTGCTCAGTGAGTCTGTAGGAAGGCTCAGAATAGCTATATAGATTTTATTTTTAAAAAGCATCTTTCTCTGAACACAATTTGGATAAACTCTCATAATTCTCCTTGTGCAGAGAAAGAAAGGATGGGTGTTTTGAACAACACATATTATTAAAAGCCCACTGCCAGGCAAGAGTAAAACCTTTGCCTGGAAGGAAGGTAGAAGATTCTCTGGGTGCCAGTAAACAGTCCCATGCCTATTTTTCCCTGTCTCTCACTTGGATTAGGTAAATGGTTTAATCAGCAAGGGCTGGCCGGCTCATTCTTCCATACTCACATTCATGACTTCTGTAACCACATACTCTGCCAGCTGTCCTGGAGGTATGAGAGGAGAAAGATGTCATTTAGTCCCTTCAGGAAGTCACAGGGTTCTTCACAGCTGTAGCTGGGAATCATTTAGACATATTTCCATTTTCCAAGTTAACATGATAGCATCCAGCTGGGGTGGCTTCAGAGCAGAAAAGGCCAGGCAGGACCAGGTGCAAGTCTCCTTGGCTCAGGGGTATGACGAGCAGAGAAGTGTGACCCAGAAGTGGCCCTCAGTGGTATTCTAAGGAGGCTTGTATAACTACTGGGTAAATGCAGGCTGCAGGAAGGCTAGGAAGGATTGGCAGGCAGAAATGGCTGGAGCCATTATCTACCCAGAAAGCAGCAGGATTTATTAATTCACCTAATCATTTTCTCACTGAATATTTATTGAGCACTTACTATGTGCTGGGTTTCACAGAGATTCTGAGAAGTCAGTAAGAGGTGGTTCCAGCCCTCAAAGAATTCACAGTCCATGGGGGAGACATACACATAGATAGGTAATTATAACATAGTGGGGTTAGACAATGGTCAGTTTTCAAGGGTACATCAAAAAGTTCACGGGAAGATTAGTATTATCTTTTATTTCTATTTTCCCATGAACTTTTTGAAGTGTCCTCATATGCATGGGGTCCCATGTGGGCCTAGATTTGGGGAGTTTCTGATCCTATGTGGCATCTCCAAGGACTCCTACTGAAGGAGGTGGTGCTAGAGTTCCATGTTAAAGGAGGTGGGACGAGACCCCTGGGCGGAGGGACAGAGTGGACGAGGGGGAGGAGTCAGGAGGCAGGATGGTGTGGGCATGTGGAAGCTACAAAACATACTTGAATGGACAGCGGGAAAGGCAGGGAGATGGGGGCCACGCTTCCTTGCCCTGGAACACCAGCCCTGGTAGGTTGACCATTTTACTCTTGGCCAGTGTGGTCCCCGGAAAGATTACCAGCAGGGGGTGGGAGTCGAAGGTTGGAGCAAGTATGGGTGGGAGAGGAGGGGGCAAGGAGCATGGAGACCCAATGGCAGGACTGTCAGGAGAGAGACTGGGTGAGCAAAACCAGGAACAGCTGGGATTGTGTTTCACTGAGTGACAAGTGAGGCCACTCCCCTCTGATTCTTGCAAAATGGGCAGTGAAATGTTTTGGCACTCTGGAGTGCAAAGGTGATCACGGGTGGTTGTGGGGAGAGAGCAAAAGCTGCCCTAGGGACGTTCCTGAGGGCCATGGGGAGCCACTGAAGACTCTGGATGTGTGTGTGCATGTGTGTGCATGCATGTGCATGAGTGGCATTGGGTACTGGGATTCCAGATTGTCACACTCACCTGATTGTAGCATAATAGGGCTGTGATTGTGGCTGCTCAGATGTGCCAGCTCTGTCTTTCCAAAGTCAGGTTCTGGGCTGGCTGCATTTGTGTGCTTGCGAGTTAGACAAAGGCCAAGCTTAGCATAGCTGTCCCCGGGTGTGTAGAGCAGCCAGGCCAGCCCAGTATACAGGCCTCCTCCCCTCACTGCCTCCTTCCTTTCGTCCGCTGTTCTCACTCGTCCACTCAGAGAAGCCCCTCCAGCTCCTGCTCACCCTTCCCAGGGTCTGAGCCACGGAGGATTTCCAGGCTGGCCTGGGAACCCATGTTGGAATTATCTGCTGCTCTCACACTTTCTCTGTGGACGTCCTCGGAACCCTCGTGCTGGCTTGGCAGCTGCTCTTCCTCTGGTGGGGGAGGCCATGGTCACATCACATCACAGAGGCTGAGCCCAGCTCCGGGCCAGCTGCTACCTTCTGCCACTCACTTCTGTTCATTCTTCCTGGACCTCTTGTGTCCAGGCTCTGAGCCCAGCCTGTTCCACCACACTGCCTTGCTTGCAGAATGGTTTCTTCCAGATACATTTGGTGGCAGGTTGAATATCATGAATCATGCAGCAAGGAAAGGACACGGATTACTGGCTGATGGCATTGTTGTGTTTATGAGACATCTGAAACGTAACAGATGATCTGTGTTGAAAGTGTGACTGAGTGAGTACTCTCATGATCACAGAGATTTTTTCCCCTAAAATTTTGATTCTAGAAAGAGTCATAGAACATTAGATTATAAGGGCCTCTGAGAAGCTTCTTGGCCAATGTTTCATTTTACTTTACACACAAAAACCAAAGTATGGTAAGATTATGGGGTTTGCCAAGATCATTGAGCTAATTAGTGATAAAGCTGAGAATAAAACCCAGATCCCTGACATTCTACCCAACATTCTTTGCATAGTGCCACGGAGCCTAGTGATCCAGATTTTGTCTTCTCTTGGAGAAGCAGAAGATGCCAGAACCTCACAGGGTTGATATATCCCTTCCTACACCATCAGCCCTGGGCTCAAACCTCCTGAGCCTGGCCACCCTTTCTGAGATGACACAGGTGGTGCTGCTGAGTCTTGGCCTCTGCAGGCATGGACCGACCATAATCTCCAGCCCTGCAACGCAAGGCCTGGCAGAGCCTGGGCCTCCTACCTGCTGGAATCCAGTTTCACCTGGGATCGTTTATTGATTCATATGGGGATGTCTAAACCAGTGATTCTCAAAATTTGCTCCCTGGACCAGCAGCAGCAGCAGCCCCTGGGAACTTATTAGAAATGCAGATTCTCAGGCCTCAGACTAGGGAATGCTATGGGGGAGGCCCAGCTATGTTTTAGCAAGCCCTGCAGGTGATTCTGATGCCACCACGTCTGAGGACAACTTCTAGGCTGTCCCCAGGATATAGAACTCTGACAAAACTACCCAAAGTCTACACATGGCTTTAGTCTCCAAAGATCGGGCCGATAGCCGCGGTGTACCAGATGCACTACCTAAAACATTTGGTAGTCACCCTTGGAGAAGGACATTCAAGAAAGTGAAGTCTCTGTTCCCGAGAGTACAACTTTTACGTTTTCATCCCATGGGAAATGGGGAGAGAGACTTATCAGCACAGTCTCTGATTTATACGGGGGTAAAAGCGTGCATCGCACCCTCCTGAAAAGAATACTGCCTTGCTTTTGCCTGCCGTTTTAAGCTTTCTGTGTCGATTTGATAATGTTTATTTTAAGAAATACATGAATGATTTTGTTCTGAAACCCATTATTAGAGTCTTTATGTTACAGTACAGGAGTCCGGGCCACATGTGTTTACGGTCAGCACGGATGCCGCTGCCCTCACTAGTGTCCCGGTGTGCACGTGCATGCATGGAGGTGCGGGAATAACATACCTTCGGTTTCCATGCTTCCTTGGCCTTTGTTTTCCATCTTTTTCTCTGATGTTTTCTTTGTTTTTATCTTCTCTGGTGATTTGGAAAATACACATTTTCCTTTTAGTTCTGTTACTTTTATTTATATTTTCAAAAACACTTGCGGCCTATGTTCTGCAGTTATCAAAGTCAAGAAGAACTCTCTAGTGGTTGACGTCTCTCTAAATAAGACAAGGTCCTCAGCTCGTTCCCGTTCTTCCTGCCTCCCCTTCTCTTCTTTCCTTTCCTGCTTTCCATTAATAAAATCTGTGGTTTTTTTGGCCTATGTTATTATCTGCTAATGATTAATTTTACACTAGCTATCTCTTCTCTTTGAAGAGTAGCATCTGACAGTGGCATTTATTTCTGTGACCACACCTATGATGATTATTATTAAACTTACCTGTTTAGATGTTTTTAGTGTCAGCCACAAGTTCTTTTAGTCCAACATGTTTCTGCTTATCCTTCTTCATTCTGATTCTTCTTTTACTAGAACGTTAGACTTTTTCCAGAGGAGAGTTGACGTGACTGTCACTTACACACGGGGCCACAACCAAAACAGGAACTAGGTTATTTCTATTTCCTCTTCTCTCTCAAAAACTGAGTTCTTTTCCAGAATCTGCCGCCAATTCTGCACAAAGTGTTTGAAGCTAGTCACAGGATCAGATGTGACTTCTCAAGTTGAAATGCAAAATACTTTTCTCTGTAATGGAAAACTGGAACCACATTGTGCTCTCATTTCCAGCCACTGCCCTGCTTGAGTGACATTACCAGCATGGTCACATGTAATTAAAATTCCCTCCCCGTCTGCGACGCCCAGATGCAGCCTCAGCCCCCTCAGTGCCACCTCCTCCAGGATGCCTGCCTTCACCTCTAAACTCCATGCAGTCTCTCCACAGCCCTTCTTCTGCATCTCACTCACAGCAAGTTATCATTTTCTTTGCCTTATTAATTACTAAATTCTGTATCTCTATTGCTCCCATCAGTCTCTGAGCTCTATTAGATTCTTTTATGAGAATTTCAGTTAGAATCTTGTCCTGTTTATTTTCATGTCCAGCCTGTATTGCGCCTAGAAGGCATTGAGTCCGCTGTTGCTTTAATAATTATGATGGTTAATGTAGATATTCAATAAACTCTGAACAAATGAAGTTAATTCAGCATATGTGAAAACATCTCTTCAGTAAAACAATGGGAGAGGAGGAGGGTCTAAAGATAATTCAGTATGCAGTATAAAAATCATGCAGGAAAACCATTACACTGGCCACAAGGCAATACAAGTTTGCAGAGAAGTTACAACGAAGCCATCATGTGGAGCCCCGTTTAAATGGGAAGCACTGCTGTTTCCCCGACTGTGTGAGGTCAGTCCTCTGGGAATGTCCTTAGGTTTCCTGGGGTGCAGTGGCGGGCAGCCATCAGCCTGGAGATTGCAAAGCCGCCACTGCATGGAGGTCCGTTTTTCCTCCTTTCTGGCCTGATGAGGTCCTATCCTCCAAGGCTCACTTTACTTCAAGACTTGTGTGAACTTTTAACTGTCTTTTCTTGCTGTGCTCATTTTAGAGTTGGTTTGTTAATAAGTATTTGCCATCTGTAGCAAATCTTAAAGTGTAGCAAAATCTTTAAGTGCCTACAGTAGAAAGTCAGACAGGAAACTTTGCCTTCCCTCAGAAAGACCTTTATTTTATCCTTAAACACACAGACACATGTGTGCATGCCCATGCACACATCCCTGTCTGCACACACACACACACACACACACACACACACACTCCTCCCCACAACCCTCTTGTAGGTTTTCCAAAGTGAATCTTTTCTTCACTTTGGAAATATGACTGTTAAACCAAGGTTTTTCCCAAAATTCCCTTCAGTTTTGGCCGAGCAATCGAGACGAGTGTGCCAAAGCCACTGGGTCTCTGCAGGGGAGCTGTGAAATAGGCAGAGAGCCTGAAGTGACCCCTACCAGGACACGGAGCTCGTGCCTTGGGATTCGTTGCCATTTTTGATATCATCTTTTTTTGTTACTGTCTGAAAAGGAGGTAAAATGGGCTGGGAGTTCTTATTGTTCCACATACTAATGTTTTCTTAGCTGGAAGGCCTTAGTCATACCTGGGACTCTGATCTTAGTTTTAGATGTGGTGTCTGGAAGCTGACCCCACCTGGGTGTGCTCCGTTAGATATGGCCAGTGCTCCAGTTCTGTTCTTTTCCATCAGCAATAGCAAAATTAAGAAGAGTGCTTTTGCTGTGTTAAGTTACATGACCAGAGATGCCAAATCTTTCTGGCCTCTCCAACACAGAATCGTTATTGCTCACGTTGTGTGTCATCTTCAGGTCACAGGCAGCACTGCAGTCTTCTTCAGGCTGTAGGTTGACGGGGGGTCTCTTCCATGTGTCTTCTCATTCTGGGACCCAGGCCAGAGAGTCATACCTGTGTGTGGTATACGCTATGCTTTTGGAAGGGGCAGGAGTCATTAGAGCCAAACCAAAGAAGCACACTTCAAGATCTTGTTTGAATGCAGCTCTCATTACGTCCATCATATCCCATTGTCCCCAGAAAGTCACTTAACCAAGCTGAAGGTCAACGTAGCAGTGAAGAACTCAGGAAAACATGACCAGAGAAGGGAGCAGAGGAATAATTGTGTTCAGCTAATACCGTCTATCTCCCTTTATAACTCCAGGATGATCTGGGGGGATTAGAAATTCTAGTGTAATTAGTTACCACATCATAGCTCTCATGTGCAGCAAGGAAGAATAGTTTTGTTGGATGGGTGGATGGATGGATGAATTCATAATCACTGCAGAAAGAAATTGAGGAGAGACTTACCATAAAAGCATAGATGTGTAAGATTTAAACCATGTGACATAAGATTAAATGTAAAATAAAATGTAGGGTTAAAAATGAAGTGGAAATATAAAGCTTCAGCAGTTGAAATGAACCACCTAGCAGACAGGGCAAAGAGAGAAGCATGGAATACCAAGCTGTCATTTGGTGGTAGGGAGATATGTACAAATACATTAACAGGGACAACGTTTCCCAGCTCCGAGCTTCAAGAAACATTCATTGTTTGGTTCTTTGCTTGCAGGGATTGAACAGTATATTGCATGACATGCTCGGCAGCAGATTATGCATGCCACTTGTGGCTCCTCTGTAAGACACGGTTGAGTGCTAGTGTTACTGCACAGCTAGGTAATTAATAATCCATGGATTTTAGTTATGTTTACTTTAGTATTTGAAAGCTAATCACTCAATCAAGAATTCATTGTTACAAAAGTGTTAAGTTTGACTCCCGAGCATTTCTAGGGATAGACTTTGAAGAATAAATACCCATAAAAGGTAAACATACTTTTGATTAAAAATAAAGATTAATTGTGATAATGAAAGCAGAAGCATTTAGTTAAACAATGCACTTTGCGATTAGAAAGGTAAACAGGAACACATAATTAATTAGTGGATTACTCTTCTGTTTTGGCTCAGGCAGCCCTCAGCATTGCTCCTGCTTACCTGGTCATCTGTTGCCTAATGACAGAGTTCTGATGAGTAGCTGGCAAGTCCTAAATCCCTGCTTGTCCCTTCAGCTGTTAATAGGCTCCTGTTGTCTGGGTTGACTGGGGTTTTGTTTTGAGTTGGGGTCATCTCTAACCCTTTTGATTTCTATTGTGCTGATTCACTGTGAGTTAATAGTATTTGTATATGTCTGTGCAAAACACACACACACACACACACACACACACACAGTCTCTTAAAGACTTTTTTGGAAGGAATGTTAGGAGATAAACACCCCATTTCCTCACTCAGTTATTCTTCCAGTGTGGTCTGGGAACACCCACATCCAGTAGCACTTGAGGGACTTGTTGTCAATATTGATTATACAAACCTTCTAAGTCGGTGCCTTTTGGGGGAGCACCGGAATTTTATTTTTAACAAGCTCTCCAGTTGATTCTTAATTATGCAATGATCTAGATCAGCATTGTCCAGAAGAGTTTCTGTGGTGATGGAAATATTCAGCATCTCTACTGTCCGATATGGTAGCCACATGAGCTACAAGATGAGTACTTACAATGTAGCCAGTGCAACTCACTGAATTTTTTATTTTATTTTCATTGCTTTGTGTTAAAATTTATTTTTATTAAAACACTTTAAACCCCTTTATAGTGATATGATTGACATACAAAAATCTGTACCTATTTAGTAGAATTTGATATATAGAATTTGATGAGTTTGGAGAGAAGTATGCACCCATGAAACCAACACCATAGTCAATGCTTTAAAACATATTTACACCTTCAAGAGTTTCCTCCACCCTCTTTATTTATGGTGATAATAATGACGTGATAAGAACACTTAACATAAGATCTATCCTCTTAGCAAATGTTTAGGTATACAATACAGTAGTAATGATAGACACTCTGCTCTGGCTACACGTGGCTGGTGGCTACCAGATTGGATAGGGCAGAGCTAAATGATAATTCAGTAGCACTAACACACGTAGTAGCAGCAGCAGCAGTAGTACTAGTAATAGTAGTAGTAACAATAGCCAAGACTTACATGTGACCTGACTCTTGGGCTTTTCAAACTTACTATGTGGCAGACACTACTCTAAGTACTTTCCATATGTTAAGCTCATTAAAATCTCACAAAATTCTAGGATAAGATATTTCCTAAAGACAGAGGTCAGAGTCCATTCAGAACACAGAAGCCAAGACTGGCATTTCAAATAGGTGGGGTAAACACAGGGTATTGAAGGCTGAAGGAGTGAAAGGAGAGTACTAAGGTAACCCAGATTAGTAACTCAGAATGCAGCTACCATCCCTAGGGCTGGCCGAAGGGAACAGATGGAACAAGGACACAGCAGGTACCTGGACCATGTGGGGTGTTAATGGCAAGTGCTTGGTTCACCTGGGGACCCAGTGTGGACAGTGCCATGAACTCTGAGTTCAGGGGTGCTGGAAGCATCAGAAGAAGCTGGAGGCTGGACCTTTGTCCCCTTCACCTCTTGAGAGGTGGTGACTAGAGCCGAAGACTTGAGCCCTGCCACCTTCTCCTGACATCCAGCCTCTTGCCAGTGCCTCCCATGGGCAGAATCTAATTTTATGGCACATCTCATCTGTGTAGCCTAATCTAATCAGAATCTAATCAGAAATCTCATCAGAATATAATCAGGCAGAGGGGGCTGGATAGTGCCGTTTGTGGCCTCCCTGCCCCAGTGTCACAGTGCAGGGTATGACAGGGTGGGCTTGGAGCCGAGGGAGGGAGAGAGCTCACCTGCACAGAGTCTTTTGATGAGCACTTCTCTTAAAGCCCTATGTGTCTCCATGTACTAATGAGGTCATCACTTTCTGAGCTAAATAGCGCATGTCAGCAGTGTCTCCTGAGATGGCTGCATTTAGACGACCAAGTCCTGCCTAGCTGTCGGCCGCCACAGTCACCCTGGCCAGCTCCACGCACGGGTTGCATTCCCCAGGGGGCTGCAGCTGCACTCACGGGCTCCCTCCCTGCTGCGCCTGCATCCTGGTGGCCATCCCGAGAGACCTGCTCCCTGGGCCCACTCCTGTCCATAGCCCTACAAATCCCGCCACTCCCTCCACTCCCGCATGGGGAGGAAGAAGGCAGTGAAGACCATGTGCTGGAGGGGTTGTCTTTTGCCGCACGTGTCCACACTTTGTGCTTCCCTGTGAGAGCCGGGCCCTCCTGTCACCTCCTTTGGGTGGGGGGTGTCTAGAACTCTTCATTTTTGGAGATGAGCTGGGGAGAGCGCGTGTCCCCCTCCTCTCACAAACCCCACGGGAGGGACGAACGTAGTGAATGCTCACATTTCTCTTCACCCAACAACTGGAAATATATTTCTAAATAAAAATTTGAGTTGTCTGAGAGAATTTATCTTCTTTCCACGCTTAGGAGTCCTCCCGTGGAAGAGAAGCTGAGGAATCGAGACAGGAACCAACACAAGTTAGTAAGATGGGTGGCTAGCTCCTGAATTTGTTAAGCTAGAAGGGAACAAAACTGTGTCCATCTTCCCTGCCAGCACCCCTAAAGTGAATATGAAGTATAACGGCTAGGAAATAGATTAGGGAAGATCATGAGATAGGGGTATTGCATCTTGCAGTTGATGATAACAAAAAAAATGCATTTTTTCTAAGTTTCTGATTCCTGTAGCAAATAACTTCAGATCTACACTGTTTCTTTGAGATTTCAGGCAGATATCCTCTCTCCTGTGCATTGTAATATTTCTGCACAGACGCTCGTCCTCGGGAGAGGCGCCGGCGGGAGAGGAGAGTAGGTTGATTATCTTGGGCTTGAGTTGCTGGTCAGAGCTGGTTTTCTGCCTTAATAGCTGGGAGGCAGAACAGCATGATAGGTCACAGGTGTGCTCCTGGCAGCTTCCGCCATGGGCTGAGGTGCCTCATCTCTTTACCCCATCCCCAGGGATCTCTAAGGTGCTGGGGTTTGCTCTATGTGCTTGTTTTTGGTTTCTTTGGATGCACTCTTTTGAGGTTCAGCCTCAGGCATGTGCTACATGCCACCTCCTCCCTTCCCTGCGCACTTGTGGGACAACACCTCTGCACACGATGCACCACGTTTCCTTCTGCTATACCTCCAGCCCGTCATTTTCTGGGAATTTCAGGCTCCTCCTAATTTTTGTACAAAGAAGGGACATAATGGTACAACCCAGGACCTTGTTACCTAAAGTAATAAGAGCCAAGCCACCGGTTTCTTATTTCTTTCTGTCCCTGAGCCTCTGGTAGGGAAAGACCATGTAGCTTTCTTGTCAACCTTCAAGAGGGCAAGAGGGAGGCCATGGTTGTGTTTCTCCATCCAGCTCCATTGTCCTGTGGTTAGGAGATATTCCTCCCAGAGGCCGGCAATAGGTTGCCTGCGTCCATGGAATGATCAAAAATGCATATTTTCTTCTGTGTTCTCGTCTGCCTTACCATCTGAGGGGAAAGTGGTGTGGGGGGTGCTGGCTGGTGCTGTCTGACATCTGCATCTGGCACATGCTGTTCTTGTCCCACTGTCTCTGTGTTCCAAAATGCTACCCAATCCATGCTCCCTGCAGATGAGGACATTAGATTAGATATGTACAGACAAGAAGGGCACTTGAGTAAGATCTAGTATCTCTCTATGAATTTCTGTGTATTCTCACCTGCAAAGTAAAAGTATATGAAAATTATGTTTGAGGACCATTAACTTCTGCTATCAACAGGATGATTGTACAAACTGTAAGTCACCCCACGCTGTGGTGCTTCCTTCTGACATAAGGCCTGGTAGTGACTATGCTGTCTTTGTAGAGTTTGCATCAACATCTGTGTTAGGAAGAGTGGCCAGTGTGAAATCTTTACTCATGTGGTCATGATTTTACTTTATGTGTATTAAGAAGACATGTCATTTCTAGGCCAAGTGTCGAGACCCAACAGGGTTACTTCACAAATTGACAATTAGTTGGTAAACATTAAGTATTTCTGCACCTGAGGCTGATTTCTCCAAGGCAATTTAATTAGTATAAATAAATGCATTTAATTTCTAACAGTTGGAATGTTTGATTCTGGGTACTGTAGCAATGAAGCCATGTCTATATAACACCCCAGCCAGGCCATTATTAGAGCTTGTTTCATAATAAAAATCAATGAATTCAGTCTAGCAACTCATTTTATGACTTAACTGACTGTTTGAGTCTATTTGGGCATTTAGCTATCAGAGGCTGAAGACCAAACATCAGTGACTGTTCACAGCAAAAGATGCTGTTTGTCAACATTAGCTACTGCTTCACTCGAAGCCCCTTTTCCCAGGTGTAACTCAGGGGCTAGCCATTGCTAGCAGTAGCATTTACCTGGGTTTCTGAGAGTCCCCTGCTTTAGGGAGGCTCCTGCTTCTGGGTCTCCCCTTTTCTCCAGGCACAGAGACCCAGGCCCTGGATACACCTGTGAACTGGGCATCGTTCAGGGCTTGGGGCATGGGGTGGGGGAAGAACAGGATGGGTCTTCAGCTTTGAGGAGCTCCTTGTATTATGGAGAGAAGTTTGAAGTGGCTACAAGTTGGCCCTTAGGAGGTTCATGACAGCGAGTGGTCTGCAAGACTTGGATTTGAAAAAACAAGCCCCTTCACATCCTGATGGCACGTGAGCAGCCCCATCTCCTGATCTCTCTCCCAGACCCTGCACAGGGACCCTCTGCCCTGTCCCCTTGAGTTACTCTGCGGCCCTGCACATGCTGTGCACAGTCAGACCCCCATCCCTTCCTGTTTCTGTGGGACTTCTGCCGCTGGGATGCCCACTCTCTTCTCTCTGCATTGGTGTCTGCCTAGCAACGGCCCTGTTGTTCTTTAAAGCTCAACCCAAATACCACCTCTTCTTTACAACTTTCTCCTAAATCAGTACACTTGTTTTATTTCATATTGCATCGTATCATAATTATTTATGACATTACGAAGTCCTCAATGAGGAGAATTGTGGCTAATATATCATTGTATCCTCAGTGCCTCATATAGTGTGGTGGGCAGAATGGTGGCCCCCAAAAGGACGTGTCCACATCCTGCCTCCTAGAACATATGATTGTGACCTTTTTTGGAAAGGGGGGTCTTTGTAGATGTGATTGGGTTGCAGATCTCAAGATAAGATCATCTTAGATTATGCAAGTGGGCCCTAAATCAGATGTCAAGTGTCATTATAGAGACAGAATGGAAAAGACACAGATACAGAGTCTACATGAGGACACAGTCTGGGATTGGAGTTGCAGTAGTCCCCTGACTCTGCAGGGGACACATTTCAAGACCCCTAGTAGATGCCTGAAACCATGGATAGTACTAAACCCTATATACTCTGTGTTTTCTCCAATATATACATACCTGTGATAAAGTTTAATTATAATAAACTAGGCTTATTAAGACCTGAATAACAATAGCCAATAATAAGATAGAACAATTATAGCAATATGCCATCATCACCACTCATGTGCTTTGGGGCCATTATGAAGTAAAATAAGGGTGACATGATCACAAGCACTGCGATCCCACAACAGCCGATCTGATAATGGAGATGACTACTAAGTGACTGATGGGTGGGGAGCATCTACATTGTGAACACGCCGGACAAAGAGAGGATTCACATCTGCAGTGGGATGGAGGGAGACAGTGTGAGATTTCATCATGCCTTGCTTTTGGACTTCTGGCCCAGGGGACTCTGAAAGGATAAATTTCTGATGTAAGCTACCCGGTTTGTGGTAAGTGGTTAAGGCAGCCCTAGGAAGCTAATATATATAGCAACTGGAATAAAGCAGGGGCTCAGCTGTTAGCTGAATGAACATTGATCATTTTGTATTGAGAACACCTAAGTGTGGTTAAATGCTTAAGAGGAAGGAGAAAATTCTAAATGTATCCTCTGCTGCAATTACATTTTTGCGGGTCTACCTGGAAAGCTGGAAAGCAGAGCTTCTCAATGCTATTTCAAGGAAGGAGGAAACAGCCTCTTCTTCTGTGAGCCGTAAGCCAGCGGCACAGGACTGCTACAGCACCATCACCTCAGCTTCCTGTCTTCAGCAGGGATGAGGGACCAAGAACTCCACTTCAGTCTTTTCAGTCAACCCGACAGGATACAGCATATTGCAGAGCAAAAGTGCACAGAAGATATCATCAATTAGCCTAATAAAGTTGATTTAAAAGCCTTTAGACTTTTGAGTGAGTTCAGTGCCTGTGAAAGATCTCTCCAGTCCCTTGAAGTGATGAAATAAATGATCAATCGCCCTTATCAACCTCTCTTTTTTTGGTGATGTGATGGCAGGAATAGCTTCTCCACTGTCAAATTAACCTCATTTCAAACTGGGTTTCTACAGCCTCTTCTCCACTCTCTGAGCCCAGACACTGAGCCCATGTGTTACCAAATTAGGCTCTTGGGTCTCAAGGTCATAGAAATGAACAGTGAACCCAGCAGTAAAGCAAGTAATGCTTTATTAAAAGAAGAGATGGACTTATGCACAAGGGAGGTAGCTAGAGGGAAGCTAGCTCCCCAAGGGGAGCTGTTCAGGGTCCTTTACAGGACAAGGGGTGCAGGCCAGTGTCATTCTGTGCATCTGGAGGTGGTCCATTCTGTTCTTCCTGGTTGTGGCATGGGCACCTGCTCAATTAGGGCTTTGGTCTGTGTGTCTGCTCAGTAGGTCTAAGATGGTGGTGAAGTTCATTATCACCACCCCAGAGGGTCGTTGTAGAGGTCACCTTGAAGCTCTGTGAGCATGCAGGAGTCGCATGCAGGAGTCAGGCAAGCTGCCTAGGGGAAGTTGGAGAAGGGTTTTTTTTTTAAAGGCAAACAGTTTCTTAATTGATGTCACCATCTTGCTTTGATGATTTCTGGTATTTTGACGGTGGTTGCGAGGAAGATCACGAGGGGGATTGGTTCCAGGAGCATCTTGCATGTAATTCCTAAAGGGGTCTTAAGGTTAGTTAATCCGTAACTTAATTTTTATAATTATGGGGAAAGAAAGAATGCGTAGATAATGACAAGTCTTAAACAAAGCTAACAGTTATATTTTAACAAGCCTTGGGGAATGGGTTTTGCAATTCAGTGAATATCTGTTCCCCTCTTATCTCTGTTTATTTTGGCAGGCTACAGGGTAATGATGCGTGCTGGGGGTCTCATGACTGAGGAGTGGAAAAGTAACAAAGTGTCCTCTGCAGGGAAAATCTAGTGGGTATGGTTCACAGGTGTTGTAGCCCTGTCCTGTGTCAGGTGGAGCTCCTTCCTCCTGCATTGCTGGCCCCATATTCTGATGGAGAGAGGCAGGGAGTGGCTCAGGACCCACATGGCTTCTGACTGTCCTGCCTGCAAGCTCTGGGCCCTTACCTTGGGGAGGTTTTCTTGGAGGCCGAGTTTTTACAAACGTGTTTTGAATTTTAAAAATACAAAAATGTTTATTGTAAAAAATTCAACCTATTGAAAATTATATAAGCTGAAAGTCGTTTACCTCATTCCATTTCTTTCACCCATTTGGTCTAGAGCCTTCCGGACCCTTTGCTTTATGCATTTGCAAATATGTGTGCATGCATCTGTGCAGGTATAGACCCGCATAAACATACATGGTGCCTTTGACATAAATTCAACACACATTTTTTTCCAGTGAATATTTCTGTGGCACCTCCAATGTACCAAACTCTGAGTATACCATTCATATCATTCTGCAAGTTGCTTTTTTCACTAAGCAGATCAAGAACACGTATCTGCAGCAGGAGTTTAGTCCACCTCATTTGTTTTAACAGTTGAATGTCATTTCATTCATCTAGTAAACACATCTTTATTGAGCACGTATTGTGTGCAGAGACAGAACAAACAAAAGTTTGTTTGCCCTTGCAGAACATTTTAATCAGCAGGACCTGTGGATGGACTTTAAGTTTTTTCTGTTCTAACCAATGCACCAGTTAATAGCCTTGAATGTGTATTTTATTACACAGGTATATTTTGGGGTCACCTTCCTGGAAGTAGAGGTGTTCTGTTCAATCATAGAGCATGACGATGTTCTATGTAATTTACAAACAAGAACAGGAGGCTTGAATTCCCATGAGGAGAGCATTCACCAATGGGCCATTTCTTAGTTAACACAAGGCTGGTTAACTGTCCACAGCTGTCTTAGATCCACTTCTTCCTGCTTTGAATCAATACGCTGCACTGCCTGCCCTGGGCCTTCCTGCCACAGCAGAGTGAACTGAAGAAAGTGACCACTTGCTTGCAGGTGGTGTGGAGATGGAGTTCTTCTGCACCCGGTGCTTCCCAGTTCCCTGTCAGAGCCCCCCTTCCACGGGTGGTCATTGTGCCACTCTTCCAGTCCCCAACAACCAAGGAGATGTGAGCTGTATCTGGAACGCCTTCCTGTACCTTCTTCCTGGAACCCAGTGTGATCAAGCTGCAAGTCTGAAATCAGAGAGGAAGGGACCATCTAACTGTAAACAAGACTCAGTTACTGCTGCTCTCTCATGGAGAAGTTTTCAGAGAAGACTTCGTTAAGCAGAACAGAAGCTGAAGAAAGAGCGTCCTAATCAGGCTCATTCATTCATTCACCACCCAACAAATATTGACAGAGCACTTACTATGTGAAAGACATTGTGTTAAATGCTGGTGATAACACATAAAGGGGAATCAAATGTGGGTGTACGTTTAGAGCAGAAGCACCAGATCACGTAAGTGACTTTCTTTAAGGTAAGCTGGAACGCGGTAAATGCCAGACAGCTGAGGAACGAAGTCCAGAGGTGGGAGACAGCACTGGCCTTTGCCATTGACTGCTCTGCAGCTCTTCTTAGTGAGTGGTGACAGTAATCTTGAGGTGATTGAAATTGCTGAGGATGTAGCTAGAGCAGGGTACAGAGATCTGCAGTCTACTCTGCTTGCCCTTTTGAGAATTAAAATATACTGCAGATATTTTACAAGCAGATTTACCCAGACTCCTTCCGCCAAGGTTAATGCATCCAGAGCCTCATCAGATTTAAAATCCCACCTGGCAGATGTGTTGAATCCCAATAACTTATAAATTTGAGTTGTAATATGATAGAAATCGGGCCTGTTTGGTGTGGGAGGGTTTCTCAGAAACAGGAGGCCTGAGCAGTTTGTTTCAGTGTATAGAGGGGAAAATGCTTGACTTTTTAAAAAGGCAGCCCACACTCCAAAAGAATTTTTTTTCCTTGCCTTTCAGTCGAACGGTTTCAGTAACCCATCATTGAGTTATGGTTTCAACCCATGGTTTAGATTACATTTTTCATCTTGTGTCCTGCCTGTGACATTGACCCTGACATGGTTCCTATCCAGCTTATTTTCCCCTAAAATATGGAAGGAATGAATGATGCATTGTTGTCCCTCCCACCCAGAGTGACAGAGTTCAGGGTGGTAGGGGTTAGTTGTGAGAATTGGCTGCAGTCAGCAATTCCCCTTTTTGGAAGCCACTCCTGTCTCGTCTTTCATCTTCGGTGGCTGCAATTCACTCAACCTAAGCAGATATGGGGGGGGGGCTCTCCAGAGCCAAGGGAAGAAAATCGCTTTCTGGGCTGGGGCTGTGGTTGATGTCACACTGTGGAGAACCCATCAACTTCTAGAAGTTTCCTTCACTAGCACACAGTAGGCATCTCCCCTTTATCAAGGTGAATGTCTATCAGGAGGTGATGTAGTTGAGGGGAGGCTCTTGGGTTCTGGAGTTTGCCTCTGATTTCACTTCATCTTTGGTAAGCCATATGATATGATTTTGCACAAATTCCTTCAGTCTTCCTGAGTGTCACTTTCATGAGCTATAAGATGGTTAATTTAATACTTGCACCCACATCACATGAGTTTTTTGAGGATCAAGTGAATTAGATGAATTAACCTAGAAAGCTTTATTTATAAAATTATAAAGCTTTATTTGAATGTAGAGCATTCAGTAATTTCCACTGCTGTTGGCAACAGGGAGAAATTGGCAAGGTTCTAGTGGCTTGTTGGCTAGTGTTGGCATGACAGGATCCAACCTTCACGACTCTTAACCTCGTTTTTGTATTTCCCATCTCTTTACATGCACAAGGGATATTTCATTGAATCTATCCCTCATTCACTTTATTTCTCTCATCAGCTCTGTATAATCTGTTATTTGATTTGCCTGTTGTGCTTTAAATTCCAAAGACTACACTTTTCATTTCAAGAAGTGCTATTTGGTTATTTTTCATATCTACTTGTTTATTTTTAATAAGGTCATCTTCTTATGTTCTTGACCCCTATTTTATGTTTTTAATCATTTTGAGCATTTATATGTTACAGTGTCTATCTGTTAGTTGTGATATCTCAAGTTTTGGGGGTTCTAATCCTGTTGTATCTGCTGACTGTCACTCATGGTGGATGTCTCCTCCTGTGTTTGTAATTTTCGATTATGAGCTCACCTTCAGTGGAGCTTTTGCTGTGGAGTTCTGGGTCATCTGGCTCAGGGTTGAATGTGGGTCTCTCCAGTGAGGTTTTGCGTTTGCTTTTGATAGTCACTCCTAGTGTCACCAGCCAGGACTGCTCTTCATGTGAATTTCTAGGCTTGGTATTTCCTGACTGCAGCTTCTGTAAAATCAAATCTCAAACCCTCTAGGGGCGAGTCGTTATGAATCCTCAGAAGACATTTTTTTCATGCCCAGAGCTCAAGGAGAGACAGGCAGGTTTTTTTGTGTTTCCTTGTGATTTATGTTTAGAGTGGATTTTCTGAATGAGGCAGCCTACAAGGTAATCACCATCCCAAGAGGCAAGGAGATCCAGGGTTGTGTCTTCTCGGCTGTGTTAGAGCAGGGCACTTGACTTCTCTGGACATCAGTGTTCCCAACTCTCAAAAGCAGTTGCTGTAACTCACCTAAAAGCACTGCCATGAGAATCACATGTGATCACAAGTTTACGTGAAGCTCATGACCTTGGACCCCCCATAGTGGAAGCAGTCTGTAGATGGCTGCTGTTCTCAGTCTCCCCACTTCACAGGTGAGGAAACTCAGACCCTGAAAGACTCAGTCATGGTCCCACGGGACACGGGCAGCACCCTTACCTCAGGTGTAGGCCTTTAGCCTCCTCTCAGGAGCCCCCTCATGGGTCCACTTGTCCACACTTGGGTAAATTTGCCTGCCTTTAAACAGGGGAAGAGCCGAGGGTTTTATTTTTATCTTTGTCTTTTTCTTAAATTCTGTCTCAAACTTACAGCTCAGCCCGGGGCTTCAGCCTGCAGCGGGAGGCAATCCCAAGCTGAGAGGAGGGGCCGCCACCTTTTCCACTGATAATGAAAGCAATTTCCTACCATAGAGAAAGCACAGGAGAAGCTCTCTCACTTAATGGCTGTGATTACCTCTTCTCTAGTCTTTTCTAAACAATAGGTTATTAGCCATATGCAGTCAGGGCTGAAGCTAATTGTTTTCCCTATTTTTTCAAATACAGAAGTACGTTGTACACAATGATTTCTTGAGGACACTTACGGTGCTAACATCCTGTGACTTGGCTCCGTTGAGAGCAGCGTGGAGGAGCTAACAGTTGGTGGAGATGGGAGCTTTGTTCAGCTTTGTTTTCTTGAGTGGCGAGTGGCTGAGATGCGTTCCTGTCTCACTCTGCCCACAAGTGATGGCAACGGCAGCCTTCCCTCGTGCCCTTCTGCACATGGGTGAGGTAGGCTTGGCCTCGCCACCCTTCTCTCCTTGGCTGGCCTTGGGTGCAACTTCCCCTCATTTCCTCAGCAGCTTTACCCGAGCAGCTTGCTCATCAGTAACAGGACTAATGCGACAAATTCCAGCCTGTCTCCTAGACAAGGTTACCATCAAATGGACCAACCCTGGAAGTGCAGAATCCACCACAGACTGGGGGGTGGGGGTGGGGGGTGGAAGATGACCATTGGGTATTATATCTTCTATATCAGATTGTGTGCAGAAAAGTTACCAGAGCAGGACTAACTACTTCTTCCTTTAATAAAAAACAACTTTATTGAAAGATAATTGATGTATAATCAACCACATGTATTTAATCTATGTAATTTGATGAGTTTGGACATATGCATACACCCATGAAACCATCACCACAATCCAGGTAATAAGCTTCCATCATTTCCAAAAGTTTTCTTGTATCCTTTTGGGTGTTTGGAGGTTCTGTTTCATTTTGTGATAAGAACACAACGTTAAGATCAAAAATTCCTTCTTACAAGGTTGGCATCAAGGAGCTGGGACTTCTGATGAGAGTGGCTCGCTGCACCTGCACTGTCACAGACGATGAGGTTTATGCTAAGCACCTGCTTCCCTTCTGGGAGACTAGAATGTTGGTATATGCTAGACAGCTCCCACCTAATCGCCGTCCCAGTGACAACCCTGCACTGAGTCTCTGGTCAGCCTTCCTGGAGGACAACGTTTCACATGCACTGTCACAGCTCCTTGCTGGGGAATCAGGCGTGTCCTCTCTGACTCCACTGGGAGAGGACCCGGAAGGCCTGCACCTGGTTTCTCTCAGACTTTGTCCCATGCACCTTCCCTATGCTGATTGTTTTTGCATCTTTTTGCTGTAGTAATTCGTATGACTATCTGCAGAGTCCTGTGAATCTTCCCAGTGAATGATCAAAGGTAGGAGTAGTGTTGGGAACATCACAACACGGATTGTCACTAGATCTGAGGCTTATGTCATGCCTTCCCACTGGCCTACCCCTACACTCTTCAGACCCTCCTGGTGCCCTGATGCACAGGGCTCAGAGCTTGGGCTGTGACTTGACAGACCTTGTGCCCAGAGAAAGCACAGCAGGTGGTGGGCCCGGCTGAAGCAGGGTGGATGCAGGTGACAGGGGCTGGAAGACACACACCTGGGGATGAGTGGCTGGATTCTGGAAGAACAGGGAGCTGCTGCAGTTGAGGGGGGCAGGAAGAATCTGCCTGAAGGAGCCCATGGGCAGGGAGAGAACCAGATCTCTCCTATGCTCCATGGACCCCTTCTCAATAGTGTGTTCCCCTGAGGCAAGGGCCGACCCACAGGTGAAGAATGCTTATGAGTCAGACCCAGTGGAGAGAGAGTTCCACAGGCCTTGTTTGAGTCTTGGTTGCACCCCCGACTGGTGGTTTGTTGCCGGGAGAACGATTTACCTCCTTTGTGCCTCAGTTTCCTCATCTTTAAATTGGAGATGTTAATAGTTCCTACCTCATAGGTTGTTGGGAGGATGTCTTAGTCTGTTTGGGCTGCTATAACAAAATACCATAAACTGGGTGCCTTATAAACAATGGAAATCTACTTCTCATATTTCTGGGGTCCGGAAGTCCAAGAACAAGGCACCCACTAGTTTGAGAGCATGGGAAGGGCCTGCTTTCTGGTTCATAGACGGTGCCCTCTCACTGTGTCCTCAACTGGTAGACAGGGCAGACCTCCCTTGGGCTATTTTGTAAGGGTACTAATCCCACTCCTGGACTTCTTTATTAGCATTCCAACCTGAACATCTTTCTATATCATTCAATATTTTTTAAAATGATGTTTTAATAGGTGCATATGTCTTATCATATCATAAGGATATGCCAGTTGTTGTCATAACTATTAAAGGCTGAAGAGTATTCTACTGCTGAGATGCAGTACCACCTGGAGGACCCCCCATCACCAAAGCCTGTGGGCATACCTGGAGGTAGGGGTGAGGAGACGTGGGGAAAATGAAAACATGATGCGCTTGCCATAGGAAAGCTGCAATCAGCGGAGCTCTAGTAGCTAAGAGCTACTGTAGTCAAAGAGTCCATGGAGGGGACACGGCAGGGTGAAAGCTGGCACCAGAAGTTATTAGGACTTGACTAGGAGGTGGCAGGGATGTCCTACACAGGGGCGCAGAGGGGGAGCACAGATGCTCTCAGCACTTGAGCGAGGAGCAGAAGATTCACAGAGGGCATTGTAGAAAAGAGATTCAGAAAGGTAGGAAGGGGCCAGATCTCAGTGCACCTTGAGTGTTGCCCCAGGAGTCTGGAATCCACTGGGCAGGTCATGGGAGTGACCTTTGGAAGGCTATTGCTTTTGCACTTGGGGGCGGCCAGAAGCATTTTGGGCGTTGATAGTGTTTGAGGCAGAGCCAGCTGGTGTCCCTGTGCTGAGAATCAGTGTCCTGTCTCCTGCTCAGAACAGACACTGTTAGAAAGGAATGCTTTCCTGAAGGAAAATGGCAGCAAAAGCCCTGTTCCTGTAGAGTGTTGCTTAATTGCATGTGTTTCATCTCTGTGTAGTTATCATGAGTCAGCCTCGAGTGAGATGACCGATGGCACTTGCAGTTTATGTCTCTGAGCCAGGAGGCCAGTGAGGGCGTGTATGTGAGAAGCAGCTTTGCCTGTGAGCCTCTGGGGGTCTTGGATACAGGGAAGTCCCTGCCAGCCCCTGTACCCTGGTGCCCACATGACTTCTGTGTGTGCCCCTTCAGCACCCTGCAATCTTTCCAAGGACAGGGTCAGTGCAGCCCATATTTCACATGGCCTCGTGCTTGCTGGTACATCTCCCACACAACAGGTCTGCTGCATAAGTATTGTCAGTCCTGCACACGAGCTCCTTTGCTGACTTAATTCCTGAAGGGAGTTCCAGAGGCTTTCACTGCTATGCAGCTGGAGAAGGTGATGGAGCTCTACAAGACCATTAGAAAAGATCATGATATAAATCTTATTACAATATGCTATAAAACTTCATATAATCTTATTATCCTAAAAGAGGCTTTATTTCTTTTTTCTTCTTGAATTGTGCTAGAAAAAGCCCAGCTTGGTATATGCCAGACCCGGGAGGGAATGGAGACATGACAAGCTCCTGGAAAAATTTTGGAGAAAAAAGAATCCCATCCAGTTACATGGGACCCCTGGGAAAGCAGAAAAGTAGGCTCAGAGGAAAGGCTTGTTAGACTCAGAAACATCCAGAAAAGAATATATGACTTTCTCATCTATATTTTGATCTTGCCCAAGTAATAACCAAGTTTGGACATAAAACTTTTATCTCCTGCCCATCTTTCAGAGCACAAAACTCGATATACCTTAAAAACAGAATAATTAGAATGTGATTTGTACCAAATAACTAGTACCTCAGAGGAGTCCTTCCCCAATTGGAAATTGAAAGTGATGTCTAATGTTATATTTTAAATGAAACTAAGCAAAATCACTTTCTTTTCAGATTATGAAAGTCAACAGGTTCATGGTAAAGGAAAGAAAAAAAAGTTTATTTTATTTTTTTATTTACTTTATTTTTATTATTATGAATATAACATACAGATTACCAGAAATTGCTTTTATACCCCATGTCCCCACCCAATTGTCTCTCAACCACCCTCCCCCTCTCCCCCCAACTCCGCTTTGCAGCCCTAAGAATGTTCCCTCCCTCTGTAAGACCATGGCACTACTGTGGTCTTTCCTTCCTTCCTTTCTCTCTTAGCTCCCACATATGAGTGAGTACATACAGTATTTATCCCTCTATGTTTTGCTTATTTCACTCAACATAAGTTTCTCAAGTTTCATCCATGTTGTTGCAAATGGAAGTATTTCATTCTTTTTTATGGCAGAGTAGTATTCCATGGTGTATATATACCACACTTTCCTTAACCAGTCATCCATTGATGGACATTTAGGTTGGTTCCATATCTTGGCTATTATAAATAGAGCTGTGATGAACATGGGAATGCAGGTATCCTTTTGACATGATGATTTCCATTCCTCTGGGTAAATACCCAGAAGAGGGATTGCTGGATCATATGGAAGATCTATCTGTAGTTGTTTGAGAAACCTCCATACTGTTTTCATAGTGGTTGTACTAATTTACAGTCCCACCAACAGTGTAGGAGTGTTCCCTTCTCTCCACACCCTTGCCAGCATTTGTTTTTCACCATCTTTTTGATGATAGCCAGTCTAACTGGGGTGAGGTGGTATCTCAGTGTAGTTTTAACTTGCATTTTCCTGATAACTAGTGATGTTGAGCATTTTTTCATGTATCTGTTGGACATTTGTATGTCTTCCTTTGAAAAATGTCTGTTTAGCTCCTTTGCCCATTTTTTAATTGGATCATTTGTTTTTTACTGTATAATTGCTTAAGTTCTATGTATATTCTGAATATTAATCCCTTGTCGGATGCATAGTTAGCAAAAACTTTCTCCCTCTGTAGGTTGTCGTTTCACTCTGTTGATTTTTGCCTTTGCTGTGCAGAAACTTTTTAGTTTGATATAGTCCCATTTGTTTATTTTTTCTTTTGCTGCTTGTGCTTTTGGGCTCATGTTCATAAAGCCTATGCCCTGACCTCACTGCTGAAGTGTTTCACCTATATTTTACCTTAGTAATTTTACAGTTTCGGGTCTTATACATAAGTTTTTAATCCATTTTGAGTTGATTTTAGTGTATGGTGAGAGGTGCATATCTAGTTTCATTCTTCTGCATATGGATATCCAGTTTTCCCAGCACAACTTTTTGAAGAGGCAGTCTTTTCCCCAATGTAGATTTTTGTTGCCTTTGTCCAATATCAGATAGCTGTAAGCCTGAGGGGTGATATCTGGGTTCTCAATTCTACTCCACTGGTCTGAATGTCTATTTTTATTCCAGTACCATACTGTTTTGGTTACAATAGCTTTGTAGTATAATTTGAAGTCAGGTAGTGTTATGCCTTTATTTTTTTTGCTCAGGATTGCTTTGGCTATTCAGGGTCTTTTGTTTTTCCATATGAAAGGTAAGGTATTTTCCATTTCTGTGAAGAATGTCATTGGTATTTTGATGGGGATTGCATGGAATCTGTAGATCACTTTGGGTAGTATAGACATTTTCACAGTGTTAATTCTTTCAATCCAAGAGCATGGAATATCTTTCCATCTTTTTGTGTCTTCTTTAATTTCTTTCAGAAATGGTTCATAGTTCCCATTGTATAGGTCTTTCACCTCCTTGGTTAAATTGATCCCTAGGTATCTTTTTTTTTTGTGGCAATTGTAAATGGGCTTACTTTCTTTATTTCTCTTTCTGTTAATTCATTATTTGAGTATATAAATGCTACTATTTGGGGGCACTTATTTTGTATCCTGCAACATTACTGAAGTTAATAATTAGCTCTAGGGTTTTTTTGATAGAGTCTTTAGGTTTTTCTATATATATATTATCATGTCATCTGCAAATAGAAAAAGTTTGACGTCATCTTTTCCAATCTGGATTCCCTTTATTTCTTTCTCTTGCCTGATTGCTCTGGCTAGTACCTCTAGTACTATGTTAAATAGAAGTGGTGAGAGTGGGCATCCTTGTCTTGTTCCTGTTCTTAAGGGAAAGGCCTTCAATTTTTCCACATTCAGAATGATACTGGTAGTGGGCTTGTCATAAATGGTTTTTATTGTGTTGAGATATTTTCCTTCTTTACCTAATTTGTTGAGAGTCTTTACCATGAAGTGATGTTGAATTTCTCAAATGCTTTTTCAGCATCTATTGAAATAATCATATGGTCTTTGTCCTTGAATTTGTTGATGTGATGTATCAAATTTATTGACTTTCGTATGTTGAACTATCCTTGTATCCCTGGAATGAATCCCACTTGACCATAGTTTATAATTTTTTTAATATGTTGCTGTATTCTAATTGCTAATATTTTGAGGATTTTAGCATCTAAGTTCATCAAGGATATTGGCCTATAATTTTCTTTTTTAGTTGTATTTTTATCTGGTTTTGGTATCCGAGTTATTTTGGCCTCAGAGAATGAGTTTGGGAGAGTAGCATCTGTTTCAATTGTTTGGAATAGTTTGAGGAGAATTGGTATTAACTCCTCTTTAAAAGTTTGATAGAATTCAGCTCTAAAACCATCTGGATCCAGACTTTTTTTTTTTGGAAGATTGCTAATTACTGCTTCAATCTCCTTGCTGGTTATTGGTCTGTTCAGGTTTTCTATCTCTTCTTGGTTCAGTCTTTGTAGTTTGTATGTGTCTAGAACCTTATCCATATCTTCCAAATTTTCATATTTGTTGTTATATGGTTGTTTATAATAGTCTCTAATGATTCTTTGTGTTTCTGTGGTATCAGTTGTAATGTCTCCCTTTTCATTTCTGATTTTTGCTATTTGGGTCTTCTCTCTTCTTTTTTTTTTTTTTTTTTTTTTGTTAACATTGCTAATGGTTTGTCGATTTTACTTCTCAAAAAAACAACTTTTTGTTTTGTTGACCTTTTCTATTGTTTTGGAGGTCTCTATTTCATTTAGTTTTGCTCTGATCTTAATCATGTCATTCTGTCTCCTATCTTTAGGTTTGGATTGCTGTTGATTTTCAAGTTCTTTGAGGCATAGTGTTAGGTCATTTACATGAAGTCTTTCCATTCTTTTGATATAAGCATTTATTGCAATAAATTTGCCTCTTAGTACTGCTTTTGCCATATCCCGCAGGTTTTGGTATGATGTATCTATATTTTCATTAGTTTCTAGAAATTTTTTGATTTCCTGTTTAATTTCTTCTTGGACCCATAGGTCATTCAGGAGCCTATTATTTAGTTTCCATGTATTTGTATAGCTTCCAGCATTTTGCTTATTATTTATTTCCAATTTTAGTCCATTGTGGTCTGAAAAGATAGTTGGAATGATTTTGATATTTTTAAATTTGCTGAGACTAGATTTGTGACTTAATATGTGTTCTGTCCTGGAAAATGTACCATGGGCTGATGAGAAGAAAGTGTATTCTTTAGTTGTTGGGTGAAATGTGTATATCTGCCAAGTCCAGTTGGTTTAGGGTGTAGATTAAATCCTGTGTCTCTTCATTGACTTGTTGCCTGGAAGATCTGTCCCATACTGAGAGAGGGGTGTTCAGATCACCTACTATTAATGTATTAGGTCCTGTTTCTTTCTTTATGTGTAAGAGTGTTTGCTTTATATATGTGGGTGCTTCAGTATTGGGTGCATACATGTTTGTGATTTTTATATCTTCTAGCTGGATAGATCCCTTTATAATTATATAATGGCCATCTTTGTCTTTTTTTATGTTTTTTGGTTTAAAGTCTATTTTGTCCAATATAAGAATAGCTACTCCTGCTCATTTTTTTTTTTTTTTCATTTGCATGGTGTACCTTTTTCTATCACTTCACTTTTAGGCCATGTGTGTCTCTACAGGTGAGGTGGGTCTCTTGAGGACAGCATAATCTTAGGTCTAGCTTTTTAATCCAATCAGTCAGTCTGTGTCTTTTGAATGGGGAGTTTAATCCATTCACATTTAAAGTAGTTATTGACAAGTGTTGCTTAATTCCTGTCATTTAATTGCTTCTTGTTTAGATGGTTTAATATCTTTTGATCATTATTTCCCCTTTTATTTCTCTTCTTCAATGTTAGTTGGGAATTTAAGGTGGAATGATTTAGCTTCTTTCTCTCTCTTGCTGGCATTTTTGTTTTCCTTGTGGGTTTTGCTCTTTCTTGTGTATTTGTGATAGTGGTCACCATTATTCAGATTCCAGATGAATGACTCCCTTGAGAATTTCTTGCGGGGCTGGTTGTGTGGTGGTGAACTCCCACAACTTTTGTTTGTCTGGGAAATACACTATTTCTCCCTCATTTCTGAAGGAGAGCATTTGGCATAAAGAATTCTTGACTGGCAATTTTTTTCTTTTAGTATTTTTAATATATTCCACTTTCTTTTAGCCTGTAGGGTTTCAGTTGAGAAGTCTGCTGTTATTGTGATGGGGGTTCCCCTGTAAGTGACCTGTTGCTTTTCTCTTGCTGCTTATAGAATTCTCTCTTTGTCTTTGAGCTTTGCAAATTTAACTATAATGTGTCTTGGGGAGGATCTTTTTGGTTTGAATCTGTTTGGGGACCTTTAAGCTTCCTGGACCTGAAGGTCTGTATCTTGCCCTATACCTGGGAAGTTTCTGTTACTATTTCCTTGAGTAGGTTTTCAATATCTTTTCCTTTCTCCTCCCCTTCAGGAATACCCACAATTCGGATGTAAGAGTGCTTGAGGTTGTCTGTTCTCTCTCTCTCTTAGATTTTCCTCATTATTTTTAATTCTTTTTTCCCTTTTTTTGTCTGCCTGAGTTATTTTTAAAAAGACCATCGTCAAGCTCTGAAATTCTTTCTTCTTCTTGCTCTACCCTGCTGCTCAGGCTCTCAGTTGTGTTTTTATTTCATTGAGTGAATGTTTCATTTCTAGAAGTTCTGCTACACTCTTTTTTAAGGTATTAATCTCTTTGTAGATTTCCTCCTTCATATTCTAGATATTTTTTCTTGTTTCATTGTGTTCTCTAATTGAAATAATTAAATATTAAATATTGAATTAAAAATTGAATAAATCTAAATGAAATAATTCCTTTATTTCTTCAAGTGTTCTTAAGATCATTGCTCAAAATTCTTTTTCAGATGTTTCAAGGATTCCCTCTTCCATGGAGTCTGACTTTGGAGCATTACTGTATTCTTTTGGTGGTGTCATTTCTTTTTGATTAAACAATACTTCTAGTATTTTTTTTTTGGTGACATTTGGTCATTTGGTAGAGGGTTTGCTTCTTCTATTACACTGAAGTTGGCTGTGGAGTGGCCCTAGTTGCTCCTGTGGAGGTGAATTGTCTTTGCTTGACAGTAGGCATAGTGGTGGTTTTGTTTAACCACCTTGGTTCCTATTCTAGAATCTGTGGTCGTAGAATGAGCTCCTGGCACCATGCGGTTCTGCAGGGCACACCTCTGTGGGACAGACCCCACAGGCTAGTGCTCCCCCCCACTCCTGTATTAAGAAGGGGATAGGGGGGAGGGGCCACCTCTAGCCGTGTGGTACTGTCACTGCTGCAGCTGCTGGGCTCACCTCAGCACAGGTTCAAGAAAAAAAGTTTAAAGAAGAAAAAAAATTAAGCTATGACCTCACAACCTAGAAATAATGATTGGTAACACTGTTACCATATTACCTACCATTATACCATATATATTTAAATAAAGGGATTATGCATAGATACAATTATATTTTTACTTTATTTAGCATTATAACATGAAAATTTTACATTATTCAATATTTTTTAATAATATTTTAATGGCTGCATATATTTTATTGTGGGGATATTTCAAATTATACTTAACTGTATTCCTACTGATGGAAATTTGGAAGAATTTTAGTTTTTCATTATGATAATGTTTTGACCAAAATTCTTACACAGGAACTTTTTAAAAAAAATCTCTGATTTTCTTTTTTGTTTCCCCCTCTGGCTGCTTATAAGATTTTGTCTTTGTTTTATAAAATTTAGTTAAATGCCTATGTATGGATCTCTTTTTATTTATTCTGCTTAAGATTTGCTGGGCTTCTTGAATCTGTGGGTTGACATCTTTTCCTCAGTTCTGGGATGTTCTCAGCCGTTACCTCTTTAAATACTGCCTCTGCTGTTTCCTCTTCTCTGGAATTTCACAAACTATGTCAGACCTTATCGTTGTACTCTCTGTGTTGCCTACCTTCTTTTGTGTATTTTCCATCTTTTTTTTTTTTCTCTCTGTGCTTCATTCTGACGAGTTTCTTCCAACTTGTCTTCTGGTTCAGTTATATTCTCTTCAGCAGTGTCTAATCTACTGTTAAACTATCCACTGATTCTTAATTTTAGTTACTGAACTTTTTGATTCTAGATTTTTCTCTGTTTTCTTTTTCAAATCTGCTGTGAGTCACTTTTTATAATTTTCTGTTTCCTGTAAAGATCTTTAAGCTTGCTTTTTATCTCCTTGAGCATGGTAAACACAGATATTTTGTGGTAGGTCTGATAGTTCCCATATCTGGAGGTCCTGTGCCTCCCTTTTTGCTGTCTATTTCCACAGGTCTGAGTTTTGATCTCTTGACTCTTCATACTTTTGATTATCTTTGATTATAACACATAATCTAACATCTAATAATCTAACAAGAGATGTTAGATGTTGTATTTGAAAAAATTATTTAGCTAATTAATTTAAAACCTAGGATGATGTTATCTGTTGCTCATAAGAATTTTTATTTACTTTTGCCAGGAGCACAGGAGCAGGCCCTGCTCTCCTTAATTGAAATTCAAGGTTTGGGGTTCTCTGGACCCCCTAGAGGAAATGAAGTGGTCTTGCAGTCTGTGGGAGGTCAGGTGGATATCCATGTTACAGTTACTCTTAGAGAGAGACTGCATGTGTCCTAGCCAGAAATGGAGAGTGGTTTACCAGGCTGCTCATCATTGGTGGACACTGAAGTCCAATTTTTGACTCTCTGGCCTTTTGAGGTTGCTAAAAATGCAGCACAGCCTCTCAGCCCCTTTGTGGACAGGAATATACCTCAGGGCAGAAGCAAACCCAGTGCTGGTCTTCTTTCTGTCTCTATTTTCCGATCTCAGCCAGATCACAACCCAATGATTTCCATTTTGTTCATTTTTAATTGTTTCATTAAGATTTTTAAAAATTTTATCTAGTTTCTTTACTTGTTTTCAGCTGTAGAGTTGGACCAGATTATAAATCTGACATTCTCAGAGGGAGAAATCATTATTATTCTTTAGGAAAAATTTCTAGGAGTAGAATTTCTAGGTCTAAGACATATGTATTTTTAAGACTCATGAAACAGATTGCCACATTCCTTTCCAGAAAAGTTGTTTCTCTTATGTGAATCCTTTGCTCTTTTTTTCTCTCCTAGTTTCCAATTAATGTCTTAGAGTCCATTCATTTTTTATGTACTTTAAAACCTGTAGCCCATTTTAAATTTTAGTTGCATATCAGATGTAAAAAATAGGGACTTTATTTTCCCATATTTGAATTCAGCTTGTTCTCTAGCCCTCGTTTTCACTGATGATGGAAAATAAAACTAATCTTTTTGTTTCAAGATAACTCAGTTTCTTCCAACTGAAAACTCAACTCCATCTCTCTCAGGACAATTGCTTCATTAAATTGAGATTTAAACAGTATTCTTTGTAAGGGCTCCTCTTTGCCCTTGAAGGTGCCCCCTCTCCTGCCTCCCCTCTTGAGTAGCACGGGAGCAGGGAGAGCTGGGGGTGCTGGCGCTGCTCTGTGGTGGTGGGAGAGGTATCTGGGCTGCAGGCTGGCCTCTGCTGATGTATTAGTCCGTTTGTGTTGCTTATAACAAAATACCTGAAACTGAGTGATTAATAAAGAAGAATGACATTTATTGCTTACAGTTTCTGAGGCTGGGAAGTCCAAAGTCCATCTGGTGGTGGCATCAGTGAACCAGAGGTCTCACATTGCAAGACAGTGGAAGCAGAGAAAGACAGTCTCTCCTCATTTTTTAAAGCCCTCAGAACCACACCCCTGACCACAATTATTAATCCACTCACTACTGCACAGTCCTATAATCCAATCACCTCTCTACCTTCCTATTACTATAATAGGATTTCCAACCCTCTTAACAATCACAGTAGGGGCTAAGTTTCTAATACATAAAACTTGGGAGACAATTCAAGCTTCAATAGTTTTGGGGGGACATAATTCAGTCCACTACATTGGGAGAGGTGTCTGGGCTGCAGGCTGACCTCTGCTGCCTTGTCTCCCACCTCCCTGTCTTGAGAGTTTTGTCCCCTCTGTGTTCACAGTGCACGTCCATGGTCCTGGTCCTTAACTCTGGTCATTGTATTCACCCTTCTGTACCCTCTTATCCCCGACTCCTCTAGGGAACCAGCCTGTTCAGCCTTTTGCCACCTCTGCCCCTCAGGATTTCATGCATGCTAGGAGCTGGCTGTGGGCATTCTGCTGGGTCCTCTTTGTGCCTAAGCATCACCCCACCATTTCCACTGCACTGCCCGGGGTACTCTGCAAAACATTTGCCCTCCCCCAGACACTAGGAGGGAAGCAACACGTGCATCTCCTGTGCCTTCTCGTCCTCAAGCCTGTCTGCAGGATTTCTCAGCTCACTCCCTGAATTCCAACCCGAGCAGGAGGCGAGGCTGACACTCCCCTGAAGAAGCCTTCTCTAATATCTGCCTCCTCTCGCTCCAGGCTTTACCCTCAGCCCAGGAAGAATTACCCTTCTTTGGGGGTTGGAAACATCTCCTATGTCAGTGGTTCTCAACCCTGGTTGTACTTGAGAATCAAATTTGAATGTAGAACAGTCGAATAAGAGTGTATGAGAATGAGCCCAAGCCCAGGTAATTTTCTAATGCTCTTCAGCTGCTCTTCAGTTGATCCAGCATTGAGACCTGGGCAGCCGTGTCACCGTCTCTACTCCTGGCTTTACCTGGCTGCCTTCCTGGATGTTTAAGGGAGGCTTTTGGAATTTAGAAAGTGCTTTTCTCTCTAGAGCATGGCTCATGCACTTCAAGTCCTGGCTTACAGACTGTGAAGTTAGGTTCAAGAGTTGGTTTTATAATCATGACGGAAAAGTAACATCTCCTTTGCTTCTTTGCATCCCAGCTCTGACAGACTTAACTCATCTCAAGGCTACGGTGGCCTCTGGATGAAATGGCAAATCCGGAATAGAAAAGGCCCCTCGTGTATTTCAAAGTAAATTATGACATTATGTGACTACTTTCTCCTAACTATTTCACTACTGATGTAGCCCTTAAGTAGCAAGGCCATCGGAAAGCCGTGTTCTTACTTGGACCTCATTGTAGCCCTGAAAACAATTCCTCCCACTTCACCGTCCCTGGGCCGCACTGTGAGCCGGAGCTGAGGAATGTCTTAAGAAACAGATGTGTGGAGCCTGTTGTGTTTACTGAAGTGCTGTTGTAAGGAGACTGCTCACCAGGCTACTCAGCAGAGAACTTCCTCTTGGGTCTTCGAGGTCAGGTAACTGAACTCCTCAAACCATCTTTCAAATATTAACAGATCAATCCAGTGCATGGTGGAGATTTTTTAAAAAATTTTTAATGGAAACATATTGATTGCTCATGTTTACAGGGTACAGAGTTATATTTCAATACATATATACACGTATACAATGTGTGTTGATCAAATCAGGGTAGTTAGTTAGCAAATTCATCATGGCAAGAATTTACACTTGATCTCCGCTTTCCTAGCCATTGGAGATCAATTATTGTTAATTATAGATGCCTGGCACTACTCTACACCTCTAGAGCTTATTTTCCCTGTCTAGCTGTAATTTGGAGTTCATTAACCAACCTCTCATTATCTCTCTCCCTCTTCCCCTTCCCAGCCTCTAGTAACCACAGTTCTCTTCTCTACTTCTAAAAGTTCAACTTATTATTATTATTTATTTTTTTTTTTTAGCTCACACATGTAAGTGAAAACATGCGGTATTAATCTTTCTGTGCCTGACTTATTTCACTGAACATAATGTCTTCCAGGCTCATCCATGTTGCTGCAAATGACAGAATTTCATTCTTTTTTGTGGCTGAGTAGTACTTCATTGTGTATGGACACCACATTTTCTTTATCCATTCACCTGTTGACGAACATCTAGGTTGACTCCATGTCTTGGTTGTTGTGAATAGTGCTGCAGTGAACATGGGAGCGCAGACATCTCTTTGGTGTGTTCATTTCCTTTCCTTTGCAATCCCGTGTTTCAGTCTACAGCTGAATTGTGGTCTACCTTTATTAAGTATATAGTACGTCAAAGCCTACGTTTTATATGCTTAACTTACCCTTGTATCATTTTATCTTGCTCTTCATCTTTTTATTCTCAATTACTTACTTTTTATTTCATTTTATCCTGTAGTATCTACATCTACATAGGATGTTCTAAAACCTCAGAAAAATTCTCCACCATGCACAAAATCTCGGTACTCTTCCTTTCTTTCCAGAACCCTTTGTGCTGCTAGCCTCGTGCCATTTTGAAATGCACAGCCCAAAGCCTTTATCATAGCTGTCCTTACATCAGCCCTGGAAGTTGGAGAAGTTGGTTTATTGTCCCTCCTTTACAGATGAAAAGGAGGCTGATCTAGCTCCTAAGTCTTTTCTCCACCTGAATCCCTCATCTCTCCTTTGCAAGGTTACCTTCTGGCCAGGGGCCCAGTACCAGTACCGTGTTCCATGTTAAGTCTGCATTCCTCTCCAGGGAGAACAGGGGTTGGCAACACTTTTTTGTAAAGGGCCAGATAGTAAATATTGTGAGCTTTATGTGCCAAGGGGCAAAATCAAGGATTCTACATAGGTACTGATAAACAAGAGCAAAAATCGATTTCCACAAATATTTTACTGACAAAATCCAAAATGTAATAAAAATAATTAGTGCAACTTATAATCTAGATCTAGTAATGAGAATAATTGAATTTTGTTGTGGCAGGGGGGGCATCTTGCTTCATTGAAGTTCAAAGTTAATGTTCCCATCTTCAAATCAATTATAAATGTTCATCTATAAAACACATTCTTAGGGCTGAGCCTGTGGCGCACTCAGGAGAGTGCGGCGCTGGGAGCGCAGCGACGCTCCCGCCGCGGGTTCAGATCCTATATAGGACTGGCCGGTGCACTCACTGGCCGAGTGCCAGTCACGAAAAAAGGACAAAAAATAAATAAATAAATAAATAAATACAAAATAAATAAAAATAAAACACATTCTTAGCTCTGGCCAGAGAGAAACAAGTGGTGTAGTTTGCCAGTGCCTGTCTTTTTTCTCTTCCCCCAAACATTCACCCAGTCATGTCTCATCTCACAAGATAGCTAACTAGACACTTTAAAAATATGTAAAGTGTTGATGGATGATAATGATTTAACATGTTTCCACTTCTTAAGAAACACCATGCTTTTACAAAAATACTCTTCAAAGGATTATCTGCAGATCAGTTTCTCAAAGCTTAAGGAAAATATGATTAGCAAAGAGCAAAAGTGTTATGCTGAGAAAATTGCTTGTAGGATGCATCTTACTAGAGAGTTTTGATATCGTCTTTGTTTTAATAAAGCAAGCCCAGGCAAAATCGGTCAGCCAAGGAAATGCATTTGAGACGACATGTGCAATCCCCACTGGCATTTTCTGCATCTGTGAAAAATCACACCCCAGAGAGATGAGCTTTTCCTTTATCCTCCAAAAGGAAAGGTTCTTAATACCCAGACAGTTCACTTCCCGATCTGGAGGAAGTTGTTTCAGCGTGAATTATCTTTTCAGCAGCAAACGTGAAAGTGCTGCCTCTGTTTAATGGCAAAGCACTGGCCTTTGGGTCCTATTTTCTTGTGAGATATTTGTGTGCTAGATACGGCATTTGATTTTTAAAAAGGCAGCAGTACTTTTGGTATTCATATGAATAGCACAGGCAAATGGAACCGTAAGTTTGAATGACTGCACTGCGCCGGTTGAGAATTCTATACTAGCCAGTGACTCCTTCCCCCAAATTATATTTTTAGTGTTTAGCAGCTGCGAGTTCCCAGAAATCTTCAAAGCAGGACCACTTATTCCACCCTGCAGGAGAGCGCTTAGCCGCTGCCAGTTTTAGGTGATCTGGTCTGGTCGGGGAGGCAGCGGGGTGCGTGGGAGAGGTGGGAGTTCAGATGCTACCAGGTGGGCCTGGCTCCACACTTACTTGTATGTGTCTGCCGTTGGCCAGTTCACTTGACCACTGAGCCTCAGTTTCCCCAGCCACAAAGTGGGGCTACTCTCAGGAAAGGGCCCTGTGGCCTGAGTGGTATGCGCTGCCTGGCTTTCCTCTCCTTCCCTGCCCTGTCTTTTGGTCACCTTAGCACGAGTGCCAGTGCCAGCTGCTGACTGAGCGGGTAGCATCTGCCTCAGACTCTCATTCTATTGATTAGGAAATGCTGTAAAAGAATTCACAGTGTATGATATCATAACAGTGCACTGAAACACACTAGTTTCCCCTTATCCAGAGTTTTGCTTTTCGCCATTTCAGTTATCCACAGTCTGAAAATATTAAATGAAAAATTCCAGAAATAAACCGTTCACGAGTTTTAAATCACATGCCATTCTGTGTAGTGTGACAAAACCCCACACTGCATGCTCCATCCTGCATGGAACTTGACTCATCCCTTCGTCCAGTGGATCCACGCTGCGTAAGCCACCCGCCCGTGAATCACCTCGCAGCTGCATCAGCGATCAGATCGGCTGTCGCGGTGTCACAGGCTGGTGCTCATGTCACCCTTATTTGACTTCAGCATGGCCCCAAAGCACAAGAGCAGTGATGCTGGCATCTTGTTATAATTGTTCTATTTTATTATTGGCTATTGTTGTTCATCTCTTACTGTGCCTGAGTTACTAATTAAGCTTTATCACAGGTGTGTGTGTGTACAGGATGAAAACATAGCGTATATAGGGTTCAGAACAAGCTGTGGTTTCAGGCATCCTCTTGGGGTCTTGGAATGTGTCCCCCATGCATAAGGGGAGACTGCTGCAAGTGAATCTCCTGCCAAAAAAGTTGACAGTCCTACCAGAATACCCAGTGCTAAGAACACGACTTGCAGCAGTTTTATGAGCTCTTCTTGCAAGTGGGGTCTTAGAATAAGACGCTCAGTGCCCAGGCCTGGCTGATCACTGATGCATGGCAGAGACCAAAGAAAACAGCAGGTGTTTGAGGCAGAGGTCAGAGGACAGCAGGAAGTCCCAACGGGGCAGGCCAGTGCGAATCTTGGGAAGAAGAAACAGAGTAAGCCCCAATCCCCGAGTCAAGAACCATCAGCCAGACATGCATTTGGAGACACAGTCACCAAAGGCCAAGGGGTGGCTGGGGTCTAGGACAGTGGCAGGAGGTGGAAGGTAGCAGGGAAAAGTGAGGGGAGACACAGCCCCAATACCTAGTGGGGACCGAGCAGCCCGCCACCCAGTGCCAGGCCAGCAGCCAGGCAGGGGCTGAACAGGGGGGGCGGGAGGAGGAGAACACAGCACAGCAGGCCGTGTTTCTGGCTCCTTCTGTCCCTGCACCAGAACCTGCTCCTCCCACTGACAGCCCACAGATCCATAACAGGGGGCTTTCAACCAGAAACCACATGTGCTAAGGAACAACAAAAAAATAGCGTTTGTCTGCCCACTAGGACGGCACCCCGTGTTTTTATAGCCTCAATTGCTTGGGACTTAGTTTAACAAAGGATTTCTGGACTGCTTCATAACTGCTTGTTGACAGGATTAGCAAATGAATGAGTGCTCTCATCCCTGCTTAGAAACCCTTCCTCTGTGGTTGGTGACAGGGCGTTCAGAGCTGAACAAGGCCAGGAAGCCCTGGGGACATGGAATTCCACACACACGTCCTTGGAGTTCCCTGCAGAGGCGGAGACTGCAGCCGGTGGGGAGGAGAGGAGGTGGCCTGAGCTTGGGCTGAGCCATCTGAGGGCAGGCGTGCCTATCCCCTCCACTGCCAGCCACACAGGCATTTCCCTTGGGAATGCTCTGACTGCCCCACTCTATTCCCTGGGGTGTTTGCATACACCTGCCTGCAGTGCTCACCTGAGCGCGCACACCTGTCTGCTACAGGGGACAGACTTTCTTCCTTCCCTTCCCCTGTCTCCTGGAACCCAGGCCCCCGCCTTGCCTTTCTCACTGGAGAACTGAACTGTCTCCTGGAGCGACACCTTTGCCAGATGCTCCTCCCCAGCTTCTCCCTCCCTGCCCACCCTCTTGCCTTAAGAAGTCCTTCATCCCTCTACTTCCTTTAAAGCTCTCAACTATAACTCTCACGTGTTGAGCACATTGTCTGTTTTTACTTCTCATCAGATTCTCACTGTGGTCCTTTTAGGTCCTATCAGAGTAGAGTCCTAGGCCCAGTGTACTGATGGAGAAGCTGAGTCACAGATGGCAGGATGACCGCAGGGGGCGGCAGGACTTCTGGTTAGTGTGCCTTCCCTAAGGCGGGGGCCTGTGTTAGTCTGTGCTCGGCTGCTGTCACAGAATACCACACACTGGGATATTTACAAACAGTGGAAGTTTATGTGGCTCACTGGATTGGAGGCTGGGAAGTCCAAGAGAGGGTGCTGGCATCTGGCAAGGTCCCTTGTGCTGCATCATCAAGGGTAGACAGGCAACTGAGTACGAGAAAGGAGATTGGGCCAAACACGTTCTTTTTATCAGGAGCCCGCTCCCACGGTAGCTGACCCACGCTTGCAGTAACAGCATTCATCACCTCTTAAAAGTCCCACCTCTCAACACTGTTACAATGGCAGTTCAGTTCCAACAAGACTTTTGGAGGAGACATTCAGACCATGGCAGGGCCCGTGTTACCACCCATCAATGGTTCTCGTGCCATTTAACCCAGATAGAAAATGTGGGGTTTGGGCTGAAACTTGAAATATCTGGGGATCTTATCTCCAGACTGCTGGAAAGTTTGTCTTCAAGAGCAGAAGGTAAGAATAGAGATAGGTCCACCCCTCCACTCTCTTGCCCTCCTTTCTAATGACAATTAGAAATTTGGGGGTCACATGTATAAAGTAATATGACAAAGGAAGCTTGAGGATTGTTATCACCAGCTCCATATTTTTTGTTGTGGTAAAATACACATAATTCAAAATTTACTGTCTGTATTAGTCCCTTTCTGTTGCTTATAGCAAAATACATGGAGCTGGGTAATGTATAAAGAAACAATGTTTATTGCTTATCGTTTCAGACGGTGGGAAGTCCAAAGTCTAGGGGACACCTTTGGTGATGCAGGGTGTCACACTGTGAGGAAGGCAGGAGCGGAGAGAGAGACTCTCCTGTGCTCTCCTCTTAAAGCTTTCAGAACCACACCCATGGCCACCATGAAACCATCAACTTAATCACCTCTTCAAGGCCCCATCTTTCAATTACCATAATAGGATTTCTCACCTTCGACAGTGACATTGGGGATCAAGCTTCTGATATGTAAAACTTGGGGGACACAATCCATATCACCATCTTAAAGCAGATACTTGAGTAGCTTGAAGTCCATTCACAGCATTGTGCAACCATCACCATAACCTACTCCTAGAACTTCTCATCACCCCAAATGGAAACCCTGTACCCGTTAGCAGTCACTCCCCACTAACCCCTCCACCCAGTCCTAGCAACCGCCAATCTGCTTTTGGTCTCTGTGGATTTGCCTGTCTGGACATTTCATGTAAGTGGAATCATGTAATAAGTAGCCTTTTGTGTCTCATTTCTGCACTTAGTGTAATGTCTTCAAGGTCCATCCCTGTGGTAGCTTGTGTCAGTACTTCTTTCCTCCTTACGGCTGAGTCGTGTTCCATCATGTGGATACACCACGTTGTGTGTATCCACTCACCCGTCGATGGATATGCAGGTTGTTTCCTCCTTTCGGCTGTTGTGAATAATGGTGCTATGAACTTGTGTGTACGAGGTTTTGTTGGAGCCTCTGTTTTCAGTTATTTGGGATGTATACCTAGGAGTGTGACTGAGGGGAAGGAGAAGAGGTCAGAGAAGCCCCAGGAACACAGGCCATCTCGAGGGAACCTTGCTGGCCATTGTGAAACCCTGGCTTTTCTTCTGAAGGGAACGGGAAATCATTGGAGAGTAGACACATGGCCAGATGTGATGTACGTTTCAGTGGATTATCTGGCCGCTGTGTTGAGTGTTCACTGAAGGGGAGGGAGGGTAAGCAGAAGCCAGTCAGGAGGACACTGCTGTCACCCAGGCAATTTGACAACATCGTGGCACTGACTGGATGGTGGCAGAGAAGGTGCTGAGAGGTCATCTGATTCTAGATATATTTGGGGGTGGAGCCATGAGGATTTTCTGGCTGATTGGCACCAAGACCCACACCAAGGTTTTCTACCCCAGCATTTGGAAGAACGGAGTTGATGTTGCCTAAGACAGGAAAGACTGCGGGTGGAGCAGGGTTGAGTGGGGAGGGGTTGCTGGGGGGGGGGCTCTGAGTAGCGGCAGGACATGGGATCTCCCACTCAGGCAGAGCTTAGCTGAGCAAGTGGACAGGACATTTGTTGCAGAAGGCAGGTGCGGATACTAGCAGGTGGGTTAATGTAGAGTTATGCACATCTCGTTAGAAGTGTGCTACTTTCCTAGGGAAGGAGAAAGCAAGGTCCTCAGTTGAGGGTGAGGAAGGAGGAGGAGGTTTGGGAGGTCTGAGAAGGGAGGAGATGTGGGAGCTTTCACAGGAAGGAGAGAGGGGGTACCTTGGGCCCCTTAGAGACTCATGGCCCTGAATTTAAACTGAAATCAGCCCATGTGTTCATGTTTCTCTACTATGACCAGCTGTGCATTGTGGGTGTGGAGCAGGGGGAGCATTGAGCTGATCAGCACTGGACTTGGCCATCTAACACCAGCAGAGTGAGAAGGGGACACCAGGGTGACAGCACCTGCCATGGTTTGAAGCTGGGAAGTCCACTGTCAAGGTGGTAGGACCATGGATTGGGGGGCCCAGTGGGATAGAAGAAGGGTGGATTTGGGGTACATAGAACATGAGCTGGAAAGATCAGGGATGGCAATCAGAGAGTTGTCTTATGGGTACAGAATACAGATGACTTTTTGTTTTCTCATATTTTTCGAGGTATTTGTTTTTTTTTTTATAAGGAATACGTATTCTTTTTTGGTGACATAATTATTTTTCAAAGAGAAAGAAATGTGTTTTGAAGGGTGGATAGGATTGGGATAGACGGAGGTGGAGGATGTTTCAGGAAAAGGAAGTACAAAGTTGGTGTGTATTTCATGAACAATGAATGCTCCAGTATGGCTGGGCCAATCAGGTCTATAGGGTTCATGGCTGGAAGGAATGGAGACAGGAATGCCCCCAGAGGAATCTGCACTTCATTTGGAAGAGACTAGGGAGCCACTGAAGTGTTTTGAGGAGGGAAGATATCCAGGACACAGATGGGCCTTGGTCACCTGTCAACGGAGGAGGCATTGAAACTGAGCAAGCTTCCCCCCCTCTCGGTGGAAGCTCCTGGGGCTGCCACCCTCTCCTCCGCATCTCCCTCTTCCTCCACCCATCCTCTCTCAGCTGGGACTGATGTGTTCATTGTGTGTATTTTGTGTAACAGCAACAATAAAAGGCATTATTTTTAATTTCTGTTCTTCTCCTCTGTAGTGGAGCTATTATTAGGCTTTGGCAGATCCCTTAACATGAGGGTCATTTTTGGATGATTTTGGATTGAAACATTTGCACTAATGGTGGTCATCGCACTTGAGTGTGAAGAATGAGGCTGTAGGCTCACGTTCCAGGACCTCATCAGCCCAAAGTACCATCGACCACGGCCCACACAGCTGGCAGGTGGCCAGGACACCTCAGAGGAGAAGTGGGGCCATGCTTTGCTCTTGATTCACTCATGTGAGGACAAGGCTGGCTAACCTGTCACCGGCGTGGCAGTGGCAGATGGGGCAGGTGATGGCTTCCTGTGGGAGGACTGATTCTCCCCGGGCATGCAAGGCTGGCTGCCCATTGCAGTGCAGTCGAGTAGTTCTAGAATTCAGAGCAGTCGCCCACTGCACTTGCCAGCAGCACTGGCCGGCCCAGCCATGGATGAGGATATGTCTTTGAATCATTTAGTCTCCACGACATCCACCAGTTAGATCTCAGCTGCCTGCCCGGGCCTTGCCTGCTTCCAGCCCTGTGGGGAAGGCCCCAGAGCCCTGGCATCTGCAGGGATGTGGCCTTCTGCTTCTGCTTCAACGGAGGACTGCTGCCTCCCGGGGGCCATGGCCAGCCCCTCCTTTCCACATGCTCTTCTTGACACTGGTGGATTTTGACCGTGACCCTCAGGAAACCTCTCCCGTGACACCAGCAGCAATCATCATCATGCATTTATTTGGTCCACGTCTGCTGCATCTGGAGCAGCCTCCTGCCCCTTCGTGCTCGGGTTCTGACGGCCCACCCAGGTGCAGACAGAGGCCTCCTGGGGGCCCTTGTGCCAGTCTGGGCAGCTGTCCTGCCCTGGCCTTGTCTTAATGAAGGGGCACTGAGAGACCTCGCAGTTCTGTTGTGAGAAATGCCAGGACTTCTGATGTGGAGGCTGGTGGGCTGTGCCACACAGAGCTGTTTCCAGCAGAGAGGGGCCAAGTCACACTATGAAGGCTTCTCTCTGTACCACCCACAACCGAAAACTATCCTCCAGAGAGAACCAAGTTGTATTAAAATATCAGGCTGCTTGGCAGGGAGAGAAGTTATCCAAAGGGCAATCTGAGAGGGCTCTGGAAGGAAGAAGGCAGTGAAGGCGGTGAGCTCTGGATCACTCCCCACTGCTGACCCCCTTCCTCTCCAGCACCTCCCCTTCCTCTCCCTTCTCCATCTTTCCTCCCTCCCTCCCTCCCTTTCAGCCCCAGCCAGAGCACATTCCCTGCTGTCCAGTTGGTTCCCAAGGCACCGTGGAACCCTTCCTCACAGGGGTCATCACCCAGACCTGAATGAGTTATGCGCATTTACTTATTCAGCAGTATCTAGCAAGTGCCTGCCCTGTGTCAGGCAAGGCACGTGCTCTTGGGAATATGGGAAATTACAGGGACCACATCTCTGCTCCCAGGGAGGGACCTGGCAGTCCTCTTGGGGAGGAGCTCCCTAGGACAGTTATGCTGGTATAAACACAATGCCAGAGTCCCATCTCTGTAAATGGAATTCTGTGGTTCTGGGATGGACCCAGGAATCTGCATTTTCTAAGGAGCCATCTGGGCGATGCTGCCACAGCTGAGCCCTAGACCAGTCTCTGGGGCTCCTGAGGCTGTGCCCAAAGCCACTGCCTCGGAGTGTTTGTTGCATGACTGTTCCCTGTGATGTCCTCTGTCCTACCTGCCTTGGAGGGTTTAGAAAGCAGAGAGTCTTGGGGGCAGGTGTTAGTTACATACACTTGTCAGTGGTGGACATTTTCAGACTCTGAGCACAGGCTTTTGGGAAGGTCATTCTAACTCATCAGAACCTCGTGATGTGCTCACAGCTGCTCCCTAGAAAATGGAGGTGACAACAGTGCACAGGGCTGTCTCCTGCCCCTCGTCTTCTGCAGACTCCAGCATGCCCAGGGATGCTCGTTACATCCAGGCATGGGTGTCACTGACGTGTCCATAATTCGGGTGGACCTGGCTTTAGCTCTCACAGAGTGATTCTTCCCGCTTCCCGGCAGTTTGCCTCTTCTGGCTGTGTGATAAAGCCTTCTTTTTCCTGCCCTGGATCATAAGTAGGAGGAGATAGCATGTGGCATTGTCCCCATTTGGTTACAAAGAACCGAACGCATCTAACACCATTTAAGTTGAGGATGGCTGACCGCAGATACCGGGGCAGAGGGCAGAGCCAGGCCTCTTAGTGATGGGAAGCCAGGTCACTGGACAGCCACTCCCTTTGCACCTCCCTCTGCTCCATCCTCCATGGGCACAAGGCCCAGCATGGCGGTGGCCTGAGTCCCACCAGTGCGTTAGACTGCCTCGTCGAGCTCCCAGCTCTGTGTGGATTCCAAGCTTCAGGGGACACATAATTTGATTAACCTGGTTTAGGATCAGAGCTCATTTCTGGTTCAGTTGACTGAGGCCAGGAGATGGGCTCATATCATACTGTTCCAGTTCAGCAGTCAGGGTGTTTCTCTAAGAGGGGCCAAGGGTTGGGCAGAAATAACTAACAAGGAAGCCTCTGCTGTCCCAGGGGGAGCTAAGGGCGGCACAGCTGCACCAGCAGATGGCAGTGTCCCGCGCACAGCCATGATTGACGTGGGATTTCTGGAAAACATGGAGGAGCCTTGCTGTGAGGGGGCAAAGGCACATCATTTTTTGAGCTCCCGCTCTGAGTGTGAGCACATTCCATATCTCCTCTTGTCTAATCCACACAGCAACACTCCGTAGAGACTTAACTGGGATCAGAATGCTTCTGATTAATATAACACAATTGCACATTTCAGCAGCAGTGCCAGCATTCGACTCTGAACATGTGTTTCACCCACGTGCCCATGGCTGGTCACCACGTGGGTACCAAGAGGGGTTCCGTGGAGTCAAAAATCTGGACAGCAAGGTCAAAGTCCAGTCAGAAATCAGAATGAGCAGCTGAGAGTGTGAGATGATGGTCCACACTTTTCCAAAAAATTCCACGTAATAGCTTCCTAGTCGCCTCCTGTGTGAGACGTCTCTTTGGCCCAGGAAAGCATCTTAACGGTATTTCTGGCCTTTGGCAGTGTGGAAGTTTGCCAGCTCCTCCACAAAGCCTTTTCTGAAGGGTGCAGTAAAGCAGAGGGCTAAAATCCAGGGCTTTGAAGTTAGGTGCTGAGTTTCATCCTGTGACTCAACGGGTCACTTAACCTCCTGTCACATGGAGATGGTTCTGCCTCCTTCACAGGGTGGTGCAGGTGTTCACCTGTGGCAGGGCATGGAAAGGGCTTTGCACCTCATGCTTCAGATGATCATTGCTGGATACATGGTTGCAACAATAGCAATCATATTGTTATGTTCACTCTCAGTTGTTTGAATGAGGGATGAGTGTCTGTGTTTCTCAACCCCTGCTGCAGAATGCCTTAGGCATGGTAGATGCTGAGAAAATACCTGCCGAGTGAATTTGTTTCACAAGGGTGCCTATGAAGTCTGCAAATAGAGGCAAAAAGACATAATAAATGGTTTACTGATGCTTACTACAGTAGACTGCGTAACGTGAGTATAGTACAGTACGACATGTGATACGTACCAGTGTGTTGCCCTCATTAGCAGTGCAGAGTTCCACGCATCCTGCAGAATTGCAGTGAGTGGGGGCATTCACACAGCATACGTGTATGATGTCGCCTGACAGGGTTTCTGTCTCTGATCTTCATCGAGTCAACTTGGGCTGTCAACCTACCCCAGAAGAAACAATCAAGGGGATCAGTACATACAAAAATAAAATATTATTTTTTCCAAGACTTTACGGTCACCCCATAGATGCTCTTTGCATCTCTCCCGCTCAGCACCCTGTCTGTGGGCTGAGGTGACTCTCTGTCACTTATCACTGATATCCCTGGGTACTGGTAGTTTCCTGCCTAGTCGTCTCCCTTCTCTAGAGACCCACACCCTGATCCACTTCCTCCTACCCCGGCATGGAGATGGGGTGTCTTGCCTCTGACCTTCCCTCTCCAGTCTCCCGGTGGAGCAGCCGGCTTGCCAGGTCTCTTCTCCTTCCCAGGGAAGGGAGCAGATGCCCCTTGCTCCTCACCACTGAGCTTCTTTGAGGCTGCCCCTGGATCCCATCCTGTCACTCAGCTGTGCCCCTAGTGCAGGGACAGTTACTCCCTGTTCAGGCAGACACCGTGTGGGGCGTGAGAACAGTTCCCATTCAGACAACAGAGAAGCCCAGTTACCCTGGGTGCCTTGGGTGCCCCAGAAGTTGTGACACTAACAGGCAGCCTTATGGGGGGGTGACTCAGGGACTCAGGGGAGTGACTTGACTTTCTGTGCTGGGCCAGCGCCTGTCTCGCGGGCAGCTGCTACACCAGGGCTTCTGGGGCTGGTGCCTCCATGATCTTAGCTTCTTGCTGTCTCCCGCAGGACGCCAGCCATGATCGGCTGCTCCTTCGTGGTCAACAGGAAGTTCTTCGGTGAAATTGGTCTTCTGGACCCAGGGATGGATGTGTACGGAGGAGAAAACATCGAACTTGGAATCAAGGTTTGTGACACAGTGTCCCTTCCTCCTTATTTGCTCTTGCTGCGAGCAGAGCTGTTTGGCCATCCTCAAGGGGAATGTGAAGCTTCTTGTAGCTGATGAATGACAGGTTGACTTGCCCCACCCCTACTCTGGGGAGGACGTCCTAGCAGGGTTGTCACCCCTCCTTCCACGGGGGACTCCTGGGCTGTCCTCTGCAGGGGTTGATTTGTTTCCCACTTGGGTGACCCACTCTGGACGTTGGTTCCTGCTCCTGTCCAGGGTTGTCCTTTCCTTATGTTTTTCTTAAAATTAAGTGATCTTCTTAAATTACCCTTTCCATCCTATGTGTTTTGGCAGTTCATGTACATCACAGAACCATAGATGCCAGAGGAGGAAAGCGCCAGGTTCTGGGACCCTCTCTTTTCTCAGAAGTGCTTCTAGGAGAGCGTGATGCAGGAGGAGACCGGGAGGGGACCAGGAGGGAGCAGAGTGTGCCCATTGCTGGGCCCCAGCCAGGATCAACTCCACTGTCAGAGATGCTATCTGCTGGGCTCTGCTTAAGATTTTGTTCAAAGAAAGAATTCCACTGGAAAAAAATAAAAGTTAGAAACCATTGGTGCATTCCAACCTCTTCGTTTTAGAGTTAAGATGAATGAATCCCAGTGAAAGACAGGGGTAGGAGGGACTCCCTAAGTATCCGCTGACAAAGGTTCTCTGCTTGAACAAACTTCAGTCAGGCTCTTGAACCTTCTCCTAACCCATTTATACACTTCCTGTAAAATCCAGTCTTAGTAAGACCTTAAGTCAGTTTAGCAAAAACCTCCCACCCTTCATATCTGATCAAGTTTCTTATCCTCCATCATTTCCTAGGTGATGTCTGATCACCTGGCCTATCTTCAGCAAGAATCCTGTTAAGTCAGTTTAGCCAGAATCCCCCTTACCCCTGATGTTTCCTCTTAGCAATTTCCCATTCACCAACCCCCACCCTGCTCCTTGGCTATGAATTCTAACTCGCCAACGCTGTACTTAAGAGTTGAGCCCAGTCTCTCTCCCCACTGCAAAATCCCATCACAGTTGTCCCTACACTTATCACAATGGTCCTGAATAAAGTCTGCCTATAACATGCTTTAACAAGTGTCACTGAATAATTTTTTCTTTAACACTGGTAACTACTGAACAGGGGACTTGCTTCTCCAAGCTGGTGCATCTTCTACTACACTGTGAAGATGCTGGGGAAGCCAGACTGGGGTCTCTGTGTCTGCTGCCTCCTGTCCTGAACCTTTGCATACTTGGGCCCTGGGAAAGAAGGCTTGTTAGTAACAACTCAGGACACAGTTGTAAGATTTACAGTTTTTTAAATTTCTTCTGCCATCCTGTGCTGCATACTCATTTTTATTCTACCTAGGCAGTTACCCAGTGCAGGACCCCTACCCCCAATCAAAGCCTGCTCTCTGCAGCTGATTTCACTGGTTTATTCCCATCTGCTTGTCTGGAGCAAAGGCAAAATGTCCACAAAACTGAGAAGGTATCTTGAGACTGAAAAACAAAATAGGCAATTCCACGCAGTAAAGTGAAGGATTTTATTAAAGGGTAACTTACATACAGGATGAAGGATTGGGCAGACAACAACTCAGAGGCAGCACAAAGTTTCTCTGCACCACCTCCTGGTCGAGCTCAGGTTTATATAGGCAGTTCACACAAAGCAGTGGGAAAAGCCAAAAGAAAGTTACTAATGAAAATACAAGCTAACGTAACTAGCTCCAAATGTTGGTGCAGGTGGCCAGGCTGGCCTATTACCCACACTGGTACTTAATCATTCCTTCTTTACAGTCAACAGGTTGTTTCTGTCTGTTGTTCTATCTCACCCCTAGCTACTGTATAACTTTTATGGGCAAAGCTCTCACAAAGGACATAGGAAGTGGTAAGCGTTCAAGATGGAGTGAGCTATGCTCACAGTTCCACACTGCTGAATGCCTTTAAGATACCCCAGCAGCCCCTCATCTACATGTGAGCTCTCTTTGTGGAATAAAGGCTTTGCGCCCTTATGTAATCAACGTCCAAGCTGCATGAGTGAAGGGGATGCTGGGAACCTTCCCTACATCCTAAAATCACTCCGTTGTGACAACTGCACACTCTTCTTCCTGTGCTTTCAATTCCAGGCTGGGTTCTTTCCTCAGTGGAATATGCATAGAATTTGTAAAGCCCTTGGTCATAGCTAATATATGTGTCATTCATCCTCTTCGAATTTAATTGAAGGAAAGATCTGGACCCAGCATGTTGATCCTTGACCTGCAACTTCAATGTCAGCCCTGCCCCCATCTTCTTGTTCCTGCTTGAGCCTTTCTGCTTCATTTTTCCTTAGCACTCATCAACCCCTAGCATACCACAGAATTTACTTATTTCTTATGTGTATTGCTTTTCTCTTTCTTCTCACTAGATTGCAAGCTCTGTGGGGCACAGTTGTGTCTTATTCACCTTTGTATCCCAAGCGGGCAGAACCATGCTTGAACTGTGGTTCAGTAGGTATTTGTTAGATGACTGAATGAAAACCTGGGGAACCTAACATGAGCAGAAGTGTGGAGTGGGGGAGACGAGCCAGATTGGAACACATGGAAGGTTAAATGGGAGGTGAGAATCTACAAGTCCAAATAACTGTTCCAGGTACTTACCTGTGAGAAGAAGTTGCTGAAGGAAGCCCTGTATGGAGAGAGTTGAGCTTTTATGTTTGTTTAACTTTATTTTGAAGACAAGAGATTTAAATATCTCTATGCTACGAGAAGGGAGCCGGTGAAGGATAGAACAGCAGAGAAGAGGGCAGGGCAGTGGATGAGGGCCTGTCCCTGTGGAGATGAAGCCAGGTGTGGGACCATCAGGGCCAAGAGGGACCCTCCCAGGTTGGTGGCTGCTGCAGGCTGTGTTCAGGGGACCACAGAGGCTGTGACAGCAGAACTCATTGTTAAGGCTCTCTGGGGAGATGTTCATCTCCACACTCACAGAGGCGTTTGCTTCCCCCCACCCCCTGACTTGTGGATTTATTTTGTAACTGTTTCGAGACATTATTGACATAAACAATTTGTATATATTTAAGGTGGACAACATTGTTTTCAAATACATATACATTGTGAAATAAGCCTCAATCAAGCTAGTTAATAATCATTCAATCATTACCTTTACCTGGTTATGGGGTGAGGGGGTGGGGTGTGAGAAGATTTAAGATCTATGCCCCTAGCATATTAAAAGTGTACAATACAGTACAGAATTGTGAGGTATCATCATCACAGACCTTCAGAAAGGTCTCCCATTGCTTTGCAGTGACCCAGTAGGAAAGGTCGGAGTGCAAGGTTCTGCCAGGCTCGGCGGTGATGGTGACATCTGCCTGGAAGGCAGGACTGTGTGGCTGTTCACCATCCCTAAACCCTGATGGAGGCACAGCCCTGTGCCCCAGGCCCTGCACCTCCACCTGCACCCCACCTCTCCCCACACTCCTGGTTGCCAGGCCAGACTGAGTGGGCCCTGCAGAGTGGAGTCTGTCCCTAGGCAGTTGCTCTCTGGCTTTGTCTTCTCAGTGACAAGGGGGCTCCTACTGCTCACTCGTCTTTATCAGATGGATCTGGATGTGGAAGTCACCCTCACGTGCAACCTCCTGCCTCTTACTGCACTCCCAGCACAGCCAGCATCTTGCTAGGTGGGAATGATTTTGCCTTTTACTTCCCATAGTCCACAGCGTCCTGCAGGCTGTGAGCTGACTCCCGACAGCCTTGCCTCTCTGCCAGTTTTTAAAGTGAGAGTTGAGCGCTGTTGGTTCTGTAAAGGCCAAGGCCTGGGCTCAGGTTCTATACAGTTTCCTGTGGCTCCCATCATGCGATCCTCAACCAGCAGCATCAGCATCACCTGGGTACTTGTTACAAATGCAAATTCTCGAGCCCCATCTCAGAACTGCTGAATCAGGAACCCTGGGGTGGGATCCAGCTACCTGTGTTTAACAAGCCCTGCACGTGATTCTGTTATGTGCCCAGGTTGGTGAGCCACTGGTCTACACCTGAGCTTAGCCAGCTCCCAGGAAAGCACATGCCTCCATCAGAAGGGAGCCCAGGCAAGTGCCCCCCTTCCCAGTCCCTCTTCCAGGTGCCCCTCCATGGCCGCCCTGGCCCACAGTGAGTCTTTTCTCCTAGCTCCAGCCTGCGCAGCCAGGCACCAGCATCTGCCTCCCCGTAATTTCATGTGCAGGTATCTCAACCAGTTGACTGCAAGGTTCCTAACGACAGGGCTCCCTTTTCAATAAAATAATGTATGTGAAGTGCTTTGTTTTACAGACTATATTCCATCTTCTTTAATTTTGTGTTATTTTATACTGCTTAGAGCACACATTAGTTGAATAATGAATGCATTTCTAAGAAATCTATCCACTGGAAAAAAAATCAGCCTATGTAAATATATCTGCACACATATACATGTATATAATTTTTATGTAGTGTACACACATACATTTACATATACTGATTTACCTATGAGAAATAACACAAGGCCCTATGCTTTAATGAAATGGAAAAATTTTAATATTAGAACACTTTCATTAGAAATACGTCCATCTGTGATCATTCTAACTATTCTCTGAAATTTTTTGTTACTTTTTGATTTCATCCTCAGTAAGTAGAGGCAGCACAAGGACAGAAAGTCTTACTGTGGTTCAGGAACATAAATCTCAGAGTCGACTCTAGGGTTGTTGCTCGGGTGCAAGGCAGCTTGTCTGTGACCAAAGCAATCAACACAGTGAAAGGAACAATGCTCTCCAGCACTGAGGAAACAAATGAGGTTGGAAATGGAAAGCTCTCATCTCAGTACCATTAACCAGAAACTATTAACAAGGCGTATTATAGTAACATGTCTAAATGTCAAGAGAAAAAAAATTCTCCAAAGAGAGAACAGATATGTTACTTGTAAATGATGCAAAATCAGATGGCTTCAGATTTCTCCAGTATATCAGTCAACTTGAGAGGAAAAGGTATCGTCGTCTTCTGAGCCCTTGTATAAAAGGTGGCTCCCAAGACTGCTGAATCCTGCCGGGCAGCCATTCCTACATGGAGACAGTGGAAAGACATTTCCAGATTCTCAAACTATCAGAAAATGGCTTAGCTAAATCAGGAGCCCCAAGGACTGAATAAAAGGCACACATTCTTGTGTGTGACATTGTTGCTGAAATATGTGTGAGACCCTAGGGAGGTGGGCGGTAAGAGGGTTTGGAGATGCACAGGTGTGATAACCTTCCTGCCTGGCACAGCCCAGCCCAGGGCCTGTCCATGGTGCAGCCTTTGTAGGAGACCTGCTTGTGGGTCCCTTAGGTGCCACAGCAGTCTGCAGTACAGGAGTCAGACACTGGCTTGGCCACATTATGGTAAACGACAGGCAAAGGGTGGGCACATTTTAATTTGCACGGGGTAAAAATGATGTTCTTAAAAAGCAGAGTTTAACCTGGAGGCCTCAATTGCTGGTTGCATGGTTCACCATGCCCTGAGCCACATCACATTGCTGAGGACCTGGGATGTCATTTTGATAACCCAGGGGGACTGAGGTTGGCACGTCTGCCATCTTTCCCAGCTCAGTCCATTCAGACTCAGGGCACTGAAGACCAGCAGCTCCCCACAGATTTGGGCCTCACGGTCCCTGAACACATGGGGATAACCTCGGCCATAGATTCAAGTGCTTGCCTCCTTCAGAGGGGTTATTTAGAAATTAGGGGCCATCTGGAGTTGCCGAAGCCCCAGGACCTCAACTGAACATGGAGTGGCCACTCACACGGGTCTCTTCGCCCATCTCTTCTTCTCAGCTTTGTCCCCCCACTTGTCCGCAGCTGGCTCAGACACACCCTGCTGACTGCCACCTGATATACACCCCAGCTGCCCTGCCGTGGCTTTAGCAGCCCTCATCCAGCATCCACGTCAACCGGGAGAGATCTCCCTGCCCTCCCCAAGACTCCTGCCATGGAGACCCCTGGTGTCCAGAAGTCTCTTGTGACCTTTGTCATCCATTTGGAACTCCTGGGCTCAAGTTTGCTACATCCTTTGAATGTTGTGATTTGGGTCATGGTCACTCCCGGAGGGAACCAGACCATTAGTGCTTTTTTATTTTTCTTAATCCTTAGACTGCATGAGTCTTTGGTTCTCCCTCCAGTGTTGGCATTGGCCATGGTTTGATTCAAGACATGGTCTGAAAAAGGTCCTCTTTGGCTGTGTGAATGTCTTTACGGTGCAGGGTTAGAGTATAATTGTGACAGAATTCAGAGCAAAGTTCCTGGTCTTGTCCAGTGTGGAGTAGGCTTTGAGGTGTCACAGACTGGTCTTTAATCGAGGTGCATGTGCTGGTCGGCAGTTCATGTGAACGTGTTTGCCGTGGAGACTTGTGCATGCCTTCTGCACTCTAGCAGGCACTTCTGCTAGAGATTCACATCTGTGCATGTGGTCTCCATCTTCATGAGATTTGTGTTCAGGCAGAGACACCATGCATTAAGCAAACAATGACCAATGTGATAGTGTTAAAGACAGGATGGGAGTGCTATGGTTGAGTAAAGCAGGGAATATGGCCTAGTCTGGGGAGGCGTGAGGGGCCTCCCTGAGAAAATGCTGTGTAGGACTATAAAGATGAGTCTAATTTAGATAGGCAGACGAGGAGGTGTGCAGGTAAGAGTATTCCAGGCAGAGAGCAAGGCATATGCCAAGGTTTGGAATTCCGAGGGGGCAGTGTGTTCTGGAGACTGCAGGGGATGGCTGGAGCAGAGAAAGGGGGAGGAAAACCTGCCAGAGGCCAAGGCAGCAGCAGCAGCAGCAGCAGCAGCAGCAATCTTGGCATGGCCTAGATTATGGAGGGTTTGTAAGCAAGGATATGGCTTTTTCTTAAGGACCACTGGACATTTTTGATAGCCAGGCAGATAGGTAGGTAGATAATAGATAAATAGGTAGGTAGGTATGTAGGTAGATAGATAATAGAGATAGATGACAAATAGGTAGCAGATAGATGATAGGTAGATGATTGACAGATGGTTGGCAGATGATAGATTGTTGATAGATGACAGACAGACAGATAGGTAGGTAGATTCATGTACCCATAACCTTCCTCCTTTGAAGGGATTTAAGGGAAGTAAGGTGATCAGACTTTTTTAAAAAAAATTTTAAAAAAGATCGTTATGGCTGCCGTGTGGAAGATGGATTGTAAAGCTGAGTTCGCTCAGGAGGAAAGGCAGCGAGGGAGAGCTGGGGCTGGTTGGGACAGTGGGAAGGAAGCAGAAGGGACAAGCCCCGGGAATGGGCATGTGTCAGCGATGGAGGCCGTGGGTGGGAGAGGCCGGTGCTGTTGTCTGAGGTCAGGAGCACTCGCAGAGGTGGCGGGGGATGGTAGCCGGTGCCTTCTGCTTTAGGTAGTCTGCAGGCTCTGAACACTCCAGCCCATCCAGGAGGCACGTGATGTGTGGGGACGGAGCCAAGGGGAGGGGACCATGCCTGAGACAGACGTGGGCATCTCTGGCGTGTGGCTGCTGTTTGAAGTGGAGAGAAGAGGCTGCCTGGAGCAGGGAGAAGGGGAGTAGGCAGAAGCCCGGGATAGCCACGCTGCAGGCGGGAAGGAGCGGTGCAAGGGGATGGACAGGGACAAGGAGGGGCCTGGGCAAGAGAGCACCCAAGGGGGTGGTCGCCCCCAGGGGGTTTCTCCTAGCTAGAGGACTCTGGGAGGGAAGGTCTGAAGGTGGGGACACGAGAAGTCCCACTTTAGAAGAGCTGAGTTTGGGAGTAGTGTCCCCTGTGACCCAGCAGTGAGCTGTCAAGGGGACACAGGAGTAGGTGGGATCCCAGCCAAGAGAGGGACAAGGTGACTTGCGTTCCTCTCAGGGCATGGGCTGACCTGAGGAGCCAGGGCGTGGCACTTGCCAGCAGGTCCCAGCAGCTGGTTGCCATATTTGCTACACCTGGACAATTGAAGAGCTCATGCTTTTTTAAATTGAGGACTATGTATCTTTTTTTTTTCCTGAAATACTTTGGGAAAAGAACTTAGTTTTTCAAAATGTTTACAACATTCGTGTGCCTGCTCCGTACTCCGATTTCAGGCAAGTTCATGGGCTTCCTGGTTCCTCACTCACTCCCCACAGTGGTCACCTGTCTGCCTCCGAGGCACCTGCCAGGGAGAGAGGGGAGGCCCCATGACGCTGCTCGCTGGCTAGCCACATGCCTGAAAAAGGTGTCCTGCAGGGCACCTCCTCCTTCTAGTGCTCACCGTGACACAAGATGCCCAACTTCAGGGCAGAACAGAGTCTTATTGGACATGCAAAGAGCAGGAGAAAGCTAGTTAAATTTTTTTAAGTGTTATTTTATTTTTAATTGACACATAATAATTGGCTTCAGGAGGAAGTTAATTTAGACCGAGTCTCCGGCATTAGAGAGCAGGGCCATGTTGCTGTCTTCATCAAAGTGTATTGTCATCCTCTTAAAGAAGAGTAGCAGACTAACAAGACAGGTAAAAATCTGAAAGCACACATATGTGTGTGTGCACATGTGTGTGTACATGTGTGCATGGGTACCCCCCCCCAACCAACCCTTCCTCAAGAGACTGTCCCGAGGACAGCGAGGAATGTGATGTCAGTTGTAGAATGAAATGGCTTCCTTCCTCAGTTCCTAAATTTCTGTAGTGTTGGATTTTGTACAGGCTGGGAATTCCACCCTGAGTAGATGAGGGTTTAGATTATTTTGGTTTTTTCCCTTAAAGCAAATTTTCAGAAGGATTCAGTCATTACGTCCTATGTTAATTTCTTTTATTTTAATTCAGCATTATTATGGAAAATTTGAAACATACACTAAAATAGAACAGTGTAATGAATCCAAATGTACTAATCATTCAACTTCAACCAATTTCAACATTTTTCTTTTTTCTTTTTTTTTTCCAGTTACTACTGCTCCTTAGCTTTTTAAAAGCAAATCCCCAGACATCATCTTATTCTACCTATAAATACTTTAAGCACACTGCTAACACAGAAAGACTTTTTTTTAAAACATAGACTTGACGTAACATTCCACTTAGCAAAGTCCAGTACCCAGTCCATGTTTTCTCAAAAATATTTCTCAAAAGTCTGTCAGATTTTCTCAAAAAAAAATTTTTTATACCTGGTTTGTTCGAATAAGAATCCAAACAAGGTCCACATGTTTCGTTTGGTTGATATGTCTCTTAAGTATCTTTTAATCTGTAACATTTCCCCTCACATTTATTATCTTTGTGTCATTCATTTGTTGAAGAAACAAGTCATTTGCCCTATAAAATTTTGCACAATCTGGATTCGGCAGACTGATTCCTCTCGACGTCTTTAACATGTGCCTCTAATCTCCATTTTCTCTAAGCTGTAAGTACAGGTAGAGCCTGCCTTCCTCCCCACCCTCTTTCCTTCCTGCAAGAATACTTTAGCACTTCTCTAAACTTCCTATCACACGACGTCGGGAGATACACAATGTCCAGCTGTCTCACTTTGGGTGATGTTAAGATACAACACTGGGTTCGGGTGTTGTCACCCTGATTACTGCATTCCCCATCAACCTTTCAACCTACTGGTTTTATCAGCCACAGGTGATCACTGCCTGCAGTCATTCTTTCATTAGGGTCTATAAAATCGTGATTTTTAAATTCCACATTCCGTCTGCATTGATAAGCTGTAATTCTTCTATTAAAAAGAACGTTCCCTCCTCAACTCTTTGGATACTCTGAAATAGAGTTCAAACAAGAAAGGCAGGGTAAATGTTTGATTCCTTCTTTTTATTTAAACATTTTTGAATCGCGAGCTGGTGCCATAGCAACCTCCAGAGCTGACCAGTGAGGAGTTCTGGATTTTTTTCTCAGTAATATTATGGACTCGAGGTTTTTTTTTTTTTTTTTTTTAATTCTTTGTGTCTAAATCCATTGTAGTCATTATTCGTTTTCTCTCCATTCTGTATGTGTTTTTATTACAGCATAATTTAATACATAAAATGCACAGATGGTCAGTCTTCAATCTGAGTCTCGCAGTTATATGCACCCCTATACTCACCCCCCAAAACGTGATACTGGCCATTTCCAATCCTGGAGAAAGCCCCCTTTTCCCACTTCTCCCCACACCCCCTGCCCCAGGCAACCATTTTCTGATTTTTATCACCATAGATTAGTCATGTCTGTTCTAAAACTTCACGTCAGTGGAATTAGACCTTCCATACTCTATTGTATGAGGCTTCTTTCAACTGAAGTCATGTTTTGATTCTTCCGTGTTGTAGTTGTATGTATCAGCAACTCATTCCTTGTTATTGCTGAGACCTATCCCATGGTGTGGCTATATGGCAATTAGTTTATTCATTTTCCTGCTGAGGGATAGCTGGGTTGGTTCCAGTTTGGGACTATTAGGAGCATTCTTGTAAAAGTCTTTTCTGGACATATGTTTTCATTTCTCTTGGCTAAATACTTAGGAATTGAATAGCTGGAATATATGGAAGATGGATGTTTAACTTTTTAAGGAACTGCCAGCCAGGTCTCCCAAGTGTACTATTTCCTGCTCCTGCCAGTGCTGTATAAGAGTTTCATGTGTTCTGCATCTTTGGCAGTATTTTGTAGTGTCGGAATTTATTTTAACGAATCTAGTAGGCTTGACGTGGTACCTCAGTGTAGTTTTAATTTTGCATTTTCTTGGTGGCTGATGATATTGAACACCTTTTCTTGTGCTTATACATAATTTGTGTATCTTTTTTTGCCCATTTTTAAGCAGTGTTATTTTATGTTATTGTTGGTTTGTAGAGGTTCATTTCAAGTATTTTGATACAATTCCTTTTCAGACATATGTATCGTGAATATTTTTCTCCAGCCTGTGCCTCGTCTATTCATTTTCTTCTGTGTGTTCTTCTAGAAGCTTTACGGTTCTATCTTTCACATTTAGATCTATGATCCATAAAGGCCCTGAAGAAAACATAAGAGAATATCTTCAGTTAGGCAATACATTTTTGGATCAGACACAAAAAAGCACTAACAATTAAAGGAAAAGAAATAAAAGATAAATTGGAATTAAAATTTTAAATTTTAGTTCATCAAAACACACCATTAAAATATAGGCAAGCCACACACTGGGAAAAATATTCACAGCACCTATATCTGACAAAGGAATCTTACCCAGATTATAGATAACAAATCCTAAAAGTCAAGAGTAAAAAATGGCAAAATGTTTACACAGCTACTTTGCAGAGCTTCCTCGCTTTCTGGCACAATAAGAGGTTTTAGTCTCGTCTTCTATATTTCCTGCCTCAGACCTGGAATCAGCCATTTCTTCAAGGATCCCTGGTTCCTTCTAATGGGAAATGGTATTTAGTGACCAAAGTCTGGTCAGCAAGGATGCTCATTGCTACTAGATTGTCATTATTGTCATTATGTCTTTGCAATGAACTAAGCTAGACAATACTGTTTTTTTTTTTTTTTAAGAAAGAGAAATGTAAATAATTATTTCATCCTAATATCTCCAATTCAGCTTTGAGATTACAGGATTTTTATTTCTTTGATTTTATATTTACCTTTCACAGAAAGTCTTGGTTCTTATTGACACAGTTTCTTATTTATTGTAAGGTAAACAACACTGTATAAATAATTGTTTCAAAATAAGAAGGTCAGCTAACAAGTTGGCTGAATGAAGTTTAATATTTCTTTATGGTTTGTTTTGTCCTTGGGGTATATGTTACTAGGGATGTGTAATCAACACTCTATGTCTTGAAGTTATGTGAAGTGATTTCTCTCTGTGTGGTTATGCCACCTCCTTGCCATAGAATGTTAGACCTATATGGCAATGAGCAATCAAGTTTACTCTTGTTTTCTTTAAGCCAAGGTTACAGATCAGTTGACTAAATTCAATTGACCTAAGATTCAGCATTCTTTAGCAGTGCTGTGTAGTCATAGCAATGTGCACCAAACATTCTCCATTTTTAGGCTGATTTCTGCCCTGCACCATCTCGGGCTTTCGATTCTATAAAGCCTCACAACCCATAGAGCCAGAGAAGCTGCAGGTCCGGACTTCTGCTTAACAGGGATTTGTTTTGTGTGTGAATCTGTCCCAGTCAGTCCACCTTCACTGTGTCTGAGCTCGTTTGTCTGATTATCTGGAAGCTCTCTAATTATTATTTGTAATATTGCTGGAGCATTGGGGGGAAAAATCCAAGAACAATCAAGAATAAAATTTTAAAAAACACCCTCTACCCTCCACTCTCAAAAATCTTCTTATTGTCAAAACTAAATTAAATCCTTGCACACCACAGCTGAACCAGAGAAGAGGAATAGCCCATATAGAGGTAAAGACAGGACCCCTAAAATTCTGAAAGTGTGAAGAGTTTCAAGAAGCCCCCACACTGTCCTCAGCAAGCTGAGGTGGCAGAGGAGAGAAGGGACGGCAGGGAGGAGCCTACAGGCTACGCCTTCTGTGTGTCCTGCATTGAGAAGCACTTTTTTGCAGCATGGTCTATATTCAGAGTACTTACTCAAGAAGGCAAGCAAGGAGATGCTCGGATTGAGAAGGGTTCCCACAAATGTCATTCCATTTAAATCTGATCAACACAGCACTTAAGAGTAATACCTGCTGTTGAATGGCACTGACATCATACCAGACACCATGCTAAGCGCTTTACAGACATTATATTATTCAGTGCTCACAAGAATCCTGTGAATTAGTCTTTATTGATCCCATTTTACAGATGATGATACTTGGATTGACAGAAGCCAAGTACTTTGTTCCAGGTCTTACAGCTAAAAAATAGAAGAGCCAGAACTCAGCCCAAATGTAGCTGACTCTGAAGTTCTATGAGGCTTCCCACCTATTGCTTAGAATATTTATTAATGGAGAGCACCTCACCCCTCTACCACCTGGAAAACTATGACAGCACTGCAGATGCACAGTGATACAATTGTAGAGCAGGTGCTCAGGGTGTCGCTTGTATATAATACGTATCATAAAACAATTTTATTTGTAGTAGATACGATGTTCGTAGTCCTTATGTAGGCACATGGATAGATACCATGCCCATTCATATATTTCATGTAATACACTATCTCGTATATAGAGAAATGTAGTTATGTAATAAACAAAGTATGTTTGAAACAGCATGAAATTGGATTTCCTCATCCGTAAATTGAGTTATATTTATGTCTAAGTTATAGTTCAAGAAACAGAACTGTAGTGTTGATATTTTTATAAATGGTGTCTAATATATTTCTATTAGGGGGAGATATATTTGCCGTGCTGAAATGTATTATCATAATAGCCAAACCGTTTGCTCTACCACTGGAAAATAGTGCGGTGTTCTGTTTGGAATTTCACTTGCCTACTCCTAGCCTGCCAGGCCTGTTGTAAATTATTGTAGATATCAGTGAGTTATTTTGTAGGAAGCATCCATCTATTTTTACAACTCCAAAAAGTCTGTCACCCTCATTCATCTCCCTGGGAATAAAGCAATAATTTGATTCTCTATAAATGTGAACCTGAATTTATACCATCTTCTCCAGTTGAGACTGTAGTGATGTGGGTAATGTATGGCTCTGGATTTCTGGGGCAGGGGACTGGAAGGTGGCATCCTGCAGTGCTTGTTGTCATTTTATACTATTTTCTCCTTTGTTCAGGGTGTGACTATCTTGTACCCTGTGCGTGCAGGCCTGTTGAATGCCACCAGGGTCCTGAGTGGCTCCCTGCAGCCCTGGATCCAGCAGCTGGTGGACGTCTGGGAACAGCCGGTGGCCCTGCAGGGTCTCAGCCTCCACGGACCCCCCTGCAGTTGCTTACGTTCAGGGCTTCAGCAGGAAAGTGATCGACTGTCTGGGGGCCTCTCTGGTATTTGCTGCCTTTGAAGCAGGCCCAGGTTATCCACTTTTGATATCCCAACTTTTGTCCCATTGGAAATGGGCTTGTCTGAGAAATGTCAGTGTTTTATCCCCTCTTCTCTTGCTAAGTAAGATGCCAAGGGGGGAGATGTCCCTTTGTGAGCTATCTGAGATTCCATGGGACCAAGGCTGTTTGTGCCTGGAACTGTGGGTGCTTCCAGGGCCAGAGAAGCGAGCAGTGGGAAGAGTCTGAATCAGCACAAAAATGGGCAGGTGGGGGCTGTGAGCGGGAAGGCGTTAGGGCTGGAGTGTGTGGCCAGAGAACTGGAGAGCCAGGAAGACCACAGCGGGAGAGGATGGACCAGACCAAGCAATGCAGAGAGCAGCTCTGGGGAGTACCTGAGACAGGTGGGTCTGCCTGGTGCCCAGGGTTCTTTCCCATGCATTCTGCAGCATGATGTTTGGATGGGTAGGCTGCGTTTAGAGACCTTCAGAATCGGGGGGTCTCTACTTGGCTATCCGGTATCAGAACATTGCTCAGCTGCAGAACCCACTGAGGAGTCTGGATTCATGCATGAAAGTGTTTCTGGTCTCTCTTCGTGATGTTCTAAGTCTGGGTCATTTGTGCTGGGGGCTCTCCCGATTGGAGGTGTTTGTCCTGGAACATCATTTCCTAAGCATTATATACCAGCCTAGCTCAGCGGGAAAGCTACACTCATCAGTGGGCTTCATTATGGTGGGAGCTGTTATTGCAACCAGTTAGTGTGGGGAACAGAGGCTAAGTGGAAACTTGGTGGATGATTTGCCAGCTTTGATTCTCATCTTTGCAGCCACTGTCCATGGCTGTACAGAATATTGTGGATGGGAACTTTTTCCAGTGGACAGCCACGTGTGGCTGCTGTTCTCTTATAGAAAATGAAAGGACACCCCATTTGACTACTTTACAATAATCTCCTCCCTGTTGAAATCTAAAAGGGAAATACATTGCGCATTTGACAACTCAATCAATTTTAAAGTATTCGAGCTTAGAAATACAACTATGTGTTCCTCTGTGAGACAGAAATGGAAAGAATTAAAACTTTACATATTTTTCAAAGCTTGCATTTAAACTTTATTTCAACCCTTTTTGATGCATGCTCAGATTCCATTCTTCCTACAAGAACAGCTACGTAGGGAATTACAAAGCTTCATTCTATGGATATAAAAGAGCCAAAGGAATGTGCGGATTTCAGTGAAAGATTATCTTTTTTTTCCCCAATTAAAAAAATTTTTTTTCTTCTAGGTTATCATTTTTAAAAAATATTTTTGTCCCCATTGACACACACCAAGTTGGTTTTTAGTCAGCCAGAAAATCAGCCATTTCTTTGGGCTTAGAATACTGACGGGAAATTTGGGGCTCTTTTTTGCAATGTTATCAGGGGAAAATGACTCTGAGACATGCTGGGGGTCTGGACAGGCTGAGTCTGAGAGTACCGGGCGGCTTTGGGGCTTCCTCTGTGGAGCAGGAGGGTGTTGTAAAGAGGCTCAGGCTCGTAAAGAACCGAGATATTACGAGACAGTCCAGTAAAGCTCTTCAGATAGGAAGAGATCTGTGCCTAGGCAGGAAGGACTGAGTCAGGAGTTCTTGAGAACCAGACGATGGAGGCATCAGATGGGCTTGAGGGGGTTAGTCAATGTTGCAGTTCCAGCTGCATAACAAATCACCCCAAACTGAATGGTTTAAAATAACAGCAGTCATTTTATTCTCTCTCCTGTGCATCAGGAATGCAGACTGGAAATAGTGTGTTATGGGTTGAATTGTATCCCCCCAAAAGATATGTTGAAGTCCTAACCCCCAGTGCCTGTGAATGAGACCTTGTTTGGAAACAGGGTCATTGCAGGTGTGGTTGATTTATATAAGGTCATTAAACTTGGTCCTGATCCAGTGTGGCTGGTGTCCTGATATACCAGGGAAAGATATACCATGTGACAGCAAAGAGAGATTGGAGTGATACAGCTGCAAGCCAGGGAACACAAGGATTGGTGCCACACCAGACACTAGAAGAGGCAGGGAAGGAGCCTCCCTTATAGGTTTCAGAGGAAGCGTGGCCCTGCTGACACCTTGACTTTGTACTTCCAGCCTCCAGAACTGTGAGATAACACATTTCTGTCATTTTCAGCTACCCAGTTTACTGGCCATCGACTGGAACCTCAGCTTGGCTATCACCTCCACATGGCCTCTCCAGTTGGTCTCTCTGGGTAGGCTAGTTTGGACATCTTTGCAGCATGGTGGCTGGGTCCCAAGAGCAAGTGTCATCAACAGAGCCAGGCGGAAATTGTGTCACCTCTTGTGACCTCACCTTGGAAGTCATAGTGGCACTTGTACCATAGTAACAATTCAGGAGGAGCCTGGATACAAAGCGGAGGGAACATAGACTCCACTTCTTTATGGGCAGAGTGTCCAGGTCTCACTACAGAAGAGAACATGGAATGGGAGAGAGAGTGCCACAATTTTTAGAGAATCTGATCTGCCAGAGTGGAGAATGCACACCCTCCCCTCAGCCTGGGTGGAATGGACATTCCCCATCCAAGGGCAGGGGCTGGCACGGTCTGTCCTTCCCTTCCTGTTTCGACTCTGCCATTTCCTTGATACAGTGTTTCTGCTTCCTCAAACTGTCCTGGCAACACTGGTCTGGTCTCCCACTCGAGAAAGATTTAAATTCACTACAGTAAGTATTTCTTAGTCCTGTTTGCAAGAAAGCGAGCTAAGCATTGTCAGGTGTGTCAGCAGAGAGGCAAGGTTGCTAGCCTAGAGGGGTTGGGGGATGGAGGACATACGCCATCTACTGTGGGTTAAATGTCTCCCCCAAACTCACTGAAGCTTGACCACCATTGCAACAGTGTTCAGAGTGTGGGAAATCAGACTACAACAGTGTTGAAAGGTGGGGCCTTTAAGAGGTGACTGGACTGTGATGACTGTGCCCTTGTGAATAGATTAATCCATTTGCGAACTAATGGGTTAGTGGTTTGGGGGGTTGTCACGGAAGTGGTACACAAGGCTTTATAAGGAGAGCAAGTGAGCAGGGTAAAGAGCTCTTGCTGTTCTCGCCATGTGATTTCCTGTGTCGCCGCAGGACTCTGTAGAGTGCCCACCAAGAAGAACACCCTCAGCAGACCTGCCCCCTGGACTGTGGACTTGCCTGCCTCCAAAACAGTAAGAAATAAGTTTCATCTCTCTATAAATTATCCAGTTTCACGTATTTTGTTATAAGCAACAGAAACGGACTAATACACTCTCTTAGCCTATTTTCTGTTGCTGTAACAGAATACCTAATACTGGGTAATTTATTTTTAAAAATTAATTTATTTCTTACAGTTCTGGAGACTGTGAAGTCCAAAGACATGGTGCTGGCATCTGCCCAGCTTCTGGTGAGGGCATCACGTGGTGAGAGGATGAGAGTGTGCCAGTTCCGGTCTCTCTTCCTCTTCTTTTTTTTCCTTTTTTTTTTTGTGACCGGTAAGGGGATCACAACCCTTGGTGTGGTGTCGCCCTCACCACGCTCAACCAGTGAGCGCACCGGCCATCCCTATATAGGATCCGAACCCGTGGTGGGAGCGCTAGCTGTGCTCCCAGCGCCGCACTCTCCCAAGTGAGCCACGGGGCCGGCCCCTCTTCCTCTTCTTGAAAGCCACCAGTCCATGAGTCCCCATCTGATGACCTTATCTAATCTTAATTACCTCCTAAAGACCTCACCTCCAAATACCATAACATATGAATCGGGGGATTAAGTTTCCAACAAATGAAATTTGGGGGACTTCTGGAAACCATAGCATATGCAGATAAGCCACTGTCATGTAAGGCCAAAGTGGTTAGTGCCATATGTCACAGGGAAGCAAAGCGCTGGAGAACCAGGAGACCAGAGAGGTTCCTGGCAGAGGTGGTGGGCTGTTCAGGGCCACTTGCAGCCCATGCAGAATTTCTCACTAGACACTGATGACGTTTGGGGCTGGGTAATTACTCAGTGTGTATGTGTGGTGGGGCGGGGGGTACTGTGCGTTGTAGGATGTTTAACAGCATCTGTAGTCTTTTCCCACCAGATGCCAGCAGTGCCCCACCCCCAAACCATGTTGTGACAAAATATCTTCAGACATTGCTAAATGTCCCTGGGGAGACAAAGCCGCTTTGGTTGAGAAGCACTGATTTAGACTGCACACTCTCAAAGACCACGCACTCTTTTCCCAAGGGACAAAAACCCTTAGATATTACAGTGGTTTGTAGTTCCCCAAAGAGCCATGTCCGTGAACAGATATACAGCAGATCCACGGTATTAAAATTTCACGGGGGAGGAAGGCAATTAGAAAAAAAATGTCTAAACAGACTCCTTAGAGGGGATGATAATCATAAAAAAGAAGGTTGAGAAATATTAATTTAGACCAAGAGAAAGCCAGCTTTCCTGGGAGGCTGTAGGATGGGACTTGGAAATGGAAATGGAGAACCAGAGGGCACAGCAAGAAGGGCTGGCAGGGGATCGGGCAAAGCACAAAGGGATCGGGGACTTGTAGTGAGGACCACAACAGCGATTGCCCGCCATGCGCCAGGCACAGCACCATGGGGTATGAGCACTCCCACTCACGCCATAATGTAGGTGCTCTTACTTATCTCCCACTTTGCCAATGGGAAACTGAGGCACACATGGTTTAAGGGCTGGCCGGCACCAGAGACATAGGATGAGCAGAGGGTGAGCACCTGGGGGATAGTTTTGGATCATGGATCAGTAGAGAGCCAGGAACCTGGGAGACTAGAGGGCAGCAGCACTGGGAAGGGAGCAAGGGAAAGGCAGGAAAGTAGGATGGGGAGGGGGAAGGGGACTGAGCACTGGGGGCTGGACAGGAGGGAGGCAGGGCTGGGAGTCTGACAGGCATGGGCTCAGGCAACCTAGGAGTCCAGTGAAAGCCTCTTGTCACTTTCTCACAGGCCTCGCAACCTCCTTCCTCCCCGGTGGCTGCAGGGTAGACTGGCACAGGCTTGGCTGAGCAGCTGCGGATGGGCCCCTTCCAGCCGACCATGCAAGGCTGGCCTCTGCCCCATCCTTCCACACTGCCAAGTAAACCCGTGTGCCTCCTGACTTCCCCCACGGGCCTGTCTCCACTGAGATTTTTCTTGTCCTAAACTCATGATCTTTTCAGGAAGGAATTCTGCAAGCATCCCTCATTTAAAAAAAAAAAAAATGCTTAGAGTATTTTCTATCCTAGCTGTGCATCTACAAAGAGAAATAATGCTATTTCGTGCCCTTTTATGGCAAATATTGCTGTCTTCTCGGACCTGAAATTTTAGCTATTTTTATCCTTAATCTGTGCCAAGAAAGAGCTTTAGGTTCCAGACCAAAGGGCCCGAGCAGGTTGACCCTCCTTTGCTTGCCAGTGGTAACCTGGAAAGGCAGTAAAAGCTGCATTTTTGATGTTTTTGACTTTGAAAAAAATTGCTCTAATGTGGAGTAATTGGAGCATTTCAAATGAGGAATGGAATTATGATAATTGACTCTACGTGTCACTCTCTATAGGACAGCCCTTGCACACAGATCAGGTGTGGCTTCTGTATCTCTCTCTGCAGCTACTGGGGGCCCTGCAGGCCTACAGCCAGGTTGCAGGGGAGATGCCGAAACAGATCTGCTGGGAGGGCCCTAAAGTTTATGTGGTATAAACAGTGAAATATCTGTGCCAGTTGTCAGCTAGCTTGGGCTTGAACGCCTCCAGCGATGAGGCACTTGCCCCTTCCTATTTCTGTCACTAGATGCTGGGACCACTGGAAACAGTGTTCTTAATGGCTGGCATTTTAGAGTGCCAACTGTAAGCCAGGCACGATGCTAAGTGCTCGCTGCCTTACTTCATTCTTAGAACTGCCCCACAGGCTATTACTATTGTTATTACTACCATTGCACCGGCAAGGAAACTGAGTCATGGTGCTTGCAAATGGGGGAGCCAGGTTTTGAACACAAGGAGCCGTGCAGCACTGCCTCACACTCACAGCTCATTTCCGTGTGGCTTCAGTGCCGTGACTCCCTGTGGCTCCTGTACGGGGTGGTGCTGTTCCCTGGAGCCCCAGGTACCAGCCAAGTCCTCCTCTGCACAGCATTCCTTTAGGTGATTGACCACAGTGGGTGCCCTCCCCCACCTCACCTGGTTCCTCACGGATCCTCTGAGCTGATTTCAAGCCTCCTACTGTCCGGGGCCTTCTCCTTCTGTGTTACCCACAAAAGAACATGACCCTTCGTATATGGTAAAGAGCAGGGTGGCAGCCAGGGACGTGGCCTATTTCTTATTCTAGAAACTATGCTAAAACCTAAGATCCCATCATGCTATGGACACAGCATGAATAACCACACCTGTTTTCCCACAAAGAGAAGTTTTTGGGAATTCCCTTCAGAAACCACCCACTAGAGCTACAGGAATACCTAGAAAGCTCCCCACATTCTTCCCCCTCAAGCTGGGCCCACTCTTCAGGCTGTGTATTTAAACTTAAGGAAAATTCGACTCTGTGCCAACACTGTCTATTCATTCTCTTGCTCACTTATTCAGTATTCACAGAGTGACAGAGTGCCTACTAGGTTTCAGGCTGGGTTCTGGGGCTGTGAATGTGAAGTTGTAAGTCCTATTGTTCTCAAGGCAGAAGGGAAGTCGGTAGTTATAATAAGGCATGGTGAGCACAATACTACACATGTGTCCAGGATAATGTGGGGTTGCAGAGGAGGACTCCAGGGTCTGGGGGGTCCAGAATCACTTCAGACTTGAAAGCCTTGTAGGAGTGGTGGTGTTCCAGGGGAAGAGAGATTCATTTAGCCTAAGGGAAACTGTCCAAGATCAGGGAAGGTAACTGATACAAGTCAGTCATAGTGGACGAGGCTTACACTTTACATGCTTGTGGACTGCAGCTAATTTGTGCACACTCTTTCAGACACCACCCACTGCATCCCCAATCTGTCACCGTTTGTGGCCGGTGTGCTCAGATCGCCAGTGCTTAACATGAGGAGAGTCGAGGCTCCATGGCTCTTGACAGTGATATCTTTCTGTGAAATTGTCCCATCTTTCTCCTATCATCTTCCACCTTAGGGATGTCCTGTTTTTATTGACCTTTTATAGCATCAGATCTTATCTCATGGCAGGAACAGCACATTTCTATCTCCACATATGTTCAGGCTCTTACTTAGGGTATACCAGTAGACTCATGACAGTGTCATCTCTCAGCCTGATACACATCCTCTTCATTCTCTGCTCTCCCGGTGTGGAAAGTCATGGGATTGGTGAATAAATCTTAGAAGATCCATGGTTGGCTGAATTTACTTCCATCAGCTTTAGCCATCACTGTTAACTCTTGTTCATGCCCACGTGCACTCACCCATGAATCCCACTGTGATTTATCTTGCTCACAGTTTTGGATCACAGGTCTCTGCAACAGGGTGAGATAGATTGGTACATTTGGGAAGCCACACGCAGGATGAATGGAGCATGTGGTGAATCTGGAAGAGGTGCTCAGTGGGGTAGAAGTCAGATCTACACACTTAAAAATGTCCGGGTCAGAAATAGATGGCCTAGAGCCTTCTCCTCAGGTGGCTGCCTCGTTAAAATATAAATTGATATCCAAGAGGGTGATATGGTGAGAAGCCCATTAAAAATATTTCTGATGCTGCCTGAGAAATGAAAAGAGTTTCCTCATCATTCCCTGCACTCAAAAAAAAGCACGTGAACAAACACAAGATATCTAAAGCCTATGAAAACATTTTGTAACACAAAAGAGTGAAGTCGTGAGAGCTTAAAGCACATCTAAGTTATTTTTTATTTGAAACACATGGAAAAGTTCGGAAACAATCTTTATAGATTCTCAATAAGACAGAGGAAGGCTTTATGTCGGTTAACCATAAACAGGGTGGTATATAATGACAGGGGAATAAAAACTTTAGAAAACAGGTACTTTTTTTGGAAGGGGGGGTTGTACTAAAGGATGAATCAACACTGAAGAAAAGAAATGGAAAAGCAAGAAATATTTTCAAAGGAGTGTGAGAAAAGATGACTGTCATGGTAAGAAAACATGGAGATATAATCTATGAATAACAGGAGTTCCCAAATAAAAAGAGGAAAAAAAATCCCCAGAGGAAGAGGAGACTCTCCTGTCTCTTGATTTCCACTCTTCTGGTGTTTTCTCAACTGCATAGACCAGATGTGAACCAAAGATCATCCTTCCTTGATGATGTTTAGCATCCTTGGGAGACACACCAATATTTCTTGAAGAACTGTATCAGTCAGGATAGGATAAGCTATGCTACAGTAACAACTTTGCCCTGAACTTTGAATTGCTTAACTCACAAAAGTTAACTCTCCAGGCAGCTCCCTGCAAAGTGGCAGCTCCCTGCAAAGTGGCAGCTCCCTGCAAAGTGGCAGCTCAGGGACCCAACCTGCCTCCTACTTGCATGGTTTACGTACCCATATTCTCTTTTCTCCGGGGAAATCCTGATTTGTTCCTGTTGAACTGGAGTAATTAGTAAAAATCCCTCCTTTGCTCTTGGACATGTGGTGTGGGTGCATAATTTATATAGTCATCTTGCAGTTTCACCATCCAGGACTGGCTCCCAGGTCACTGCAGCAGGGAGGAGAGCATATGGACTTGGTGCCAGTTTGTTCTGAAATGCTTTGGCCCAGAAGCAATACCAGTTACTTCCACCACCGCTCATTGGAGTGACAGAGCTCCAGCTAACCAGAGGGGCAAGACACGGGGGGATCACGAGGACGGTGAGTGGGCAGTCAATAGCACCATCCCAGTGACCTCAGTGAGAACCAAAATAAAACAGAGAGTTACACAGATACAAGCAGTATCACAACAAAGATGTTTCCAAGAACAGTCATGTAATTTCTTCCTCTGCTGTTGTAACTGCAGAAGAGACCTGAATTCTGCCTGTCTTTCTCCACTCTCCAGCCAGGTCCACCAAAAGCACCATCTCCTGTACTGACCCAGCCATACGGCCACTTGTGCATCCTTTATTCCTTCTGATCAAAGCCATCGGAGGATGGCTGTCCAGGTCTTCTCACCAGGGCCCTTGTTACAGCCACGATGTCCACACTGGAGGATACATCTTGCCACATTTCCCTGGCAGTGGCACATTTATTCTGAATCTTCTGCCTATACCTGACTCTGGAGATTATGGATTCAGAAGCAGTGAGCATTCAAGGGCTAGGTGGATACCAGTGGGCCTGGAGGCGGGGGTCACAGGTGTTCCTTTGTGACTAGTGCGCACTTGAAGAAGAGGGTAAAGGAGCAACCCCTGTGGAGACAAAAGAAGGGACCCACGTGCAGAGCATCGGGTGACTCGGACTTGCCATGAGAAAATAGACGTTGTTACTTCAACACTCTTAACATGGCAGACAAGAAAGAGAGGAGGGAGGAGAAAGAAATCATACAGCTGATATGAGAAGTATAATTAGGCTTAATCATATTCAACAAACACTAATTTACCGATTATGTGATGAGTGAACACATGTAATTAATACAGGCATGTATTTTTAGAACTTCAATGTCTCCCAAAAGGAGAACATAACTTCCTTCCAACTCTGTCCAGGGATCAGTCACAAAATTGGATTATAGACTAAGCTGCAAACTTTTTGTTAATCTTAAAAAGCAGAAATTTTACAGATCTCATTCTCTGATTACAATACACTAAAACTAGAAAATGATAATACAGGATTACACAAAAAGACCCCTGAGGGAAAGAAGTCTTAGACATTTAAACATGTTCCTACATACAGCTTTCTTGGGCAAAGGAGAAAACCAGGAAAATCCTAACAGGCTACCAAAAAATAATGCAAGTGTAAACAGTACTTACCAGAACCCAAGGAGTGCTGCCAAAGCAGTGCTCAAAGGTGAATGGGTTTGCAGTCACTGTTATTACTCACGTTTCTGGAGGGTCGGTACTGTTCAGTTGCAGTCAAAAGGTCGTTTCGTGGTGGCCACACAGCCTCTGAACCCGTGTGTGATCTCTGTCTCCATCCTCTTCCTTTTGCCCCACACCCTGTCCTTCCCCAGCGTGCTCTGAGCACCCTCGAGCTACCTCCAGCAGTGTCTACTGTCCACACCTGTTGCCCACCCTCACTGAGAGCCGCTCCTCATCCTAAAGCAGACGGAGGCCTGCTGTTGCCCTCTTGAGAAACGTGTGTATCCTACAGGTGCAGGTTGAAATCGGCCCTCTGGGTGGGCGCTCCAGGCCCATTCCACAGTGGACCTCGTGCGACTCACTTGATTTCAAGGGCCAGCTCAAGAGCCAGCTGACCCCTAGTTACTAGTTATCACTCACCCCAGCCCAGCACTCTCTCCCTGCTCATATCTGGTTTGACACTGTTGCATCATGACAAATATCTATCTGTTGCTTTGTCTTTTTTACCAATAGCTTTATAAGCTGCTTCACTGTGTCCGACTGCCTGTATGAATCTCTCTGCCCCTCCTCTAACTCACTGTGCCCATCACAAAGCCTGGAGCAGAGAAACACAAAGTAAATGTTTGCTAGAAGGCAGAGTCCTCCTCAGGGCTCAGAGCAGTAGTACACCCAGAAAAGCACTTACTCACTTGTTGGTATTAATACACTAAACTCTTGGGAAGACAGAGAAACTATATATTATCCAGTGCCATGAAAGTGCTAAAGGAATTCCAAAAAAGAGGAGGGTCATGGTGTGGAATAACCAGGATGCCCAGATGATGTTGGCTTTACAAATGGAAACCACCAAACAGTGAAGGAGTTCATGGCTCAGAATTTCTGGCTGGAGGAACAGGATCCAAAGCAAGAGAGGGAGTGAGCATGGGAACGTGCGGGGACTGTGCAGGGGCTCCTGCAGCTGGAGGGGGAAATCCCTGATGAGCACAGGAGATGGTTTGGGTGGTCCATACTCTCACCACCCAGCCACGATTTGGGTGTAAGTTGACCCCCTCTCTGGGTTAAAACAGTCAGCATCATTCAGCCAAGGTGGGTTTCTTTGTTCTTGGAAATGTCACTCAGCTTGTATTAAGGTCATTGAGTTCAAATGAAATGTTCCCAAATGCAGAAGACTTTATTTGCTGCTTGCAAACTCACTCCCAGAGAATAAAGGAATCTGAGTTAGTGTGAGTGGGAGAAGCAGGGAATGTTCCTGAATTGTTTGGATTTTTCCCTACGTGAATTTTCATCCCACATTGCTCTGCACTAATCTGACATAATCACATACCCCATCCAAAGTGCTGTGCATATGGAAATAGCCTTTTAGACACTTAGGGACTAGTTAGTTTATACTGTGCATAATTTCTCAGCTTGCATTTCAATATGGACCACTGGCCTCCAGCTCCACTTCCTTTGTACGATGGGTTAAAATTAGTTAAATCAAAGGAATGAGTAGAGAAGGGATTGTGTTTAGCAGGCTGTTGTGCTGATAGTCTGATTTAAGGAAGCTTTTTAGCATACCGTGTAGATGAGATGTGCCGTTGTATTAATAAGCTGTAAATTCTGAATAATTGCTTGAGAGAGTGAGACCCTGAAGCGGTGTGTTCCTTTCCAGAATGCTGATTACTCCCCTTGCCGACAAAAGGCAAGAGAACCCATTCCCCTGGTTGTTTCCCTTTGCAAAGGAAAGGACATTTGGGCCTGTCATATTGACGGGAAACACTGAAAATGTCCTTGGGGAGTCTTTTGTTTCCTTCCGTCTGAGCTTCTGGTTTATTCCCACACTTGCAGACATAAATTGGGCAAGGTGAAGTCTCTCTGCATGAGCCTCTGGGTTTTCTCTCTGCTTGCCAGTCCCCGTAAATGACAAGTATTTCTTTTCCTGGTCAGAGAATGGAAATTCTGTTTTCTGAGCCACGGAGTTCCCAGACACAAGCAGAGCTTCCCCCAGGAGTCACAACCTGAGGATGGGTGACGGCCACCCTCTCACTGATTCCGGATTCCAGTGAGACGTGTTTGATGCTGGGGGGCGAGCCGTGAATCCAAGCCAACTGCGGTCGCTGGTTCCAATTAAAAAGCAATTGCATTCCCAGCAGTTCGAGGCTCCAGCCAAAAATAAAGCCTGTTCAGAAAAGCATGGTCTTTTATTGAGAGGCAGTTTCTCCAAAAAGAGCTAGATGCTGCCAGGGAGAGCTCATGATGGTACATTTGGATATGATAAAAATTCACTAGTTCAAAGAAGAAACCAAAAGGTAGATGATTTTACTTTGGAGGTATTTGTAGATGGCCATGAGGGTTTTCTGTTGGCCTCTCCCCTCCCCCTCCACCCCCTCTCCCCACCATGTTAAGCAGCCCGTTTATTAGAGAACAAACAGAATTGACCTCTTGTCAGACAGCAAGGAGACAGAGTCACATGAAGAAAACCAAAGGCGAGGGTTAAGGGGTCAGCGTGAAAGCGGCCCTGGGAAGTGTGTCATTCTGCAGACGCTTTGACCCGTCTCTCCACGAGCGGCCTCTGCTCTCCAGGAGGACCATCGAGCTTGCCAATCGTGGAGGGTCATTCCAGACCCTCGCATTCAGTCTCCCCCACCAGTTGGGTGGCACTGTCTGGGTATTTTTTGTAATCTCCCTCTATCCTTGTAAGCTCCAGGACACATACTTTCAGAAAAATCAGATATAAAAACCTCATCACTGTGTCATCCCTCGCTGTAGGACCGGGAGCATGTCCTTGAACCTCTCTGGGCGTTCCTTGGGAGTTGTAACTAGCTAGTTTTATTTTAATCTTTGTATTCCAGGATTTTATGATAAAGCCATTCGAACTTGTCACCAATGCAGTTAGTATTTCAAAACAAACAAACAAAATCCCTTAATCCCTAATTTTTTGTGATTATATTAAGTAGGATCAACCCAAATTTTTCTTCTGAAGAGGACTAAGAAGTCATTCGTGGGGTGATTTCTAACCTCACAGTTCTGGTTTTCTTTAAGGAGGAAATGGATCACTGTTTTGGCCTCTTTCAAGAACAGTGTGACTGGCAAGAATCTTCCAGCACCGCCAAGGTAGCTTTTGGTGGGAGGAAAGGGGCCGGGGAGATGATTCGGCCACAGCTTCAGCAGGTGGCCTGCAGAAGCACGTGGCCAGGGCTTCGTGTAACTGAACAGGCCATTTGTCATATTTAATTTTAGATGTGATGGTTCAGTCAGGATGTCCTCCAGACCAGCTCGCCTCGTCCAGCCTCAGTCGCACATTACCTGCCAGCCCTCCATCTGCTGGCTGGCCTCCGCGTCGCCCAGACCGTCTGCCCCAGTGGGGCTTCTCAGCTGTGGAGTGGGTTGAAGCCTCCTGGCTCCCCTTTCTGTCTGCACCTTAGAAGCAGACACTTTCTCACTCCTTACTCTGCACCAACTCTCTCTCTCTGTAAAGGAGTGAGTGAGGCCAGGAGCAGAGGTTGGCTGCACTCGGCTAGACAGAGGGAGCGAGGGGGTTGTCTCTGCTGGTTCCAGGGAAGGAGGCTTTATTCCCCCTTTCTTCCAGCTCCCAGCGTGGGCTCTGACACCTCGATGCCAGTTCTGCATGGATCATTTGTTGGACATGACTGTGCCTCTGTGAGATGGGGCAAGTGCCTGCCCAGATGACCTCACAGCCAGATGGGAGGTCTAAGCACACATGCTCAGCACGTGGCCTCAGTTTTTGCCTCAACCACACTAAATGGGGCTGTTTCTGGGGTCGCGGCCTGTGCATGGAGCCTGAGGTGGGCACTCACTGCAGTGTCTCAAGCTGAGCTTGAAGTCAGCCAAACCCAGGATCCCTTCCTCCCATCTCTGGGGGACCTGATGGCCTCCCTTGTCCCCCCTTCCCTCAGCCCTCCCTCTCATTGGCTCTGTCTTCCATCATATCCACAGCCAGCCCCTCCCCAGCTAGCTGCACCTTCCTCTCCTCCTGTTGACACTTTGCACCTGGAAATAAAAGGTGTTCTCACCTCCCGCCTGGCAGTCCCTGGAGACTTTATTTATTTATTTATTTATTACAAATATTCATGAGATACAAAGCTGATTGTCCCCACTCCTGCCCATGATGTGGGGGCCAGATTCATACTGGGGTCATATCCATTACCAGAAATTACTTTTGTACCCTTTGTCCCCTCCCAATTATCCCCCAACCTCTCTCCCCCACCTTCCTCAATTCCAATTTGTAGCCCTAGGAATGTTCCCTCCCTCTGTTGGATCACAGCACTACTGTGGTCTTTCTTTCCTGCCTGCCTTTCTCTCTTAGCTCCCACATATGAGTGAGCACATGTGGTATCTATCCCTCTGTGCTTTGCTTGTTTCACTCAACATAAGTTTTGTCCCTGGAGACTTTGTGCAAGCACTTCTGTGTTCTCCTCCTGCTGGTCTGCATGGCCTGTTCCTGCTTCCTACCCTCCTCCTCCAGCTCCTCCTCCCAGGGGAATCCAAGTTCAGTTCAAGAACTAGAGAATTATATTAAGTGAAACAAGTCAGGCACAGAAAGAGAAATACCACATGTTCTCACTTATTGGTGGGAGCTAAAAATTAATATATAAATTCAAACACACACACACACACACACACACACAAAACCGGGGGGGGGGGAGAAGATATAACAACCACAATTATTTGAAGTTGATACGACAAGCAAACAGAAAGAACATTGTTGGAGGGGAGGGGGGGAGGGAGAAGGGAGGGAGGTTTTGGTGATGGGGAGCAATAATCAGCCACAATGTATATCGACAAAATAAAAATTAAAAAAAAAAAAAAAGAACTAGCCAAGGAGTAGCTTGACTTAATCTAAGAACATCTTGCTTTCTCCTCCCTGTTAATTTAAAGATGTCCCATTCTTGTACTTCTGTAATACGTGGTGAGAGGCCAGGAGGTAAATAGACCTAGATTCCCTGTGAAAATAGGAAGACGCACCCCCTTCACTCCAGCATGTGGCACATCTTGTGCTGGTCACCTGAGCAGTGTCTTCCATCCACAGCAGTCTTATGGTCACCGTTGATCAGGGGACAGATGCAGGGCACTGTCCATCCTGCATGGGGAGCACTGGACTCTCAGATTCAGGGCAGCCCTGGAGACCCTCTTCACAAGTGCTCTGTAGGCTGTAGAGTTATGGCTGGTCCATGCTCAAGCAGGAAGGAGGGACAGTTGACTCTGTGTCCCATGGACTTCCTAGGTAGAGACTGCTCCCATGGGTGCCTCTGTTGGCCAAGAACACCACCAGCTCCTGCAGCACCTGTGCCCAGGGACTCCACAAGGACCCAGACTGAGGCCTCAGTCCTGGTCTTCATCTTTCATCTTTAAGAACGAGATTCCACGGAGGCATGAGGTTTCGTTCCTCCTTGCCCCCAAGATTAGCTGGAAACGTGAAATGGAGTGGGCCCCCCACTGTGCTTTTGGTGTTGTGCAGGGGATCTGTGAACCATCCAGCTTTCCTCTTTCATCAGTACATTGCTCATTTTTCACAATTTCTGAAAGTTTTTTGAGACCATTCTTCTCACACAGAGAGTAATCTTGAAGTAAGGTGCAATTGATAGAAAAACGCACCAAACCTTTTTGACACAAAAGGAATAATTGTCAGAAGCATAAAGCCGTCTCGGTGTCAAGATTCTGCTGACCTCTTCAGCTGTTCTGCGTGCCATCCTTTTCTGGCACCAGCAAGCATTTTTTCCCTTTGGATAAATATCAGGTTTATTCTTATTCCCAATTCACTTCAGCTTGCAAATTCAGATCACAGTGAAGACCAAATTACTGCCTTTGGGACAGTGGCCTTTGTCTGGTTTGTAACAGGAGATTTAGTCAATAGCCCAAGAGACAGGATTTGGGTCTGAGATTTCACTGGGTTGCATTTTTTTAAAATTCAGTTAATTATGGTCTTAAGTCATATATTCAAATGCAGATAGTAGAGATACAGCGTTCCCGTATTTTAATTGGATCCTTAGGTAAACAGAGTTTCAGCCGGGTATTAATTCAGTCTGAACAACTCTGCTGTGAATGCACTTCTTTTTTTCTGAACTGTTCTTTTTCCTCCTTTGCCTCACATCCGTGCTCTTGTGGTGCCCTGAACGTCTCCTCTTCTTCCCTGTGTCCTTGGAATACTTGTAATTGCTTCATTAGTGCCCTTCTCTGTTAGGCTGCAAGCTCCCTAAGAAGAGGGTCTGTGTCTGTTTTGCTCATCAGTGATGGCATGGTGCCTGGCGTGTTACTGGCCTTCAAGAAACATTTGTTGGATGGGTGGGTGGGTGGACAATGGATAAAACAATTATTTTTCCTTTCTTCTATTTTTGAAAACCATGATAAGATCTTAACATCCTAGGGTAGAAATGGAACTTTAATTGTGCATTGAAGGGGATTCCCGTGGCCTCTCTTCCAGATTGGCCACATACTGTGCCTCTAGGAAAACGCTCCTGTCCTCTTTCTTTAGAAGTTCAGGAAGGTATGTTTCCTCTGATCGTGGTCTCTGGGGCTGTTTTGTTCATTTATCAACAAGAAAAAGAGATTGTCCTTCCTGGATAGATGTCTGGAGACCTGTCTATTTTTCACTCTCACTGCAGTCTGTCCAGCTTCTTTGTGTGAGGGATGTTCTGACACTTGGTGCTTTGGAGTGATACCCTGCAGCAAAAGAGCCTGGTGGGCAGGACCACAGGATGCCCAAGCTTGGAGCACCAGGGGCTAGGGACCAGCCCAGAGTCCGTGTGAGTGGAGCCCCTGGGGTGTGCGACATGGCAGCTGTGCTAGACAGGCAGAGGCTGTGCTGCAGGCTGATGTCACGAGATTGCCCATGTGGGACTGTCCTAGGCGTTCCTTTCCTGATGCTTTCCTAGCGTAGAAAATGAAAGCGTACTTTCCTGAGTGTTAGGCAGAGCAGTTCAAATGCTGGACACAGAGGCCTTGAAGCGTACCGAGTGTCTGGAGCCCAGGGTCTGCTGAAGAAGCCCCGATGATCATGGGAGGAGTGGCCTGGCTGTGAGCCCTCCATGGGCCCATTGTCACTCGCACCCTCGTCTCCTGGCCTCTGCAGCTGGGACCTTGAGCGTGGGCCCCTGCCCTGCCTCCTGCTCACCTGCTGAGGCCTGCAGTTCCTCTCCTGTCCCTTCAGGCTCTGCCGCCTCCTGGGCGGGCCAGCGCTCAGGCGCTCTCAGGAGATGCCCGACTATCAGGGATGGCCTTTGTCACTGCTTTCGTCACTGCCCTTCGGTCTAGTTTGGGACATAGGAGGTGGGAGAGCTGGGGAGACAGCAAACTCCTCAGACAGGGCTCCCTGAATACAGATGCTCCCAGCTGAGTCCTGAGACACCGGCGGTGGCGGGGAGCTGGCAGTGTGCTCTTTGGGAATGTTTGCAGTGTCTCTCACAAGACCCTGGCTGGAACTGAACGGATTCCCAGGGAGACAAGCCACCTGTCTGAGTCTTACCCCGGCTCAAGGCCAAGCTCTCTCCTCTGAATGAGAGTGTTGTTTGGTCTGCAGCACAATTCACCTGCCCCTTTCCATCTTCCTGGGTCTGGAGCTTTTCCTCCTCTCAGACTGTGAGCTCCCAAGCACCCTGAGAAAGGGTGTCTCATCGTCTTCTCACTGTACACATCAGGGCGAGCACAAGGCATCCGGGACAGAAACTCTCCCTGTGGGCTACTAGCTACATGACCGTGGCAAGTTACTTAATCGCTCTGTGCCTCATCAGCACAATGAGAACAGTAATAGTACCTACTTCCCAGGGTTTCATGAGTCGTACAAATGACGGAAACATGCCTGGCACCGAGGAAGCCCTCAGGCAGCGTGTGCTCTTGTTCTGCTCCTGGCACAGGTGCTCAGGAAACGTGAGCCCTGTGGGCACAGATGTGCTCACACACAAGCGTGCAGCCCCCCGCCCCGCATCTCCACTGTCTTCCTCCTCCCTTCGCCACCAGGCAATGGCAGGAGGAAGGACAAAGCCTGGATTGCTGAAAGACCAAAAGATGAACCTGTAGTGGACCAACCTGTCCCCAAAACCCTGGTTAGGACGAATGCTCAGAACGTCCCCCAAGAGGTCAAGGAAGCAGGGCAAGAGAGGACCTGTTGCAGACCAGAGGAAGACACAGCCACCCAGGGCTCTGTTCATGGCTCTGTGATGCCGGCTGCTGTCCCCTCTTTGCTTATTGTCGGGCTTGGCAGTGAGGTGCTGGTTTCTACAGGGCGCGGTGCTCAAGGTGCAGCTGGTGATTGCCCATCAAAGACCAGGGGAGAAAAAAACTGGGAAGCCCTGACTGTCCTCCTGCAGGGTGGAGAAGCGGGGCTGTGCAGGGAGGGGCAGCCTCAGGCCTGCGTCTTGCAGAGCTCTAGGTCCTCCATGGCTGTCTCTCCTTACTGTTAGGGACTGAGCAAAATAAAACCAGGTCTTGAAAGAAATCCACTGCAAGAAAAAAATGGCATGAGGGTGGTTTCATCAGGAAGCCTCATTCATTGCTCTAGAGCACATGTTCTCAAACTCTTTGTTTTAACATCCTTTCACAATTTTAAAAATGATGGAGGACGCTGGGGAGCTTTTGTCGATATGTGTCCTATTGATTTTTACTATATTAGGAATTAAAATGGAAAACCTTAAAAATGGGTATTTATTAAATCATTCAAAAAACAGTAAACCCATTTCATGTTAACATAAATAACACATTTTTGTGAAACTGTACTTTCCAAAACAAGAAAAACTTAGAAGGAAAATGGAATTGTTTTACCTTGTTGCAAATTAGTGTCTGGCATGTAGAAGACAGTTGGATTCTCATGTCTGCTTTACGTATCCTGTTAATCATGCAGCAGTGACATCATCATCTGGAAAACTCCACTGTACACTGAGAATAAAAGTGAAGAAGGCACGTGCTGTCCTAGTATGACTATGAAAGTAGTTTTGAGCTTGTGCATCCCTGTAGAAGTCTCGGGGACTCCTGGGGTCTCATGGGCCACATTTTGAAAACTGTAGCTGAAGGGCTCCACCAAGTTAATGTTGCTTCTTTGGTCTCTAGTCTTTATAAAACTAGACTTCAAATATTTGCTTTGCCTTTAGAAAATGGTTTTACTCTTCTCCCTTTTCAAATTGCTTATAATATTTTGGTATTTCTGTGTTTTAGTTTTTAGTCAGGGGTGGGAGCATAGGGCCAGGAAGGAAACAGTCTCGTGGGTGCCTGGGAATCTCCCTGGGTGACAGCCCTTGGGAACCCTGGGTTTGAGCCCAGAGCCCATGAGCTGTGTCATTGCAGGCAGGGCCTCATTTTTCCAGTTACAGAATAAATAAGTTCAACAGTCTCCAAAGCCCTGAAAGTCTGTGTTTCTCTGAGACTTAAACTAGAGAGGCCAGATGCCTTTTCCATCTGTTATAGGCTGAATCATGTCCTCCAAAAATACGTATGTTGAAGCCTTAATCCCCAGTACCTCAGAATGGAGATAGGGTCTGAAGAATTAAGTTGAAATGAGGTCGTTGGGGTGGGCCCTAATCCAGTAGGACTGAATATGACTGATGTCCCTATTACAAGAGGAGAGAAGAACACAGGCACACAGGGACGACCATGAGAGGATGCAGGGAGGGAACGCCAAGGAAAGAGGAGTCCAAAGGAACCAGCCCTGCTGACGCCTTGATCTCGGCCTTCCAGCCTCCACACTGTGACAGAACACGTGCCTGCTATCTAAGCCACACAGGCTGTGCTGCTCTGCTGTGGCAGCCAAACCACTGACGCAGGACCCAGCCTGTGCTCCAAGCCAGAGTCCAGCCCTTTTCAGCCGTCTGCTTCTTTGACCTCAGACTCACCTCTTTGTTTCCAAGATGATTCTTCAGAGAGGGTGAATTACCACTAGAGAAGGACATAGGCTAGAGATTCATCTGGAAAAATGCGCCATCTGGGCAGCCCCGGGGACCTGAACACAGAATGTGTCTGGGCTGCTCATTGGCTTTTTACCCAAGAGTAGAACTAACCCACCTGCAATGAAAGAGAAATCAAGGAAGCAGGTTGAGTCTCCAGGGTATGCTGGGCTTGTGCTGAGCCTTGAGGATAGCGAATGCCTACAGCTGAGGCCGTGATAGTTTCAGGAGCCATGCTGCTCTTCTGACTTGATCTGGGAGCAGGCAGAGCTGGCTGATGAGGTCTGGATGCACAGGTGTGGGCAGCCCAAGAACCTGGGGCCTTTCTCATCTGCACAGACAAGGCAGAGTTTCTGGTGTTCATCACTGACTTCCAATTACCTGTAGCCTTGGGCCAAAGGAGCATGAATTAAGAAAGCCTCAGGCTCAGTTTTACCCACAGTGTGTTCCTTGGAATGCAGTTCCTCAGGTGGTCATGGGTCTCCTGCAAAAGGTAAAGCTGTGTGAACAGATGCACTTGGAACCCTGTGACTTCAACAGAGTGAAATGGGCTTCCCACGTCTTTACGGTGCTGGGTGCGTGGCGAGCACACGGGAAGAGCATTTTCCAAACTAGTGCTTCCTGGGGCTGGCCGTGCTGCACGCCGTTGTCCATGCTCCAGAAACAGCCTCTCCCGATGGCCTGCAGGACTCACCTGGCTGCCCTGAGATGTCCCCGTGGGAGCAGTGGGTAGTCACAGGGCGGGTAGTCACAGGGCAGCTAGTCTGAGGAGTGAGCACACTGGAGACCACCAGCACAGGCACAGCCTTGGCCGCCACCTCCTCATCTGCTAGAGAATCACAAGACTGGCAGGTAGATAACCTAATAAAACCTGCTACATTCACAGTTTTAAAAAAATCACTGCAATGCCATAACCGTAATGGACAAGGGAAATAAAAGAAAGGTAACTTACAACAATATGTATATTTTGAGGCTGAGCACCACTACTAGCTGATAAGAACACCCCCTAGGCTTCCAAGTCCCTCCTGGGGCAGAGCCAGCCTCCCCCAGGACCACGGTGCCTCCAGCTATCTGTGGGCTGCGTTATCAGTGGGATGTGGCCCCCAGCAGGGAGAAAATTGCTTCCTGGCAGGGGGTGCGAAAAAGCATTACTCTTTTTATGTGTACATCATAGATATGCATAAGATGCACAAGTAGATATACAGCATATCGAGGCATTAAAATTTCCTGGTGTGAGCAGGGTGGGCTATTAGGGGAGAAAATGTTTTTAAATGCTCCATAGGAGGCAGTAATGAAAAAAAGGTTGAGGAACACCAAGGTACAGTGAAGGACCAGATCTTTTCCTATTTCCAATCTGTTACAGAGTGATATTTTTACAAAATATAATAAAAATGAATTACTAGGAAAATAAGATAGGAAAAAATATAAACAAACACAAGCTTCAAGTTTTTATGATTAGATTCCACCAACATAAAGTCGATCTGTTTAATTGTTACACACACTTTTAAAGTTTACAATTTCCAGCTGAATCTTTTTGCAGACTATCGATGGAGAGGCACTGGTCTTCGGGCCACAGTTGGGGCAGTTCTGATCTGGGGGTGCTGGAGTGGGAGAGGAGCAGGGTGCTCAGAACAGGCCTTGTGGGGCTAGAAGGACCAGCAGGAGTTGGCTGCTGGAGCAGGAGGGGGAGTGTTTCCTGCAGAGGAGACAGAGGCACCGGGCAGGGAGCCTGTGAACATGTGCAGAGAGGCTGGTGTCAAGTTACGGCTCCAGCAGAGAGTGGGGGGCCTGAGGAGGAGGGGAGGCTGGGCAGATTGAACTGCCCCAGCAGGAACCACCCCACCGCCTGTGGGCTACACTCATACCATGTTCTCACCAAGGTCTCTTGATGCTGTGGGGTCAGTGGCCACGTTGAGAATTGGATGGCGCCTATCTGTGGGCCTCTCACTGAAGACAGTACAAACTCAGAACATTGTATAAACAGTCTTGGGGGATGGTTCTAAGATCCCTTAAAGCCTATGTGTAGTCTCCAGGTTCAGAATCCGAGGTAAACAGTTGAGCTGATGAACCTCCACAGGTACTCATCCCTTCAGGCAGCCCACATCCATTGCATGCTGACCATGTGCTGACTCCAGTTCTATCAGGACTGTAGACACACACAGGACAGGTAGCTTCAGAGCTCTTAGCCCAGATTCCAGACAGTCAGCAGCAGGAAAGCTGAGAGGAAAGCCGAGCCTTTCCCTTTGCAGAGCTCCCGTGCTGGAGGAGCCTCACAAGGCTCCTTAGATATATCTAAGACATCTTCTTGGTGTTCTCTTGATACCCCGATGAGGCCCCAGTGCAGTGTGCCCCTCCTCCTGTCCTTGGCCACTCTGCATTTGTCAGGCTGCCTGTGCATATCATTTCCTTTGATGGACCCTCATGAGCTTCTCTGGGTGAGCTACAGTGGCCAAGGCCACTCAGGAATTTCATTGAGGTTTGTTAGGACTGGTACATAATTAGTGGACAATTTCCTCAGTGCTTGTACAGAATGTAAAAATGTGCTAGCAAGTGGAAATGTATCCAGAGTGGAAGCTGGGCTCAGTGGCCCTCACAAACACACAGGAAATGCTTTTCTGAAAATATCAGGGCAGCTCAGACTGGAAAGGTGGCCAGAGGCTCCACTCAGCAAGTGCTGACAACAGCAGGGACAGAATATTTGGCCCTTTCGGTGCAATTTGGAGAACATGGAGCTTGGGATGGGGACTCAAGGGAGAGGTGCCATTTTGGATTTAAAGAAAAGGAATAAATCTGACATAGGCCATGTTGCTGAATTCCTACCCAAGAACACTATGATGCTGAGAAGTTCAGCTCAGGTGCAAGCACTTCATGTACTCAGCAGTCGTTCACTGAGCACTTACTGTATATTATGCCCTGTTCTGGATCTGGGAACGTAGGAGTGAACAGAACAGACGTAGTTCTTGCCACATGGAGCAGACAGTACATAAATATATATCTATAATTTGGAATAAGGAGACAGAGATAAGGAGGGGGTGGGGAGGTTGTTTTGAAGGTTTGAACCTGGCATGTTTCTGGGATAAGGGTGGGTTTGAGTGGTAGAGCCGAGTGCAGCAAAGAACAAGCCACATGGGCTTTGGAGGAGGAAGAACAAGGTTGGTCCAGTTGAGGAGCTGCCAGCAGGTGCGAGCAAAGGCGAGCATGAGAGGAGAGAGGGCAGGAGCGGGAGGATGGACCATCTGCTGTCGTTTGGATTTTGGTGTGTGCTCTGAGCAGGGTGGGACCATGGGAGGGTGGTGAGCAGAGGAGAAACGCTGTCGTGGTTAATTATATGTGTCAACTTGACTGGACACGGGGTGCCCAGATCAAACATTATTTCTGGTTGTGTCTGTGTGTCTGTGAGTGTGTTTCCAGATGAGATTAGCTTCGAAGGGGTGGACTCAGCAAAGCAGGCGGCACCCCCGGTGTGGGTGGCATCATCTAACCCACCAAGGCCCTTAACAGGATAGGAGGCCGAGGAAGGAGGAATTTGCCCATTTTTCCTGCCTCACTGCTGAGCTGGGACATCCCGTCTCATCTTCTGCCCTCGGACTGGGACTTACACCACTGGCCTTCAGACTCAGACTGAATCGCGCCACCTGCCTTCATGGCGCTCCAGCTTGCAAATGGCAGATCGTGGAACTTCTCAGCCTCCATAATCATGCGAGCTGGTTCCTCATAATGAATAAATAAATATATGGCATACTTCAAAAAGTTCATGGAAAAAATAGAATTAAAAGATTATATGAATCTTTCCATGCACATTTTGAAGTATACTCATAGGTATTCTAGTGCTTCTGTTTCTCTGGAGAACCCTGACTAATATAGACATGATCTGATTTATGCTCTAAAAGGACCCCTCCTTGCTCTGCGGGGACTCCATTGTAGTGGGGCAAGAGCAGAAACAAGGCCCCATTAGGCAGGTGAGGTGGCTCTAATCAGGTGAGATGCTGGTGGCTTTGACTCAGAGGGCAGGTGGAGGTGCTTGAACTGTGAGAAAAAGAAGGATTAGCCAACAACCAGTGTAAAACTCTAACACCCTTTTCAGGGACCCAGATGCCATGTCAAGTGGGGTTTCTTTAAAGGACCTGGAGATAGTCTAAAGAGAGAAGGAAAAAAGACTGGAGCTGAGAGCCCTTTCTTCAGGTGCCTGAGGAGATGCCCTTCCAGGACCATTATGGCTCAAGATGAGGAAGAGCCTGTGTCCAGGCATGCTCCAGTGCCATGAAACGGGCTGCCTCAGCGATGGTGAGCTCCTGTCACTGGAGGCAATGCCAAAGTGACCACCTGTTGGGGGCCGGGGCACTGGGAGCCGCCCTGATTCAGATGGCCAGTGCTCCCATTCACTGCTCTGATGTGGACGGGGTTCCCACTGTGCACCAGGCACTGGCCCAGGGTTGGGCTCCAGGAGTGAGTGGACAAGATGCAGCCCCAGCCCTCAGAGAGGGGAGAGCATGGTGGGCACCCTGATGGGATGCCGGTGATCCCAAGCGCTCCGTCCAGGCTTAGGGGGAGGGAGTGACGTCTGTTGCCCAAGTAGCCGGGCTGTATGTATCCACCGGGGCTGTGTGTGTTGGGGAGGCTGGTGAGGAGAGAACCTGGCGCCCTCCCAGACATGGAGGTGAGTGAGCAGGGTTGGTGGCCACTCCTCTCACGGCCAGGACTTGGTGTGTCTTGTGAGGTGTGAGCCTGTCCTTATTTAGAATGTTGACATTTTGCTCATCCTGGAGTTTTTGCCTTATTTTTTATTTTTAAAATATTGCATCAAAACATTATTAATATTGATTCCTTAGTTTTGGGGGGCCCTTAAGGATTGTTCACAGAGAATGGAGCAGTGAACAAAACAGAGTCCCTGTCATTCTCCTGCGTCTCACCCCAGCTGGGCCCCACTGTGGGGTGGGCAGAACTTCCATGGTGGCACATTCTGGGGCAGTGCACGGAGCTTGCACTCTGAGACCGTAGGAGGGCCTTCGCATCATGGCCTGCCTGCCTGACACTTTGCACAGGGGCAGACTCAGGCTAGACCATATGTCCTGAAGGCCAGGATGACCCTCCAGTCAGCTGATGCATTTGGGGAGGGCTCCCTCAAATCTGTCTGAATCCAGAGCAGAGTTGCGCGTACTTTACCAGGCACCTGTACTAAAAGTGAAATGAATGCGCTGTTGGCTTTTACCACCTCATTATTCATTTATTTCGGGGGATTGTCTGTGCTCTCTGCTAATCTTCACATAACATGCCTCACTGCCCTTGGAAGGTCTGGGAGGATTCTCATCCTGTTTGTTTGGTGGAGTTTGTTCTTGAGATCCTGTTTCTGGTTGCTCATGACTCCCTCGCCTGGAAATACCATCCAGGAAGTGAGTCATCTTAGAACTGAGCCTCAAAGTCATTCTGACCAGCTGATGGCACATCCAGGGTATCATTGGCATTTGCAGGCAGGAACCAAAAGAAAAGGCCATTTTTACTTTCCATTTAAAGCCATGTGCTCAGCTCCATCAAGAATTGGGAGGGCGGCCAGCCCTGGGCAAGGCAGAGACGGAGGTAGGGCAGGGGGAAGCTTGTGTGGGGCCCAGCCCTGCATGGAGGGGACACCCATATCATGGGGGAGCCCTCCTTTGGGAGGCCCCTACCCCACCCTATCTGGATCTGAGGCTGCCAGTTCCACCCACCCCAGTCCTAGTACCTGCCCCAGGACTAAGTCCCCACCCCAAATCCTGGTCCCCACCCCCATCCTAGCACCTGCCCCAAATTCTCATTCCTCCTGAAGTTGTGCCCTCAGGAGTAGCCACATGCCCTGCCCACCCACAGGGGGGTGTTCACATTTTCCCCAAGGCCTTGGAGGGAGAGGACAGGCTCTGTCTGGGATGTGATGACCCGGGCAGCCCTCAGTGCTGGGCACGAGGCTGTTTGGCCAGGTGGTCTTCCCAGGCCCCACGTGTGCTCTGGGAGCCCCATGGCTCTGGCCTGGCTTGCTGTCCCTCCCCCACCTCTGGCCAAAGGTCTGCCCCTTGGTGGCTCTGTCACCATTTGTACCCCATCGCATTTTATAGCCATTTATGGTTTGTCTTTGATCCTGGTGACTCATGCTTTTCATGCTTTCTCTGGAGGACCGTCCCGGATGGTCACCAAGGATGAGGCCGAGGCAGCCAGATCTGGTTGTGGTCGTCTGTCAGCAAGCAGTGTCATTTCAGATTTGTTTCATTAAATCCCACTTTATTCCCCAAGAGCTCTTTCCAACAGGACCCACTTCCTGGCCTGCGTGCAGCCCAGCTGCCGTCCCTGGGGATGGGAGGCGAGGCACAGTCCCCTCTGCCTGGAGCCCCTGCGGAGCTGGGGCCGAGGGCAGCCTGGCGAGGCCCCAAGCACGACGCGTCCACCCTCCCGAACAGCAAGCCCCACATTCCCGCACAGAGAGGCCGTAAGACAAACCAAGGAGTGGTTTTCTCTGCACTGCAGTCGGTTTACCATGGAATTTAAAGCTAAATAAGCCAGAAACAAAATGTATTCAAAAGGGGTTTGAGAAATTTGGGGAAGGAGAGAAGACAGATCATTATTAGAAAAATAAGGATGCTTTCCTTTGTGTTTTGGGGACTAACACGTGGAGGATAATGATGATCTGTAAAGCCATTCGCAGTCCACATCCTACTGCTCACGAGCTGTGCATGGGAGAGTTATTTAGCTTCTCATAGCTTTGGGTTTTTACTTACAAATGGAAATCATGAACCTAACTTTATGGAATAACTGAGGATGAAATGAAATGACACATGACACGTCCAGGTCAGGGCCTCGCACGTCGTAGATGCTCAGAGTAGGAGCCATCGACGTTGTTGTAGTCATTGTTTCTAAGATGATGATGATGTTGTGGTGATAAAATGTGTCCTAACATTGCTCATCATGGCAGGACACAGGGGTGTGAGGGCTGACTCAGGGAGTCACTTTATATCCAGAGACCAGACTCCTGTGAGAATGCTGACCCCACCTGATAATGCTGTGACATTCAGCAAGCACCTGTGATCACATCCTTCTGTGCTGGGATCCTGACAGGGAAGAGGAGAGCGGGGCACCAGCCCTCACTGGCCCTGCAATGTGACAGGGACGTAAACAAGTTCACAGGCAGGACAATGGAGACTCTGTGGCTGCAGAAGTGAGGGATGCATCTGTGGGCCCTGTGGCTCCAGTGCGAGGCTGGGGAAGCTTCCAGAGTAACGTGGAGATGGGACCTGAAGGATGAGCGTAAGTGACGGGTGAGGGGTGGAGGCGGGACTGCAGCTGACAGGGTCGTGCGCCACAGAGGATTGTTCCTGAGGACATGAGAGCAGCGGAGGCCCGGCCTTCGGGGTCTCCTGGTGGAACGTAGACCTTTTCCTGAGGGCACTGTGCAGCGCCTGCAGACAGGGGACGGGGTGCTGTGGCAGGGTTGCCCTTTAAAGCTCACTCCTGTGGAAGTGTGTGTGGGTGGAAGCAGGCATGACGGGGATGTGGGAGACTGACGGCGGGTTGGGGAGGTGGCTATGGGGGTGCAATCAGGAGCACAGAGGCCTTGAGGAAGAAAGAGGATGGAGGGACCCAAGGCGCAGGTGAAGGGAAGGCGGGAGTCAGGTGCAGGTGGAGGCAAACTGGTGTGGCTACGGAGGACCAAGCAGCTTCCCACCTGGTGGCTCCTGTTTGCTCGGGTCAACAGCAGTGATGTCACGTCTTCAGCTGAAATGAGGGGTAGTTGGAGATTTGAGAGCAGGGAAGACTGAAATAGCAGCAGTGAAGACCCAAGAGGGAGTTTTGCAGGGAGGCTCAGCAGGCTTCCCTGGCAGTGCGAGGGCCCCTTTGAGGTTTGAGGACATACGTCTACAGTGACAGCTCTGTGTGCTTGTTTCTCTCTGGTAGTATTTAGTAGTTAGTTTGGATATTGGTTCAGAAAATGCAGACAGTCGGCCCAGTCCAAGGCTGTAGTTTTGCCGGAGAGCACGACGGGAGGGCCACAGTGCAGGAGCTGGACATGTGCGCAGACCTGGGAGTTGCAAGAGCGGAGGCGAGGAGGGGTGAGCAGAACCGCAGGAGGGGCCGTGCGTGTGGACTGCCCGGTCCCCGTGCAGCCTGGCTCCTACCCAGTGGGCTGACTTGGAGCAATTCGCCTCAGTCTCTTCCTCTGTGAAATGGGGGTGCAACAGCATGTGCTCATGGTGCTGTCATGAGGTCGAGTGTTAATGAGTCAGTAAAGTGCTTAGGACAGGTTGGGCCGCCGCTCTGTTACTTGGTTGTTAGTATTTTATCACTACAGCCAGCAGGTGGCCCGAGGCCTGCCTCTGAATAGGCCTAGTGGGAGTAAGTGAAAGAACCAGAAGAAAAGGAACCTGAGGTGGGAGTGGGATGTTCCAAATGTGGCCGGGCTGTGACCATGGGAACTGGGACTGCTGTGAAGGGTGAGGTCAGTGGAGACAGGGAGGTTGGGACATCTCTCGGCACTGGCTCGTCCCCGTGTGTAGCACTCTGACCGTCTGCTCCATCTGGCGAACTCAGTGGCAGAAATACAGTGTTGTGGCAGACAAAGAAAGGCTGCCCAAGGACTTAGGAGATGGCTTCCTGGAGGAGGACCCCTGGGCCTTGAACGGCAGGTGGGATTTGGACAGGAGACGGCCGTCCTAGTGTGGGCTTAGCGTGGCCAGTCCCTGAGGTTAGCATGGCCTTGGGCAATTTGAGGAGATTCTCGAGGAGGGTGCATCTAACACGGCTGCACTCGTCTCCAGCGGGCACACCTGGGAGGGAGGTAACCACCATCTGCTGAGGCTCCACCTTCTCCTCCCAGATGGTCTAGGCTGTGCTCACTGGTGTCCCAGAGATGGCAGCTGCCAGCCATCTCTCAGGCTGCTGTCTCCACTCCACTGACGGGGGCTCTGACACTGAGCAGTTGCACAGGAGGCCTCGGGACGGCTCGGCTCCAGCAGGTGAAGCTGAGCTCCCTGTTACCTCTGCCGTGGAGATGAGTAACTGTCAGCAACCTGGGAAACACTTAAACCCACCTAAACCATAGCACACAACTGCAAGCGGCAAGCGAGAAATGCTTTAAGCTGTCAAGTGCGACGTGAGCACACAAAATCCTATTATCCCCAGTATCTATTGAAAAGCTAAAAATGGCAAACTTTCTGGTGCTCATAAAGCATCGTTCCCTGTTGCAACCTGGAGTTTTCTGTTATTGCCTCCTCCGTCGGAACCTGCAGGTAATCTCACTCAGAGCCGGATGAGTTCTGACAGGCCAACGAGGGGGAGGTTGATTGCAGGAAGGAGAACGCGGCCCCTGCCATGTATATGTCTCTGGCACCACTGGCTTTGAGTAAGGATGATCATTTCTTGCAATCTGGAAACCATGTTATTTAGGAAATTAGGGTAAGAGCAAAACAAAGCAAGAGTGAGGAAAAAATAACTTTCATTTTCAAATGCAGAATGCCAGCAAAAAGGTAAACCATGCACCATTCTCCCCATGAGATTTGCATGAATGTGATGTCTTATGGTTACTGCTCCACTACAGTAGTAATCATGAATTTTTAAATCAATCATTTAATTTAGTCCCTTTGCAAGGAAGAAAAGATCAAAATATCCATTCAGGCTTCTTGTGGCTAACGAAAATCAAGCATCTCTTTGGCTTGATTTTTACCTCTTGTAAAACCTGTATTTGTGGAGAGATGGAAAAAAACCTCTTGAAATCTGTATTCCAATATTTTTAGAAGATAGGTGGCCATATCCTCAAATCTGGGTTTCTTAGCCAGGGTCCACACATCTCCAAGGAGTCTGTGGTAATATCCAGGTCTGTAAACTTGGTCAGGAATGTAATACACGTTTGTGTTTCCTGGTCTCAAATGATCTTCCCGCGTGTGTTCATTACAACTGTAGGCCGTGCACCTCTGCACTATTAGTGGGGCCTGTACCTGTGTCTCTAGTAGTAGTCACTACTTGTGGCTACCTTGAAATACTTAAGTATACTCCTGACTACTCTCAAATTTATGATATGTAGTGAACCCGACACTAGATGTTGCTATTTAATGTGTTAAAGAAGCACATGTATTATTACTATGTCATGATTTTTTTAAATCAACAACACATATATTGGCTTCTTTTGTAATTCTGTGAATTTTGTTTTGTGTAATGCATTTAAAAACATTATTCTGAAGAGGGACCCATACGTTTCACCAGACTGCCAAAGGTGTCCGTGGCACAAAGGCCTCCATGGCACAAAGGCGTCCATGGCACAAAGACGTCCATGGCACAAGTACAGCCCCTCGGGGTGTTGACACGCATATTCCTAGGTCCCTCCTGAGACCTGCTGAGCTGGCACCTCAGGGAATGGGACCTGGACATGAGGGATTAGGGCGCAGCCAGCCCAGGCCAGCGGGCTGTTATTTGGGGACCACTGGCTTAGGTCATCTGTCCCAGTGACCAAGATCTCAGAAGCTAGGGGTTGGTGGCACTGCTGACATCTGTAGAGGGACAGGGTCTCCTTACATTTCGGGGGTACATGTGGTGGGACTACGTCTAAATGTGGGCCGTTGCTTAATGAGTGTGCATCTTGGATATGTTCCTTCACTTTTCGGGACCCTCATTTCCTCACCTGTGACCTGGGAATTACAGAATGTCCACCCTGCAGGCTTTGTCTTGGTCCATTTGGGTTGCTATAATAGAGTGCAGTAAAGTAGGTTACTTATAAACAATAGAAATGTATTTCTCACCATTCTGAAGGCTGGGAAGTCCAAGGTCAAGGCAGGCCCAGTTTCTGGCTCGTAGACGGTGCCCTCTTGCTGTGTCCTCCCATGAGGAAAGAGCAAGAGGTGTCTCGCTCGTCTCTCAGGAAGGCACTGACCCCATCCACGAGGGCTCCACCTTCACGACCTAATCACCTCCCAAAGGCCCCACTTCCTAATACCATCACGTGGAGGGTTAGGATTTCAGCATGCATGTTGGGGAGACGTAAACATTCAGTCAGCTGCAGGCTTGTGAGACTGACATAAAATAATGAATTTACACACTTTGCAGAGTGTCTGAAGCGCAGTAGGTGTTCATGCGCTGCTATTGCTGCTGCTCTTGGTGTTACTGAGTTTCTAGCACTCCCAAGGCTGAGGGGAGCAGCGGTTATGAAATGACAGCTAGACCAGGCTTCCAAAGCTTGGGAGAGCATCTCTCCTGGAGCTTACCATGCAGCTGAGAGGCCCCAGGTAGAGACGTGGATCCTGGTGTCCCCAGCACCAGCTGTCCCCTCCCCCTGTGGGCAGGGTTGGCCTGCCACCAGGCATGCGGGGTGTCTGCTGACACCCCTTCCGAGGTCCAGAGAGCACAGCATCACTTCCTGCTGCCCCCACTTAACCAGGGAACCAAGTGTCTCATTTTGCCAAAGAAGCCCCTTTCTACCTGCAGGCATTTCAGATAAATCTTTCCATCTCTGTGAGGGGATTTTGAGTGGCTCCCCAAAAGGAGAGCCCAAGGGTAATAATAGAGAGTGCTTGCTGCAGGTTTGTGGAGGACTGACTGCTTCACATCCTTCAAGCTTAAATTTTTGAAGGAAGATTTTCCTTTACAGACCCTCTTCTAGGTTCTCCAGAACCTTCTATTGGCCAGTCCCATCCGGGTTCCCCTTGGGAAGTGCCCAACCTGTCATTAAACCCAAAGAAAATGAAGGAGGGACATGACTTCCTCCTACTCTCCGCACCCCACCCCCCCTGGCCGGGTGTTCCTCATAGGACCCAGGGGTCACAGGAAAAAGCAGAAGCACATGTTACCTGTGGGAGAGTCAGACACGATGAGCTGCAGTCACAGGAATGCGCCATGCTTTAGATTCTCCAGGACAAAGGCTGCGGTGGCCTCTGGAGAAACCCTGAGCCAATGGTTCTTGAAGGTTTCAAGATCAGTGATATTCAGTGCCTCTCCAACAGCCATCAAAACCCAGCACCGCACCCCCAGCATTCTGACAAAAGAGAGAAAGAGATGCATTCAGTGTATTGTGGTGCTGTTCCTGGTGCTGTTGGAGCCGGAGCGCGGGTGCATGTGCTTTGGTCAGGGGTCACTTTCTACCCAAGCCTTCTGTGGCTGGGAAGCTGTGCACATGGCTCCACCTGCCAGGCTCCACAGGGGCAGGTTGCCAGCCGTGTGCTACAGTGGCAGTCAGTGGGTACAGGTGACATTTTAGAATTGCTCAATAGACCCCAGGCCTGGAAGATGTGCCGGACACAGTGTTAGGAGAGCAGGGACAAAGAACCCCAGAAAGAACTATTTAAAAGTTTAAAGGACCATTTCCCTTTATCACTCCTGGCTGTTATTCTGGCAAATTTCTAAAACATGAAACTGGCCCCAATCAGGGCAGAGAAATGGATAGGATGAGACAGCCAGCCCAGTGACATTAGCAATATCCAGGTACAATATCCAGCCTCATCAGAAGCTGAGAAGTATATCGTTTTCTGGGAGAGAAGCAGAAACAAAACTATCGACTAGAAGGAACCTTGGGGAGGCCTCTGGCTTCTGCATATCTAATCCGTTCAAAGCCTTGAATTCCTGCGTACATTTTCAGATTCTACACAAGTCCAAATAGGGGTGGAGATTGCCTGATGTGTGTCATTGTGTCCTCTGGGACAAGCAAATCTCTAAGTTTCAGAGGTTTCACACAATATGAATTCGTGTGGATGTTTGTGGTTGGTAGCAGCCTTCCTTGTGTTCATTTGGGGACCATAGCCCCTGCACACTGTGTCTTCTCAACCGTCCACAGGTGGCTTCCAAGGTCTCCAAGAGTGGGAAAGGGGATGGAGAAGGCACGCGGTCTCTTAAGCTGCAGCAGGCCTGGAGTGAGGCTTTACTGAGGCTCACATTCACTGTTGAGAATGGGGCTTGTGGCCACACCTAGCTGCAGGGAGGCTGGACACAAGGGTGCCGCATCGTGGTCTCTGCCACAGAAAGTTGGAAGGCACCGGAGCTGCTGGTGGTGGAGGTTTACCTGGATCCTTCCTATGGTGTGGTCCTGTCAGTGTGGGTTTGTCAGGGGCTGGTTATAGGGTCAAGAAGAGCATCATATGGTTCTCTGCTCCTTCTGGGGACCAAAATAGAAGTGTCAACTGAATAGAAGGGACTGAGGCTCCTCATTTCTCAGTATAGGAGGATCCCCTCCAGTTGTCAGGATCCTTTCCTGATCAAAGCCCATTTTAAAAACCTGAAGGTTTGCAAGTCAACTGGTATAACTCTTCAGTCAGCAAATACCAAGCCACTGGCTACAGGCCCGGTTCATCTCCAAGTTCCCCTCAGCCAGCTTTCGCTCTGTATCCCTGGGGGATGGTTCCAGTCCCTGAGATGAAATGGCATAGTGTTTGCATATAACCTATGCACATCCTCCCGTGTGCTTTAATCTATAGATTACTTATAATATGTAATGAGTAATTTTACTTATTTATTGTAAATGTAATGTAAATGCTGTGTAAATAGTTGTTGTACTGTATTGTTAGGGAATACAGAAAAAAGTCTCTGCCTGTTCAATCCAGATGCAATTTTTTCCTGCATATTTTCAATTTGCGGTTGGTTGGTTGAATCTATGGATATGGAACCCACAGATAGATACGGAGGGCCACTGTGATGGTTCTGTTGTCACTTTGTGCCTAGACCTGAGTGAACCGGGATCTGAGTTTGTCTTTCCTCTGCTTTGGATTATTCAGCATCACTGTGACACTGACTGGTACCATGCCCTCCCTGCCCAGCTTCCCACTGTCAGTGACAACTGGATGGGACATTTTGTCCCATCCTGGAGCACAGAACAGCATTTCAGTCCCTTCCTTTACTTACATCTCATCACCAATTCAGAAACAGCAAATTTCCCTGAGTCTCACAGCATCTAACCCAGTTACTAGTACCACATTTTAATGATTGGTTGGTTTTGTTTGTGGTTTATGCAAAAAAGGAAAGGATGAGATTGAGTTATTAGATGGGTCCCAGGAACTTCCAAAGTTGAAGGAAGTGAAGAACTGGCTCGGGAAGTGCCTCCTCTGTTCTGCAGCAGCTGCCTGCAAGTATGCAGAGACTTCATATCACAGAGTAGAGCGGGTTTGAGATCACCTGCAGGAATTTACTTTAGCTCTTTACTCACCCTCTTTGCTGAGCCAGAGCACTGAGTGCACATGAGTTCACTGGGTGTGGTTCCCTGCATGTGGCATCTCATAGAAGAATCATGAAGGACACACCCTTACCCTGGGCCGGAGGAGAAGCAGGTGTGGGGTCGAAGTCCCCCACACCTGGGTGATGCATCTTTATGAGCCCCCTCTTGCAGTGGATGGTGACTTGGTCCCTAAAAGAGGCATCCACATCTGCTATTGAGAGGTGGCAACAGGGATAGAGAGATAGGTCAGGGACCTGATGTGCTGCCCAGTTCCTCCTGCCCCTACAGCTGGAGAGAAGCAGCATGAGGGATAACTTCTGATACATCCTGCTGATGTCCTCCCAGCCCCCAGCTGCCATGAGCCCAATTGCCTACCCACATGGTCTCCTGGTTAGGGCAGCCATGCAGACTGGCTTCCAGACAAAGGTCCTGCCAGGCCCTAGAGACTCGTAGGTCTGCTTTCTCCAACCTCTTGTCCCCAGCCCCACCTTTGTCTGCCAGGCCCTAGAGACTCGTAGGTCTGCTTTCTCCAACCTCTTGTCCCCAGCCCCACCTTTGTCTGCCACAGTCTCTGCTCTGTCTGCTGCTTTCAGGGATGTCTGTGGTTATGGTCACATGCTGATATCATGGGGACTTTTGCATGGTTCTCAGGGTCCCTCTGAGTTCCTCCCAAGTGGTCATACTCACTCTCAGAGCCCCAGGAACTCACCAAGACCATTTAACAGCAGTTCTCTACCAGGAAGCCCTTAGCCTGACTCCTTCCAGCGAGTCAGACCAAGCTGCAGTCCAGGGAGTCAGGGGTTGTACAGGGGTGTGGAACAAGAGGGTCCACCCAGCCAGGCAAGGCAGAATGGCCTGGCCAACAGGAACCCATGACTAGCCACAGGCTTGTGCAGCAAGTAAACACTGATGTGGACAGAGGGACTCACAGTGTCCCCAATGGCAAGCCCATGGCCCCTGCGCTGGCATCAGCAGCTCTCACTCCTCATGGTCCTTGTGGTCATTGTCTCTACCTGTCCCTCCCATGGACTCATGCAGAGGTTGCGATGCTTCCACCACTCAGGAAATAGCTCAGTTCCCAGCTCCTCTCATGGTCAGCAAGTACAAGTGCACTTCAGAAAGTTTTTGGAAGGGGATTGGGCAATATGGTGAGCTAGATGTGCCCAGTGCACGATCTTCAGACAGAAAAAGACCAGAAAAAAAGAATGGACAGTTAGGTACGGGGAAGAGTGTGAGAGGGCAATAGGAGCCTGGTGAGGACCCCATGGAGCATGATAACTCAGGAGAGTGGTGTAGAGATGAGAAGGAGACACATAGCTTCAGCACCCATGTCTCCAAGCCCAGGATTGGTGCAGGAGGAACTCTCCCTTGTGGCAAAAAGAATCTGTTTGGCCATGACCACTTCCCAGCATTAACCTTCCTCTTGCTCATGCCCCAACTCACCTCTGCCACTGCTGAAATCACCTTCACCATTGTCTAGTCCCAGAGCCATACCCTGTCTTCCCTTACAAGAGTTTGCTCTGCTTTTCATTGCAGCCACCAGGTCCCCTGCCATGTGGCCCCCTTCACAGCCACCAGCACTCCCCGCTTGTGGCCCCCATTGCCCACAGTCACAGCTATGGCCCCCAACCATGCAGCTTCCACTGCCTGCCTGCAGCTGCTGCCAGCAGCTGGCATTTTCTGGCCCCAGAGCACTGTGACTGCAACCACTGTCTCCCTGCTCAGCAGTTGGTCCAGCTCCCCTCAGCAGCCATTGCTTCTGCCACCATCAACACCCAGCCTGGGTGGCAACAGCTCCACCTCACCCAGATTTAGGTGTCCCTGTGTTTTGCAAGTTAGGAGGAAAGAGGAAAGAGAGTACAGAAGAAAATACCCAGCCACCACCAAACCATTCCACAACTGGGAGAAGTAAAGACCCAGTAGGAGCGCCTCTTCCTGCAGGAAAGATGAAAGAAAAACCCTGCCCAAAGTCACACATTCAAGCTGAGGAGTCTCAGCATACCACAGTGTACTTTAGGGTCATGGGATGAGTCAGCCCTTGTCACTCACCTCAGCCAAGGAACAACAGAACACCCAGGCATTTCTCTCAAGAACGCGAGATCTCACCCACAATCTTGACAAGTCAGTTCAGTGTCACTCACTTTTTAGCAGGGATCCACTGAGTGCCCCAGTGCCTAGGCCACAGAGACACTCACAGACAACTCCAACAATGTTGAATACAGCTGAAGTAATCACATGGAGACTACACAACTGTGTCTACCCAGAAACAAAACTAAAACACTCCACCAAACAGTCAATATAAAACAAATTTACAGGAGGGAGTCTCTCCTAAAAAGCCACCCCAAAGTAAGAGAAGAAGCAACTCCTTTACCAGATGACCAGACATCAACATAGGGATACTAGAAATACAAATGGAAGGAAGGAAGGAAGGAACTATGACACCACCAAAGGAATAAGCAATTCTCAAAGGAAGGAAGGAAAGAAGGAAGGAAGGAAGGAAGGAAGGAAGGAAGGAAGGAAGGAAGGAAGGAAGGAAGGAAGGAAGGAAGGAAGGAAGGAAGGAAGGAAGGAAATATGACACCACCAAAGAATAAGCAATTCTCAAAGGAAGGAAGGAAGGAATGAACGAGTGAACTATGACACCACCAAAGGAATAAGCAATTCTCAAATACCAGACCCCAAACAGCAGGAAACCTTTGAAATGTCTGAAAAGAAATTCTGAGCAACTATCTTAAGGAAACTCAATGAGATACAAGAAGACGTAGATGACACAACAAAATGGGAAAGAAAAAAAAAAAAAACAATCCAAGACATGAAGGAAGAAATTTACAAAGAGATAAATACCTTAAAAAAGAATGTGGCTGAACTCCTGGAACTGAAGGACTTTTTTAATGAAGTCAAAACTATAACCAAGAACTTAAGCAGCAGGCTAGGGCAAGTGAGAGAAAGAATTTCTGATCTCAAAGATAGTCTTTTCAAAACACCCAAGCATACACAAAACAAAGATAAAAGATTTTTTTTAATTGAAGAAAATCCACAAGAGCTATCAGACAACCTTAAGCACACAAATATCCAAATCATGGGTGTTCCAGAAGAGGAAGAGAAAGGAAAAGGCATTGGAAACCTATTCAACAATTTAATAGCAGAAAACTTCCCATGTGTAGAGAGAGATATGGAATTCTAGATCCAAGAGGCTCAAAGATCCCCAAATAGATTCAATCCAAAAAGGTCATCCCTGAAACACATTTTATTCAAACTGTCAAAAGTCAAAGACAAAGTGAGAATCCTAAAAACAGCAAGAGAAAAGCATCAAGTCACCTGTAAGAGAGTCCCTATCAGACTAATAGCAGAATTCTCAGCAGAAACCCTACACCCCAGAGAGAATGGGATGATATACTCAATGTACTAAAAGAAAAAAAACAAAAACAAACAAAACCCTGCCAGCCAAGAATACTATACCCCACAAGGCTATCCTTCAGAAATGAAGGAGAAATAGTGTCCTTCCCAGACATAAGCTACAGGAGTTCACCACCACGCAACTGCCCTACAAGAAATCCTCAAGGGAGTGCTCCACTTGGAATCCAAAAAATGATAATTACCACCATAAATACACAAGAAAGAACAAATTCCACTGGTAAGCAGATATGTAAACAAGAAAGAAAGAAACTATATCTTACCTCCTCAAAAAAAACCAACTAACACCAAAGACAAACAATAACAGAGGAAAAAAAGGAAACAAGATATTCAAAACAATCTTACAAAAATCAATTAAATGACAGGAGTAAGTCTCTCAATAACAACCCTAAATGTAAATAGCTTAAATTCCCACTCAAAAGACATAGAATGGCCAAATGGATTAAAAAACTAGACTCAACTGTATGCTGCCTACAAGAAACCCACCTCACCTATAAAGACTCACCTATAATAGACTAATAGTGAAAGGATGGAAAAAGATATACCACACAAATGTAAACAAAAACAGCAGGAGTAGCTATTCTTATATCAGATAAAATAGATTTTAAACCAAAAACTATGAACAGAAACAAAGAAGGGCATTATATAATGATAAAGGGAACTGTCCAGCAAGAAGACATAACAGTCATAAATATATATGCACCCAACATTGGAACACCAGATACATAAAGCAAACTCTGTTAGACCTAAAGAGAGAGAAAGATCACAATACAATAATAGTTGGGGACCTCATTCCCCTCTCTCAACACTGGACAGATCATCTAGGCAACAAATCAACAAAGAAACACAGGATTTAAATTATACTTCAGACCAATTGGACTTGGAAGACATCTACATATTGTTTCATCCAACAACAACAGATTATACATCCTTCTCATCAGCACATGGAACATTCTCCAGGATAGACCACATGTTAGGCCACAAATCAAGTCTCAACAAATTTTTAAAACTTGAAATCATTTCAAGTATCTTTTTAGACCAAATGGATTAAATCTAGAAATCAGTAATGAGCAAAACTTTGGAAACCATACAAAATGTGGAAATTAAACAACATGCTCCTGAACAACCTATAGTTCAAAGAAATTAAACAAGAAATCAAAATCAAAAAATTTCTTGAAACTAAAGATATTAAAAATACACCATACCAAAACCTGTGGGATACAGCAAAAGCAGTACTGAGAGAAGATTATTGCAATAAATGCTTACATCAAAAGAACAGAAGAACTCCAAATAAACAACCTAATGTTACACCTCAAAGAACTATAAAAAAAGAACAATCCAATCCCCAAATTAGAAGACAAAAAGAAATAAATAAGACCAGAGCAGAACTAAATGAAATAGAGACCAAAAATATGATTAAAAAAGATCAACAAAGCAAAAAGTTGGTTTTTTGAGAAGATAAACAAAATAGACAAACATTAGCCAGACTAACTATAAACAAAATAGACAAATGATTAGAAAGACAAAATTTAAACAATCAGAAATGAAAAAGGAGACATCACAACTGATACCACAGAAATACAAAGAATCAGTAGAAACTATTATGAACAACTCTGTGCCAACAAATTTAAAAACCTGGAGGAAACAGATAAATTTCTGGACACATACAAACTACCAAGACTGAACCAAGAAAAAATAGAAAATCTAAACAGACCAATAATGAGCAATGAGATTGAAGCAGTAATCAGCAGTCTTCCAACAAGGAAAAGCCCAGGACCAGAAGGCTTCACTGCTGAATTCTACCAAGGCTTTAATTGATATAATTGGAATTAACACAAGTTCTTGTCAAATTATTCAAAAAACTGAAATTGTAGCCATTCTCCCAAACTCATTCTGTAAGGCCAGCATCACCCTAATACCAAAACCAGACAAAGAACAAAAAAAGAAAAATACAAGGCAATATCCTTGATGAACATAGACACAAAAATTCTCAACAAAATACTAACAAACAGAATACAGCAGCACATCAAAAAGGTAATACATCATGATCGAGTGGAATTCATCCCAGGAATACAAGGATGGTTCAACATATGCAAATCAATAAATGTGATACACTACATCAACAAAACCAAGGACAGAAACCATATGATCATCTCAATAGATGCAGAAAAAGCATTTTATAAAATTCAACATCCCTTCATGGAAAGACTCTTAACAAATTAGCTATAGAAGGATAGTGTCCCAACACAATAAAAGCCCCATATGACAAACCCACTGTGAATATCATCCTGAATGGGGAAAAGCTGAAAGCTTTCCTTTTAAGAAAAAGAATAAGACAAGGATGCCCATTCTCACCACTCCTACTTAACATAGAATTGGAAGTACTTACCAGAGCAGTCAGGGAAGAGAAAGAAATAAAGTGCATACAGATTGAAAAAGATGAAGTCAAATTGTCCTTGTTTGCAGATGACATGATCCTCTGTATAGAAAATCCTAAAGACTACCAAAAAACTCTTAGAGCTGATAAACAAATTCAGTAACATTGCAGGATAGAAAATCAGTATACAAAAATCAGTAGCATTTTTATACACCAACAATAAACTAGCAGAAAAAGAAATCAAGAAAGCAAGCCCATCTACCATAACTGCCAAAAATAAAAATAAAATACTAGGAAAAAATTTAACCAAAGAGGTGAAAGATCTCTTCAATGAGAACTACAAATCACTGCTGAAAGAAATTAAATATGGCACCAAAAGATGTAAAGACATTCCATGCTCACGGATTGGAAAAATTAATGTAATGAAAATGTCCACACTACAAAAAGTGATCTGCAGATTCAATGTGATCCCCATCAAAATCCCAATGACTTTCTTCACAGAAATAGAAATAACAATCGTAACATTTATATGGAAGAACAAAATACCCTGAGCAAAAAAATAATAATAATAAATCCTGAGCAAAAAAAAAAAAATAAAGTCAGAGGCATTACACTGCCTGACTTCAAATTATACTACAAAGCTGTAGTAAACGAAACAGTATGGTACTGGCATAAAAACAGACATACGGACCAATGGAACAGATTAGAGAACCCAGAAATTAATTCATGTGCTTACAGCCAACTGATCTTCAACAAAAGCACCAAGAACATGTATTGGAGAAAGCATAGCCTCTTCAGTAGATTGTGGTGGGAAAACTAGACATCCATATGTAGAAGAATGAAACTAGACCCATACCTCTTGCCATATACCAAATCCAACTCAAAATGGATTAAAGACTTAAATATAAGACTGAAAACTATAACACTTCTAGAAGAAAACATAGGAGAAACACTTCAGGATGTAGGACTAGGCATAGACTTTGTGAGTAAGACTTCAAAAGCACAGACAACAAAAGAAAAAAAAAACAATGGGGATTATATCAAACTAAAAAGCCTCTACAGAGCAAAAGAAACAATCAACAGAATGAAAAGACAACCTACATAATGGAAGAAAATATTTGCAAACTATACATCTGACGGGATTAATATCTAGAATGTACAAGGAAATAACAGTAAAAAAAAATAGTCCAATTAAAAAATAGGCAAAGGCACTGAATAGACATTTCTCAAAGGAAGACAGAGAAATGGCCAACAGGTACATCAAATAATGTTCCATGTCACTAATCATCAGGGAAATGCAACTCAAAACTATCTTGAGATATCACATCACCCCAGTAAAAATAGCTGTTATAAAAAAGACAGAGAATAACATGCCGGCAAGGATGCAGAAAAGGTGGAACCCTTGTACACTGTTGGTGGGACTGTAAATTAGTGCAGCCACCATTGAAAACAGTGTGGATATTTCTTAAACAACTACAGACAGAACTACCATATGATCCAGCAGTCCCACTGCTGGACATATGCCCAGTGGAATGGAAATCATCATGTCGAAGAGACACCTGCACTCCCATGTTTATCACAGCTCTATTTACAATAGCCAAGTTATGGAACCAACCTAAGTATCCACTGATGGACAACTGGATAAGGAAAATGTGGTATATATTCACAATATAATACTACTCAGCCATAAAATAGTATGAAATTCTGCCGTTCACAGCAACATGGATGAGCTTGGAGAAAATTATGTTAAGTGAAATAAGCCAGACACAGAAAGAAAAGTATCATATGCCCTCAGTCATAAGTGGGAGCTAGAAAAGAAAGAGGGGGGGGAAGGAGGGAAGAAAGATAAACAACAATCATAATAATACATCAAACTTTCAGAAGGAGAGAACAGAACTGTAGTTACCAGAGGTAGGAAAGAGGGTGGGGGGTCAGTGAGAAATTGGTTAATGGACACGAAGAATGATTATGTATTGCAATGATGAATATACTAATTATCGCAATTTGATCATCATATATTGCACACAAGTATTGATAGCCAACTCTGTACCCCACAAAAATGTATAATTAATTATGTTTCAGTTTTTAAAAAAAGTTTAAAGTTTGTGGAAAAAGAGAATTGAAGGGTAACCTCAATCTTTCCATGAACTTTTTTTAAAATTTATTTTTGTGGGTTTCAAGATGGCGGTGGCTGCGGCGGTTGGCGCGGAGCAGCTGAGGTGGAAAAGGTGGCCACTGGGCCTCAGGCAGCCGGGAAACTTGTGGGCCTTCCTCTTGCCATCTCTTAAGGGAGGACCGCTGCTAGTGGCCGGTTGTGGGGGGTGACCGCCACTTTGCCCTCGGCAGGAGAGGCTGCATCATTTACAGGCACCAGCTTTGAAGTGTGGAGCAGGAAAAGAACTGTTTTGTAGCTGCAAAAGCGAATCTCGAAACAGGGAACACGGCGCCAGGGCTGCTGTGGATGCAGACAGGATCCCGGAGGCCTGGGCCGCGCTGAAGGTGGCCAGCTGCCCTATTCAGGATTCAAGGTTTCAGGCCGGCATTAAAGAAGATTCCTGGGAGCGCCCGAGCCATGCCGCGACTGAACAGCCCGAGGCGGCAGCAGCCAAGAATGGGGAAGGCGCAAACCAGAGGCAGAGAGTGAACACCCGACCTGGCACAACCCTGTGAGTGACCCCTGGACCAGCTCTGTTCGGGGGAATTACGCCCACCCGGCTCCCGCCTGCATCACGAGGCCACTCACCGCCCCGGGGCTGCCTCCATTTTCCCAGGTTCTGGCAGCTCCGCCCGGCTCGGCCCTCACTGAGCCTTCCCACTTGCTTGGCCCAGCGCAGGGCTTTCCGGAGCCTGCGGGCCGGCCTCCCCTCCCACTCCCTCCATGGTTCTCTGGCGGGGCTGGTGGCGTGGGACGTCCCCGGCCAGTGTCGGGAGGGCAAGGAAGTACAGGCGGGCCGACTGTCACTCCACCACAACCTGGACTCCGGCCCCCCGTAAACTTCCTGTTACTGGGAGGCAGATACCATCTCTGTGGCCACCAGTTCAGAAAAAAGCCTAACCAATTTCTGGTTGGGAATACTGTGGTAGGAGAGTACCCAGGTCCGCTTGAACCTGCCGGATAGCTGGCTGCAGGCGGGCGCTAGACTCGGTTTATACCGGGGGGATACAAAGGTGAACAAGTCCCGAGAAAGATCTACACAGTGCTACAAAGGCACCCAGAGCGACCGGTCGTCTGTGCCTAGCAGAAACCTGGTAGACTTCCTGGGCGAGGCGGTGCCGAGCAGGGTCTTGAAGGCCCAGCTGATAGATGAGGGGTGCAAAGGACACGCCCCAGCCCAGCACAGTGCAAACAGAGTGGGCAGACGTGCAGCCAGGGAGGCGGAGACTCGACAGAAACCACACACCCTGTGGGGTCGCCACTGCACAATCCAACAGCCTGGGCCAGAGCCCAGGAACAGGGAGAAGTCCTGCACAGGAAGTGAAAGCTCAACAGCGATCACACACCCTGTGGTACGTGATCCACCAGCCCAGCTGAGTGCAAGCTGACCAGAAAGGTGGCTCCCCAGAGAAGCCCAAGACCCGAGGCAACCACACACACAGGGCACTAGAGGCCAACTGAGCAGCCACGGAGGTAGCCATATGAAATTGGCAACCACAGCAACATCCTAGTTAGTCATTAGTCTCAAACTGGTGGATTGTGAAACCCCCAGCCACAATGAATAAACATCAAAAAAAAGATACCATAAATACAAAAAATCAAGAAAGTACACCACCAAAAGTTAATAAAGCTCAAACTCTAGATCCTATAGAACAAGAAGCCCTTGAAATGACTGACAAGGAATTACGAGTGATAATTCTAAGGAAACTGAATGAGATACAAGAAAACACACCTAGACATCATGATGAAATGAGGAAAAGTATACAGGATCTGAAAGAGGAAATGTACAAAGAAATCAATGTCCTGAAAAAAAATGTAGCAGAACTTGCTGAAGTGAAGAAGTTATTCAGCAAAATGAAAAACACAATGGAGAGTTTAACCAGCAAGCTTGTTGAAGTTGAAGAGAGAACCTCTGAACTTGAAGATGGGCTGTTTGAAATAACACAAGCAGACAAAAAGAAAGAAAAAAGAATCAAGGACATTGAAGAAAATCTGAGAGAGATATCAGACAACCTTAAGCGCTCAAATATCCGAGTCATGGCTATTCCAGAAGGGGAGGAAAATGGAGATTCCATTGAAAACATATTCAACAAAATAGTGGCAGAAAACTTCCCAGGTATAGGAAAAGTCACAGATCTTCAGATCCAGGAAGCTCAACGATCTCCAAACATATTCAACCCAAAAAGGCCTTCTCCAAGACATGTCATAGTCAAATTGGCAAAACTCAGAGATAAAGAGAGAATCTTAAAAGCTGCAAGAGAGAAGCGTCAAATCACCTATAAGGGTGCCCCAATCAGGCTAACATCAGACTTTTCATCACAAACCCTAAAAGCTAGAAAGGAATGGGATGATATTTTCAAAATAATAAAAGACAAAGATTGCCAGCCAAGAATACTCTACCCTGCAAGGCTATCCTTCCGAAATGAGGGGCAAATAGTATATTTCTCAGACAAACAAAAACTGCGGGAGTTCACTACCACACGACCACCCTTACAAGAAATCCTCAAGGGAGTACTGGGTTTGGTTCCTGAAAAATAACTACCACTGCCATAAAAACCCAAGAAAAATCAATACCCACTAGTATAATAAAAATGGCATTCATGAAGAGAAAACAAGCAAACAAAAACGCTATCTACAACCTAAGGAACCAACAAACACAGAAACCAAACAGTAAATCAGAAAGCAAGGAACAAAAGACACCTAAGACAACCAAACAACCAATAAAATGCTAGGAATAAATCAACACCTTTCAATAACAACTCTTAATGTAAAAGGCTTAAATTCCCCAATCAAAAGACACAGACTGGCTGACTGGATCAAAAAGGAGGACTCAACTATATGCTGCCTACAAGAGACCCACCTCACTCATAAAGATTCACACAGACTAAGAGTGAAAGGATGGAAAAAGATTTACCATGCAAACAGAAAAGAAAAACGAGCTGGAGTAGCTATTCTTATATCTGACAAAATAGACTTTAAACTAAAAACCATAAAAAGAGACAATGAGGGACACTACTTAATGATAAAAGGACTGATCCATCAAGAAGACATAACAATCATAAATATGTACGCACCCAATGTTGGAGCAGCCAGATTTATAAAACAAACTCTATTAGACCTAAAGAAGGAAATAGACACTAATACCATAATAGCAGGGGACCTGAACACCCCACTGTCAATATTAGACAGATCATTTAGGCAAAGAATCAGTAGAGAAACACAAGATCTAAACAAGACTCTAGACCAACTGGAATTGGCAGATATCTACAGAACATTCCACCCAACAACCTCAGAATATTCATTCTTCTCATCAGCACATGGATCATTCTCCAGGATAGATCACATATTAGGTCACAAATCAAGTCTCAATAAATTCAAAAAAATTGCAATTATCCCATGTATCTTCTCAGACCACAATGGATTAAAACTAGAAATTAATAACAAACGAACCTCTGGAAACTATACAAACACATGGAAATTAAACAGCATTCTACTTAATGACATATGGGTCCAAGAAGAAATCAAGCAGGAAATCAAAAAATTTCTTGAAACTAATGAAAACAATGATACATCATACCAAAACCTGTGGGATACTGCAAAAGCAGTATTGAGGGGGAAATTTATTGCATTAAACGCTCACTTCAGAAAAATGGAAAGATGGCAAGTGAACAACCAAACACTTCACCTTAAAGAACTAGAAAAACAAGAACAATCCAAACCTAAAGTTAGCAGACGGAAAGAAATCATTAAGATCAGAGCAGAACTGAATGATATTGAAAACCAAAAAACAATTCAAAAGATCAACGAATCAAAAAGTTGGTTTTTTGAAAAGATAAATAAAATTGACAAACCATTAGCATGGCTAACAAAAAAAAGAAGAGAGAAGACTCAAATAACCAAAATTAGAAATGAAAAAGGCGATATTACAACTGATTCATCTGAAATACAAGGAATCATTCGAGACTACTATAAACAACTATACGCCAACAAACTTGAAAATCTGGAGGAAATGGATAAATTTCTGGACACACACAAGCTCCCAAAACTGAACCGTAAAGACGTAGAAAATTTGAACAGACCAATAACAATAAAGGAGATTGAAGCTGTTATCAGAAAGCTCCCAACAAAGAAAAGCCCAGGACCAGATGGATTCACAGCAGAATTTTACCAAACATTCAAAGAGGAATTGACACCGATTCTTTACAAACTATTCCAAAAGATTGAAACGGACGCAAATCTCCCAAACTCATTCTATGAAGCAAACATCATCCTGATACCAAAACCAGGTAAAGATATAACCAAAAAAGAAAACTACAGGCCGATATCCTTGATGAATATAGATGCAAAAATCCTCACTAAAATACTAGCAAACAGAATACAGCAACACATACGAAAAATTATTCATCACGATCAAGTGGGATTCATCCCAGGGATGCAAGGTTGGTTCAACATACGCAAATCAATAAATGTGATACACCATATTAATAAAGTCAAACACAAGGACCATATGATCATCTCTATAGATGCTGAAAAAGCATTTGATAAAGTTCAGCACTCATTCATGAGAAAGATCCTGTATAAGTTAGGTATAGAGGGAAAGTATCTCAACATAATTAAAGCCATATATGCCAAACCCACTGCCAATATCATCCTGAATGGGGAAAAGCTGAAAGCTTTTCCTTTAAGAACAGGAACTAGACAAGGATGCCCACTCTCACCACTCCTATTCAACATAGTGTTGGAAGTACTAGCCAGAGCAATCAGAGAAGAGAAGGAAATAAAGGGCATCCAGATTGGAAAAGATGAAGTCAAACTGTCTTTGTTTGCAGATAACATAATCCTATATATCGAACAGCCTAAAACCTCTACAAAAAAACTCTTGGAATTGGTAAATGATTTCAGCACAGTAGCAGGATACAAAATCAACACACAAAAATCAGTAGCATTTCTTTTCTCCAAGAGTGAACATGCAGAACGAGAAATCAAGAAAGCCTGCCCATTTACATTAGCCACCAAAAAAATAAAATACTTAGGAATTGAGTTAACCAAGGAGGTGAAAAATCTCTATAATGAGAACTACAAACCACTGCTGAGAGAAATTAGAGAGGATACAAGAAGATGGAAAGATATTCCATGCTCTTGGATTGGAAGAATCAACATAGTGAAAATGTCCATACTACCCAAAGTGATATACAAATTCAATGCAATCCCCATCAAAATTCCAAAGACATTTTTCTCAGAAATGGAAAAAAATATCCAGACATTTATATGGAACAATAAAAGACCACGCATAGCCAAAGCAATGCTGAGCAAAAAAAAAAATAAAGCTGGAGGCATAACACTACCTGACTTTAAGCTATACTACAAAGCCATAATAACCAAAACAGTATGGTACTGGCATAAAAACAGACACACTGACCAATGGAATAGAATAGAGAATCCAGAAATCAACCCACACCCTTACTGCCATCTGATCTTTGACAAAGGCACCAAGCCTATTCACTGGGGAAGGGACTGCCTCTTCAGCAAATGGTGCTGGGATAACTGGATATCCATATGCAGGAGAATGAAACTAGATCCATACCTCTCACCGTATACTAAAATCAACTCAAAATGGATTAAGGATTTAAATATACACCCTGAAACAATAAAACTTCTTAAAGAAAACATAGGAGAAACACTTCAGGAAATAGGACTGGACACAGACTTCATGAATACGACCCCAAAAGCACGGGCAACCAAAGGAAAAATAAACAAATGGGATTATATCAAACTAAAAAGCTTCTGCACAGCAAAAGAAACAATTAAAAGAGTTAAAAGACAACCAACAGAGTGGGAGAAAATATTTGCAAAATATACATCTGACAAAGGATTAATATCCAGAATATATAAGGAACTCAAACAACTTTACAAGAAGAAAACAAGCAACCCAATTAAAAAATGGGCAAAAGAGCTAAGCAGGAATTTCTCTAAGGAAGATATACAAATGGCCAACAGACATATGAAAAAATGCTCAACATCGCTCAGCATCCGGGAAATGCAAATCAAAACCACATTGAGATACCATCTAACCCCAGTTAGGATGGCTAAAATCCAAAAGACTCTGAACGATAAATGCTGGCGAGGTTGCGGAGAAAAAGGAACTCTCATACATTGTTGGTGGGACTGCAAAATGGTGCAGCCTCTATGGAAAATGGTATGGAGGTTCCTCAAACAATTGCAGATAGATCTACCATACGACCCAGCTATCCCACTGTTGGGAATATACCCAGAGGAATGGAAATCATCAAGTCGAAGGTATACCTGTTCCCCAATGTTCATCGCAGCACTCTTTACAATAGCCAAGAGTTGGAACCAGCCCAAATGTCCATCATCAGATGAGTGGATATGGAAAATGTGGTACATCTACACAATGGAATACTACTCAGCTATAAAAACGAATGAATTACTGCCATTTGCAACAACATGGATGGACCTAGAGAGAATTATATTAAGTGAAACAAGTCAGGCACAGAAAGAGAAATACCACATGTTCTCACTTATTGGTGGGAGCTAAAAATTAATATATAAATTCACACACACACACACACACACACACACAAAACCGGGGGGGGGTGATATAACAACCACAATTACTTGAAGTTGATATGACAAGCAAAGAGAAAGAACATTGTTGGGGGGGAGGGGAGGAGGGAGAAGGGAGGGAGGTTTTGGTGATGGGGAGCAATAATCAGCCACAATGTATATTGACAAAATAAAATTAAAAATAAATAAATAAATAAATAAATAAATAAATAATTTTAAATAAATAAATAAATAAATAAAATTTATTTTTGTTAGCATATTCATTGTTAGAAAACATAGTTAAATTCTTTATGCCCCTTATTCAATATCCCCTCTCACTCCCCCCTCTAATAGCCATAGATTTGTTCTCTCCATCTGATAGATTAACTGTTGCTCTGTTGGTTTGTTGCCTAGATGATCTGTCTAGTGCTGAGACAGGTGTGATCAAGTCCTCCCCTATTATCATAAGTCACATACTTCTTCTATTACTCTGGAGTGTGCTTTGTGGAGAGAGAGGACCTCTTCTTTTTTTTTTTTTTTTTTTTTTTGGTATCTGCTGGTGCCTCTTGCCTCTCCTTGTGTCAATGCAGTTGAGAGTCTGACACACCATCTGCACAATGGCTGTGACTGCTGCTATAGAGACTAGCCACTTTTGCAGCAGCCATGGCAATTGCAGTGGCTGTGGTGGGCTTCCCCTTGAAAATGGTCATTTTGTTGTGCTCGTTACCTGGTTGCAGCTGGGATCAGCTTCCCCTGGCTCCATGCCTCAGGATCCTGGTGGGGCCTTGGGGCAGTGGCAGCAGCTTGTCTAGTTGTGGCTGGGTTCGGCTTCTACCAGCTCCATGCCTCATTCTAAGATGTTGTTTTGGAGCAGTTGGGAGGGGGGGAGAGTAGAAGGGGGATGGAACTAGGATGGGAAGAGGAGGAATTGTGGGGGCATAATCGAGCCCCATTGTACACCCTTCATTCTGATAGAGGAGACCAGGGTGCGTCCAGTCAGTGGCTTGGTCATTGCTGGACTGGTTGCAGATGTCAGCAGGGTGTGGCTGAAGCCCTCAGCCCTCCACCACCCCAGCTCAGGAGCCTGGGACCCTTCCTATGGTGACTTGGTAGTCATTGCTGGGCTGGTAGCAGATGTCGGCGGGGGGGGCATGGCTGAAGCCCTCAGCCCTCTCCACTCTCTGGCTTGGGATCCCAGGGTGCTTCCAGTCCTTGTAGGTTTTATAGGTGCTCTTTTGTGGTGTTAGAACTTTACTAGTTAATAACAAACTTTGTCTCTGATCTGTAGGTATTTTGTTTTTCCTTTCAGTTCTGTGTTGGATTATTTGCTGTTCCCACCACTTAAACTCTGCACTGGAACTAATTCGTTGTCCTTTGCTTACTTCTAAAATTGGGCAACTTCCTTTGGGGACCAGCACTTGAGCTCTGTGGTTGAGCTAAATTGCTTCATTGCTGCTGATTCCCTGGGGAAGGCTTTTTGTGCAGCTCAGGTTTTAATGGTTGACCTTGTAAGCACTTCCAGGTCTGTGATGTCCAGTATACCTGGGTTGTGTGGAAACTCTGGTCTGGACCTGAGTCTTTTCAGCAAACTGCACCCCCAGCAGTTCTATATTCCTTACCAGTCTCCACTGAGTTGTCCTGTGCTGATTGGAGGGCAGATCAGCTGTCCTTGCTGTGCCCCAGTGTTCCCCCAGTGGGCCCATCTCCCCCACTGCCCATGCTCCAAACACTTCCCATGGGATGAGCCATGTGTCAGTCCCTTGTGATGACTCACCAGCCTCTGAGTGGCTCCTTTTGTCAGTTGTCTCTGGCCCTTCACTCCTATGTGGGTCCCTAGGTTCCCACTCGCAACCTCCAAGCAACTTCATCTGAAGGGCGCAGCTGTGGCTTTTGCCAGCTCTTGCTCCATGCATTCACTGGGCCAGGCTTGAAGTGACCAGGGCTCAAAATGGTTGGAGCGATCCTTTCTTTCTCTCATCATGGCTTCTCCCACTTTCATGCACTCCATAGGTCTCTCCTCCTCTTCCCCTGAGCTCTAGCAGCCCCAGCTTGGCTGTTGTTGCTTTTTAATAGTTGTAAATTAGTTGATTTGTGGGAAAGAGTAATGCTAGGGACCGTATATTTCACCATCTTGACGAAGCTCTCCATAAACTTTTTGAAGTACCCACATAGTAACTTCATAGGTTTTCTTCACCATTCACTATGAGCTGCCAGTGTGTTCACAACTTTTCTGCACATTATCCTGTTTCTTCCTCAGCAACACTCTCAGATCAGGCGCTGTTATCCACTGCTTTTTATGGTTGAAGAAGTTGAGGTTCAGACTCAAAGGTATGGAGGCCGCCCTGCAACCCGGCCCCACACTGTAGGCAGTTAAGTTCCTGCTTCCCTTTCTGCAGAGTCCTGGGAGTGGTGATGGGAGATAACTTTGATGTAGCCTTGACTAAGAGCCAGGGTTTGAACCCAGTGCTGAGATTCCAGCTCTGCACTTGCGTAATGTTATGCTGCACAATGGATGAAATATGTCTAGCGGGAAGCCTAGAGCCATGTGGGCCCACAACTGGCACACGGTTCTGTGTGGTACCTGGTAGAGCTCTCCCACCTGGGGAGTGCCATGTCTCCCTCCTTCCCCAGCCCTCACCGCTGCCTGCTCTCCCCACTACTGTGCTCTTGCACCCTCGTGAGCTCTGCCCTGACCTTAGATCTTCATCTGGGTGCCCCAGCTTGATGGCACATTGTTGGTGCTTCTTGAGCTCTGCCACACGTGGGTGTTCAGTTAGCAGCCAGCCCACAAGCTCTCCAAGCCATGTACAGCCTGGCTGGCTGCATCATAAGAACAGGAAGTCCTTACAGGTGGCCAGCAGGCAGGTGGGCTCTTTAATCTAGCAGAGCCCTAGTGGCTGAGCAGTCCTGGCCTTTCCTGAGTCCTAGCCCCACACCACAGGCAACCCATTGCCCACTATCCCTTTCAGTGGATTCTGGGAGCAGTAATTGGCAGTGGCTTTTATTTAGCCTTGACCAAGTTGAGTTCATTTAGGGAACTCAAGTGCAAGAGAGAGTGACCACAAGCTTTGGGGGCCTTTGGACTATGTGACCTCATGCTCTTGAAAGGATGTAGATCCACCAGCCCCTTTCAGGTCCCTGTCCATAATTTAAAAGCACTGGCCTTTTGGTGTTGAAGAGTCAGAATTAAATAGAAGGATAATTCACTTTCTTCCTATAGTCAAGCATAGTTTATCTATAATTGCCCCTTGCGAGGCCTCTTTAACACCAGGCAAAATACCACTGAACAGTACTAGGACGGATGACAGCATAGACGGGTGAGTACAATGTTATCACCTGCCCGTTGTGGCAGCTTTCGTGCTGAAGTTCCTGAAGCAGCTTTCAGCATTTTCCCGGCACTCTAATTTTAAGTTCTGAGAAAACGATGAAGACCGTGTGCTCTGGCAGCTGGATCCATGTCTAAATTGACTTTATATCCCTGGCAGCATTTAGCTCTGAGCTCCAATCTTAGTAAACATGCATGTGGGATTGAATCAGATGCCTAAAGGAGGTAAATTGTTAGAAGTTAGAGGCATCAGGCTGGGCGCTGGGAATACAAAGCACAGTGAAATGCTGAGTGCCTGCCTACTTGGTTGGAGCTGCTGCAGAGCAAGAGGGAGAGTCCGAGGGCAGGAGTGTGTGCGTGGGCAGAGAAGCAGGAGCTGGGCAGGCTGGTTGGGGGAGTCCTAGGTGGCTGGGAAGGAGAGGAAGGAGCATGAGCAAAAATGTAAACAGTGGAGGTGGGGGAATTCAGGGCAGAGCCAGCCTACACATGCCTGACTGAGGCCACTTTTAGCCGTTTCTCTGACACAGAAGCCCTGACTCCCCATGATAATAGCATGCTATCAGACTGTTTCGTGAGGCTGGGGTGGATTTTAAACTGATGACGGTATACCAGTATTATTCTCTCCTCCCCAATATTATTCTTTCAAGTGCATTAGCAACAGCAACAAAATCAAAAGAAACGAAGAAAGCCCTCCCGACAACCTTTCCATGCTCCATAAATCAGGCTGCTTCTGGTGTGCATTTCTCCCCTGCCGAATTACATGCCACTTACCACGCTTCATTTCAATTCCTCACCTTGTGTGGAGAAACGACTTGCGCTGACTGGCAGTAGACTCTGTGTATTCAGGGGTTCTTGCCACTGTGGTGCTTAAAGTGAGATATGTCTCGAGGTCCGTATTTGTAAATTCTACTTCTGAGAAACAGCCATAAATAAAGGAGAAGATTGAAATTGAATATTTGTAAAAGGACTTTAGCAGGAAAGCCATTATGCATCTGTCCAATTTGGTGGAAGAGAATGTGCATTTAAACTGGGAGAAGTCATCCCTCTGTCTCCAGGTGGCTCAGAGGGGGCGCTGAGGAAATTTTGATTTTAGTGAGGATGACATGCTCCTGTGGGAAGAGGGTTGGCAGGAAGCCCCCCAAAAGATTGGTTGGATGGAAGTAACGGTGTTCTCTTAGCCAGAAATCTCTGCTGTTTTGAATCAGATTTTACCAACAGACAGAGAACTAAAATTTGCCTGCACTTGGATTACCAAATGGGATTATTTACCTAATTCTGCTTTGAATGGGTTTTTCCAGTGGTGCTTATAAGTGGGTTTAAATGCCTTGCAAAGTGACTTCAGTCTAAGGGAAGGAGGAATTCCTGTAGTGGGAAGGAGGACGTCTGAGGGACCCGCTCCAGAGGGGGTGGAAATTCTCCCCCAGCACAGGCCTCCAGGTTCTGCAGGGTCGGGTGCTTCTTCAGCCTGGGAGATCCTCTTTACACGTGAATTAGCTGTGAAGGCTAGGCCTTGAGAGGAAACCGTGTGAGTGTGGATCCTGGAGTCACAGCTCCGGGAACTCCCCATGACCCAGGTGCTGGCCGTAAACCCACAGGGAACCACTAAAGTGTTTCCTTAATTCTGGGCTCTTTGACTTCCCCACACACTCACCTTTTATAAGGGTTGATCTCTTTTTTTAAAAAAAATTTTTTTTAACTTTATATTTTTAGAATAGTTTTAGGTTGAAGGAAAAATCGAGGCAGGTGCAGAGATTTCTCATACACCCTCTTTCCTCACACATGCATAGCCTCCCCCTTGATTAACATTCTGCACCAGAGGGTACATCGGTTACCATTGATGAGCCTACATTGACACATCGTCGTCACCCAAAGCCCACGGTTTACACAAGGGTTCACTTTTGGTGTGTGTTCGATGGTGTGGACAAATGTATAATGTCAGGTACTCACCATCACAATATCGTGCAGATTAAGTTCACTGTCCTGAGAATCCTCTGTGCTCCCCTGTTCATCTCTCCCTCCCCCAACCCCTGGCAACCACTGATCTTTTTACTGTCTCCATGGTTTTGCCTTTTCCAGAATGTCATAGGGTTGGACTTACATGGTATGTGGCCTCTGCAGATAGGGGTGAGATTCTTTTCTTCTATATTCTAAATGTACACAAAAAACATAGTGCATATTATGTTTTCTCCTCTCCTAAGAGATGTCAGTGGAATATCCTATTACTTAGGTCTATGTGCATATGAGTTTGGGAAGAAAGCTTGCTTAAAAGGGATTAGAGACCTCCACAGAGGTTTTATTTCCTGCACCCCTTTCTGTCTGGCTAACCTGTTAACTCCCTTGGAATTCTCCCACGAGAGTCCCCGTATTTGTCACTTTCACATGCAGAAAAGCCAAACATGCTTGTGAAAGGAATGGGAATGTCCTGTAAGACATCAGCACAAGGTGGGCGCAGCCCTGGTGAAGTAGGAACTTGCATGTTACTGGGTGAGTGGGGCAGCCGCACCTGTGCCCAAGCAGGGAGGGGGAGGACAGGGGAGTGGAGAGGACCACATCTGAGAGACAGCACTGGCTGGACTCTGAGGGCAAAGTCCACATTCACATGCCAGACACAGGCCTGGACATTTGGGAAGAGACTGTCATGGCTCATGCCATTCCCACCAGCATATTCATGCTTGATCAGGGAGAAACCTTTCTAGAAACTTCACCCAGCCCATCTTCTCCTCAGAGCGTGCTGAGAGCATAGGGAACACTGAGGTCAGAAATCTAGCACTGGGTCCTTGCAGTCACTACAAGAATGACTGACTCAGCCAAGCGCAGCTCTGACACTCGACATAGACCACATCTCATGCGAACCACCCACCATCCTGAGAAGTCAGGACTATTGTGATTCTTCACTGTACAGACGAGAAGACTGAGATGCAGAATGGTGAAGTTGTCCAGGTCAGCTAATAAACAGTGGAGCCAGGGCTAGAAGCAGGTGGCCTAGAGGCTGAGTTCCAGCTGGGAGCCACGTCACTGGGCTACCTTGGGAAGGCTGGAGGACTCCATGGTGTTCCTACATTTTCATGCCCACCATCTCAAGTGGTCTTCACGACAGTGCTGTGGTGTGGGCAGGGGGGTGGCAGACTCCATCTCACAGGTGAAGAAGAAGCAGGGATGGGGGTGGGGGCAGGGCAGGTGACTTGCTCAATATCACACAGCTGACATGGACCAACTTAGGGACAGTCAGGTTAAGTGGAATAAACCAGGCTCAGAAAGAGAAATGCTGCATGTCCTTACAATGGGAGCTAGAAATAAATAAATAAATACAAAAAGGAAGAAAGCTACAACAATCACAATAATACACTGAAGTTTCAAAAGGAGAGAACAGGACTGAGGTTATGGGGGATGCAGGTAAGAGAGGAATAGATAAAGGGCCACAAAAAATGATTACATTGTGTAATGTTGAATATACTAATTATGCTGATTTGAGCATCACATATTGCAGACAGGTTAAAAAAAAATCACACGGCTGGACATTGGAGGAGGAGGGACACATATAGGGGCCTCTGCTGCATGTCATCCCCTGCACCCCGTGGCCATTGCTATGCAGCTTTACACAGAACCCAGGGAAGGAATGATTTGAGAGGTATTGAACTCTGGGCCCAGAAAGAGGATGAAGAATGAAGAGCAGGAGAGAATGACACCAAAGCCAACTTCATTTATCCTTAAGGGCCCAGCTAATGACAAAAAGACAAAGAACCCAATTAAAAATCACGCAAGAATCTGAATAGATGTTTCTCCAAAGAAGATAGATAGGAAAGTGGCCAATAAGCTCATGAAAACATGCTCAGCATTGTTAGCCACCATGGAAATGCAAATCCGAACCACAATGAGATGCTACTTCACACCTGCTAGGATGGCTGGAATCGAAAAGATGGACTATAACAAGAATTGGAGAGGATGTGGAGAAGTGGAAACCCTCATACACTGCTGGTGGGAGTGTAAAATGGTGCAGCCACTTTGAAAACAGTCCAGTGGTTCCTCACAGAGTCAAACATAGAGTAGTATATATAACCTAGCAATTCTGCTCCCAGGGTATTGTGAACCTGGAAGCAAACTGAGGCACAGCATAAACTACAGAGTTCAACAGAGCCAAATTTTAGTGACTGTAGCCCAGAGGCACGTCCAGGTTACCTTGAGAAGTGCTCCAGAGAAACAGAAGATGTTGAGCATATAAAGGAAAAAGGACCAATCAGAAGGGGAGGTAGTTAGAAAATTATTTGTCTAACATTATGATTGGTGCTAGCATCTTTACGTAGTCTTGGCAGTAAGGGATTGGTTGTAACAGTCTCTAAGACGATACTCAGCCAGAAATTCTTTATTTCAATGGAGGTATGTTGGGCAACAGTCAATAGACGGTCAGCAGATGTTGGTCATTATTCTACCAGGAGGTTGTGACCCTTGTGATCAGTTAGAAAAGTTTAAAAGTTCAGGTTATCTTTCAATGTGATTGGTTGCAAGAGTTCAAGAGTTCAGGGTGCCCTCGGATGAGATTTGCCTGAAGCTAAAGTTAAAATGACCTCCCGACTCCATTTTAGGTGCCTTGACCAGACTGACACCTTTATCTTTCATCAGTATAAACCCAAGAGTTACTAAAACTTATGTCCATACAAAAACCTGTACATGAATGTTCATAGCAGCATGATTCATAATAGCCAAAATGGAAATGACCTAAATGTCCATAGTTATGAATGTATAAACAAAATGTGGTATATCCATACAATGGAATATTATTTGGCCATTAGAAATTAAGTACTGACACATGCTACAATATTGATGAACAAAATATTCTAAGTGAAAAAAGCCAGCCACAAAGGGCCACATATTGTATGATTCTACTTATATGAAATGCCCAAAATAGGCAAATACATGGAGATAGAAAGTAGATTAGTGATTGCCTAGGGCTAGGAGGATGGGGAGACTTGGGGTGTGACTAGGGTATGGGGTTTCTGATTGTGGTGATGGTTGCATAATTCTGTGAATACACTAAAAACCATCAAATTGTACACTTTAAATAGGTGAATTTTATAGGGTGTGGATTATCTCTCAATAAAATTGTTACATATTTTTAAGAAAAAACCACTACATCCACCTCTAGCTAGACCTGATGTGACACCCCAGCCTGTGGTTCTTTGAGCTGACTCACTCCAAATTTGGGGGCTCCATCATGCTTTTCTGACTACCTGCCACCAAATATATTGTGCAGTGTCTCCACTTCCAGACTTGAATCTCGCTAGTAATTCCGCACTTGTGACTTTGAGCCCCTTCCTGCTCTGGGCAGTACATCTTCACACATTCCTATCACACCCAGACAGCCTGCATCTCTCCCAAACGTTCCTGTGCCATTCCTGTCCCAGGGCCGCAGGCAGGCCTCCAGCTCACATGGTATCCTGGGCAGGGCCTGGACAAATGCTTGCCTCACTCTGGGCTGGGTGAGGACTTTGTACAAAATTACATTCATAGATCAGGAAAAGTCCATATCCACAAATAAAAGAAACTGGCATTTGTCAGTTGAGCATGCTTAGTTTTGACTATATGGGAGTGACTCCCATGTGTTGTCATTGGCCATTGTGACCTGAATGTGAGTGTACCTCACAGCAGGTGCTGGGGATTGAATGTCCCCCCAAAACTCAGTGAAGCTTGACCCCCATTATAACAGTGTTACGAGGGTGGGAAATCCAATAATGGTATTTATAAGGTGGGACCTTTAAGAAGTGATTGGGTTGTGAGGACTGTGCCCTCGTGAATGGATTGATCTGTTCATGGAGTAATGGGTATGGTTCTGATGGCTTTATAAGGAGAACAAGTGAGAAGGTCAGCTCCCTTGCTCAGCCCATTCTTACCATGTGATATCCTGGTCACCACCAGACTCTGCAGAGTTCCCACCTGGAAGAAGGCCCTCACCAGATGTACCCCTGGATCTCAAACTTCCCAGCCTACAAAATATAAGAAATAAATTTCACTTCTTCATGAGTTACCCAGTTTCAGGTATTTTGTCATAAACAACAGAGACAGACTATACAGCTGGTTGCGGGGGGCCTCCCAGCCAGTGAGGAAGTGAGCATCTCAGCTTGGAGCTTTCTGCTCATCTCAGTCTCCTGGCAAGTGATGGCACTTGTTTTGTGGCCTCAAAGAGAAAGCCCACAACTACAACTGATAATAGAATCACAGAAAATGATCCAAGGAAGTGATGGTTGCTAGCCAGAAGTAAATTTGGCACACATTAAAAGAAGGACTGATACACTCAGCAGTGGTTTAGATCTGAGATTTGGTAGTGTGGCTGTCTTATGTGGTCTACAAAATGTCCCCGAATTCATTAGTTGGGGGATTCCTGGCAGTCCCAAGATTATTCCTCAGGAAAGTCAACACTGGGGTGAGCAGCCCTTGCCTGCTGGCATCTTCTGTCAGCAATGCCCATGACCCCACAGCCTGGACCGTGGTCTTTGGTGTAGAATTGTGGACTCCAGATGCCAGAGCTGAAAAGAGCCTCAGAGATAACCCCCCACCCCTGTTTACAGATAAGAAAAAGGGGGCCCAGTGGCGAGAATGGGGTTGCATAAGTTCCAGGAGCAATAGAGCCTGTGTCCTCACTGGAGATTGATTCTTCCTCTGATATCTCTCAGCTTGTGGTAGAGGACGCCCCTCCTTCACATCTGCTGGGTCCAGGGTGGGCTGGGCTGGTTGCTGGTGACACACTGCAGAGGGGATTTGCATCACCAGAAGGGGTTCAAGGAACTGTTCTCAGAAGCAGGGGGTGGTTCTGGGCTGTGGGAGGAGAAGTGGGGACTCGGATCTGGCTGGTGCCGAGTCCTATGTGGGCCCCGGTGGAGGTGCTTTTCCTTTCTGTGCCCACCATGTTGTATCTCCTAGTCTATTTCCTTTTCTTCTTTATTTTGTTCCTCCTTCCCTCCCTCCTACATGCCCTCTCCAGACACATTCCATATACACTCCCTCCACCTCCTCCATTAATTAACGCATCCATGTGCTCATTCATAGAACAAGAGCTCGCCTGATGCTTACTGATGTGCCAGGCACAGTGCTGGGCACCAGGGGTGGAGAGTCATGTGGTTCCATCTCTCCTTGAGCCCACAGCCTAGTAAAGAAGAGAGAAAGTAATATTCTCACACCCACACACCAGCACACTCACAAAATTGCAGCTGATTTTATCCGGGGCTTGCCTGCGGAAGTGATGCTCGAGCTAGAGGCTGAAGTCAGAGTAGGCATTAACTAGGCAGGTCGGGGAGCAGCGTCCCAGGCAGGGGTGAGCACATGGAAGACTAGAAAGAAGGACTGTGGGTTGGGGGACCTGGGGCAGGGCACGTGAAGACTGGGGGCTTTATTTTCAGAGTAGGGGGAGCCAGTGAAGTATGCGGGGGCATGGATGGTCGGCTGGCACCACTCTGGCTGCCGAGCGGAGGTCAGATCGGATGGAGGTGGGTCAGGAAGTGGTGGCTACAATCCAGGTGAGAGAGGATGGTAGCTTGACTGGTGTGATGATGGAGGAGGAAGTGGTGTGGTGGTCTCAGTGGACATGGAGGAAGTGGACGGAGCTGAGCTGTAGTTAAGGGGTATCTCCTGCAGGACTCCGTGATAGGCCAGCTGGTGTCCAGGGAAGAGGTATGTGGGATGATGTCTGGCTTATGCAGCTTCCTTGCTCAATCTGAGTGACCAGGGCATAGGGAGAGAGGCTCATTTTCTCTCTGCTCTGGGCCTCATCCTATAACAGCATCCAGGATCTTTCCTGAGAGCACAGCCCCCAGACAGTGCCTTGAAGATCTCCAGAAAAGTGACTTTCATGTAGTCATGGCAGCCCCTGTTCAGTCTAATGACACGTTTGAAAACCCTCACCAGATTATTTTGGCTCCAAATCCCTGCTGCTTTTGAGAAACAGCTGGCCTCTAACAATGGTGGGACAAAACCAGACCTTGAATACTAGACTTCTGTGAAATTATGTGACAACGGCCGCTTACTCTAGGGCAGTGGTTTCCAAAGTGGTTGACACAAGGTGATCCATCGGGGGTAAAAGAGGAATATTTTAGCACTTACGTTTTTATATCATTTTCAAATTTCTATATAGTACATTTTTCATGTGTAAAATATATTAGCATGATAGTACGTACATGGAATTTTAAAAGGATAAAGTAAAACTATGGCAGAGGGTGTGCTTTAAATATTTTAGACATATCAAAAATGTTAGGTCACGTTCTGTGAGAATAGCTAGTGTACGTGAAGCAGTTACATAGGCTTTGGCTTCTGGTCTCCTCCACCTCTTTGCTCACCTCCACCAGGGCAGCAGCTTTGGGCTCTTTCACTTTTCTGTCTGGCTGCGAGGTCACCTGGTGACAAGTGGCACTGGAAAGAAAGTGGCCGGGGCAGTACCTGGCACATCAGATGCTCACTAGATGCCCGTGCCTCTTCCTGAGGCCCTGGGACCACTCTCTAGCTGCTGAGGCTTTGCAGGGCACATCCCCTGCAAAGCTTCTTTCGGTCTCTATAAAACTGACTCACAAAATCAGCCTTGAAAAAGACATTGAAGGTCTTCTAGACTAATGGTTCCCAAAAGTGGCTACACATCAGTCACATGGAGAACCCCTGGAGAATGTGATTCGTAGGTCTGGGGTGGGATCCAGATGTCTGTCATTTTAAGGAGCTCCTGTGATGATCCAGAGGCACAGCCAGGTTTGGGAACCAGTGACTTAAGCCAGCTTCTCATTCTGCCCTTGAAGCAGAGCTTTGAGACTCCTGCTGGGGAAATACAGAGGACGCTCAGGGAGACCATCAGCCAAGTGGTCCAGGAGTAGTTCTGGAAACAACTTTTGCCTTGTTTGGTGACATACTTTCCATAATCTCTGAGACTCGAATGAATTAGTGAAATATCCATTCAATGAGATGAGTTGAATGGATGAATGAAATGTGTATCAAAAGATGTCATTAAACCAGAGTGCCCTTGAAGATTCTCAGGAGTGGTGGAAGTCTAATCCCACCCTGTGACATTCATCTCCTGCAGTGTCCTCTCCCTCCAGGGCATCAGCCATCAGGATGCAGAAGGGACGTGCCCTGCCTAAGACTTCCTCCCTCCCTCCGACACCCCAGAGGCCTGGGCAGGTTTGGGCAAGATTTCTGACCCAGGGAATGATGCTTTTGAGTGTCCAGCTGCACAGGCAAGAAACCTTGGGGTGACTCTTACCCCTGCTCTTCCCTCCCAGCCATATCCAGTTCATTTCTGACGATCTTGCCTATTAACAGTCTCTCAAATCTGCCCACATCTCTCTTCTGCTGCCTAGACAGAGCTGCTGACCCTCCTGCCCTGCCTCACGGCAGGACCCTCCTGTTTTCTCTCTTTCCCCTCCCGCTGCCCATCTGTCTCCACACGTCAGCCAGAGTGATCTTCTCAAGGCCACATTCCTCTGTGGCCTCTCATTCAGAACAATGACTGATGTCCTTCCCATGGCCCACAGGCTGTCCCTGGCACCAACCCCACCACCCCCTCCAGCTGGGTTTCGCACTCCTGTTTTCTCTTCTGCCCTCCTTTCTGAGCCCACTGAGTTGCAACCACATTTTCCTTGAATGTCCCACATGCATCCTATATCTATTGCTGTATAAGCCCAAATTCAGTTGCCTAAACAACAATCAGTTTGCACACAATTCTGAAGTGTGGCAGCGTGGGCTGGGGTCAGCAGGGTGGATCTTCTGCTCACGTGGCATTGGCTCGGCCTGCTCATGCGCTGGCAGTCAGTGGGCAGATTGGTGGGGTGTCTGGTCCCGCGGGGCCTCACTCATGAGCCTTGGTCCTCAGCCAGGATGACTAGAATGACTGGACCTCCTAGGCTCCATGACCTTTCAGCCTGATTCTTCACAGCGTGGCAGATTCCGAGGGGAGAAAGTGAAGTACAAACCTCCTGAGGCCTAGCCTTGGACAATGTGAGACGTCACTTCTGTGTTATCCTGCCAACCAGTGCAAGTCCTGAGACCAGCCCAGGTTCAAGGGGAGGGGAGAGAGGACCAGCTTTTTCATAGGAGGAGCCAAAAAGTCACTTTGCTGCAGAGCATGGGAAGGATGTTGCTGCCATCTTGGAGTATGATCCCCGCACCGTGCTCCCTGCTGCACAGGGTCACTGCGACTGTGTGGCTGTCCCCGAGCTGGGGCTCTCATCCACTTTCTCCACTTAGCTCAGTCCAGCCCTCAGACTCCACTTCTGTGCCCCTTCCTCGGGACGCTTTCTCTGAGCTATCAGCCACGTCCCTGTGAAGCACCGGCTTTCCCAGCACCGTGTTGCTTTCCTTCGTGGAAGTTAATCTGGCTCCATTTGTGATGGCGCATCTCTGCCTGTGATTATCCAGTTAATGCATTTCCCTTGCTAGATCGTCAGCTTTCTGAGAACCAGCAGCTTGTCTGTTGACACTCCTGTCCCAGCTCCCTGCACTGGCAAGGAGGCCTGAATGGGTCACTGTTTGATGAAAAATATATGAATGAATGAACACCTGCTCTTAGGCTCACCACATCTACTGTGGTGCCTTGCTATTTATGATGGCCACCTCCCCACCTCCCTAGCACTGGTCACCAGGACCCTCCCATGGTCCTGGGCTTGGGGTGTCCTCTTGCTGGCCCATTTGGAGAGTCCACGCCCACCTCTGTGTGAGGTGCCCAGCCTGGAGTGCTCTCCAGCGGGACAGCTCCTCTGCTCTTCCTCCTTGGCATCAGAGACACGCCCATCAGTTCCTTGCCACTTTTCCATGAGTTTCCTTTTGGTATCACTTTCTCTTCGTCTCTGGGAAGTGCATTTTGGTGGATGAACACTGATGTAGAGAACGGGTCCTCAGGACCCTGCCTCGGGCTTGGCTGTACTCCACACTCACAGCTGGTGCTCGTGTCTGGCAGAGAGATAGGCTGGATCATGCCCTGTTTCTTTTAGACTTCTCAGCAGAGTCAGAGTCCTCTCTGGAGTGCCCTCGGTGGCCCTGGCTGCTGCTAAGGCTCACAGCATTCAGTCCACTTCCTTCCATTTCTTCACTTCTGTCATCTGGGCCAGTCCTATGACCACTGGCAGATGTTGCATCAACTCATTGTCACTTGGAGCCAGCCAGTCCACAAGCTCTGCCCATGGCCACCCCAGCCAGCTCAGGACAGAGCCCCCAGGACCTGAGACTCGCTCAGCCCATGACTCCTCTGGTTTCCCTCATGGTGCACGCTGCCACATGGCTTTCTGCTGCACGAGGCTTTGACTCGAATCCTGTGGGTGTCACTGGTGCCACCACAGACCCACTGCATTTCCTTGGGGAATGTGCACACTCCCTGCTCTAGCCCTACGGGATCCTCGCTCACTTTGGTTACAGTGCAGGTCAAAGGCGGCAGCCAGACACCCGCGTGAGGACGAGGCTGTGGCTGAGAGCTCTCCCTGGGTGGGGGTCATGCCTGCGGTGCCCGTCAGCAGGGCGGGCCTGCTGCTCTGCAGCGTGTGGTTGGGTGCACAGTTCTCCTGCCCACAGTCACTGATTGTGGGATTATGAACAACTTACTCCACCTCTCTGACCCTCAGTTTCCTAAGGATCTAATGAGGTAGTTGGCATTTGGTGCTTGGCAGTAATTACTTGGCTGCTCCTGGGGTCTGGAGCAGTTTAGAGCGGGGACACTGGCCTCTCTGAAGGGAGGGGTCTGTGGAAGTGGAGGATGGGAGAGAGGAGGACAGAGAGGATCTGCTGGAACCTGCTCCAGGGCCAAGGCTGCCTCTCAGGGAGGGCCCAAGGGCTGGGTTTGGTTTCCTCTCACACCCAGTGTGTGTGTGTGTGTGTGTGTGTGTGTGTGTGTGTGTGTGTGTTCTTTTTCTCTTTTTAAAAGAAATTTTGCTTCGAACTGCTATCTTAGTCTGTTTTCTGCTGCTGTAACAGAATACCACAGATGAGTAATTTATAAAGAACAGAAGTTTATTTGGCTCACAGTTCTGGATGCTGGGTAGTCCAACAGCATGGTGTCAGCATCTAGCGAGAGTCATCCCATGGTGAGAAGGCGCAGGAGCTCACTTTTGCAATCAAGTCACTCCTACAATGACAGCATTAATCCATTTATGAGGGTGGAGACCCCATGCCGTAATCACTCCTACAAGTCCCTACCTGCTAATACTGTTAGAATGGCAATTGAACTTCTTTGTGAGGTTTGGAGGGAACATTCAGACCATAGCAACTGCCTCTTCTCTCTGATATTCCGAGAGTGATTTGCAGTTTGAGTGCTCCATGGATGTCACTTTCACTTAGTGTTGCTTTGCCCCCAGGGATTTGTCACCCCATTTCCCCTGGGTGATGGAGCCACAAAGGATTACTCAAAGTCCATCTCTTCTGAGCAGTGAAAAGCCCCGAAGTGGTTAACTTCCCCGGAACCCTCAAGCAAGAGGCATTCCTTCCTTGGGAAATTTACCCCAGATTGGGGTTCTCTTCCTGCATTTATTCTTCAAACCAAGAAGTTACAGGAAGAGACATAGGTGGGGTTTTTGCTAGACATAGGTGGGGTTTTTGCTAAGTACCATTTAACAAGTTTAACAATAGAAGCTGGTAACATTCAGTAAAAACAAGTCAGATGACATTCCCTTAGACAATTAAATGATCCACCAACAAAAGCTTGATCCAGCAAACATTCCTTTTCCTTCCAGCAGCTTCCCAGTAACTTTTACATGTCAATCAGTAACTAGTCTGTCCCTGAGCCAGCAACCTTGCTGTGCCACAAATCTTTATCTTACACCAGAGACTTTATAGCCTGAGGAAAATTTCCTGTCCTCCACAAGGTCAAAATTTGAAACTGCAAGGCTTTGGAAAACCAGGCCCTGTGAAGTACTTATGTTTTATGAATCCTCTACAACTTAGGACTCTAAATCCAATCTGAGACACTGTGGCAGGCTGAGGTGTCAAACTAGGCTGGGCAGGAGGGATTGTAGCAGGAATACACTCCAGGGGGTGGAACTGTCACAGGTATCCAGGCCAGCAGCAGGATACCAGCACTGATCCTGGTAACTCACTCTAGGTTTGCTGCACCCACAGAAGGACGTACTTTCATGTCATCTAACAGCCTGCAGAACCCAGGACAGGAGCCAGTGTCCCTGCCATGTGGGACAGATGTGCTGAGCTGCCTGTGCCCAGGCAGGAGCACCATTACCTGCTTAAGGGGCTCGGCATTTGACACAGTCTGGCTCCTCTGCCCTCCCACCTCCATTTCTAACAGCTATGCACCTTGACCCTGCTTGTGAGCTTGGCTACACCCCAGGCTTTGGGATTATCCTGACCTTGGACTGGACTGCTTATAGAGGATGTGGCACCAAGTCAGCCTGGCTGCAGGTTCTGCTCCCACCTAGCACCTCCATGCCCATGACTGGGTTTTAGACTTTTGCTGATGTCCTTTCTGCACCTGAATCTGTGATCCCTGCTCTGTAACTAGTCCCCACAGAGCTCTGCTTTGCTTCCATCCGTCCTCCTGAGCCTCCCCAAACTGAGACGCATCCCCTGAATCATTGTCCCCATCTATCTGTGGATTTTTCTTTATGTCTGTCTGTCTGTCTCTCAATATTTTTATAACAGCTTTCTTGAGATATTCACACACCATTGCAATTCACACTTTAAAGTGTACACTTCAGTACAGTCAAGGAGTTGTGCAAAGACCACCATAATCAATATGAGAACATTTCCTCCACCCTAAAAAAAAACCCCACACCCATTAGCAGTCACTCCCTCTTCCTCCAACCCTCCCCTACCACAAGCAACCATTGATCTCCTTTCCACTGATGGATTTTCCTGTTCTCAACATTTCATATAAATGGAATCGTATGATATGTAACTTTGTGACTGGCTTCTTTCACTTAGCATGTTTTCCAGATTCATCCATATTGTAGCATGTGTCCGTATTTCATTTTTTATTGCCTAATAATATTCTGTTGTATGGGTATACCACATTTTGTTTATTCATTCATTGGTTATTGGACATTTGCCTAATCCAAGGTCACAAAAATTTACCTTTGTTTTCTTCTAAGAGTTTTATCATTTTATCTCTGACTTTTAGGTCTTTATCCATTTTGAGTTAATTTTTGTGAGGTACGAGTTCATATTCATTCTTTTGGGTGTTGTTCCAGCCCAACTTGTTGAAAAGACTGTTCTTTCTCCCATTGAATCGGCACCTTCGTCAAAAGTCAATTGACCATAAATATGAGGGTTTATTTCTGGACTCTCAATTCTATTCCATTGATCTATATGTCTATCCTTATGCCAGTGCCATATTGTCTTGATTATGGTAGCTTTGTATTAAGTTTGAAAATTGGGAAGTAAAGTCCTCCAACTTTGTTCTAGATTGTTTTAGTTATTTTAAGTCCTTTGTGTTCTGATATGAATGTTAGGATCAGCTTGTTCATTTCTACAAAGAAGCCAGCTGGGATATCGTGTTGACTCTTTAGATCAATTTGGGGAGTATGGCGATCTTAATATTAAGTCTTAATCTTAATACTAAGTCTTTCTAATATTAATCCATGAACATGGGGCATCTTTCCATTCATTCTCTGAATCTTGCAACATCTGCATCTTTGTATGTTGCCCATCCCTTGAAATTCAGCTACCTTGATTTATCCTCCAACACAGGTGTCTCTCCACATTTTGTCTCCCTGTTTTGACTTCCTTCCACTGCCATTAGCTGAGTCTGCCCCAACACGTGGGGTACCTAGTTGTCAGGTCCCAGATCAAACAAGTCTGGACCACCTATGCCTTACTAATCTCTTAGCTCACATTCTCCCCCTTGAAGAGGCATGCAAGGTAAGGACTCTTGCTTGTGGGAGAGTTTTCCATTTGTATCATTTCCCTGTCATGTAGCCCAAGTTGGGAAATGGAAGATCACACACACACACACACACACACACACACACACACACACACACACACACACATTTTGCCACCAAATTCAATCAGCAAATGTCCAGAGGATGTGTGTAAACACTCAGGAGTGTCCCAGCATCCTTGATGTGCAGGTTTCTGGGAGACTAAAAGTAGAATGGCTTAAAATGACCCATCTTGGGACGAGCTGGGTCAGCTCACCCACAAGCTGTCACTTATATGAAGCATACAGTACCCTCACAGCAGAACAGCCTCACATGCCCCTGAAACTTCTCTGTCTTCTTCCTCTTTCCCCTACTCATGTCAGGAAGTTCAGTTAGTCCTCCTTGACAACCAGAAATGCTTTGTTTTTCCTGTCTGGACCAACAGAGGTTGGCTGGTCCATCTTTCCCCTTGGAGCACAGCCCTTTGAGCCTGTGGCTGGTCATGCCCATCAGTGTGTGAGAAGCCCACTTCCTTGGGTCTCTGCATCCCTTGAAGACAGCCATCATTTCAGCTTTCCATCTGAATATTCCAGCAACAGCAAGGGACGCCTGCTCGTGGTGGCATCAGGATGGATGCCTTCAGAAGGCTTGGCATCTGTGTCCTGAGTACACCAAAATAGAGCATATTAACAATGCAGAGCCTATTAACAATGTATACATCTTGTGCTATTGTGAACAGAGAGAGTTTGTTTCTTAGTATCAATTTTCCATTCTAGGTTGCTGGGCACAGCTTCAGCCAGCTGGGAAAGAAAACCTCCATGGATGCCAGTGGTGCACTGAGAACTTTAGAAAACTCATGTGTTGCCATAGGCACCTTAGGTTTATGGGTCTCTCCCACCCAGAGCTGGATTTTATCCTGACCTACTGTGTCTGTAAGAATCCTCCCAAACCTTCTTTTCTATGTGTTTTAGTCAGGTTAGGTTAGGTTATGCTGCAGTAACAAAACAGCCTTGAATTCTCAATGGCTTTGTATATTAAACTGCATTTCTCACTCATGATAATTGGCTGAACCATTGCTTTTGAGCTTAGGGGACAGGGCGGTGGCCTCCGGGAACCTCTCTGCTGACTGATGATGTCTCTGTACCTCCAGGTGTGGCTCTGTGGGGGCAGCATGGAGGTCCTTCCTTGCTCCCGGGTGGCCCACATTGAGCGGAAGAAGAAACCATACAACAGCAACATTGGCTTCTACACCAAGAGGAATGCTCTCCGGGTTGCTGAGGTCTGGATGGATGACTACAAGTCTCATGTATACATAGCATGGAACCTGCCACTGGAGGTAGAGCCCTCAGCCTTCCCCCAGCCTCCTAACCAGTGGTCCTGACTGCGTGCCAGGCCACTCATCCCTTTAGTAAGCCTCCCCAGAGAGAGGCTCATACTTGGAAAATTATGCATGAATTTTGAGGGGGTTCCCAGATGTCTGAGTTTTAGAACCCCTGCTTTACACCAGGACTGGCATGACAGAAATCTCTAGATCCACATACAAAGATTGGAAGTGTCTTACTGTGTCCATCTGGCTGCCCTGCTCTTGAGCATACACTGTGTCCAAAAGGTTCTTGTTCAAAATTGCTGGCACCAGACCCCTCATTCACTCTCACTACATGCACTCCCACAGAGTGTCAGCTGCCCTGGACATATGTCCCTACTGTCTGCTGAGTCCATCTTCCCCGTTCTGCTTAGAATCTCACCCAGGAAAATCCCCATGTCACTATAACCCACAGGAAGATCACATCGTGCTCTAGCTTGGTCTGAACCCCAGTCCTGTCACTCTCTAGTTATGAGATTTGATGAAATCTACTCATCTTCTGTGCATAGTCGTCCCTCGGTATCCACAAGGGGTTGGTTCCAGGATTTTGATATCTGCGGATACTCAAGTCCCTGATATAAGATGGCATAGTATTTGCATATAACCTACACACATCCACCTGTATACTTTAAATCATCCCTAGATTACTTACAATACCTAATACAATGTAAATGCTATGAATATAGTTGTTATATTGCATTTTTTAATTGTATTACTTTTTATTGTTGTATCATTATTTTTTATTGTTTTTTTCCCAATAATTTCCATCAGCGGTTGTTGAACCTGCAGGTACAGAGGGCCACCTGTACCTTCATTTCCTCAGCTATAAAATGGGGATAGCACAGGTCCTCCTTCCTAGGGTGCTTGTGGGAACCAAGTGGGCTAACACATGGGCCAGGCTTAGAACGGTGCCTGGCCCGGGTGCCCTGTCCATCCTCCATAGCACAGCGGTGACCTGCGCCCTCAGCCACCAGTGCCTTTATCCTCACAGCCAGAGCACCCGTAGAGGTCCAAGCCATGCCCTAAGAGGGTCTCCTGGAATGGTGCCCACAGAGAGATGGCAGCTCTGTGTTTCAGGAGGCAAGAGCCTAGGATGGCAAAAATACGGTTGAATGTGTGCAAGCCTTGTGCGTAAAGAGGATGAAAGTGAAGAACTTACATCACTGTTGTTACACTTTTTGAAATACATTCTAATGAACTGAAACCCCTTATGTCCACATAGCCCTTCCCAGCTGTTAAACTACAGGTGCTTTTGTACATCGTTCTTATGTAAAGATAGGCCACATGTGCCGAGCACTTACTGTGTACAGGTATGTGATGAATTCCTCCTTTGCACTACCTCGTTTAGTTCCCATAACAACCTCAAGCTGTCAGAACTGTCTGCCTCAGTTTCCTCATCAATAAAACATGGATTGTTAATATTTATCTCGTAGGGTTCCCGTGAAGTTAAAAGGAGGCTGAGAACAGAGCTTATCAAATATGAAGTGCTCAACTAATGCTAGCTTGATACGAACCTGTTATGATGTCCATTTTCCAGAGGAGGAGACTGAAGCTCTGTGAGGTTACAAGTGACTTGTTTAGGGTCCTACACACACCTCCACTCAGCCCTCCCACAGCCCTGTGAAGACAGTGGGATAGATGTTGCTGTTGTTATTCCTGTTTTGTGGGGAAGGGGTTGTGACCTGGGGTGGTAGTGTGACTTAGGCCTCTGGTCTCTAATGCCAGGGGTGCCCTATCATGCTTTTTTAAATGACTGTTTTCATTCATATGGCTGCTCGGGTTTGCCTTTGAATTTTAATAACTCTGACATTTAAAGAGCTTTTCCTTTAAACTTGCCATTTGGCTGTCGAAGAAATCTTGATGAAATAATCTGAGTTCTTCTCCCAGGCCCCCACAGTGCTGCCTGGCCGCTGCATTCCGGGAGCGAGCACCCTGTCTCTGCTGATTCGCGACCATCGCGTGGCTGAGTCTGCGGAGTCATATCTCAGATACCTTACTTTCCCCTGTCAGCACACGGCAGCCCATTACAGGTTCATTCCTGTAAAAGCAGAGTGAATTATTCATTAGAACATCATTACAAGCTTTGCAATGGAAAATTATTTTCACTTCTGCATATAATGAACTTCACAAAGAGCCAACACAGGGGACAGCACACAAGTGAAGGAAAGAAAGACGGGGTGGCTGCAGGCATTTATTTTCTTGTCTTAATCAAATAATTCCTCTAATAATTGGCTCTGGTAGTTACAGAAGAAATGTGGGAGAGAAGGAGCTGGGGATGTAGGGTGTCGGCACCTGCGTGTCCCAGGAACGCTTTCACACAGTGGTGAGAAGGGTGGTAACTTGTTGGGGGCTTCGTGTGCATGTTCTGACCACCCTCAGGGAAGAGGATTCTCTAGTCTGGATCTGGATGACTCCAGGAGGTCTCCTGAAGCCAACCTTCTGAGTAAGCATACAAGGCTTAAGACCTTTCCTCTGCAGGTTTCCCTGAAAGTGACCGTCCACGCCCCCGCCCCTGCCCCTCTCTAGCCAGAGCTCCACAGTCACTAACACCGCTTGGCTTGTCTCTACTTTCAGAATCCAGGAATTGACATAGGCGATGTCTCTGAAAGAAGAGCATTAAGGAAAAGTTTAAAGTGTAAGAATTTCCAGTGGTACCTGGACCACGTTTACCCAGAAATGAGAAGATACAATAACACCATTGCATATGGGGAGGTAATTACGACCAAGCATGCGCGCTGCTCGGACTGCTGTTCAATATGCTGTGGATTGCTTTGCTGGGGGAAGAAGGAGTCATTCATGGATTCATTGACTCCTTCACTCATTCAAGACTATTTTCTGGAGGTGCAGGCCCTCACAGCACGGCTCCCTCCAGCTGGTGGGGGTGGGGGAAGCAGATGTAATGAATATTACAAGGGGGGTGGACAAAAGCCTGTGGCGGCCTTCTCTGCCCAAGGAGGATGAATTCTGTGGTGGATGATGAGCTCTGTCTGGGACCTGTAAGTGGGGACATGGAGCAGGAAGTTGGATGTAAAGAGAGGTGGGGGCTGTAGCCCCCCGTCACCCGGTGCTGGGGGCCGCAGCCACTTCTCGTCAAGGAAAGCTCAGGCTTTCTGTGATGAGATAATATCAACTTGCTAAACATGGAAACAAATGGGTTTTTCTCTAATTACAAATACCATAAACATGCATTTTAGAAAATTTTGAAAATAATAAAAGCAATGAACATTTATTCGTGCTTTCAACGTGCCAGACACTGTTCTAAGTGCTTTTCAATTATGAATTCATTTCAGCTCCACCTTATGAGACAGTAGTATTAACATTTCATGGATTACAGAAATTATATAACTTACCTGAGGTCACAGAGCTTATCAGTCATGAATCCAAGATTGGACATAGGCATTCTGACACTGTGTGCTTGTATGTATATGTGTGTATGTATGCACACGTGTGTATGTATATTCACACACACATATTTTTACTAAAACTATGCTGTCCACAAGGCCTAATAATTTGAAAATTTACCCAATAATACACAGAGAATATTTTCCTGTGTCACTGAACACTTTTCTGTAGCATTATTAATGGCTGCATATGGTTTTACTTTTTGTGTATACTGTGCTTTGCTTGAAAACATAGTCATCAGTGTTGTTTCCACTTTAAAAATATCGTAAGTGCCATTGCTGAGAGCTCCTTACATATAAACACTTGTGCATCTACCTATGTTATTCCTTCCTTGCGGTGCCTGTTTGGAGGTGGAATCTGTGACACACACAGGCCAGGGAGCAAGGAGTCCGTACTGTCCCCTGGAAGAGACACGTGCTGGCTGCAGGCTGCCTGGGACTCTCTCTGACTACCAGGCCAAAGCTAAGAAGAATCCCTTTGACTTAGAGAGTTTACATTTTTCTACGACTATCGATTTTCCAATTCTTTGTCTGATGCCTTTTACAGAAAGTACATCATTCCCAGGTAAAACCGTCAGGGTGTGGAGTGGTGGAATGTGGAATGGGACACTCCCTTCCTGCAGCGGCAGTCTCTGTGGTGGTCAGGAGCCAGCTGCGGGATGCAAGTCCAAGTGGCCTGCTGCAAGCCTCGTCACTCCTCTGGACTGCCGTCCCCTCGTGTACACACTGGGAGAAGTGAACGTGCCTGCTCCTCAGGGTTGTCGTGAGGACAGAGTGAGCCGTGACACGTAGGGTTCTTAGAACAGTGCCTGGCATGCAGCAGTAGTCGTTAATAAGGTCCTAACTGCCTTGTCTCATCTTCTTCAAAATTAAAGCATGCATATTTTTTGGTTATCAAAGTAAGATCAAATATAAAGGAGGCATTGCAAAATAATGGGCAGTGAATGGATTATTCCTAAGACACCTGGGAAAATTGCATAGCCATTTGGAAAGGAAATCAATTTATTTTCTTACAGCTCACGATATACCAAAGTATGTTTCAAATGAACGATAGTATGACATTAAAGAAAAGAAACTATAAAAGAACCATATGGAAAAAGAGATGAATCTGAGCTCCAAATGGGGAAGGGTCAAGAGTGAAAGCCATGCAAGGAAATGCAAAGAAATGGATAATGGGCATGAACTCATAAAGATTAAAATAATACACAAACCAACTAGATATAAAAATAATATGCCAGGTTGGAAGTATGTATGCCACAAATTCTATAAATGAATGGATAATACTATTAATATATAATGAGATTTTTTTTGAAACACAATTGATTGTATATATCTGTGTAGTACAGCACTGAATATCCATACCCATGTGCAATGTGTGGTGCTTTATTCAGGATAATTGGTATACTCAACATTACACAATGTAATCATTTTTTGTAGCCCTTTACCAATTTCTATAATGAGCTCTGTAAATTAGTTTAAATAATAAAGTTGATTGAAAAAACAAAATAAAACCTCCCCAGAGAAAAATAGACAAAGCACAGGAAGGTCAGTTACACAAGAAAAAATACAAATGGTTGAAAACACATGAAAATTTAAAAGTTATCTTATAATCAAAGAGATGAAAATAAATTTTTAAATACATTGAAGTTGCTTTTTTCCCTCTGCCAAGTGAACAAAGATTCATTTTTGGAATATATGTTGCTACTTTGCCGGCAAGGTCTCAGCAGTATGAAAAATCACATATCCTCCGGTGAGAGTGCAAATTGAAACAAGGTTTTTAAAAAGCAATTTCAACCACATGTATTAAAAAGCTTGATGATAGTCATACTTTCTTCTCCACTCGTATCTCAAGCAAATAATCTGAAATAGGGACAAAGATTTGAAAGCGAAATCGTTCATCTCAGTGATTTTATATTTTAGGGCAAAAATTGTTGATTTTAACTTGAAGATTAGTTAAATATAATATATTCATGGTTTGAAATATTTTGCAGCTATTACAAATGGTATGTACAAAAGTTTAAGGACATGAGAAAAATACTGATACTATAATGCTCAGGAGGAAAAGGCTTGGTAAGACTGGACCAGCTTCTGTTTCAGGCTGGGCACCAGTGAGACGGCCGTTTTTGTGTGGATACTTTACCATGCTTTCCCAATCTTCACTGATGTTTATGTGATCATTTTATAATTAGAAGAAAAATAATTATCAAAAAAGAAAAAATAAAAGGGGGAAAATGCTAGAAGGTGGCCAGGGCTGCTGTGCACAGGTCCACAGTCTGTGTGTACCCCACTCCATGGGCCTCCATCCACATCCTTGATGTCCCCAGAACTGTACCGTGGGGTGGCCTTGGAGCTACCAGAGAGATCGCAGTCTGGGTGGGATGGGGAGGAAGTCAGGATGGGGGGAAAGCCTTTTGTTTTTGCCAATTTTTCTATCTTTTTAAAAGAATAAATTCAATACATACACCCTATAAGAAATATAGAGATGAAAACAAAATTTCCTCCAAATCCCAATTCCCAGATATAATCAATGTTAAGATTTTAGGGCATTTCCTCTGTTATTCCTTTTCTACCTGCTGAGCTCACTGTAGACTGAAATATATTTCAGCTGGACTATAGCATTAAAATGAAAGAAATCACATTCAGTTTGGTAACGAATTTACCATTATTTAGATAACTCTGTTTTTAATGCTCACTCCTCCTGGTTCTTTGCACCACACCCCAGACCCTGGAGCAGAGAGAAGGAAGGCGCAGTGGGTTACACATTCTGGCCCACTTGGGGTCCCTCATTTTTCACTTACAGCTCAGTTGGACAGTCTTCCCTGGGCCATGAATATTTCTGGGGTTTATGCTCCTTGTTCTTTCCTAATTTTTGGCCACTTTGTTGTTTGGCTTTTAAAAAGTGCATTTCCTAATCAAGTGCATTGTATTTGGCTTATCCTTGATTACATTATGATTACCTTTAACCTCTGAGCCTCCAAACTTAGGGGTCAAGTGGTATGTCATGCCAAATTTGAACACACTTTCTCCTGTCTGCCTCATCAGTCCTTTTCAGTGTTTGTTAATATTATCTGGCATTTTAGACCCTAACATTATTAATACTTTAATATATTTTATATCTTCTTTATGAATAACTTTTTAATCAAATTCAATTCTATGACAAAAATTACCATTATTCAGACAACTCTATTTCGAATGCCCATTCTTACTTATTCTTTTTGCCACACCAGGACCCCAGCACAGTAGGATGGGAAGACGGACCCCTCCGAGTAGGCGTCGGCTGGTCCCCTCAACCTGCAGCAGTGTTGGGCCCAGGCCCACAGAGATAACAAGTCACTTCCCCTTGATTTCTAAATTTTTATTTTTCTCTATTAGCTGGGATGTCTTAAAATAATTTCTAAAGAGAGATATAGGGATGCTTTACATCCCAGCTCTTACAAAGATGAAATGTTGCCTTTGCACCTACAAAAACACTTCATTGTGCACGAAAACACGGGGCCACCAACTCTTCTGCTCAGAATCCTGTGGTCAGCTCATACTACCCTTGTGGTCTGAACTTCCCTTGGCTCCTAGTTTACTTACTCACCTTTTGTTCTTTTAACCCTTATTTATGTGAAATAACACACAGTGTGTCTAAAGCATAAATGTACAGCATAATAATATAAACCAAAATCCATGTTGCCGCTACCTGGTGGAAGATAGAACTTTGGCAACAGCACATCCATGTACCACAGCAGTTGTCTCTGAATCCTCAACAGGGTGAGGATGTCCTCCTCGTCAGCCCTGGAGTACTTCAGTCACTGCACTGGCTCTGCCTGTGTGCCCTTCCAACCGTGCATGATGTCAGGGCAGGGACTCGTGTTTATCTTTGGGTTCATTAAATGTTGCACAGTGCCAGGCTCTTACCAGGCCCTCAGCAAATACCTGTTAAATTACTGAATGATAAATTCACTTGCATAAACCTCAAAAACAAAATGTAAAAGGCTAGGAGCCTGAAATCATTTATGTGGAACAAATATGCCCCCAAAAAATTCATGTCCTTCATATGTAAAGAGCTCTTACGAATCTATGATAAAGCCACTTAAGATCCCAATGAGGGAAATAAACAGACAATTCTCAGAAAGGGAAATTATTGCTGAACACAGAACATTCCACTTTACTACTGATAGTAAATTTATAAAAACAAAATATCTTCCCCTCTCAAAACCTGCAGACTGATAAGTATTTACATACCTCGTGGATAGGGGTGTGAATTAGTTCAAAGCTTCCGGATGGCAGTCAGGCAGCTTGTTTTAAAAACATTAGGGTTGTTCATGCCTTTGATACTGTAATCCCAGTGTAGGGTTCTGTTCTTAAGAAAATCTGAAGTGTGAACAAAGCCGTATGTGTAAAGTTGCTCGTCACAACCAGAAGTGAACAAAACTAAATTGTCCAAAATTTGGGGGAGAAAAAGTAATTGAGTGTGTAAAAAGGTTGTGAGCATTGTTATTTTCACCCATATTTTCCAACATGTCTCAATGAGATGGTGTTATCTCTATAAACTTAAAAATATTTTTATCAGCACCGCACTCTCCCGAGTGAGCCACAGGCCGGCCCTTAAAAATATTTTTAAATCCTTAAAAATTTGCTCAGATGTCTGTGCCCAGACACATTTGGTGAATGAAGAATAGGGTGCCCCTTTGCCCCTCTTCTTGATTTATCCCAGGTTAATTTGGTTTCCATGGAGAATATAATCCTGAGGGGACCAAATATATACAGGGAAGACCATCTCGCTAAGACTGTAGGCTGGTGGTGGGATGGATACCAGTGCAGAATCCCAGTGCACCTGGAGGTCCAAATCAGATAGGTCCTCAGTTGCAAAGAGACATGCGCAAGTACAGGGGTAGAAACTGTTTCCTTCCCAGTGCATTCCAGACACCTAGAATGGTGCATAGCATAGACATCCAATACATATTTTTTTGGATGTATAAATGTTGCTAGAGCTTCTCATGATAAGTTTCTTTTTTTACTGGTTTTTATGCCTGTATGCCAGTAACATCCTGAGAAGCTAATCTGTGATCCTCAAGGTTATTAAAACCAGTGCTGGTGCCGAGGCCCACTTAGGATTTGTTCAGACATCTCAGTGGCCACCGTGACCCCTCTCTGAGGTGCCTTTTCCTATGTCCAAAGGTTCCCTGAGATGCTCTGTGATACTAGGGATGGAGAAGCTTGAGTGTGGGGCCAGGCTGCCCAGGATGCGGGTGGAGTGCCAGCACCCCACCACCCATGGAGGGCCTGAGCTTTCTTGCTCAAGTGGTCACCTCATAGACTTGAGCCTTGGTCCTCCCTATCATGGGGAAGGTGTGGTGGAACTGTGGTTGGGGGGCAGCCCCTGCACAAGATAAGCTCTGAGGGGTGATGTTTCTTCTCTTCCTGCAGCTTCGCAACAACAAGGCGAAAGATGTCTGCTTGGACCAGGGGCCTCTGGAGAACCACACGGCAATACTGTACCCGTGCCACGGCTGGGGGCCACAGGTAGGAGCCATCTCTGACCAGGAAGGAAATAAAGTCACCCGCCCGCAAGGCTTTGGGACTTCTGGCATCTAGTTGGTAGTTGTTACCTATTCCACAATTTTAAGGAGAAAGTGGGAGGCTTTCTGGTTGTTGCTGTAAAGAAGCTAGGGAAAGATTCGTAAGTGGTTGCATCAACACAGATTTTACAAGGATCACGTGCACGTTTCATACTGAAAGGAAATGTGAATAAGCTGCAGAGTGATGTGCTATGTGCAGATATACAGCATATGTGCAAATACTGTCGTGATATGAAACGTGCCTGCTTACGACATCAGGGAAGGAGTTAGCAGATCCATGATTTGTCCTTCCTGAAAGACCATTGCAGGGTGGTGGTAGTGTGACCAGCCATAAGTGTGTGCAGGAGCAGAGCGCTGCTGGGAGGGTGAAGGCATTGGCAGGTGCATTTCAGAGAACGCCCAGGATAACATGGAAAGGGCAGAACGATCAACCAACCGACACATGAACAAAGAGCCCTGACAGGTGAGTTTCCCCGACGGCTCTGTGCTGGCCAGCAGTATGCACGTGTGTGTGCACGTGCTTATGTGTGCACACAATGAGATGAACAGAAACTCTCAAAGCTCGGGGGAAAATGCGTCCAAAAATGTGATGGGATTTGACATTTGTAAAAATTGTAAACATTTTTGTCAGCTAATGGCAACAAAAGGCAGGCTACAGACTGGGAAAGCGTCATATCCAATTCCAGAGGAGCACTGGGTGGTCGGGTCTCCGTCAGACTCACAGGTGCTCTCTCCCAGACTCACAGGTGCTCTCTCCTGTGGGCCTTGGTGGGTGCGTCTGTAACAGAAGTCACCGGCCAATGCACCTGCGAGTCCCCATCTCTCTCGTGATGTGTGAGTGCACACGTTCCCACGCACCGTCACATCTGTCAATCACACACACCACTGTGCACGCACAGAGGCTCATGGTGTTGTCTGCTCGTAGCAGTTTTTTGTTCCCATGTGACCAGCTCCAGAAAGAGCAGACTTGTGTCCCTCCACTCTCCCCGCAGGTTGTTCTCCTGCTCCAGACCCTCAGGCTCCCTCCAAAGGTGGATGAGCCACATCAGACAGGTTACTGGTCAAATCCTGAGAACTTTGATCTCTGAAGCAAGTCTGGGAGATAAAAACTGAGGCACAGAAGGCAAGTGCCCATGAGCAAAGCACCCTGGAGCCCAGGCCTGGCAGGACAACGGAAGTGTTTTAAATTCAAATCCATTCAATTCAGGATTATTTATGGAGCCCCACCACCACTTGGTAAAATGCCTGTGGGAGCACGAGGATGACCAGGACACCTAGACCTGCTCCTCTCCCTGAAGACTGCCCACTGGAAACAGGGGTCAGCAGTAGAGGCAATATGGACTAAAGAATCTAGTGTGTGTCCCCACCCATGCGTCATTCATTCATTCACTCATTCGTGCACTCACCAAGGACGTCTTGATCACTGCTATAGACACTAGTCACAATTGTGTACAGGCAGTTGATAAGATAGAGTCCCTGCTCTTGAGAGGTTTACACTTGAGAGGAAGAGAAGTAAAGAGGCATGAAACCCGCAGGCAGCGAGTGAAGCCCAGGGTGCTGGGTGCTGGGAGGCACAAGGTGGTGGGGTTTGGCTGGGCTTGCAGCGCCAGAGGGAAGGGCGTGCAGAGAGCTAAGGCTGAGCGAGAGGCGGAGGCAGGTGCGGAAGGTCTGCTGTGCTGCATTTCTGTGTTTCTAACAAGTTCCCAGGAGGTGCTGCTGCTCTTGGTCTGAGGGGTTGAGACCTGCCCCAAGGGTGATGGGGCACCTCTGAGAGGCTACCTGGGGGTGACGTGTTTGGGCTGGCACAGCTCGTCCTGCGGGGGCTAAGAAAGAAGCTGTGCTTGGAACAGGCCGAATGCAAGGCCGGCGGTCCAGCCCAGTGCATTTCGGGCCACGAAGGCTCAGAGAGGGAGAGCAAACTGGTGATACTGAGGATACTGAGCTAGGAAGACCTGAGAGGGGGCCCGAGGGTGGGACGCGGGGCCTGTGCAAACCCCACCCTGTCTTCCTGTGCCACCTCCGCAGCTTCAGGCCTAGCCTCAGGAGCCCGGGAGCCCCACTCCTGAGCACCTGCCCCACCTGCATTATGTGGTAAAGGCCAGGAGTTGCTCTGAGGACTCTTACCTGCCAGGCTTCTCTTTCCAGCCTTCTGAACCAGCAGCATTGGAACTGAGTCCTCACCGACTGTGATGGAGACTATCCCATTTAGATATTTGCATAATCAAAGCCCGGCTTGAGGAGCCAGCTTCTCCCGTGAAGGAGAACGTGACCTAATAAATGTCTCCCAGAGATCCGAGGGCATCCCCACAGGGCCCTGAGCAGTCACCTTCTGCTCTAGGTATTCCGGGGGAAGGTTTCCTCAGGAAGCGCTCAGCTGAGCCTGAGGACCAGGACGTTCAGGCAGCTGCAGTGACTTCTGTGGCCCTGTGGCCACCTCCTCTCAGCGCCTCTGCTCTCCCCGCCTGCCCTGGCTGCCCAGGCACCCTCTAATGCCCTTGTGATACCCACATCTCCAAACATGGTCTGGGCAGACCCTGTGAACTTGACCTCCCTTTACCTTCTGTCCGGATCCTTTATTCCTCTTTCTTCTGCTCCCTCAGGGTCCTGCCCAGTGGCCACCTGCTGGACAGATCCCACAGGAATGCTCAAATCACCCACCTCCCAGACAGCGTGGTCGACTTTTAAAGATGACCACTGACTTACTCCCTGCCTAGGCAGGAGCCAGCACCGAGTTCCCCTCCCACTGGGAACATAGTGGTATTCATGGCACAGCACCCAGGCCTTTGCTGGGAAATAATTGGAATTCATCTTTCTCCAGTTCCACCTGCATACATAACTTTTCCTAACGAATGCTCCTTCCATTTAGTTGATTAGGGAACAACACCATATTAGGCTGCTTGCTGCTCCCCCAGCTCTAGGGTGAACACCTACACGTGGCCCTGGTTGCTTTCCATCAGCTGATTTTTAAAAGTAAATCTAATGTTTTCTGTTCTATCACATGTTCTAAATTGATGCAGCCTTTGCACAGACAGCTGCCAGGCTGTCCCTCCGCTCGTTCACCAAGCTCCGGCTTCCCAAGCCCACACCCTCTGTGCAAGGAGTCCCCTGCCAGGCACAGGCCTTGTTATCTCTTTAAACTGCTGCCCAAGTGCTGTGTGTGCAAACAGAGACTGAATCAGCGCTCCTGTAACCAGCACCTCCCAGAAGAAATTGGTGTTCCACGGACATTGTTGGCTTAATTAATGGACTCGATGTTGTAATTTATTATCAAACAACAATTAAGTGGAGATAAAACAGGCACTGAGGAGGGTAATTTCCTGTCTTGCAGCATGTGTTTATCAACAAGGAAACGGGCCCCGAGCACTCAGCCCACCTGCTTGCAAGCGCCTGTCAGCCACCCCGTTACCAGCCTCCGTTAGCTCTGGCTACTAATTTGGATGAGACAAGCATCAGCTTCTTTTTGAGCCTAAGTTTTATTTGAAAATAAAGTGCCAGCCTCCGGTCCCTTACCCCGTGGCCCACATCTGGGTGGGTCCCTGAGCTGGAGCAGCTGTAGGAAAACCAGCAATAGAGCTGCTCCACGGGGCCTCACCCATGCGGTTGGCCTCCCCCACCAAGGGTCTCCTTCCTGCTGCATCTCCAGCCATGGCATCTGACTTCTCTCAAGAGGTAAAGGTGCCGCCAGGAAGAGAGAAGGGGGCCCCGCTGTGGCCTCCTCCTCCGTTCCTAAGTCCCCTGATGGCTCTTATCCTGTACTCTTAAGTCCCTGAGCTGAGCAGGTGGGGCAGGAGGCGGTGGGCCCAGCCCAGAGCTAAGTGTTCCAGCTCTCAGTGCTCTGAGCTGGGGCTGGGTGGAGACAGGGAGCAAAGATGCTGATGATAAGACCATTTTTGGTTTTAGTGACAGGGTGAGTCCTCCCAGCTGCCCTGTCAGGGAGTTAGTAGCACCTTCCCACCCCCTATTCATTCATGAGAAACTTGAGACCTGGGTGGGGCAGTGCCAGTTTTCAAGCTCTTGGTCTTGGGTGCTCTGCTGTGCCATCTGGTGAATCCTGGGAGCATCTCCCATGTCCTGGAGCCCCTAAATACTCTCTAGACCACTGCAGGGCACACAGAAACACTGGAAGCAGGCGTAAAGGAATGTGGGCAAGTGGCATGTAAGAGCCAATGTGCGGGCGGGCGGGGGGCCCGGGAGGTGCGTGCAGGCGGAACACCACGTGGGCGCCAAGGCAGGCGGTGGGGTGGCCGGCAGGGAAGGTGTGTGGACAGCCCCGAGTGCCAGGAGCACAGGCTGGGGCTCCCATCCTGCGTCTCAAGCATGGTTCATGCACACCGTGAACCCTTCAGGAACTTGTTACAGATGCTGGTACAGACTCCTGACAGTGGGGCCTTAGCAAACATCTCTAAGTACTTTTCCTTGTCAATCCGCAACTATTTAACGAGCATCTGTGATGGACAAGGCTATGTGTTAGACCTTAGAGTGAGAGGTTAGACGTCCCTGTTTGCCCAGGACAGGCCCAGTTTACACCTAGTACAGAGGCCAAGGGAAAACTTCCTCTTCTCCCCTGAAGTTTCATTAATAAAAATCTCTGACAAATTTAGATCAATATGAAGAAAAAGCATAAGTTGAAATATGTCAAAGAAATATATTTTGGGGGCCAAAATATTTTACTTTCCCACAATAGTATCCCAGCTTTTTTTTTTTTTTAATTTAGAATGCTATCTCAGTTTTTATATAATTGGGTGTTTTCTTTTCATTTTTTAAAGTAAGACTTACTCTTTATATTGATAGTTTTGCAAGTTTTGGCAAACATACATGGTCAAGGATTAACACCACAATCGAGATTTAGAGCAGTCTGTGGCCCCCAGATTCCCCTGAGCCCCTTTGTAGTCCACCCTCCCTCGGTCCCCACGTGCTTTTATGCACATTGAATTTGATGGCCTGCTTACCTGCATATGAGGGTGGGCACAGGGATCACCTGTGCACCTGCCAACATCCCTGCAGATTCTGCATGGCGTCCCCCCGAGCTGCAGACCGCAGCTCCTCAGAGTCCGTGCCACGGACAGGGTGTGAACAGTGCAGCAGCCTGGAGGTTCTTTAAACAGCTGCTAGCTGTGATGGGATGTTCTTAGGGCAAGGCATGCCCCATGGAGACGGGTCGAGGGTGTCCGTCCCTGTATGAGGGGTGTCAGACTCGCTCAGATTCGGTGGGCTGGGGAGGACCTTGTGGCCTGTCCTCTGTTCGTCCCCCATCAGTACATTCTACCCTTCCTCACCTTCATCTCTGAGAGGCTTGCGTTCCTTCCCTGTTAATTCATCAACAGCACAACAGGTGAGGATTCTTTTGTCCCGTAACTAAATTTAATCTGATGATGGACGTGTTCTCTGACAGCTTCGTCTTTCAAGTGACACATCATCCACACACTGTGTCCTCCTTGTGCCCAGGGCAGCGAGCCTCGGGTGCCACTGGCATCGCAGCACTCGGCCATCCCTCCGCACGTGGAAGGCACCCCTGTCCTCAGGGAGCACAGGAGCGGGTGACATCCTACAGCCACTTGGCCTCCAGAGCCAGGGTCAGGGAACAGAACTGAGAGCACGTTGGAGTTGAACACCCCAGGAAGGAGGGCTTTGCCCCAGAAGGTGGGCCAGGGTTCTGGGAGCAGGACCCCACGTGGTACAAGGCAAACCCAGTAATCCCTTTCCCTCCATGGGAATCTGATTCCCAGAAAGCAGGAGAACTCTACACCTTGCAGGAGAACAGAGTTGGGGACTGAGCAGGGACTTCTAATGCTGGGAAACCCACCACACACACTAGAGAGATGTGAGAGAATACAGGAGGGAAGTACCTGTGCCTACATACACTGACACCGTGAGTGGGGGCTCTACCCCATTTGCATCTGCCACCTCCGCTTGCATTCCAGTGCAGCATGTACAAATCCATTCTGCCTCATTGCAGGTGATGGGAATACTGAGAGCCTTTTGTTTTTGTTCCTCTGGCTCATCTTCTCTCAAAATATTCAAAACTTTCTGATTTTATTACTTCAGGGTGGTTAGCACCTGCCTGCATGCCACCCATGTGCGTCCCTGCCACCTACCCTCTTCCCCACAGACCGCCATGGAGGCAGCACGGGGTTATGCACTTTCTACTTGCTGAGACTGTCCAGACACTTTGGGGGCCCCAGGCTCTTTCTCTGCCATTTCTATTTCCAGTGCCCAATTCCCTCTTTCTAATTATCTCTGACAAGTGGCTGTCGTGGTCCACGTGTGTGGAACAGGGATGCTTGATTTCCTAGATGGTATCCAGAAGTAAATGCACATGTATTTGATTTTGCCTAAAGAGGACTCAACTGGAAGGAAGAATTACCACACTATTTCTTTCTTGACAGAATGGGTTGATGAGCTGTTCTTTCCAGAAAACCACAATTACAATTGTAAATTGTTTTCCAGTACAGATTCTTAGGTAAAGGTTTTGTATCTCCTTGGAGGTTGAGCTGGTTATTCTCCAGACACAGAAGGTAATTCAGGCAGGTTTTGTGTTCGTGTTCGGCTGGGATAAGGAGCTCACTGTGAACAATAGCGTGGTGTCCACGTCTCCCAGAGATGTTCAGTTCAACAGCCACGTACGTGAAAGTTGCTGCTAATCTTTTTCTTTTTTGCTAAAGGCACAGCAACATTACAGAAAATTTAGAAAATACAAATTTAAGTCATCCATAATCCTACCACCCTAAAACAACTATTATCATTACTGAGGCTTGCTTTCAGACTTTTGTTTTTCCAAAGAAATGTTGGTTTCTTAGGCTGTTTTCATATCACTGAATTAATAAAGAAACAACATTGCTGCTTCTGAAGGACAAGAAGGGAAGGGGAGCCTCCTACTGAAAAGGGGTTTCGTGTGCTACGCAGTGAGGCTCGGCAGGGCAGGTGCAGAGCCTCACGGTAGCCTCGTCCCCTGATCATTTAGTTCAAAGAGTTTTCATTTCTCTTTGGAGCAGCAGCATCTGTTGAATGATGGTTTTCAAAGACATTGCTTATTTGAAATTGAGAGGGTCTGAGAACATGGCCATCAGAATAAAGGGTGGGTCCTGAAGAGTTAGTGCTGGTGGAGTTTAGGCCATTGGTATAGGACACAGTCTGGGTTCCCACAGGGGACAGGGCAGAGGAAGACCAAACATGGGCACCAGATTGTCCCAGACTGTCCTCACCATACACCCTGCCGGGCTTGGGAGCTGGGGGTGTGCAAAGTGCCAAGTGTGAGACATTACTGGGGGTCCACCCCATGAGGACCCCCGTTGAGCCATGGCATTGGCTGTGGGAAGGTGGTTCTGTGATATGCTGGTGTCCTCGCAGCCCCCTTGCTGGGACACACAGGCTGCAACCACGTGGCCTCCTCAGGGTTCTTCCCTGTGGCATTCAGGGCCGAGTATCATAGGTGATGGGCCCCGCATTCCAGGGACGCTTATCAATTTTCTTGACTGCTTGGTACTGTTCCCAGAAGGCTAGGGTCATGTCTGTAAAGTTTCTACAGAGCCTGAGTCTGGGTTTGGCCATGAACAGGAAAGGAGATTCCAATGTGGTGGACACTGGCTGGCCAAAGGCAGCCCAGGACCTCAGACACTTTGTCGTGTCATGCTCCATGGGGGTGAGGCTACTACCACACTGCCAAGGTGGGCCAGGAGCTGGCTGAGCTACATGTGGCTCCTGAAGGCCGATGGGCCCTGCATCTCAGTGAGACTGGCAATCAGGAAGTGACACTTCACACACAGCCTGCAGCACAGTTAACTCCTCTGGGCGGTGCTAGGAGGATTTACTTTCTGTGTGTTCTTGTGTCCAACTGGAGGTCCATGTCACTCTGTATGTCAGCCTTATCCCACAAACCTCAGTAAGGATTACATAAGTCATTCTTTGGAGGAGAAAAGTTTGTGAGGAAGGGAGCAGAAAGCCACCATCTCTTACAGAGCCTCTGAAGGCCAGAAATGATGCTAGGTGCTTTAAATATTCTGTATTATTTCACTTGACCATCATAACATACCTGTGGGGCAGGTGTTACATCTCTGCTTTACCAATGAGGAGGCTGAGGCTTGTCAGGATCAAATGGCTTGTCCAACTTCATAGAAATGGCAGTCGAGTTTTGAAAGCCTAAGTATTGGATTCTGGGGGCTTAAAGATGTTATAGAGTGAGCTTGTGGCTTCCCCCTAGAGAGGGCCCTCCTTGTGCTGAGGGCTGATCTGCCCAGCACTGTGCCCAGCCACCTGCAGTGACTTTGAAATGTAGCCAGCTCCAGATGAAGACAGTATCTCTGCCTTCTTTCAGGATTTCCCAGAAGCTAGTTGGCTGGAATGGGAAAGACCGCTCAGCCCCACCCGTTGTGTGTGCAATGCATGCTGCGTGGTGAGGGCTCTGATAAGTCCTGCAGTGAAGCAAGCCCATTTAACTTTGTGGAGCCCAGTGATTCCCAGATTTATTCGAATGCAGAGTCCATTGTTTCACCTAACACCTGTAAACGTCCTTTGGAGCTAGGGTTCTGCGGAATGCACTTTGGGAATTGCTGGTCTGCGCTGTTCCTTTAGGTAGTTCTCATTAGCCCACTGGCTAACTCATGAGTAAGACCATCTGGGTCTGAGTCCCAGCTCCACTGCTTGCTAGCTATGACCTTGGACAAGACGCTGAAGCTCCTTGAGCTTCCGCTGAAGTCTGTAATGTCAGGATCATAATAGTACCTACCACACAGAGGTGTCGTGTCAGTAAAATAAGGTAATAAATGGAAAGTATGTGGACAAGCACCGTGGCAGATATATACAATGATGTCCACAGTGATGACAGTGAGGCCTTGGGAAAGCTTCAGTCTTCCAACAAGGACCCAATCAGGTGCACAGGATTCCACTTCTGAGGCAATAAAACAGCAGCCCTGGCCTGTGCTTTGAAAACCATGAGAACTGCAAGTTCTTATAACTTGTAATGGGAAGATTGGACGAGTGATGTCAAAGTCCCTTCCAACCCTCAGGTCCTGTGAAACGTAAGCTTCCCGGCATTCAGCTGGACTTCAGCTTGTTCAGTTCTTGAAGGAAAGGTTTGAACAAGTTACTTGGAAAGACAGGTGAAACATGGAGTCTCTGCCATCCAGGAATTTTCAGTTAATTAGGATGCTGTTGTATAAAATAGCCGAGTGATTACATGAGGCCAAATACTAATTTTTTTTTTTTACGTATCAAATAAATTTGGATAATTTAGTCTTAATTTATCAACAACATTATGCATTTTGTGACACAATTTCCCCCCCAAAGAAAAATAGCTAGCTGATATTTAATGAGCACTTCTTATATGCCAGGCATTCTTCCAGGCACTGTAAATGTACTGACTCATTTACTCTTCAGACCAACCCTGTGTAACAGAGACAGGTAGGGTTTTCCTAACAGGCAATCTGTACCTTTCTTCAAAATGTGTAATATCCTGAAGTCTTGCACTGTTGTTTCACCTTTATCTTTCCTCATTAGTTGCTTCCTTTATGAGACATTTCAGACATATGTCTGTGGTTAGCAACGTTCTTCTCCCTGGATTTTCACAGTACCTCACTGACAAAATTTCATTGTTTTTGCATTATTTCTGAGAGGACTCCTATCAGTCTCATTTTAAAGATGGGAAAACCAAGTCTCCTGGACCGAAAAGGTTAGAACACAGACTCGCGGGTGGGGGTGGGGGGCACAGTGACCAGACGTGAGGCCGGATCTACAGGCAGGAGGCAGGTAGTGTAGAGCCCTACAGGGGTGTTGGGGAGCTTGGCTTTATGCCAAACTCCGCAGGAAGCCATTGGAAGGTTTTCATAAGAGGGTTGGGGCATGATTTGATTTATATTTAGGAAGATCACTTGGGCTTGCAGTTTGGAGAATAGAATAGCCTTGAGCTAGAGGCAAGTACTTCAGTTAAGCGATGATATGATCTTAAAAGTTAGTCATTTAAACTCAAGTAATGGCAGTGGGGATAACGAGAGGTAGACAAAGTCAGAAGCTGATTAGGGGTAAAATTAGACCCCTACTTGGCACTATATACAAGATTAATTCCAAATGGATAAAGAATCTGGATGTAAAATATGGAACTATAGAAGCATTATCCCAAAATGGGTGAACTTCTCTTTAACTTTGATGTAGGGCAAATCCAGAGGCAGTAAAATAAAAGATTGAAGCATTTGTGCACATTAACATAAAAAAAATAATTGCATGGCAATGTCATACCATAAACAAAGACTCCTGATCTACTGGGGAAAATATTTGTGACATATACCACAAAGGCTAACATCCCTATTATATGAAGGGTTCTTAAAAATTGAGGAAGGATGGACCAAAAACCTGATAGAAAAATGGGAAAAAGACACAAGCAGACAGGTCTCCAAAAGGATATTAAAACGGCCCTCAAATGTAATGAAAAAATGTTTCAGCTCATTCATACTTGGGGAAACTTACTGAGATATCATGTCTCACCTGTCACATTGACAGTGATGTAAAAGTTGGGCGCCACATTCTGCTGTCAGAGTTCTGGAGAAACAGACACAGAGTGCTGGTGGAAAGCAAACTGGTACCACCTTTCTGGAGAGAAAGAGCTGCATATACACTTACTCTTTGGTCCAGCAATCCCACTTCCAGAAATCTACTCTGAAGATACATCTCTAACATCTGCAACAATATAAAAATGCGATTTGTACATTGCAGTATTGTTTGCAATTGCGAAATACTAGAAACTGCCTTAATGCCTATTCATAGGAGAGTGGTTGAATAACCTGCAGTACCCACACAGTGGAGTAGTGTGCAGCTGTAAAAAAGAAGGTAGATGACCTTTGTGAACTGATATGGAGTGATTTTAACACATTGTTAAATGAACAAGGCAAGGCACAAAAGCATATGTATAGTTTGCTCACCGTCATGTAAGACAAATGGCAATATAAAAATGAAAACTTGTGTCTGCTCATCTGTGCAAAAGAGACAGGAAGGATGAACTTGAATCTAGTAAGACTGGTCACCTGCCGGGATTGGGTGAGAATGAGCAGGAACAAGTGTGGGGACAGGAGCATGCTAGCTTGGGCGATGGGAGAGCAGTACATCTCTCTGAATATGTCCTTTTGTAAAGTTCTGACCCGTAGAACCATGGTCATGATTCAGATGGCCAAAAAATAATAATAAACTCAACCAGGATGTGGGGAAGAGAACCCTAAGCAGAATGCAGATGGTAGAAAACATGAACCTGACTATATGGTGAATGAATCACACAACCACACCAAAGAGGGTGGAGAAGAAAGACACTCATCTAAGAACCGTGGAGAACAGTGGGGACAATTTTGACTGGATAGTGCAAGGTTAGAGAAAAAGAACCCCTGCAAACATTATGTTCCAGTAACTAAGCTAGTTTTCCTCGGGGTCTGGGTTAGCAATTCTGAAGTTGCTGTAGGTGTGCACTAGGACTGAACAAGTAAGTATTTACGGTATGGATGAAGAGAACCAGTTTTCTTGCTGTTGGAGAGAGAGAGGTTACAGGAGGGAGAGGGAGATGGTTAGACTGAGTGCTGGGATGTTGGATTGGAATGGGAGGTATCAGTATGATCTTATTTTATATGTTGTACGTATATATGTGTATACATGAAATAAGCTACATGTACACTTTTAGTGTGTATATGGTATATTTATATATGTTTGTACATATGTAGCATATACTTAGATATACATGTATATACTTAGAGTGTATATCTAGTATACTATGCACATACATGCACTACCTGTAGTCCCCCCTTATCTGCGGTTTTGCTTTTCACAGTTACCCCCCCGTCAACCACATTTCAAAAACATTAAATGGGGAATTCCAGAAATAAACAATTCATGAGTTTAAATCTGGAACCATCCACTCCGTCCCGCCGGGGAAATGAATCGCCTCCACACCGTAGACGCCCCCACCCATTAGTCACCTAGTAGCCACCTCAGGCATCAGATCCGCTGTCACGCTGCTGCCATGCTCCTGTGGAGGAGCCCTTATGCTACTTCCTAATGGCCCCAAAGCGCAAGAGTAGCGGCGCCTGTCATTAAGATATGCCAAAGAAGAAGCCAGAAAGTGCTGCCTTTAAATAAGAAGGTGAAAGTTCTCAACTTTAATAAGGAAAGAAATATCATATGCTGAGCTTGCTATGTCTACAGAAAGAACGAATTTTCTATCCATGAAATTAAGAAGGAAGAAAAAGAAATGCATGCCGGTTTTGCTGTCGCACCTCAAACTGCAAAAGTACAGCTGCAGTGTGTGTGATAAGTGCTCAGTTCAGATGGAAAAGGCTTCAGTTTGTGGGAGGAACACACAGACAGAAATGTGATCTGATTGATGGCAACTGGGTTCAGTTCTCTCCATGGTTTCAAGCATGCTCTAGGGGTCTTGGAACATATCCCCCGTGGATAAGGGGAGACTACTGTCTATATGTTCTGTACGTTAGAAGTAAAAATGAATGTGTGCATGGGTTGGTGTCCATACAAATACTTCCTAATCCTGAGAGGGCCTAGAATCAGTGAAACTCCAGGAGCAATGAACACCGCTAGAGCCCAGATTTTTGGTGATTCCAGAGATGGGACAGGGAAAATACAAGTTGAGCCTAGAAAGAATCTTATGGTGTCAGAATAAAAAGAGGTTGTCAATAAAAACAAAAATAAGATAGTGCTCGTCAAAAAAACAGAGGAGCCACCGTGAAGTCATTCCTAATGGCCAAAGCTGGAACTATTTGAGCAAGAAAATAATGATAATATTGGGTCATCACCCATATAATTTAAAAATATCCATGAGTCCATACTGATGTAGATAATTGGGGCGGGGGGAAGGACAGCTCTTCTTTCCAGTAGAAGTCCAGCTAATAAATACAGAAGGAATGTGGGAAGTAGAAAATCTCTTTTGGACAATCATCACAGCACTAATTGCTGCAGCCCAGAACTATCAATGGATGATAAAATTAGTGGGTGAAAATGGGATGAAAAATAAGATATTTGTATAGTTTCAAAGTATCTCTCTTTGTAAAGGGAAAATAATAACTTTGCAGCTGAGGAGCCCAGAAGACATCACCTTAACCAGGTGATCGAGATTAACATCACCAGTAATAAAACACACTGACCCCCCGATGGGATGCACTGAGAAGGATACATCCTAGATACAACATCACCTCCGTGGTTTTCCTGCTAAAAATGTATAACTGTTTCAATCTAGTCATGAGAAAACATCAGATAAACCCAAACTGAGGGGCATTCTGCAAAATAACTGCCCAGTACTCTTTGTGTCAAAGTCATTAAGGAATGACTGATGATTGTCCCAGATAGAAGGAGACCAAGGAAACATGACAGTGAAATGCAATGTGGGTCCTGGATCAGATCCTGGGGGAGAAAAAGGACGTAGCTAGAAGACTGGTGAAATTCCAGTAAGGTCCGTGGATTAGTTAATGGGCTTGCACCCATGTCAGTTTCCTGGCTTTGATCGCTGTGCTGTGGTTGTATAAGATGTGGGCTTTGGAATAAGATAGGTGAAGGTGTGCAGTGAAGAGTGCTATTTTTGCAACTCTTTTGTAGGTCAAAAACTATTTTGACATAAAAAGTTTTTAAGCACTGTTTAGGAGGTCATGTTGGTGGGAGTTGGTTGTTGAGAGGTCAGGGGAACGGATGGGGGAGGCAAAGATGACACTCAAGTCCTTGGTTTGCTGGGTCGATGGTGGTGCCATTTGTTGACATTGGGGACACGGTTGTGGGGGTGAATCATGATTTCTGTTTAGGGCATTGTGAGTTGCGGGGGAGGACTTTGGGAATCCCAATAGTGCTATTCTCTACACAGCTGAACATACCCACCAGTTGCTAAGGACAGAACAGCAGGGTGTGTGCTGGGGGGAGCAGAGCAGCGGTCCTGGGACAGACCTTAATGCAGCTCCACAGTTAGGGGGTGACAGGCCAGAGCAGGTGTCACCAGAAAGGCAGGTGTCACACCATCCAAGGAACGGCGGAGTCAAGTCCTGCTGCCCAGAGGTCCCGTAAGCTAAAGAGGACGCTGTGTGCTAGCCGTAGGAGCAGAGAAGCCAAACGGTGGGGGGGAGAGTGCTTTCTGCAGGTGGCGAGGAAGGGAGCCAGATGTGAGAGGCCTCAGGAAGCTTGCCTTCGGGGAAGACAGGTGGGGGGCAGTGACAGGCTTTGTTACCTGAGAGCACATTCAAAGGCAGGATGAAGGGGAGGGAGAGACTAAATAGAAAGGAACTAGTTTCCAACTCTAGTGGAAAATCTAGCAAATGCTGAGGATCAACACTCAGAAAGTAGATATTCTGTCATCTTAATTTGAACAAAACTGTACAAACATTCTGTTTCTCCTGGGTCAAGTTATGGGATATTGAAGCAGAAATTTAGGCTGTTGTTTTTTTTTTTCCTGAGAGAAACTTATGAGATCAGAAATTGACTCGTCAACGCAGGTTTACCCTTCTGAGATCTAGTTTCTAGCTGACTTGGCATAGCTCACAGTGCCAAAGGCCCCGTTGCGGGGGGCGGGGGGGCATCCACTCTTCCAGGGATGTGTTTTCTCTGGGTTATAAGGGCATGGCACACGGTGGATCGTGTGCAAATGCTGAATGCTGAATCAAGCGTGCTCAAGTGGCGTGCTTGCTGCTGGTGGGGACGGACACTGCCGTGTGGCCGGGGCCATGTTGAGTCTGTGGGTGAGGCCAGGGTAGACACGGCCTGGCACAAGCTCCCAGACATGCTCGTGGGCCCAGGTAGGAGGGTGGGAACAGTCAGTGTGAGAGGAACCAGTCTGGTTGGAGAGAGGAGGGAGAAGCCACCTGGACAGTGCGAGTGTCAGCTTCTAGAGGGCAGAGGAAAAAATAAAGTCTCCTCAGTGGAAGGCAAAACATGGGGTGTGCTTCGACTTCCTCAGGGTCACTATCACTGGTTAAGTGACATTACGTGAATGAACAGACCCAGGATAAGCCTGGAGTGCAAGGGATGCTCAGCAATGCTGGGGGCCTGGGCCTGAATCTCAGGGCCAGTGACATCTCAGAGCATCTGCACCTACCCTCTCTCCCTCTCTCACATGAGCACAACCAGGCCACGTCTTCTGTGAAGGTGGCAGGCTCTAAATTCCAGCATGGTCGAGGCGGATCAGGGCTGGCTTTTATAGAAGGTTTGCCTGGATTTAGCCAGAGAACAAGCCGGCAACAGAAACCAGTCACAGCCCTTCTCCTCTGCCTCCCATCCCCGAGAGCTGGGAAGCCTCAGTGAGTCCAGGGAGAGGCCATGCCGGCTCAGGACCCAGGCGTGAGTGGAGCATAGGGGTAGCTTTAGGGAGGCAGAGCTGAGGTCCAAGATCCCAATCCAAAGCCCAGTTCTTCCAAGAATCTGGTTCATTCCAAGCAAAGGCATGCAGGATCTAGACCAAACCAGGGAAATGAAGTGGCGGTGTGGGGGCCACACTAAGTAGCCCACAGAGCCAGCCAGAAGGGCCTGGTGAGAGGGGAACCACTGGGGGACTCAGCAGCCCAGCAGGATTGTTGAAGCTCTTGGGGCATCGACCCTTGGAGGCTCTGGAGGAAGCAGGAAGCCCGTGCCTGAGTGCCGGGAAAGAACTAGGGCCGGGATGTGCTGGCCACCTGAGGCCGCGCAAGAGTCCACAGGGAAGGAAGAAGTCTGTGGAGAAGCAGGAGCCAGGCCTCAGTTGTGCAATGGTGGGTGAGGTCAGGGAGAGTAATAGTAACAGATACACACGTACCCTTCTCATCAGTTCATTCAATCTCCCAAACTACCCTTTGAAGTGAATCCTATAATTATCCCCATTTTAAAGGTGAGGAAACAAAGTCCCTTGGGGCTAAAGTAACTGCCCAGGGTCGTAAAATTATTTGATGGTAGATCTTGCATTTCTCAAGCAGGCTCAGAGTCCAATTCGTTAACCATCAGGCTCTCCTTCTTTTTTGATGCCACAGCACAAGGCCAGGAATGCTGTTCCAACTGGCAGCTGAAGAAGGTGGGCTGGTTGAGCCGTGGTATAGATTGCACTTGGATCATGGCAGCAGGGAGCACAGAGTTCGCCAGCACTTCCATGCTGGCCAGGGTATAATCCCGCCTTCCCAGTTCACGTGCAGAGACCAAGAAGACCTGCGGGTTACCAGTGATCTGTCCTGTTGACAAGTACAGTCTTTGCTCCCTTAACCAGCTGAGCAGTCAGGGGTGAGCTTCAAAGTCATGCTTAGGAATTTCCTCCTGATCCCTGGGAAGTTGGAGTGGGCTATCCTATGTTCCCTCCCCTTTCCCACTCAGCTCTTCCAGCCCTTCTCTTGGTGCTCCCCACACCAAGAGGCCCCCAGCTCTCTCCACAAGGCCATGTGGGCACACCCTGCCTCCCCGCCCCCCCCCATTGTCACTGCCCCTGATCCATCCACTCCTGGGCTGTCTGCAGGAAGATCAACCCAGAGTTTTGTGGCACAAATATGTCTCTCCATTCGTGCTAAGTAGCAATGGCTTTTTCTGGAAACAATGCTTGAATCCTGCACGATGAGTCATATGTTGGAAGGGAGAAGACTGAGGAGGGGGCCTTCGGAACTATCTCAACCCCCAGGAACTGGCCCTCTCTGCAGAAAACATATCTGGTTCCATAGCATGCCTTCTCTGCTCCCATGTATATTTTTTAACAGGCTCTGTGGAGGCATAAGTACAATAAACTGCATCCACTTAAAGTGTACAATCTGATGAGTGTGGACAGTTAGACAAACCTGTGAAGCTGCCTCCCCAGTCAAGGTTCAGAACACTTCCATTCCCCGTCCCGAGATCCCTCGCACCTCTTTTCTACACCTCCAGCTCTCAGGCAGCCACCACCATTGTCCACCTTGAGACCATTCTTTTTTTTTTTTTTTTTTCTACATTTAGTTTGGGATCTGGCATTGGAATTTCCCAAAGACAGAATTCTCTGTGAATGTCAAAAGGCTGGTGGAGAGACAGTGTCTTTCAGGCCTGTGTCCTCCACACCTGGGACTGGGTCCTAGCTGTTGAGCCAGGCGGGAGGGGCGTCTGTCTGTCCAGTGCTGGGTGGCCTCTGCCTTTGCCAGATCCAGCCCCCCACATTCCCAGGAGAGTGAGGGAGAAAGTCTTTTTGATTTTAATAATATACACATGTACGTACAGTCATAAGAAACCACTCTTGTGGGTTTCAACCAAGCAATAAACAAATACATTTACTCAAAAGCAGGTTTGAATCAATGGAATTTTTTGCATCTCTGTCCCCTAAGTAGAAGCTGGTAAAACTACATTTTTTATTTAGCCTTGTTTTTCTGTACTAACTGTGCCTGATTTTAAAGCGATGAGAAAGACCCTTAATAGGAACGAAATTGCAAGCCATATTTTTATTGACAATCCGATGGATTTTGCTGTGTCCTAGAGTCATTCCACAATAATTCGTCTGGTTTTTGTTTATCCGGCTATAACCTGCATATTTCAGTTTTCCCTCAAGGCTGTTAAATTTGGGCTAATAGTTGTTTGTATCTGTTAGATCATCTCAAATAGAAAATTCTTTTTTCCCCTAAATGAGAATTAATTGTATTTGAGCTCAGAGGTTTTTTTCCTAATGCATTAGGGTTGTGGATAATGACATTCATTTCTCCTCTTGGGCCCAGCATCCAAACCTAGAATAATTCCATTCAATTCAAAAGACATTTATGGAGCATTTGCTTTCGGCAAGATACTTTTCTTGGTCCTTATGCTGTACAGAAATGGATAGGATGCCACTGTCCTAAAAACCACAACAGTAATAACAAACACCTATAGCAAAGAAAGACACGTTCATAAAGCACAACATTATGTAAGTTGAAAGAATCCCATCCAGGTGGGGGCTTTATGGAACCAGTGGGGATGGGTGGGGGCAGGATAGGGATATCCTCCATCCAGGGAAGACAGGCTGAAGTGTTGCTGTTTTTGAAAAGCCACGAGTCATCTGTCAGACTAAGCCAAGAAACCAAGAGTTAATCCTGAAAAGGTAGGTTGGGCCATGTAGCCAAAGTTCGTGGTGAAAAGTTTATTCTTAAATTGGGGGCAGTGGTAGCAGTGGGAGGTCGAGGCAGGGGAGGAAAAAGAACTAACGGTACGAAATTATTTTAAAACATAAGGGTAAATCTTCGTGACCTTGAATTTGGCCATGGTTTCTTAGATGCGACATCAAAAGCGCAAGTGACTGAAAATAAAAGATAAATTGTACTTCATCAAAATTAACTTTTGTGCTTCCAAGGACACAATCGAGAAAGTGAAAATACAACCCACAGAATAGGAGAAAATATGTGCAAATCATATATCTGAAAAAAGTCTAGTATCCAGGATATATAAAGAACTCTCACAGTTCAACAATAGAAAGACAAATAACCCCATTTTTATAAATGGGCAAAATGTCTGAATAAACATTTTTCCAAAGAAGATATAAAATGCCTAATAAGCACTCGAGAAGATGTTCAGCATCATCAGTCACCAGGGAAATGCAGATCAAAACCCCCGTGGCCACTGCACCCTTGTGACAGTGGCTGCAGTCAGAAAAGCAGACTGCTGGGCTCTTTTACCTGCACCTGCCGACTGGGACACTTGTCAAGCTAGGGCTGGGTCTGGAGCTCACAGACCCCTCAAGCCCACTGTCCAGACTGGGTCACAAACCCTTCAGATGCCAGGCTGGGTCCCCAGATCTCTCACATGCCAGGCTGTGTCCCCAGACCCCTCACACACAGGTCTATGAGCTAGGTAACAGGCAAAAACATCCTTGAAGCCATAGGTTTGAGAGCAGGGCTGTGCGGGGCAGACACCCGAGGCAGCAGACACCAGCCAAGCCTCGGCCCCACGCATATGCACTAACTCCACCCACACACACTTCTTTACAGTGAATGCGCTGCACCACCCGCAAAGGTCCCAACACAGACAATGATATGAGCCTGCTGGATGTGGAGAAGCCGGAATCCCCATTCATTGCCGGTGGGAGTGTGAAATGGCACCACCGCTGGAACACAGTCTGGCAGCTCCTCAAAAAGTGACACATGAGTTACCACGTGACCCAGTAATTGTACTGCTAGGTATTTACCTAAGAGAATCGAGAACATATGCTCACGCAAAAACTTTACATAAATGTCCACAGCAGGATTATTCATGATAGCCAAAAAAGTGGAAACAACCTAGATGTCCATCAGCGGGTCAATGGATAAACTAAATAGCTGAGTCGAGGAGGTAAGCACAGCCTGCCTTAAAGAGAAGCAAGACTTGAGAGGAGGTGACAGGGGCTGGAGGAGCTGGAGATGAGGCCATGGAAGGAGAGAATCACACGGAGGCCCAGGAAGGCTGAAGCCAGAGCGTTCTAGAGGACGGCCAATAAATCTCCAGGCAGGAAAAGAGCTGGAGCGAAGACTCGAGGGTAGGAAGACCTGTTGAACATGCCAAGGACAGCAAGCAGACGTCCCTAAGGTGGGACCGCAGGGGATGAGGAGCATGGTGGATACACTACACCCTGAAAGCTCCTATCCAGGACTGGGGCCAACTCGAGGATTTGGTTGACAGGAGGTCCCAGGACTCAGCACGCTCCTGCCTCGTCGGGGGGAAGCGTACGTGAGATCTGTTGGGTGAACTTCAGACCACAGGGCCCTTCTCCTGACTTCCTCATAACAGCAGCCAAGCGTTGGCCCCTTGGCCAGGCCAGCAGAGCCTGTGCAAGTGACCCAGTGTCTTCAGTGTGGAGACTGCGCTCCCCCAGGCAGGAAGTCCCACCAGGGCCTCCTCACCTGCCCCTGCCCACCCTGGTGCCTGTGGGGCTCGGGCTGGCATTCGGCCTCTGCAGGTCCTAGCAGCCTGGGTCTCATTGTTTTCAGGTCCTAACAGACTTCAGAAAGGAGAACCTCCAACTCCCACGGCTTTTAGCTTCGCTCTTTAAACATCTGGGTCACAGATACGCTCAGTTAATTAATGTTCTTAGTGCTGCTCATTTGCCGGCTGGATAATAGATGGATTCATAGTCTCAATAAGCAGCTGTGTATATCTTTGCCCCGAACATAAAGGCAGATTGCTGTCATTCATCACTTTGCATTTGGTGAATTTAAATATACTCGGGGAGACGTTGTTTAGGGAGGGGGCGGAGGGCTTCTGATTTTCTTATCATTTTGCCTGTAATAGTTACTCTGATTTGGAACTAATTTGGGTTTAAAGCACACGTTAACCACATCTCTTCTCAAGGGCACTTAATAAACTCCTTGTCACTTGTTCAAGGGGATCAGGCAAGCTCTCCTTTTGGGATCAAAGCCAAGGGTTTCTGAGTAGCTTTCATCAGGAAAAGAGAACCCCTGCAAAGAATCTTATCTGTCAGAGAAGAGCTGCTCGTGTCCCTGCGCAGGGCAACCTTCTTCCTTCATTCCTGGGCAGGAACGACCAGGCTCTCTGGAGGAGGCAGCAATCCCCAGCAATCTCGGAGGAAGACCCTCTTCTGCTCAGCTGCTGGGCCAGGGCAACCAGCCATCGGGTCTCTGGGGACCCAAGGAAAGAGTCCAGCACCAGCCAGGCGACCAGATGTCTTTATGCCTCAGTTTCCTCATCTATAAAATGGGGAGAACGTGTCTCACAGTGTTGTTGTGAAAATTACATTATTTATTCTCTGTACAATAGTTTGAAATGATGCAGAGCATGTCTTCAATTCGTGCTAGCTGGTAATATTTTTAAACTTATTAGACACCAGCTGTATATTAATGATCACCAGCCATCTAGTACATTGGATTGTGACAACAAACATGAAGAATTGAGCTCAATCTCACTTTGTCGTCACCAGCCTGCACTGGAATCAGCTCAGTGGGGGTATAATGCTATCCTCATGTCCCCAGAAGCCTGTGCCCAGGCCAGGCACACAAAGGACTCTTTAAAATGTGCTTGAGGTGTGTCTTAGTCTGTTTTCTGTTGCTATAACAGAATACCACAGACGGGTCATTTATAAAGAAAAGAAGTATATTGCTCACAATTCCGGAGGCTGGGAAGTCCAAGAGCTGGTGCCGGCATCTGGCAAAGGCCTTCCAGGGTGGAGGGTGTCACATGGTGGGAGGGCAAGAGTGTGCCAATTCAGGTCTCTCTTTCTCCCCTTAGAAAGCCACCAGTCCCATCACAGGGGCCCCACCCTGACGAACTTATCTAATCCTAAGTATCTCCCAAAGGCCCCACCTCCAATTAACACATGAATTTGGGGATTAAGTTCCCAACACGTGAAACTTGGGGGACATGTTCAAACCATAGCATGGAGTTTAACTAAGCATGTGTGGCTGCCTGTTTAAGTAATGGCACTCAGCACATTTGTGATGTGCTCAACCACAAATACGTTCTGAGCACTTGGTCTGTGATTTGTTCCTAGTAAGGAATGAAATTAATTAGTCACAGTGCCTGCCCCTCAGGAGTGTGAAAGACGGGCAAATGCATTTTTTAAAGTATTGGACTATGATTTTTAAACAACATGTGGAGGGCAGGGGAGAGGAGGCAACTAGCTTAGTGTGAACCCTGTTGTGGGAAGGGTTGCCAGGCAATGCCATCCTGTATCAGTCAGTGGGTGCTGTGTAACACCTGCCCCAAAACATAGTGGCTTAAAACAGGATGAGTCTATGATTGCCATGAGTCTGCAGGTAGCTGGAAGCCTCTGTGCTCTGGAGCAGGCTCAGCTGGTGTGGCTGATCTGTTCCCCTGTCAGCAGCTGGCAGGTTGGCTGAGGGCTGCTATCTGGGTGGGCCTCATCCGCTTGGCTGGTGGTTGACAGGCAATTGATTGGGCCGCACATGCCATCCTGCCACAGGCCAGCCGGGGCTCCCAGACAGCTAATGGAAGCATACAAGGCCAAGGTCCAGTCTCAGAATAGGCACGTCCTCACTCCCGCTGGGCCAGAGCAGGTCATGAGGGTGACCGGTATTGAAGGGATGGAAACAGACTCCACTGCTTGATGGCCGTTGCTGCCATGTCATATCGCCACAGGCATGTGGAAGGAAGCGAGAGTCACGTGGGCGTTCTGCAGTCTGTACAGTCTCCTCGCGTTCACGGTGGCATGTGAAGCACCGAGCGTATACCACGTGCTAGGGTGGTGCCCGTGGGGTGTTTCTGTGTTTTCATCATTGTGATATTGCAGCAAATACCCTTTATGTAAACTTTGGCTTACAATTCTGATTATTTCCATGGGATAGATTTCTAAGAGTGGATTTATTGAGTGAAAGGAGATGGACATTTTAAAAGCACAAAGTATGTATTTAGAAATCCCCTTTTTGAAAGGTCGTAGTAATTTATCCTCCCTCCAGCCCAACTGTGAGTGGGCCTGTCGCAGCTAACCATGCCCAAATGCGAATATCTCTTTTTGTTTAAATGTGGTAGCTCATTGTTGTTTTAAGTTTTTGTTTCTTTTAATACCTATCAGGTTGAATGTGGCTTAATGTCTGTTTTGTTTTTTTTTTTTCAATGAAAAGACCTCTCTGGGCCCTTTGCAGCAGGGTAGATTTAATTAATTTCTATTTATAAAAGAGGAGGAAATAGAGACTCAGAGAGCTTAAGTGACCTGCTCAAGGTGGCCCAGCCAGCCAGGAGCAGAGCCAAGCTTTAGAAATCAGATTTTTGGCTCTTTCCTCTGTTTCTCCTCTCCCTATGTTACTCAACAGAAAGCTGGAGTTCTGAAGCTCTGCCTAAGGACATGCTTAGAAAAAATCAGAGAGTGGCCCCCGGGAATCTGCATCCAGGCCCAGAGAGCCCAAGGACATCCTAGAACAGGGCTGTGCTGTGCATTGGGTGAACACAGGATGGGGGCCAAGATGGGGTCTGGGAGTGCAGGACTGACAGCAGGCAGGGGAGAGGCCAGCGGACCTGAGCCTCCTTCCTCTTGGGGTCTCGCCCCTGCCTCCCACTCCCACTCCCCTGCCACTCTTCTGTCTCCACAGCTTGCCCGCTACACCAAGGAAGGCTTCCTGCACTTGGGCGCCCTGGGGACCACCACGCTGCTCCCTGATACCCGCTGCCTGGTGGACAACTCCAAGACTCGGCTGCCTCAGCTCCTGGACTGCGACAAGGTCAAGAGCAGCCTACACAAGCGCTGGAACTTCATCCAGGTGAGCGCTCCCTGGACATGGCCAGTGCCAGGGCCAGCACAGATGCTGCAGGCCACAGAGGGAAGTCTGCCACCTGAAGGTCCCCCTCAAAGTGCACCCTGGAACCCCACTCTCCTGTGCTGGTCTCATGGACCCAAAGCACTTTCAGGGGAAGCCGTGGGGGATTTCTGTGCGAGGCAGCCTTCCTGCTTCTGCATCAGTGCTAGGCTGGCTGGGCTCTGATAAATCCCAAGAGGGGAGTGCGGGGTGATTCCCCTGAAATCTGCCAAGTACCCCAGCCAGTAGAGTTGAGAAAGTCATATACCTTGAATATGCCAGAAAAATGCCCCATCCCAAGTCCACACCCCACCAGTTCTCACCTGGTTCCACTCCAACTTGGCAGGGCTTACCTGTGTTCTGACTGTAGGGTCTCCAGAGGAGGCCCCCACGATCCCTCACCCTGTGCAAAGAATTGTGCTGGGATTGGCCCCCCAGGAGAAGCCATGTACCAGCAGCTGTGGTGCCGAAGCCTCTCTGACTCTCTGTCTCGCTCTCTCCTGCTCTGTACCCCTCTCCTCCCAGAATGGAGCCATCATGAATAAGGGCACAGGGCGCTGCCTGGAGGTGGAGAACCATGGCCTGGCTGGCATCGACCTCATCCTCCGCAGCTGCACGGGACAGAGATGGACAATCAAGAACTCCATCAAGTAGGGGAGGAGCTGGAGCCCCGGAGCCCGGCCCCCAGCACAGGGTCCGTCCGTCCTCTGGAGCAGCCACACTGGTCGAGACAGCTAGGGGCAAATATGTGCTTGGGGGGCCTCCCAGGGCTTCTCCAGGGCAGCACCGGGGCCTGGATGGAGACGTTATATCCCCTCAAGCATTCAGCTGCCCACAAGCCTGCACCCTGGAAAAGCCCCTGACCCCTACTCTGGGGGGCCGGAAGCTCTGTCTTCTGTAGCCCTGGCTGTGGGCCTGGTACCAAGGAGTGAGACTGCATATCTCTTCCTCGTCAGCTCCCACCCCAGCATCAGGATCTGGGACTGGCAGGGTCCCCTCCTCATCCTCGTCCTTTGCAGCAGCAGCAGCTTCCAAGTTCCACCCCAGCCCTCAGTGAAGCTAGGGGTGGCGGGAGCTTCAGCCACCTCCTAGCTCCCCCTCAGAGGAGGCAGTGAGACTCAGACTCAGTTTCCCATAAGGCTGCTTCTGCCCAGATGCCTGTTCACACCCCACGGCAGCCGCCATCCCCAAACCTTCCCATCGGGGTGGTTTTGGAGGCTACTGCTCTGGACTTTGCTGGACCCTCCCTGCGATGGCCTGGATGGAGCTGAGGCTTTCTCTCTGGTCACCGGGGCACCAGGCTCCTGGTAGTGTGCTCGGGCCAGCGCTCCTGGCTGCATTGGAGGGAGCTGGAGACAGAAATAGGCTGAGCGCACAGGGCGGGCTGCGCTGGAGCCAGGCCGAAGGAGCCCTGGCTCACAGAGGCACCCGGGGCACGCAGCGGGGCCTCTGTTAGAACATCAGGGCTGAAGCCAGCACAGCACAGGGCGCCAGGAATCGGGAAGATGCTTTGTGCTCATCCCATCACACCCCACGCTCTGCTGGCTGGCAGGGAGCAGGCAGTCGTTTCCTCTCTTTAGAGTAATAGTTTTTTCCGATTGCCCTCTGGTTAGGGTGCACTTATAAATCAGAGTTAATATATGGACGTGTGTGCATGCACCTGAGTGTGTGGCTGTGTGCTGTGCGTGGCGGGTGTGTGCAGACACGTGTGTGCACGCGCATGTGCCTGGTGTGTGTGGGAGCATGTGGTGGAGCAGACGTGGCCGTGTGGCCTTGGGCTTGCCGCTTAATTGCTCGCCTGGATGGGGACAAGGCTTCCGAGTGGCGCATGGGGTTGGCCCCATGTCACTGCCTGGAGGACATGGCTCGGCCTCGCCTGGCACAGCACCCAGGTGGAAGTCTGTCCCTCTGCTGGTCCCCATCTCTCTCCCCTGTGATGTCCCTGCCCAACCCCTGCCCAGAAGCAACCCTGTAGTTGCCCAGTTGCCCAGTGTGGGGTCACAGTGTCTCATTGGTGGCATCTTATTGGTGATCACACCCTTCCCCATCTCCACCTTGTGAAATAAACATGTTAGCACTCCCCTAAGCAGCCTTGTGTGCATCTTGATTTGTCCAGAACCCGGGGTCGGAGGGGAGTTCTGAGATGTGGCACAGGGCCTCTTTGGTTTGGGGGATTTTGTCTTATTAAAGGCAAAAAGCCCTCTCACAGTGGGTGAAGACTGAGACAGAGCCAGCCTTCCTTCCCAAAGTGGGCAGAACTCGACATCTGACCCTTGCTTACAGGTCAGCCCCTGCTGACCCCGGGTTAGGAGGGCAGGTTGGTGCGGGAAGCCCTAAGGAAGAGCAGAGTTGCGGGGACACCCGGCTGGCCAGCCTGACCCACCCTTCCTGCTGCCATCCTGTGAATCTGCCTCTTAAGACCACAGAGCCTGCGCTGGAGACGTCCAACTCTTGGACATCTGTGGAAAAGTGAAATATGAACGTCCCAGCCACCACCAGGCATGTGGTTATGGACATGGGCAGGGAGGCAGTGGACAGGATGTCCCCTTGGTGCTGACAGCCCTTTTCCTCTCCTTGTTTGGTGTCACACAACACACACTCACACCCATCTACAGCCGATTTTCTTTTGGATTCTATGAGAATCAGGGTCCCTGAACACATCGATGGGAAATGTGGCTTTTTGAAAATGAGGTGTTTGTGAACCTTAAACATCAGAGTCTCAGGGCAACCGTGAAGGGAAAAGAGCCGGGGTCTAGGGGAGGCGTGGAGCTGTGGAGCCCCCACGCTGCGGAGCTGGACAGGAGGGCGAGTCAGAGCACGCTGCCTGCACACGGGGCTCACCCGCACCCCCAGGACATGGCCAGCAGCGCATATCCTGGAACTTGAGGGGGATGAGCGTCCCTCCTCAGCGCCATGTCACAGGAGGCGGGACATCTGGGCTGGCTGCCGTGCGTTTTGGGGGTGGGAGCAGGTCAGGGCCTGGAGCCTGGGCTGCCCACTCAGCCTTCCTCCCAAAGGCTGGGGCTCCCTGGGGAGACAGGCCGGAGCATGAGGCCAGCTCCCCGGTCAGCACCCTCTTTCCCCACAGGGTCCTACCTGATCTGATGGCATTGGGAATGGAGGGGGCAAGGCAGAGAGGAGGAACCACAGGGCCCTGGGAGAGACTGTGGTCTGGGTCCTTTGGGAGAATTTGAAAATTCTGGAAACTCCATATCACTGGAAGGTGGCGGCCAGGACAGCAAGTTGCAGGTGTCGTGCTGCTGGGGAAGCTCTGCTCCTTCACCAGCGCCGGCAGTTGGCACCGTCTGTGTTTGAGAGGGCCGCACGGGCCGTGTGTCTGTGGCAGGGTGCACAGGGGAGACCGGCCCACCACAGCCCGGCACTCCCACACGCCCTGTCTGGGCCCCTTCTCTTTTGCTGAATTTCTCCCTCGATTTGTACAGCAACAAAGTCATGGATGGTATTTTTGATAAATGCCCAAGCGGCCAAAGCCAATGTCTTTGTATCTCCATATTATTTCTCAAATTTTGTTCTTTATGGTTTTGCTGCTTCTGGTAGCAAGAAGGAGAAGAAATAGAAAGACTGAGGCAGCATGTGGGGCCAGCAGTTGCCATCACGGGCCACTGCAGGCCTTTTTACCTGGGTTTCTTGAGCCTTTTTTTTTCCCATCTGCCATCTTTTCTACCATTCTTGGAAAATATCCCAGTTTCACAACGTGAGGCCCAGGCAGAGCAGACTGCCCTCCCAGGGCCATCCCGGGGGGCACCCCTCACTGCCACCCCCAGGCGCCCCTGGCCACTCTGCCTGGAAGGTGGCTCGGAGGGGACCCATGCCCAGGAGCGGGCAGGGAGGGCTGGGAGCCCCACTGTTTACACACGAACATAAACTGGCTTTTGCTCCTAGGTTGGCTAAAGCTATGAAATGAAAGTATATTGACAGGTCTACAAAGTAAAGTTTCAGTCAACAGCGGTCCCTCGGTGCGGTGGCCGTGTCACTTGCTGACGTGAGCCTGCTGTTGCTGCAGATGTCAGCGTGGTACCCACTGCCCTAGCATGGGTTCTTCTGTGCCCTGTGATGACTCGATTCTCTCCCCACTTGTCTGCACTCCAAGGATTTTGAAGTGTTCACTCACTATTCATTTGTCAACACGATTACTGAGTGCCTACTGTTTGTCTAGGCTGTGCCTAAGAGTAAAGCGGTGAGCACAACAGACAGGAATCCTGTTAGCTTTCCCGAAGGACAAATACATTTATATTAAAGTCTCCACACACTTCTTCTCTTTAACCTGTGACAATTACCGTAGAACTGTGTAGCACCAGTGCTGTCATTATATAAACTCAGACCTGAAATAATGTTCAGTCCTCACCCTGTCATCCAGATAATCCAGAATATACTCATACTGATTTTTAGATAATTATCAAAATGAACATACAAAATTTGAAAGTCTTATGGACGTCTTATATGTGTGGAGTCAGAGGATCCCCAGGGCCGGGGATCCCCAGCTGGAGATGCACATCTTGAATCCCTTCCGTTACACCCTTTATCTCATGGAGGCGTTTGATCAGGGAACCAGCAGCCTAATAAGGCCTCTTATCTCTAGGAGGAGATGGTTGTTCCCACAGGAAGGTGTTTCCAAGTCTTGCTTTTCTTTCTTCTGGCTATTCCCAAGCTTGTTACCTTATGTGAAAAGAGCAAAAGCACACAGCTGAAATCATGGGATGTTTTTTCTTTTGATTTCGAATGTGGAGTAAAAGCTTCTTCCATTGGCGAGCATTGTTCAGAGTGAGGTTTAGGGATTCTTGGTGAACTTTCTCAGTATCGGTTGTACTGATCTTCTCACTGAATACATTGTCCATCAATAGCTAACATTAAATCCTCTCCCTCCCTCCTGGAAGCTTGGGCTCTCATCCAGTGTGCAGCTTGGAAAGGCAGGAAGAGCCAGGCTCCCTTCCACCGGGAGCATTCGGCAGTCGGGCACCCGTGTGAACTTTAGGTGTTGAGATTTCTTCAGCAGCCTTTGGCATGGCCGCTGGTTAGTTATCAGGCAGGGGGCTAATTATAATCCATGCAGATAACAAAATGTGCAGGCTGCTCGGTTTTTAAATTATTCCTCAGTCTTTTTGTCCTTGAAAACACACAAAGAAGATTGACGCCTCCAGTCTTAGTCCAAGGCACCAAACCAAGTTTCTGACGCCAGAGTTCCCATGTCTGAATTTCTCTGCACCGATACAAGCCACGACCTCTGTGATTCAGGAGTCATGGTTCTTGAGTAAAGCATGACTGTACATTTGCTCACACAAACAAGGCTTAAATGACAAGTTTAACCTGAAAGCTATTTAACTGCACGCTTCTCAGTGCCTCAGAGGCCCTGTGGGATGCATCCTGTGGGATTCCCATTCGCCGTCACCGTGTGCGAGGCCTACTTAGTTGGGGGAATCCCTGACCCGTGTGGGTCCTAGTGCTTGCCACTGCAGCATCTCCAATCACACCTGCCAGAGAGAACTTAAAGGAAAGGCTTTTTATTTCAGAAGATGTTGACCGGGAGACAGAGGGTAAAGTCCCACCTGCCTCCCTGATTGACTGAGGGCTGGGGTTTATATAGGAAATGAATTGGGGGGACAGGATGTAGGGTCTTCAAGCGTGGTAGACAGCTGCTTCTGATACAATCTCAGTTCATCATTAAGGGCGAGCTATAAGGGGAAAACAAGTCAGTTCTGTAGCGTGTTCACACGTCTGGGAGGGTTTACATTTATAGTCTCTTGACATGGATCCACCACTCTGCTACTTCCACCTACATTTTAGATGTTCTTTGGAGAGTGTCCCGCATGTGGGGCCCATGTGGAAACCAGAGGAAAGTTCTTGTTCAGGTGTATACTGAAACTGTACTGAAGCACCCACTGTTTTAGAATCCAGATCCCTTTGCCCCAGAAGCCCAACCCTCACCTACCATGAATTTTCCCAAATTAATGAGGTTCTAAGTGTTTTCCAGAGCTGTTTCCACAGTTCTTTCAGAGGGTGGAATTGCAGTTCTGGGCCCTGGAGAGAATCTGCCTTTCTTCCTGGAGCATTTCAATGAGTCAGTAGCCAACGAGGTCACAGCTGGGCATGAGCAGGTGCCACAACAAGGGCACCAGCTTGGCATGATTCTGGGGAGGGAACGCAGAAGCTCCTGGAGCAACCCTGTGCTCGCATCCACAGCCAGCCCCTCTGCTCCTCTAGGTTCCCCCAGTGCATATGACCATGTTCCAGGGTCACCTGGAAGCCTGCCTCACTCTTGACCGCAGGGATATAAATAACAGTGATGATGGCTTGGGGCAAGAGGATGTAGTCAGCACTGGTGCTTAGTGTGGCTGGAAGTTCTTGTTGTTTGTTTTTGTTTTAAGTTGTCTGCTTTTTAAAAGAATTCTCCAGAGGTGTGAGGAGGCTGGGCACCAGAGCTAGATGTTGGGAAAGGTGAGTATTTCTCCCCAAAACAGGGAGGGTTTTTGCTTGCTTTCCCCAGGTTCTGTTGGTGGTGGGCTGGCTCCCTCACCAGGCTGCTCAGTTAGGTCAGGGCTAAGGATCCTGCCTGGTGAATGGGATAAAACTGTGTAATTATCACTATTAACTGTAGCCACCACCATTATTTGAGTGCTTACTATGTGCCAGGCACTATGCAAAGGTTTTCACAAACCTCTTAACTCTCCCAGGAATCTTGCAGGCAGGAGCTATAGTTTTCCCTTTACAGATGAGGACCCCGAAACTCAGAGATTGATAACGTCCTAATATTGCGCAGTCTGTAAGTGGCAGGTTTGGGTTTCAGAGCCCCGTCTGTCTCACTCAAAATCTCTTGTTCACTCGGCTACACTGCCCAGCAAGTGGCTTTGCTGTGCCGCCTCTCATATGAAAACCTCAGGTATGAAGAACCAAGTGTGTCGAGCTTCGGAGACATGGACCTGAGAAGAGGCCCTGTCAGTGTCTTGAAAAATCAGGGGCCCTGGGAGGTGGGGGTGGGAACATCAACGGGAGAGGATTTGGACTTGTTCTGCATGACGCAGAGCCCGGGCCATGGCTTTCACTTGGAATGAACTGGTTTCTGGCAGAACCATCCTCCCAAAGCTGGGATGGAGGCCTTGGAAGGAGTGTGCTCCGTTCCTGGACGGGTTTGAGCAGAGGTTGTTACCACCCTGTGCTTGTATAATCCTGCTGTTCTCAGGTGAACCTTCCGATGGCTCCTGTCCCAGCCTCCAGGTGCTGGTAAGAATGGGAGCTATGTGCTCAGGGGACAGGCGTGGGTGTCAAAAGACTTTCTTTTCATGGAGATGCACAAGACCGCAGGGAGACAAAAGTTGTATTTGTTACATGTCACCTTGCAAGACGAGGGCTGGACTTGACAGTTCATAGTTTATTTAACTGGATGACTCACAAAGAGGAAAATAAAACGCACCATTAAAAAATTCCTTAGTATTTAATCATGGACAAAGTCAAAATGTGCATTCCTAAGTCTTTTGTTTCAAGAAAATGCAACAGGCCTATTTTAGGTCCAGCAATGAGAGAAGAAACTAGCACAGACTCACAGTTTCCAAATATCTCATGGGAAGCAAATCTCACGTAGGGAAGAATTCCAAATGAATTATGTAGGTACTTTGCCTAAAGGAGAGGGAATGCAGCCCCCCACGTCTTAAGGGCACATATGGAAGGGGGGGGAACTTTACAGCGGAGACGCCTGACACACTCTGCTTCAGCTGGGTGATCAAGGGCAGCACGGACAGTCACTGTCATGTTGATAGTGTGTACCCTTGATGGGATCTTCCTCCAAAAAAAACCATCACCCTGGTCCTGTCATGAGAAAAACATCAGACAAATTCCAACAGCAGGGCATCCTACAAAGTACCAGACCAGTACTCAAAAATACCAAGGTCATTAAAAACAAGAAAAATATCGACTCTTAGCCAAGAGAAGCCTAAAGAGACATGGCAAATAAATGTAATGTGGGATCCTAGAAAAGAAAAAAAGGACATTAGGTTAAAAATCCAGGAAATCTAAATGAACTATGGACTTTAGCTGCTAATGATATATCAATATTGGTTCATTAATTATAACAAATGTATCAAACATTTGTAAAATGTAAGATCTTAATAACAAGGGAAACGGGGTGGGGGGTATTATGAGAACTCTTTGTACCTGCTCCGTTTTTCTGTAAATCTAACTGTTTTAAAATAAAGTTTGCTATTCATTTTTTAAAAGTGCTCCATGGGCTTTGTCTCGTGCAGTCATCCGGGGCAGCCCTCGCCAGTTCTGGATGCCAGGGTCTGGGAAGTGGCCATCCATCTGCCCAGGAGAAGACATCACTGCCACTTTCTTACACTCAGCCATTATAAGCTATAACAAAAGAGCCAGTGGCCTTGGGGCATTCTTCTCAGCAGAGCCATAAAAGTGCAATGATACAGACAGTTTAATCAATACCATTAATGGCTATTATAGAAAAGCCAATTGGGATTTGGATCTGTGGGAATACGTCTTTCGCTCCCTTAGGGAGTAAGAGCGTGTGCCAGAGACGGCTGGCTGCCTACCCAATCTCCTCTTCTTCTTTGATTAGAGAACCTCTGTATTGCTGTGTTCAGCAATGCACCCAGCTAGGAAACTGCATCTCCTAGCCTCCCTTGCAGACAGGGGTGGCCAGTGAGAGGCAAGTGGAAGTCACTGGGTTGAGCTTATGGGAATGCTCTTTAAAGAGAACAAGTCAGTTGGAGATATACCCTTTGTCCCTTGCTCCCTCCTTTTCCTGCTGCCTACAACATGGACATGATGGCTGGAGCTGCAGTAACCATATTGCAATTATAAGGAGACTTTGAGAACAGAGCAGCAGAACTATAGAAGTATGTTGGACTCCTGATGAAGCTACCACACTAATTCTGGCTTGCCTGCTTAAGGGTTTCTCTACATGACAGAAAGATAAAGTGAAAAATAAACCTTCTGTTTATGTCACGGTTATTTGATATATGCCATTGAACCTAATCTTTATGGATCTAGAAATAAAGTTTCTGCTGATTCTGGAAAGAGTGCAGTCTTACATGTCTGGTGCAATGATTCAACCTGAAGGTGAAGATATGGTATGGTATGGGAACTTTCTGGAGCTCATAATTTTGCAGGTGAGTGGGCCAGGTCCAGGGACTCTTTGGCCAGTGTATATTGAATATTTTAGGCTAGGCCTGTCCCACCCACATTCATTCTCTTCAAGACTGTAGCCTTCATGAATAGATATCCTAATCTCCTTTGAAAATAAGGGACTGTGTGGTTCAGTTTTCTCTGAGAATGTGAGTAGACATGATGTCTTTTTGGGGATGGGCTTTTGTGGGAGTAAGCTTGCCACCACCAGGCGCCGTTTCTCCTGGGCTGGATGTAGACAACAGTGGGGTCTTAGTGGACAGTGGAGTCATAAGGTGGAAGGACTCTCAGTCCCTGAATGACTATGGGAAAGAGCTCCTCCTCGTTAACCTGAATACCAAGCCAGGACTGTTTTGCTGAGCCGTTACATGTTTGGGGCTATTTGTTACTGCACTTTAGCCTGCTCTAGCTAATACAAGATCTTTCATATATTGTGTTGGTTATCTATTGCTGCATAACAAATTATCCCAAAATGTACTGACTTAAAAAACAGCATTTATGATCTCACAGTCTCGGGGGGTCAGCTTCTGAAGGCAGCTTAGCTGGTTCCACTGCTTCAGGGGCTCTCCCAGGCTGCAATTAAGATGATGGCTATGGCTGGAGTTATTTCAAAGCTCAACTGGAGGAAGCCACCGTTCCAAGATTCATGGTTGTTGATGCTTCAGTTGGTTGGAGGGCCTCAGTTCTTTACCATAAAGGCCTCTCTTAGGGCAACCCACAACATAGCAGCTTCATCAGAGCGAGCAAGAGAAGTCAGCCTGTGTAACCTAACCTCAGAAGTGAAATCTCATCACTCCTGCCATACTCTTTTTGCTACAAGCCAGTCCCTAGGTCTGGCCCACCTCAGGAGAAGGAATTATACAGGGGCATGAATATCAAGAGGCAGCAATCTCTGCTAGCCGTTTAAGAAGCTGCCTACTACAGATGTCCACCCGTCACAAGAACTCTGCTTAGATACAGATGCTCTTCGACTTACAGTGGGTTTACGTCCCCATAAACCCAATCATAAATTGAAAATATCCTAAGTCGAACATGCATTTAATACACCTGACCTATTGAGCATCATAGCCAAGCCCACCTTAATCATGCTCAGACACCTACCTTAGCCTACAGTTGGGCAAAATCATCTAACACAAAGCCTACTTTCTAATAAAGTATTGAATATCTCGTGTAATTTATTGAATTCTGTGCTGAAAGTGAAGAACAGAATGGCTGTATGGGTACTCAAAGTACGGTTTCTACTGAAAGCAGATTGCTTTTGCAATATTGTAAAGTTGAAACTCGTAAGTGGAACCATCATAAATCTGGGACTGTCTGTAAATATTTCATCTAATTTGGTGAGGCCCATTTAAACAAGGAAGCTGAGACCCAGAGTGGTTCATTTGGGTCATCAGTGGTGGGAGAACACTCTGTGAGAGGCCACCTCTCCTGCGTGCTGCAGGCTGCTGCAGGAGGCTGCGTGCAGGCCTGCAGTGCAGGAGAATGGGGGCTCAGGCAAGGGGGCTGCCCAAACCCCCGCTGACGCCTGCCCTCCTGAGCTGCGGGGCTGGCCCCAGCCCCACCACAGAGCCATGGCCTTAGGAGGGAGTCATGAGAGTGTGTGAGGGACAGAGAGAGGGAGAGGGAAGGGAGTGAGGGAGGCAGAAAGGGCAGAGAGAGATGGAAAGAGAGAGAAACAAGCACAGAATGACAGGGAGAAATAAACAGGGAGCTGGGCAGTCATAGATGGAGATGAGAGAGGAACATTCAGAGAGAAAGCAAAGAGACAGAAAAAGAGAAAGAACATCTGGGCTGGTTCCAACTCTTGGCTACTGTAAATAGCACTGCAATAAACGTCCAAATGCCCATCATCAGATGAGTGGATAAGGAAACTGTGGTACATCTACACAATGGAATACTACTCTGCTATTAAAAAAAGAATGAAACACTGCCATTTGCAACAACATGGATGGACCTAGAGAGAATTATATTAAGTGAAATAAGCCAGGCACAGAAAGAGAAATACCGCATGCTCTCACTTATTTGTGGAGCTGAAAATAAATAAATTAATAAACACACAAACAAACGGAGGGTGGGGAAGAAGACACAACAATCACAATTCCTCGAACTTGTTAAGACAAGTGAACATATATGATGTTGGGGGGGTAGGGAGAGAGGGAGGGGGTAAAGAAGGAATTGGTAAAAAGACACGAAAATCAACTACATTGTGTATTGATAAATTTAAAACGATTAATTAATTAATTAATTAATTTTTAGAAAAGACCAAATGTGGGAGAGAGAAGCGGGAAGCGCAGGCGGACGAGGGCGGGGGCGCTGGGGTCCTCCGCGCGTGCCCCGCGCCCCCTGCTGGAGGTCGGGATGACATCCCGTCGGTGGCGTCGTGCACCGCGGTGGGCGCCGGCGCGCAGCCCGCCTCTGCAGGCGGCCCCGTGGGCAGAGCAGGCGACGGGCGGCGGGGAGGGGCTGCCGGGCCGGGCACACTGCGGGCAGACGCCGCCTGGGCCCTGGGGGTGTCCCGCCTCCCTCCCGCGGCGGCTGAGCTCGGGCGGCTCGGAGCGCAGCGAGGCTCCGGCACCCTCTGCTGGCGCCTGACTTTGATGTCCAGGGCTCCCTTTGCTCTGGAACGAGTCAAAAGGAAACACGAGGGTTGTCACTCTTGCCTATTGCTGAGGGACGGGAGGAGGCGTGGCTGGCGCGTCCAGGCGGGCTGTCACTAAACACCTTCCCCGCTGTGCTCTGGACTCTGGCCTATGGGCGGTGCCGGCCCTCGGTGGGCCTTGTGAGGGGGGTTGACCTTTTCCATGCCATGGACCCTTTTGACCGTGTGTGGAAGCCTGCAGACCTCTTCTTGGAATAATTTTTAGAAATGGGTAAAATATAGTACGTAGGATTACCTCCAAAAAAAAAAAAAAAAAAAAAAAAACACACACAACCAAAACCCAGTTATATAGAAATACACAAATTTATGACAGAATTCTACATGCGACCAGCATCAAGGTCCCGCTACTCTCGCTCAGAAACAGACCACTCCTCAGTCCCAGATGTTGGTGCGAGGCAGGAAGTTTATTATCAGACGTCTGAGGAGACAGCCTGGAACTGTCTCCCAGCTTCAGGGGGGGTTTAAAAAAGAGGAGCTGAGGGAATGGAACGTGGAAATGAAAAGCAGGAGGGACGGGGACGTGCAAGGGGCCAGGTGCAGTCTCGACAAGACCCGTCTGGTTTCTGCTCCTGCCCTTGTTATCTCCGGGCTCTGCTGGAGGGGCGGGATCGGTACAGCTTTATTGAAATCTTCCTTGGTTTCCCTTAGATAGTACACGCAAGTCTGCAGCTCCAAGCTGACTGGAAAACAACTTTACGTTCATGTAGATAATGTCATCTTGCCCCATAACCAAGGACCAAGGTTCAAAATATCAAGTGGCCATGGGAAAAGAAGGAACTCAGAGTAATGCATGCCAAGAAAAAATTGTGTCCTTTTAAAATCTTTTAGAGCCCATGCAGTTTTAGGTCCCAACATGGCTTCAGTCCTGCTCACTCCGACATACATACTTTTAAATTGATGCATTAAATAAGATATAAGTGATGGGTCTAATCACTGTAACTTCAAAGCTGCATGAGTGTAAATGATATTACAAGATTTTTGCAACAACTGTAATTTGACATAAAAACATCTGTGGTTTCTATCAGTGACACAGGTACAAGCACTTTTCTTCTACAGTGGTTTGCTGTCTACACCTACCAGTGAAGGAAATGCTACATTTCACTTAGAGGTAAAGGAGACAAAAGGGGTGATTTTTTTCCATTCAAGCTCACAGACTCCCTGAATTCTACACACGGATCCCCGAGGGGCCTGGGGCTTGGATGAGGGGCTGCAATAGTAGAATTCTTGTCCAGATCTTACCTGGCCAGGGCACAGCACGATGTCAGACAGGATTCTTAGAGCCAAAACCCCCAGGGATTGGAGGCACTCAGCAATTCCACGTGTGGGTCCCCTGCACTGATAGTAAAACGTTTTAAAAAGAATGATGGCCAAAATGTCCTATGTGCCAGGCACCATGCAAATGACTTTATCTTGTTCCATCCATCTCCCTATGCCCCTTAACCAGCCCGGATAACCTGAAAAAGCCCTATATTTCCCATAGGCAGGCATGGCCAGGAAAACCAGGACCCTCCTTGAGCTGCTGTTAGGACAGTGGAGTGTGCTTGAGCAAAGCCGTAAGGTTAACTACCACATTCCAGGCCCCACAGACACCACAGAGAGCCTCGGGGACGAGCCACTGAGTAAGAAGGTCTGAAAACCTTCTCACCTCTCAGGTCCTGTGTGTCTGTGATAGCATCTTCTCCCCAAAGGTTTCAGGAGCACATGCTGCGGCAGTACCATCTAGTGGGCAAAAACCAGAGTGTCACAGTGGGGACGATCCTCCGGGTGGAAGTGGGAATCCTGGCTTGGGGCAGGGAAGTGGCTGACCAAGACACGGTGTAAGGAAAGTAGAAAAGTTTAGTCAGGATCTCTCGCCTCCCATCTGTTACAAATGGGCAAGATTCAGCACATTTGCTAGAAATGAGTTATAAAAGTAGCGTAACTGCGCATGCGTGCCCGTTTACTGATTGGGCATGATTGGTGTAATCATGTGATGCTTGGCTTGTGGCCGCTATTGAGTGCTAAGAGCAAAAGGTAACTGCTCGGAACAGCTGGTCAGCAGAGCACAGTGGAGAATGGCAGAGCTCATGTCTGAGGATGAAGCATGTCTGTGAACCTCACTTCTGAAGAGTAAAGTATGTCTACCTTGCATAGAGCTGTGAGAATCTTCTTTCAATTTCCTGACTCACGGCCTGCACAGGAAGGGGCAGAAGGATCTGAGATCCAGCTTGACACGCGGCTTCTCCTGACTCTCAGCCCAGACCTCCTCGTCCCTGAGCATCTACCATGGAAAACCTGTCATTGCAAATTATTTCTCTGCCCCTTTGAAATGTGTACACATCGTCTCCCAGACTCTAGCCAGTTTTACAGCAGAGAGGTCTTTCTCAAGGACCTGGAGCCATCCCTCTGAAATGTAATCGTCAAGGAAAGATGGTGCCCTCATCTGCCCAGGGAAGGCAGGAGCCAAATTTAGACCGGTGCCATCAGCACACACGGATGACCTGATCACAGAAAGAAAACACATGCAAACTCAGGAACAACTCGGTGTACTTGACACCACCTTCCTGCCCAACATCCTCTGGCACTTTTCCACTAGGGCACACTGGCACTTAAACTCTCTTTAACCTATTGTTTCTGTGGAGTTGAGCTCAGTGTCTCCCTGTCGCAGGAGCCTTGAATAAAGTCTTCTTTGCCTGTTTCACTTCATCTCGTGTAATTTTTCTTTTTTTTTTTTTGACCGGTAAGGGGATCACAACCCTTGGCTCGGTGTAGTCTGCACCATGCTCAGCCAGTGAGCACAACGGCCATCCCTATATAGGATCTGAACCCGCAGCCTCGGCACTACCAGCACCGCACTCTCCTGATTGAGCCACAGGGCCAGCCCTCATGTAATTTTTCTTGAACACAGCTCTTCTGAGGCCCCCAGTGCCTGCAGTCACCCCCAGGCACCCCCAGGATGCTTTAGGAGCAGCACAGACCCCCACACCCCTACTTGCCCCATCCATCGGGGCAGACGTGCTGCCTGCAGCCTGCTCTCCAGCCTCCTCCTGCTCAGCCCTGGCCCTGACACAGGCCATGGTATGGAAGTCACAAACAGTTTCTGGGCCTCTCAGGGGCACATTTCATTGACTAGATCTTCACTGTGTTTTTTTCCGTTTAAAGCTGTCTTCTCTGTTACTCATGGGCACTCAGGTACTGAGGCCACCACCTAGGTGCCACTCCCACATCCGTCTCCTCCAGTGGCTCCTCATCACACAGAGGCTACTCCCCGAAGACAGGAGTTCAGGCCACAACCCATGTACTTGGGCACCATCCACCAGCTCACTTAAAAAATGTCAGTCGCCCGCAGTCTGCAGCTTCAGGTTTCATGGTCCCCATCTTCACATATCAATCATAAGCAAAAATCCTGAAGATTAAGGAGTTGACAGTTGTATTAAGAGCCGTCTCTAATTTCTTCAAATATTCTAGAGCATTTCTTCCATCCTGGTGTTCCATTTGTGGTACTGTGAACAGTGAGAGGTGAGAGGGAGGACAGACCCATCACAATCCCCTTCACAAACAGAGCAAACAGGAATGTAGTGCCAGGTATGGCACCAGCTGGGTGGGCCATGCAATCCAGTGGACATGGGACATTTCACACCAGATCTGGGGAGTGGAATCTGTGAGTACATTCTGGTGTGAGTGACTGTGGCTGGAGGAAGTTTGAGTCATGAAAACGTGTTCTCAATCTCTGCAAATTTGCCTCACGTCTTCTTTTTAGAGGGGGCTGGTCTGATTAGAGGCTTTCCATAGTTTGCACCTGTCTTCAGGAGTCCATCAATGCACCACAATTTTATAAAAACAGAGTGGATTCGAAATAGAGGGTCCAGGAGAGAACTAGTGGACTTCCTCTAGCTCTGGAGCTCCCACGCCGCAGGTGAGGGGTCAGGCGGGCTGGAGTTGACGGTTCTCAGAGACACAGTCCCTTCTAATTCAGAAGCATGTTTTTAAGTTAAATAGTCACATTAACTCAAAATTCAGATTTCTTCTCTCTCATCTTTCTAAACACAGTCATATATACCCTCCTGACAGCAGGAGGTGTCTCTGGCTTTTGTGGGCTCCTGGGTCACTCTAACCTCTCTTCAGATGTCCCTCATCTGTGCCATTGGATGGTCTCAGAGAGCAACTGTGAGTCACATTAGAGGTTATCCACCTCCAATAACCAAGGGCACCTTCTGGTCCCATGCTTGGTGGCCACCTTGTCCTGTCCCCAGGCTTCTTCTGTGACACTGGTTGCTTCACTGATTCCAGTGAGGCCTGCAGACACTTCTGGACTTCCTACTGGCCCCACCCGGCCACGGGGGACAGAAGCCTCATCTGCCTCCCTGGGCTTGGCCACTATTTTACGATACTCTGGCTGCCACATGTTGGTACAGGGCACACTATTTTCTCACTGTAGGCCAGAGCAATGTCTACTTTGGTTCTCCTTCTGTCTTTCCGTCTTTCCTCTTTTCCATATCTCCAAATCTCTCCTGAGCAATTCCATAAATGACAGGCGAGAGGGGGCTGTAGGAGGGGGCTACCCTCCCTCCTGTGGGCAGGAACCCCCACAGCCACATGAAAGGCTGTGCTCAGACCACCCAGCTTTGCTCTTGCTATTGTAAAGTGAGCCTACTGAAATTTGCAAACTCTTTTGGCTGTAAACAAAGCCTACAATGATGGGCTTCCTATTGGCCCAGAAAAAGTATCATTTGAAGTATAGAACTGAGCCAGGACCCTTTGTTTCAGGCTGCACCTGCTCTCCTTTTTGAAACAATGAATGCCTCTCATTTAATAGGCAAGGGAGAGACCTGGGACAACCGAGAATTGGGGATTATTAGGAATGAAAGTACACTGGTTTATTATCTAAGAAAATGCAATCTGTTTTTAAAAATTTTTTTGCATGCATGTCCACTTTGGGATAAGAAAGATTTCATAGCTTTCATCAAATTTGCAGATCATTAAATTACCAAAAAGTTAAGAACTGCTGTTTTGAGACCTCTATCTGGCTAGTCTTGACAATATAATTCGTCCTGCACATGTGTGAAGCTTTGGTTTATAAAAATTCATTTGATTACCTTCTTGCACATTGGAGTCTTCCAGCACCTCTCTGTAGCAGAGAGGGCCATATTATTACCTGGATTTTACAGATGAAAAAGCCAAAGCACTAATTTTCTCGTTCTGGTCTGGCAGCTAGTGCTGTTGGCTAACTTTAAAGAAGGACTCAGAACCTAGAACATCAGGCCACTAAGGGCCTGGGGAATATCTTGGCGAACCCTGTCGGTTTTCAGGGGAGGAAATGGAGCTCAGAAAGAGGAGAGGTCTTATCTCCCCCACCCCAATCACCATCGGTACATAAATGAAACCAGGTGGACTGGCAGTCTAATAAACAAAACAGGATTAACCCTGGAGACAGGGGATGGAGAAACAGATGGTCTCCCGTCTTATAAACTGAGGAGCCTCTTGCCAGTTTCTGTACCTGGAACCATTGTTGTTGGCAAAACTCTAATTGGCAAGATCAAGGTTTGATAGAAAACAGAATATTGAGGGTAGGGGTGGTTAAAAGTAAGATTACATGTATATTTTAAAACACAGCTAATGGAAATTCAATAAGGCATCTCTTCTCAAAACAGATCAAATTCCTTGGCATTAAAAACTTTCTCTTGTAGATAATTCTTTTCCTGAATCTCCATCTTAGATTGTTCAGAAAATACCATCAGCCTCTGATGTGCAAATTTTCCTACGTGTTTTACTCAAGGCAGAGCAGAACAGAGTGTTGGTTTGCTTGTTTGTTTTACTGTTTGTACCAGCCCCTACTGGCTGGAAAGTCAATGTTGCTTCAGTTGTGTTCTCTTCTCTCCCTTCCTACCCCCTCCTTCCCTCCTCCTGCTCATTCTTCTTTTTACTCCCCCCACCCCCAGCCTCTGCTAGAGCTGTGAGCCTGTGCATGGCCTTCCCGTAAGTCTCTGCAGTATGGAAGTGCACGTCTCTGGGCTCAATCTGTCACTGCGGATCAAGAGGTTGCAGCATAATTCATCCCGTATTTCCAGCAGGCTTTGCTCGTTAATGTCTTTGTGTATGGGGACTAAACTGAATTGTTTATAGGTTTTTAAAAAATCAAGTATTTTAAATATTTGGTTTAAGCATAAAATCGAGTCATTTCAAAACTTCAGTTGTGGGAGGCTTGCCCATGCTCCCTGCTTGGCTTCACAGGTCACCGGGAGATGCCCTTGCTGCACCTGGAAAGCTCCTAAATCCCATGTGGATCCCTGGGGCCCCACTCCAGCCCTGTCAATACAGACCCTTCTGAGCAGAAGCCCGAGAATCTTGGCATTTTTCAAGTTCTGCAGGTGATTCCTATGCCACTAACCTAGCATGAGCCAGTGAGAACCAACAGTGGCCAGCACTGTTTTGGGTGGTGGTGGTTCTAGTGGTGTGTAAGTGAGCTGTGTGTGTGAGAGTGGTGTGTAAGGCAGGGAAGGGGCAAGACCAGGCATTTTCCTTTACGCTCCAACTTGGCTACTTGGACAATCTGCCTCCATACAGTGACTTAGGTCTGCCTTTGGTGGCCTAAGAGGGCAGGTCCTGGACTCTCAGGACCTTCATCTCCAGTCAGTGTGAAGAATAGAGTCCCAAGACAACAGGTTTGCTGGTCTGGGTTCTCCAGAGAAATAGAACCAACAGGATGGATGGATGAATAGACAGACAGATAGATAGATAGGTAGGTAGCTAGACAGATAGATTTACTATGAGAAACTGGCTCATGTGATTATGGGGGCTGAGAAGTCCAATATCTGCAGTTGGCAAGCTGGAGACCCAGGAGAGCCAATGGTATAAGCTGGCAACAGTAGACCAATGTCCCAGCTCAAAGACAGTCAGGAGGAGCGAGAGAATTCTTTCTTACTCGCCTTTTATTCTAGTCAGGTCCTCAATAGATCAGATCATGGCCACCCACACTGGCGAGAGCAATCTGCTTCACTCAGCCCGCTGACTTAAATGTTAATCTCATCTAGAAACACCCTCACAGACACACCCAGAAATAATGTTTAAACAACTATCTGGGCAGCCCATGGCCCGGTCAAGTTGACACAATATTAACCACCACAGCAGGTATGGATTCCTATATTTATGGCTTTCTGGAGGCCAATTACCTCCAATGTTGTCCTCACCACCTACCCCATATTTGTTCATGACAATGAGAAAGTTTTTCTCTTTTGAAATGCTTTGTAAAACTATCAAGCATAATGGGGTGTGAGGTTGCTCGTCAGCAATATTACTCCTGTAAGGCAGTGCATTTGGGTTCCCTAGATCATCCTTGGGTTCAGTGGTTCCCAAGATGGACTCAAAGGATGCAGAAAATCCATTATACTCACAGTTATGATTTATTACAATGAAAGAATACAGATTAAAGTCAGCAAAAGAAACAGGGGTGTAGGACAAAATCCAGGAGAAAGCAGGCACAAGCTTCCAACTGTCCTCTCTCAGCAGAGTCATGTGGACAGTGCCGATTCTCCCAGCAATGACGTGTGACAACACGTGCAAAGTACTTCCAACCAGGGAAGCTCACATAAACCTCATGTCCAGCATGGAGTGCCCACATGACTGAGCTTAGCTACTCATCTCCAGTGCCTCACTTCCCAGAGGTCAAACTGGTACAGCATGGGACCCAGGCAGACAAAAAGAGGCATTCACCATATGTCACACTGTTAGCATAAACCACCTCGTGTGGCCCAAGGTCTCAGGTATACAAAGACACTCTTATCAGGCAGGGTATCCAAGAGCTCAGAGATTATCTCACAGCAGCTAGTCAAGGGCCAGTCCAGAAGACCTTTGCAATTTGCAGGGTTTGGACAACCCAGGCCTGCTGAGCTAACCTTTACTGGGCAGGCAGGCAGGGTAAGAATTACTATCAGTATCCAATACACAGGGAGACAGACTGAAATAAGCACATTGTCACAAAGGGAGTCAGTTGCAGAAATGATACAAGAACTGGGGTTTCCTGCTGCCAGATTAGTGCTCTTGTATTCCAGAGGGGTAAAATTCAAGACAAGGAAACTGCATGAGGAAGGGATTGAGTGAGATGAACAAGGCTAAGCCCTCCTGGTCCAGGCGTAACATGAGGGTCATGCTGATAGAAAATCCAGCACCAGGTGGCAGCCTGACTGTTGGGCTGCCCCTGGGTGACAGTGAGTAGGGTGCTGAGGGCCCCAACCTGCAGCCTGGGGAGAGAGGACTGCTTATGTAGTTAATAATACTTTGACCTGTAAGCTTGGGAAGCTCACGGGCATTAACAGTTTTAGCATTGAAGCAAAAATGAGAGGACCGGGAAGTTCTGGTTTCTAATCCCAGGAAAATCATGCACAGGGAGGGCTTGACCACGGCAGCTGCCATGTAAGGCTTGTGGGGAGGGAGAGCTTTATAGACTAGAGTGGTCCAGAAGTGACAGTGGGATTGCCAGGCCAGAGGTTGGCAAAGACGGGTAGTCACCCGCACTGTTGGCCATTGAGCTCTGTACTGCTATTGAAAGGAAGGGCACAGTCCTTGCATTACAGCAAGGACATGTGCTAAGGGAGCAAATTTACCTCCAGAGCCTCTCAATGGACAGGGCAGAAGATGCCCCCTGTTGGCAGGCTCCCAACCCGGCCACCTTTGACTCTGACATTCTATGCCTCTAGCACTGTGTCCAGAAATACGCCTGATGTCAGTGCTGGCACTGCCCTGCAGGCAGATCTGTACCTCCTCCTTGGTGACTAACACCCAGGGATGCCAGCTGAGCCTCTTCTCTCATAGCCAGCCTCCCAGGGCACCTGGAGTTACATAACTTGTGTGTTTATTTCCTTCACTCATTCTTTGTCTATTGGGGATCCAAGGGCCTGTGGACCTCACTAATCTTTGGTGGAAATTGAGAGAGGGTTGCTTGGGAAGGGCTTGAGGGAACTCAGCCCTCTCAAGGGTCTTGGGAGTCTGGGGTTAGGTCATTTACATTGCTCTTATTGGATTACCTGTGTGACTGGCTAATGGAATGAGGCTGGTAAAGGGGTGTTAAGAAGGTTCAGGAAAGCTGTTCTGATTTTTCTCATAATTTAGTTACTTCTGGTGCTCAAAATCCCACAGTTAACTCTTGTTCTCCGAGTGTGGCCTCAGGAGCAACAGCATCAGAACCACCTGGAAACTTGATAGAAATGCAGGTTCTGGGGCTTGCTCCAGACCCACAAAATCCGAGGCTCTAGGGTGGGCTCAGCAATGTGGGTTCTCCCAGCCCTGCAGGGGATTCGGCCAGATTCAGCCTGCTCACTCAAGCTTGAGAGCCTCCGAGGCAGCCACTTCGCTTTGTCAGTCAAGTGTACCCCTGGGGTCTGCTCTAAGTATGCAAAACCTCCTCGATGAGGGCAGGGAGGTGAGTCCTAGCACCACGTGGATCAGATCCCGGGGGCTCAGCAAGAGGGAGAGGGACTGGAGCGGGCACCAGCAAAGGGGCCCGCAGGTTGCAAGTGTAAAGCACTTTCTCCCCGTGATCTCCTCGCAATGCGGCACTTCAGTGATGTGAGCTCTGGCAACAGATAAGGAGACAAGACCAGAGAGAGGCCAGGACCAGGGTCTGGGGCGCCAGATCCTGGGTTCACCCTGGCCACAGGGGCTCCCCTGAAGCAGAAGCAGGCAGGGCGGTGTGTCCGGGGCAGGCGCAGGTTGTGTCCTGGGCATCCAGCATGCACCCAGTGTGGTGCCAGGCCCTGTGCCGGGGCAGAGGTGCCGCATGAGGCAGGGCACACACAGGCATGAGGGCACAACGCCACACTCAGCTACCGGCTGCAGCAGAAGCTAGCCAGCGGTCACCTTCCTTTGCTTTTGGCTGTAAAATTGTTAGAGCAGCTCCTTGTACTTATACCTGCTGCCTCGGCCCACCTCACTGCACCTGGAATTCCCAGTTCATTGTTAATGGAAAGGCATTAAGTATTATTTCACAGATGCAGAAGACAAAACCTTTCACAGCACGTGGTCCCAGGCAGGGCAGCACACCAGCAGAAAGCAACGGCGGCAGCAGCACGGTGATGGGCGGACACTCATCCGGGGTGTGGAAAACGCCAGAAGCCTCCCGCGGCTCCAGGACGGAGCTTGGCAGGACAGGCGGGGACAGGCGGGGACAGGCCGCGCGGGCGGGTCGGAGAGCACCGCGCCACTAGAGGGCGCCCGCAGCACGTGCGCTCCTCCGCCCCGCCTGCTGCCACCCCGGTCAGCCCCGCGTCCTCCTGGCCGGCCAGCCACTGGCCTTGCGATGGCCCCCCTCAGCCCGGGAGCCTCCGCTGCCCTCTCCTCCGCCTCGCGCCTCTCCCTCCCTTTCCTCAGCACTGTGTGTGGAAGAGGGACCCCCTGCCGGCCTGGCCTCTGCTGTGGGGAGCCCCTGGGCCCACCGCTCTCTGAGCCTTAGTTTCCCCATCTGCCAAAAAGGCTCCCGTGATTTCTAAAGTCCCTTTTTGCTCTGACATGTCAGGTAGTCAAATAGTTGAGGTTCTCAACTTGAATACTGTCTGAGCCTTCCCTGGCTCAGACATTAAAACTGCCTGGGGAGCCTTAAAATATTACGACCCGAGCGCCCTCCGCACCTGCCTTCTGCTGTAGCTGGTCTCCGGTGCAGCGCTGCGGCGGTATTTTTTAAAAGTTCCCAGATGTTGGAGTGTGCAGCCGGACCTGGGCATCTCCGGCATCTAGTTCTTGCTAGGAACTTTCTGCATTCTCACAGGAGACCGAGGACACTGAGCAGTCCCCACTCAATGCATCTCTAATGTGGAGTGACAGGCGGGCCTGAGGCTGCGGTGGCGTTTAGGGCATCCCCCCCCCCCCCCCCCGCCAAAGCTTATGAGTCTGTTGAGCCCTCTGCAGCCCTGGCGGGTGACAGGCCTCACAAGGAGAGCAGAGGGGCTTCTTTCTCTCTCTCTCTCTGCCTGGTTCTCATCTCCCCCACCCGCCTCCCTTGGTCTGCGGGCACCTGTGTTGACTGCTTGGCAGCAGCTTCTGCCATCTGGAATGGCTTTCCTGCTTCAGCCTTGCTCCCTGGCTTCCGTGTTTTCTTGAGAACCTTCTTCTCCACCCTCTTCCTTTCTCAGGCTGCAACCTGGGCTGGCGATCAGAGCCCTGCCGCCTACCCTGTGGGGTAGGAGCTCTGAGTGGTGAGGCCCAGGGCGGGTGGTTCTAACAGTGACATTCCTTGGGCCGTGAACTGAGCAAACTCATGAGCATCCTTATTGCCTGGGCTGAAGCCGGGCTCAGGCCCAAGCTGGGACTGAGATTCTGCAGCCATCGGGGCTGAGAGGAAAAGCTGTGAAGTGAGGAGGAAGGCCAGGACTTGGAGGACCTAGTTCCCATCCCAGCTCTGTCATTAACTTCCTGGTGCATGACCTTGAGCTCTGCACTTCTCTCTGGGCCCCAGGCTTTCTACCTGTAAAATGGGGCAGGGGGCTATCAAGTATTCCTTTCAATGCCAACATGGTCTGACTTCTGTGACTCTCTGTGGCACATCCTGGGTCCAGAGAGGGCCTCTTTTTGTTTGAACACTCGTATGTTCAAGGCACTGTTGTAGGTGCAGGGAAAATAGCAGAAAACTCCATACAGTCCCTCCTCTCATGGGCAGACAGCGTGGAGGACTCTGGCGTTACGTTTGGGGGCCTCCAGTGGCATCCTCTTTGTCCCTGTAGGCAGGGGAGGTGGCACGGGAGCCCCAGCAACAGGGCTCTGCGGAGTGTGCAGAATAGGCAGAGTAGGCACCCAGGATGAGGTGGAGGGAGGCTGAGGCACTGGCGGGAACTCAAGCTGCAAAGACATAGAGAAGAGGGGCTCCGGGCACCGAACCTGGAAAGTTCACACTGAACCAAAGGTGGGAGAAGGAACACTGGGTCTGCAGGGGAGGCAGGTCTGCAGGTGCATGCTGGGGTTGCCACAGAGAGAGGGGAGGAAAAGTCAGGTGACACGAGGCAGGGCAGAGCAAAGGCACATTTAGCTGGTGGTGGATTCACAAGCTTGCTTTTGTTTATTTTGTTTCATTAAGAAAACATTTATTTACAAGTCATGATTAGTTTTTACTTATTTTTAAGAGGTAAGTACTTTTTAAAAATAGCATTATTGAGCTATAATTGACATATAATAAACTGCACATTTTTCAAGTGTACGATTCGATAAATTTTGACAAACACATGCACCTGTGAAACCATCATTATAGTCAAGTTCAAGAAAACATCTGTCACCCCCAAACATTTCCTCAAGCCCATTCAGGGTTTTTCTGGGGTTTTGCTTTATTTTTCAGCAACAGTATCTGCCTGTTAGGTGAGACTACATTTTTATTTTATTTATTTTTATTTTAACTTCTCAATATACATTGTAGTTGATTTTCGTGACCCTTTACCTGTTCCTTTTTCCCCCCTCCCTTTTTCCCCTCCCCCATCATATCTGTTCACTTGTCTTAAAAAGTTCAAGAAATTCATGTGATTGTTGTCTCTTCTCCCCCCGTTATTTGATTGTGTGTTTATTTACTTATTTATTTATTTTTTAGCTCCCACAAATAAGTGAGAACATGTGGTATTTCTCTTTCTATGCCTGACATCTTTCACTCAATAAAATTTTCTCTAAGTCCAGCCATGGTTTTTTTTGTTTTGTTTTCTGCTGCCTAGTCTTTTTTTTATGTTTTTATGTTTTTATTTTTTAATTTAATTTAATTTTGTCAATATACAATGTGGTTGATTATTGTGACCCATTACCGAAACCTCCCTCCCTCCTCTTTCTCCCTCCTCCCTGCCAACAATGTCCTTTCTGTTCACTTGTATTGACTTCAAGGAATTGTAATTGTTGTGTCTTCTTCCCTCTCCTCCCTGCCAGGTTGTCTGTGTATTTATTTATTTATTTTTAGCTCCTACAATTAAGTGAGAACATGTGGTATTTCTCTTCTGTGTCTGACTTGTTTCACTTAATATAATTCTCTCTAGGTCCATCCATGTTGCTGCAAATGGCAGTATTTCATTCTTTTTTATAGCAGAGTAGTATTCCATTGTGTAGATATACCACATTTTCCTTATCCACTCATCTGATGATGGACATTTGGGCTGGTTCCAACTCTTGGCTATTGTAAAGAGTGCTGCAATGAACATTGGGGAACAGGTGTACCTTCGACATGATGATTTCCATTCCTCTGGGTATATTCCCAGCAGTGGGATAGCTGGGTCGTATGGTAGATCTATCTGCAATTGTTTGAGGAACCTCCATACCATTTTCCATAGAGGCTGCACCATTTTGCAGACCCACCAACAACGTATAAGAATTCCTTTTTCTCCACAACCTCATTAGCACTTATCATTCTCAGTCTTTTGGATGTTAGTCATCCTAACTGGGGTGAGATGGTATCTCAAAGTGGTTTTGATTTGCATTTCCCAGATGCTGAGTGGTGTTGAGCATTTTTTCATGTGTCTGTTGGCCATTTGTATGTCTTCCTTTGAGAAATGCCTCTTCAGCTCCTTTGCCCATTTTTTAATTGGGTTATTTGTTTTTTCACTGTACAGTTGTTTCAGTTCCTTGTATATTCTGGATATTAATCCTTTGTCAGATGTATATTTTGCAAATATTTTCTCCCACTCTGTTGGTTGTCTTTTCACTCTGTTGATTGTTTCTTTTGCTTTGCAGAAGGTTTTTAGTTTGATATAATCCCATTTGTTTATTTTTCCTTCAGTTGCCTGTGCTTTTGGGGTCCTGTTCATGAAGTTTGTACCCACTCCTACTTCCTGAAGTGTTTCCCCTATGTTTTATTTAAGGAGTTTTATTTTTTTCAGGGTGTATATTTAATTCTTTAATCCATTTTGAGTTGATTTTGATATGTGGTGAGAGGTATGGGTCTACTTTCATTCTCCTACATAGGAATATCCAGTTTTCACAGCACGATTAGCTGAAGAGGCAGTTTCTTTCCCAGTGAATAGGCTTGGTGCCTTTGTCAAAGATCAGATAGCTGTAGGTGTGTGGGTTGATTTCTGAGCACCGCACTCTCCCTATCAGCACCGCACTCTCCCGGATTTCTGGATTCTCTATTCTATTCCATTGATCAGTGTGTCTGTTTTTATACCAGTACCATGCTGTTTTGGTTATTATAGCTTTATAATATAGTTTCAAGTCAGGTAGTGTTATGCCTCCAGCTTTATGTTTTTGCTCAGCATTGCTTTGGCTATGTGTGATCTTTTGTTATTCTATAGACATGTCTGGATAGTTTTTTCAATTTCTGAGAAAAACGTCATTGGAACTTTGATGGGGATTGCATTGAATCTGTACATCACTTTGGATAGTATGGACATTTTCACAATGTTGATTCTTCTAATCCAAGAGCATGGGATATCTTTCCATCTTCTTGTGTCCTCTTTCATTTCTCTCTACAGTGGTTTGTGGTTCTCTTTGTAGAGATTTTTCACATCCTTGGTTAACTTTATTCCTAAGTATTTTATTTTTTTGGTGGCTATTGTAAATGGGCTAGCTTTCTTGATTTCTTTTTCTGCATGTTCACTGTTGGAGTATAGAAATGCTACTGATTTTGTGTGTTGATTTTGTATCCTGCAACTTTGCTGAAATCATTTACCAACTCTAAGAGGTTTTTTTTGGTAGAAGTTTTAGGCTGTTCAGTATAAGGATCTTATCATCTGCAAACAGGGACAGTTTGACTTCATCTTTTCCAATCTGAATGCCCTTTATTTCCTTCTCTTCTCTGGTTGCTCTGGCTAGTACTTCCAACACTGTATTGAATAAGAGTAGTGAGAGTGGGCATCCTTGTCTAGTTCCTGTTCTTAAAGGAAAAGCTTTCAGCTTTTCCCCATTCAGGTGATATTGGCAGTGGACTTCTTATCATATATGGCTTTCATTGTGTTGAGATACTTTCCATCTATACCTGACTTGTAGAGAGTCTTTATCATGAATGAATATTGAATTTTATCAATGCTTTTTCAGCATCTATAGAGATGATCATATGGTTTTTGTCTTTGCTTTTATTGATGTCTTCACATTTATTGATTTGCATATGTGGAACCAACCTTGCATCCCTTGGATGAATCCCACTTGATCATGGTGGATAATTTTGTGTAAGTGTTGCTGTATTCTGTTAGCTAGTATTTTATTGAGGATTTTTTCATCTATATTCATCAAGGATATTGGCCTGTAGTCATTTCTTCTCTTTAGAGTAATACTTTTTCCAATTGCCCTCTGGTTAGGGTGCACTTATAAATCAGAGTTTATATATGGATGTGCGTGCATGCTCCTGAGTGTGTGGCTGTGTGCTGTGCATGGCGGGTGTGTGAAGACATGTGCGTGTGCACACGTGTGTGCCTGGTGTGTGTGGGAGCATGTAGTGGAGCAGACATGGCTGTATGGCCTTCAGCTTGCCACTTAATTGCTCACCTAGATGGGGACAAGGCTTCCGAGAGGCATGTGGGGTTGGCCCCACATCACTGCCTGGAGGATGTGGCTTAGCCTTCACCCAGCATTGCACCCAGGTAGAAGGCTGTCCCTCTGCTGTTCCCCATCTCTCTCCCTTGTGATGTCTTTTTCTTTGTGATGATGATTTTTTAAAAATAGCGGAATACTTTCATTTTTCCTTCTTTATTTTTGTGTGTCTATTAGAGATTTTTTTCTTTGTGGTTACCATGAGGCTTACATAAAACATTTTATAGTTATAACAGCCTATTTTAAGCTGATAATAGTTTAATTTTAACTGCGTCCCAAAACAACATATTTATTTCTCCTGACAGATTATCTTGTTAGTGTCCCAATTTACATTTTTTTATATTGTGTACCCGTTAACAAATTACTGAAGCTATGGTTATTTTTAATACTTTTACCTTTTATTATAGAGGTATAATTTATTTACACATCATCATTGTAGTATTAGAATCATTTAAATTTTAATATAAACTTATCTTTGCCCATGAGTTTTATACTCATGTTTTCATGTTACTTGTTAGCATCCTTTCAACCTGAAGAACTCCCATTACCATTTTTTGTAAGGTAAGTCTAGATGTAACTAAGTTCCTCAACTTTTGTTTGTTTGGGATTTTTGAAGTACAGCATTGTCAGGTATAGTATTCTTGATTGGCAGTTTCTCTCTTTCAGCACTTTGAATATATCATCCTATTCTCTCTGGGTGAAGATTTCTGCTGAGAAATCCACTGATAGCCTCATGATGGTTCCCTTCTATGTTATAAGTCACTTTTCTCTTGTTGGATAGTTTCAAAAATATCTGTCTTTGCCTTTTGATAATTTTATTTTAATGTGTCTCAGTATAATATTCTTTGGGTTGATCCAGTTTGGGAATCTTAGAACTCAATAAACCTGGATGTCAATATCCTTCCAAAGATTTGGGAAGTGTCCAGCCATTATTTGTTTAAATAAGCTTTCTGCCACTTCCTCTCTTTCTCTTTTTCTTAGACTTCCATAGTATGTATATTGGCTTGCTTGATGGTATCCCATTTATCCCATAGGCTTTCTTCACTCTTTCCATTTTTATTTCTCTTTTTTCTTCTCTGACTAGATAATTTCAAATGACCTGGCTTCAAACTCACAAATTCTTTGTTCTGCTTGATCAAGTCTGCTGTTGAAGCTCTCTTTATATTTTTCTTTTCATTCATTGTATTATTCAGCTTCACAATTTTTGTTTAGCTTTTTTTAATATATATATATAATTTCTATCTCTTTGTTGGGATTCTTGTTTTGTTCATTTACTGTTTTCTTGACTTCATCAAGTTATTTATCTGTATTCTTTTGTAGCTCACTGAGCTTCCTTAAAACAATTAATCAAATTCTTTTTCAGACAGTTTATAGATATCCATTTCTTTGGGATCAGTTATTAGAAAATTGTCATGTTCCTTTGGTGGCATCTTGTTTCCTTTATTTTGTTGTGTTCCTTGAAGTCTTGCATTGTTGTATTCAAATCTGAAGAAGTCAGATCCCCCAGTTTTTACTGACTGGCTCTGGGAGAGAAAAGTCTTCAATAGTTAGCCCAGTTAGAGATCTGGGCGTTCTCTCAGATGTTTTCTGTTGGGTGGTGGTGAAAGTCTTTGGATTGTATGTTTACTCCATTCTGCAAAGTCAGGCTGTGTGCTGAGAGTGTTCTGTTTATTTTTTTCACAGCAGTGCTCTGAAGTGTTCGAGATTAAACACCTTTTTCCAATCCAGCAGAGTTGAGCCAACTGTCTGTGAACTCATGCACAATCTGCAGAGGCTTATGTGTGTTGTCTATGTAAATGGGCTCAGGGTGCCATCTATGAGGAGGGAGGAGTATGTGGAATGCTGGGTGAGTGCATGGGCTAGTTGGGGCAATCCTCATGTGGTGTGTCCTAGAAGGTCCATGAACAGGCCTCTTGTTGTAGTCCATGAAGTCGTTATAGAAACCACAGAAACTTTGTTGAGTTCTGTGTTCTGGTTGCTCTAATATCTTGTACCTCATCCCTGCTCCTATCTGCCCCAGACTATTTAGCTGTGACAATCCCCTCAGTGTTCTGAAAGGGTAGGAAAGAAGTGGCCTTCTTGGGCAACATCCCACATGGTTGGGGAATCCAGGTATTCACCATGCTTTCACTTTCCCCAATTTGGCCATGATGGATTTCTGCCTCTCCAAATAAACTAGAATCAGCTTGTCAACATCCACAAAATAATTTGCTGTAATTTTGATTGGGATTTCATTGATTCTATAGATCATGTTGAGAAGAACTGACATCTTGACAATATTGAGTCTTCCTATCAATGAATATGGAACATCTCCTCATTTATTTAGTTATTATTTGATTTCTTTCATCAGAGTTTTATAGTTTTCCTGATATTAATCTTATACATATTTTGTTATATTTATATCTAATATTTCATTTTTGGAGGTGCTAATGAAAACAGGATTGTGTTTTTATTTTCAAACATTGTGTTCATTGCTAGTATATAGCAAAGTGATTGGTTTTGTATATTAACCTTGTATCCTGCAACCTTGCCATAATTGCTTATTAGTTGTAGGTTTTGTTTTGTCAGATTTTTTTAGATTTTCTATGTAAACAATTTTTTGCAAACAAAGACAGCTTTATTTCTTCCTTACCAATAGTATACATTTTCTTTTCTTTTCTTTTTTATTGCATTAGGTAGAACTTACAGTACAATGTTGAAAGGAATAAGTGACAAGCGACATTCTTGTCTCGTTCCTGATATTAATGGGAAAGGTTCTAGCATCTTACCATTAAGTGCATTATCTGTAGATGTTTTGTAGATAGTGTTTATCACGGTGGGAAATTTTTCCTCTATTCCCAGTTTACTGAGAGTTTTTAATTGTAAAGGGGCATTGAATTTTGTCAATTGCTTTGTTTGCTTCTATTGACATGAACCCGTGATTTTTCTTCTTTAACCTTTTGATGTGATGGATTACATTAATTGATTTTTCAAATGTTGAACCAGCCTTGCATACCTGGGATAAATCCCACTTAGTTGTGGTGTATAATTCTTTTTATATATTGTATTTCATTGGCTAATTTTTGTTGAGTATTTTTACACCTATGTTTGTAAAAGATATTGGCCAGTAATTTTCATTTCCTGTAATATCTTTGTCTAGTTGTGGTATTAGGGTGAGGCTGGCCACATAGAATGAGTTAGGGAGTATTTCCTCTGATTTTACCTTTTGAAAGAGATTATAGGGAATTGGTACAATTTCTTCCTTAAATGTTTGTAGAAGTCACTTGTGAACTCATCTGGGTCTTGTGCTTTCTGCTTTGGAAGGTTATTAATTATCGATTCAATTTATTTTATGGGTATAGGTCACTTCAGATAGTCTATTTCTTCTTGTGTGAGTTTTGGCAGATTGTGTTTTTCAAGGAATTGGTCCATTTTATCTAGCTTATCAAGTTTGTGGGCATAGACTTGTTCACAGTATTCTTTTATTATTCTTTCAATGTCCATAAGATATGTAGTAATGTCCCTCTTTCACTTAGGATAGTAGTAAGTTGCATACTCTCTCTTTTTTTCTTAGCCTGGCTAGAGGATTATTGATTTATCTATTTATCCTTCAGTTTTGTCAGTTTTTGTGTCATATAGTTTGACTTTCTGTTGTTAGGTGCATATACCTTAAGGATTATTAAGGCTTTTTGAAGAATTCATCCCTTTATCATTATGTAATGGCCCTCTTTTTCTCTAGTAAGCTTCCTGTCTTTGAAGTCTGCTCTGTCTGAAGTTAATACATCTTCTCCCACTTTCCTTTGATTCATACTGGCATGATGTACCTTTCTCCACCCATTTACTTTTAATTTATATGTATCTTTTATTGAAAATGGGTTTCTTCTAGACAACGTACACTTGGGTCTTGTCTTTTGACCCATTCTAACAACCTGTGTCTTTTGGGTGTGTTTAGACCATTGATGTTCAAAGTATTATTGGTATAGTTGGATTAATATCTACCATAATTGTTACTGTTTTCTACTTGTTGCCCTTGTTGCTTGTTCCTGTTTTGATTTCCACTCTTTTTCTGCCTTTTGTGGTTTTAACTGAGCATTTTATATGATTCAGTTTCTCTCCTTTTATAGCAAATCAATTCTCGTTCTTCCCCTCCTCCCCCTCCTCCTCCTTCTGTGGTTGCCCAAGAGTTTGCAATATACATTTACAACTAATCCAAGTCAACTTCATGGGTAGAGTGAGAGTACCTTCTAATAACAAGATAATCCTAACCCCCCCTCCATCCCTTGTGCATTCCTGCAGTTCATTTCACTTGTGCATAAACATGAACAATTGAATTCACTGTTGCTTCATCATTTTGAACAAACTGTTATCTGTTAGGCCAATTAAAACTAAGAAAAATAAAAGGTTTTATGTTACTTTTATTATTTCTTTTTTAGTGCTCTTTCTCTATGTAGATCCAAGTTTCTGACCTACATTACATTTCTTCTCTCTAAAAAACTTCTTTTAATAATTCTTGCAAGGCAGGCCTACTGGCAACAAATGCTCTCAATTTTTGTTTGTCTGAGAAAGTCTTGATATCTCTCACTTTTGAAAGATAGTTTTGCAAGTGTAGTTTACAAGTTTTACAGAATTCTAGGTGGTGATTTTTTTTTCCCTCTCAACGTTTTATATGTTTCGCTTCACTCTCTTTTTGCTCGCATTGTTTATGAGAAGTCGAATGTAATTCTTCTCTTTGTTACCCCTTAGGTAAGGTGTTTTTTTCCCCTGGCTTCTTTCAGGATTTTTTTCCCGTATCTTTGATTTTCTGTAGTTTGAATATGATACACCTCGGTACGGTTTTTCTTGTTTTTGTTTTCAGCATTTATCCTGCTTCCTGTTCTCAGAGCTTCCTGAACCTGTGGTTTGGTGTCTGATATTAATTTTGAGAAATTCTCAGTCATCGTTCCTTCAAATATTGCTTCTGTTTTTTTTTCTCTCTTCTCCTTCTGATGTTCCTATTATGTTTTGTAGTTGCCTCACAGTTCTTAGATATTCTGTTCTGTTTTTCCCCCCTGGTCTTTGCTCTCTTTTCTTTTCAGTTTTAGAGGTTTCTGTGAATATAACCTCAAGCTCAGACATTCTTTCCTCAATTACATTCAGTCTACTAACAAGCCTATCAAAGGCTTTTTTTTTCCATTTCCGTTAGTGTTTTTGATCTCTAGTGTTTATTTTCTATTCCTAGGGTTTCCACCTCTCTGCTTACATTGTCCATCTGTTCTTGCATGCTATTTTTTCCATCAGAGCCCTTAGCATATTAATCATTGTTTTAAATGTCTTGTCTGAAAATTCCAGCATCCCTGCCCTGTCTTGTTCTGATGCCTGCTCTATCTCTTCAAACTGCTTTTGGATTTTAGTACACCTTGCAATTTTTTCTTGTTAGCTGGATATGATGTACAGGGTAAAAAGAATGGCTGTCAATAGGCATTTAGTAATGTGGTGGTAAGATGTGGGGCGTGAGGAAGTGTTCTATAGTCTTAGGATTACATATCAGCCTTTCAGTGAATGTATGCCTCTGGATTGTAAACTTCACAAGTGTTTCTCAGGTTTTTTTTTATCACTGCTTAGGATGGATAAAGCGGGCTGGAGTTGGGTATTTCCCTTCCCCCACGTTTTTTAGGCTCTGATAAGACCCCAACTGGCTCCACTCTGGTTAACTAGTTTCTCCTGAGGGCAGACCCTGTTAAGAAGAACAGAGCACTCTGGTTCATTTCGAGGTGGTTCTTTTCCCCCTCCTTCTGTGAGAAGCACAAGGATATTTTTCTCTCATAATTACTATGAGAATCTTGTTGAACTTCTGGAGGTAAAACTCACAAAAGCAAAAGCATCCCCCTGCCCCCATGGCTGGCTACTCTTGAAGTTTTAACTCTCGGACTTGTCCCCACTGAGACTCCAGTAATTCATCAATGTGAAGGTTCAAGTTTTCCTACTCCAGCAATGCTTCCTTTGGAAGTTGCTGTCCATGAGTTTCTGCGCTGGTACGTTATGATTCTCTGTATCAACCTGTCTTTTTCTCCAATTTGGGGGGCAGCAATTTGCCCTATGACCTCATTTCTCTTATGGACCTAAGAAGAGTTGACGTTTCTATTTGTTCAGCTTTACTTGTCAGGACTCAATGGCAACTTCCAAACGTTTTACATACAGAATCGGAACCCAAGTGTCTTTTCTGTTCTCCAGCCCTCCATTACTGCCTTCTTTTGTGTGAGATAGTAATTTTCCAATGCACCATTTTAATTCCCTAATCGTTTGCTTACTATACTTTTTGAGTTATTTTCTTAGTGGTTTCCCTGGGAATTGCAATTCACATCAATTTATAACAACCCTGTTCAGATTAATATCAACATGTACAAAACTTTGCTCCTTCATATACTCTTATAGATCTGTTTCCCTCGTGTTGTTATTTTCACAAATTATACTTTTATATTTTGTGTCTGTATTAGTGTAGATTTATAGTTCTTACTTTATGCAGTTGTCTTTTAAATCAGATTTTAAGAAAGGAGTTACAAACAAAAAAGTACATTTATACTATCTTTAGTTTGCTGAATATAAAATTTTTGGTTGACAGTTATTTATTTCTTTTAGCACTTTGAATATATCATGCTACAGCTTTGGGTCTTCATGGTTTCTGGGGAGAAACTAGCTGTTAGGTCCTAGTTTGTGTTCTCCAAATGAGTTCAAGGAGATAATAGTGGATATCCCAAGGATGAAGAGCTTTTGACTCCCCAAATCCACAGATGTGGGTAGCAATGGAGGGAAGGGGACCCTTATCATGTGGGGTAAGGCATAGGCTGTTCTATTTTCAGATGGCTGGAGACTCCCTACCACTTGTAGGTTTGCAGGCTTATTATGGCTCAGAAGGTAGCATGTGAGTTGGTTATCCACTGGGTTTCTTTTTCAGTCTTCATTTGTTCTGTGGTTACTAGAAAGTCTCCTCTAACTGTTTTCTTTGGTTTCCAGTGTTGAATTTTGTCCCTGTATTTGTACATCATTGTTGTTTTAATGGAAATTTGGGAGAGGGAAAATGAAGCATTATCTTTTAACATTGCTTATATCTTCTTGAATGGCTTTTACACCACAGGTAAGCAATAAAGTAAGGAAAAGCATGGAGACAATTACCCCCAATAAGAAAATAGAAGATAGCTCCCAAGAAGAGTTGTCTGTCTGCTTTGTGGAATGGCAGAAGGGCCAGGCACTAATCCCATGGGCATATAAATCTCTTGCAGTTGAGTTAAAATATAGTTGGCAACTAAGGAGTGTCCAAAGAAAGACAGTAGTCACTCCAATAAACAAGTTGTGTTGTGAGGGTCTCTCATGTTTCACATGAGTTTTTACACTAATGTCTATTGTCCTGACAAGGAGGTGTAAACTGAGTCCCGGTAACTTCAGTATGGTGACATGTGTTAATATGGACTTATAGTGAGAACCCTTGAAAAGTGGCTTGGTGCTTAGACACTCATAAAAATTCTGAAGCCTCCAAATGTGCTGAGAGAAGGCAGGGGGATGTTGGCAAAGTGGTTTGACAGAAGAAATTTTGCTTTTTTTCTCTTTTATCCCCCGGAAGGGAGTTCAAAGCATATTTTATTCTGAAAGCCAAGTAAAGAAAATTCCTTCCAATGACATGGATATTTGATATTCTACTTCTTGGGCAAGATAAACTATTCTTTGGTGCGGGCTGGTGCTGAGACTCTGCCTTGCCAACATTCTGTTTGGGTTTAATAGGATAGATGACCTTGGAGCTTCTCCAGTCAAAACAAGCAACCAGCAGAGGTTGCTGAAGTCAGATCTGCCCGGGTCTTCCAGGAATCACAGAGAAAACTCAGGTCAAAGAGCAAAACCACATGAGTTCAACTTGATCTCCACCTTCATATTTGTGGGAAATCATTTATGAAAATCCAGGTTTGGCAGAGAATCTGCTAAATAATTGAGCTGAGGTGAGGGTTCGCTGTGTGTGGTGGGCGGTGGGGTCGGGGCTGGAGCGTGTCTGGCCACACTGCTTAGGTGTGCCTCTCCTTAAAGGGCCTTCAGATAAATCTGCCCCAGGCCATTCATGCTGAGTGGAGTGAAGCAAAGGCTCTCAGGGTGGAGTTCTGATCCCACAGCTATCACCTCTGTCTGTTGCACCCTAGGGAATCTCTACAGAGTTTCTCCCTAAATTCCTAGGGCAGTCAGTGGACACAAAGGAAACCAGAACAGAGTCCTCCACAGGACTGTTCATTGCAGGCGACAGAGGCGCTGTGCTTTCTCGGGGGTGGCTTATTTTTTTTTATTCCCACCTTTCAGCCTGTCTTTGGCACGAAACTCCCTCGTTTGCCCAGTTCCTGAAGAGCCAGGCTGGTGCCGGTCTGAGGGACACCAGAGAGCACAAAGGACATTGAGCAATTTTTTTTTTTTTTTGGCAGCTGGACCATACAGGATCTGAACCCTGGACCTGACACTGAGCACTTTCCTGGAACCTGGGTAGTCCCAGGATTTGAAGGGCACTCACTGCCCAAGGCAGGCTGCAAATTTTGCTTTCGCCAGGAGGTAGATGGGGAGGGGAGGCAGGAAGTGGATGGGAGAGGTTTGCACCTCCTTTTCTGGCCGGCCCTGTTTTCTCTGGCTTATAGAGGGGCAGGCAGACCGACCTGCCACTTATTTTCCTTCAGCAAAAGCCACACAGCCTAGACCTTTCTAGCTGCCTATCGGATATCACTTGGTTGCCCTGAAGTGACTTAAACTAAGTTCAGTGTCCCCTACAGCTTCTGACACCAGGAGCTTGATGCCATGTTTGAGTCCCTCCTCTCCATTAAGCCACATACTGAATTGAGCACCAGGCCCTCCTGGCTCTCCTTCCTTAAGCTCTCTTGGGTCTGCTCTCTTCTCCCCACCCCATGCTCACTTTCGGCGGGTAGGCCACCACCAGCTCTCCCCTGGGTTGATGCAAAGTCCTCATAACTAGTCTCTCAGCCATGCTTGCTGTGCCCCTGGGCCTTTGCACATGCCCATCCCTCTGCCTGGAATGCACTGTCCCCATGCTGCCTCCCTAACTTCTTTTCCAGGAGGCTTGTCCGCAGATGGGATCTGTCAGGGTTAATTTTATCTGTCAACTTGACTGTGCCACAGGGTGCCCAGATTCAACATTATTTTTGTGTGTGGCATTTGAATAGGTGGACACAGTGAAGCAGATGGCCCTCCGCACTGTGGGTGGGTGGCATTCAATTCGTTGAGGTGCTGAACAGCATGAAAAGGTGGAGACAGGAGAGATTTGCCCCTTTTTCTTCCTGCCTGCCTGCTGAGGTGGGCCGTCTTTCATCTCCGGTGCTTGAACTGGGATTTACACTATCAGCGTCTCTGGTTCTTGGGCGTTTGGAGTCAAATTGGAATTATACCACGGCCTGTCCTGGGGCTCTAGCTTGCAGGCTGCAGATCGTGGGTATATATATTTCTCCGGAGAATCCTGAATACTGCGGGATCAATTTCAGGAAGGTAGTTACATTGGGAGAAGAGAGAGAGAAGGATCGGAGTGGACTGTGGCATTAGCAGCATCTCTAAGGTTTTATTTCTTAAAAAAAGAGGTAGAGATAGAAATAGAGAAAAAGAATGAGAGAGAGAGAGAGAACAGGAGAAGAGTGAGGGAAATCTGTCAAAACATTTGCATCTGTTAAATCTGCATGGTAGGTATACTGCTGTTTGGTATTTTATTTTATATGTTTGAAATATTTCATAATTAAAAATAAAAATGTTTTTAAATGAGCAATGCCCCTGCTTTGTGTTGCTATAATTGTGTGCAGTGAATCCTTCCACAGGGCTCAGAGCTGGGCTGTAACTGCAGGGTATTTGTCTGTTCTGTCTACTAGACTAGAAACTCCCTGTCTTTGCAACTGCATTTGCATCTTATCGGCACCCCGCAGACACTTGCTGGTTACTCAAATGAGTCTCTAAAGTGTCTGCTATATAGCAGCAGCCACTGCTATGTGGTGGTATTGGCAGTCGGCAGGTGTTGGCGGGGACCTGCAGGGGTGAGAGGAGGGAGTTTTGTGTAGGGAATTTGGCAGAACCCATACATCCCAGCCCAGAAGGGCAGAGTGCTGGGGTGTTGAAGACTTCATATCAAGCCAGGGGGACTGATGCTGTGACTTTCAGCGAGGGTGAGGGGGTTTGCCTCTCAGCCAGAGGGAAGCCCAGGTGCATGGCACCAGATGCCAGCTGGTGACACCTCAAGGAGAAGCTGAAGAGGTTGAAGATGACCTCCCAACCTGGCTTATCACAGAGGACAAAGGATTTCTGGAAAGGTCAGAGAAACTGAGACAAAAGCAAACAGAGGTATAAACGCAGGGCACTCTTATCGTGACAAAGGCATGAGAGCAAAGGTGTGAGGACAGGAGGTGGAGGGGTGTGGTGGAGAGGAGGGGTGGGGCAGAGGAGCCATGCGCCACTCCAGGGACCTTGGAGAGTTTGAGCGTCTGAGCAACGGGAAGTAATTTGGTTTGCTTGTTTATTTAGCAAATTTTTATTGAGCCTCTACTATGTGCTTGGCACAATGCTAGGTTCTGGGAATGCAATGATGAGCAAAATAAGTTGTCCTATGGTTAAGGAAGCTTATTTTAGCTACATGGCTGAGGCCATTTGTTCCCTGCACAGCATGATCCCATTTCCTCCCTTATGTGATGGTGCTGTAGACCCCTCTGGTGCGCCCCACTGCCCACGTTCTCTTTTCTAGACTGGACACCATCCTTAGAGGAGAAGGCTGGTGGGGGACTAGGGGCTGGCCCTGGAGTGGCACAGACCAAGAAGAAGCCATTCCTTGTGGTTCCTGGACCTCAGAGACTCACATGCACGGAGGGTCAGGCCAGGTCCTCTTCATTCCGAAGGAAGCTTCCAGAGTCCTTCTCCAGGAAGGCATGGCAGTGCCTTCCGCCTGAGGCACTGGGAAGAAGCAGGGACTCTGCTGCCTGTCCCGGTCCCAAGCTGAGGTTCTCCCCACACAGGAGGCTCAGCCACCCTATCCCCAACCTCCTGGGGATTCCTGCTGCTTTTCGTCTTTTGAGGCTACTCTTTGGGTTCATTTTTTATAACAGCTCCATCCATCGAGCTTTACTTCATATGCCATAGAATCACTCCTTCTTTGTGCTGGTTTTTACTCTGCTGTCTAGATTAATCAATCTTAGGGAAGAGGAGAGGAGCTCATTTTTTCAGCATTCTCCACTCCCACCCTTTTGTACCTGGGGGGCAGCCTGGCAGCCGTGGCTATGAGATTGCTGGCCAGGAGGAACCGCATCTGAGAGCCTTCTGCATATAAGCCAGTGGCACCTCCTGAGGTGTGGGAGGGTGGGGGTGGGCAGAGTCTCTGCAGCCACTGCACAAATACCTGCTGTTGTGTGTCAGGGAGGTGGGCTACAACTACAGGTGACAGCTTGCAGACCACCTCAGAAAATGCCCCCCGAGTCCAAGCAGCCAGGAGCACTATTGAGGGGCCACCTGGGGAGGGGCTGGGCTCCGGATCCCCACCTCCTGCCTCAGGCTGCTGCACCGCCTCAGGTTCACACCTCCCTTCTGCTGATCCCCACAGCTGTCCTTTCCTCCAACTTTCTGATTCAGTGGGTCTGAGGTGAGCCCTGGGCATCTTTATATTTATGGAGCACTGGTGATTCTGATAATCATTGAAATTATGTATTGATTCTGACGTCCATCCCTGTGAAAATCAGTGTGACTCAGGCAGTGGTTCTCAAACTTGAGGCTGCAGCAGAATCACCCCGGGGGTGGGGTGGGGACTTTTTGCTATGTCCACCTCCAGCATTTCTGATTGAGTAAGCTGAGGTGTGGCCTGAGAATGTGCATTTCTATCATGTTCCCAGATTCAAGTTGGGGTGCCACACTTTGAGAACCATTTTGCTCTTAGGACATGCCTGTTTCCCTGGAAATCACCCAAATCAGAAAGAATAGAAACTCACTGCCCTAGTTCTTAACCCTGTCTGTGGTGAGAATCCCGGGGCCAGCTTCTAACCCCCCCAGTGCGCAGGCTGCATCTCAGAGCACTGGCGTATCTGGGAGAGGGGCCAAGACATTGGGATTTTCTTTAAGCTCCCCAGGGAATTCCCATGTAGTCAAGGGAGGTCTTTGAAGTTCAGCTAATTTCCAGCTATTCAAGAGAGAGAAGAAAGATGGGGAGGAAGTGGGAGACCAAGGTCACAAGAGCCAAAGTGGGACAATGGCCCCAAAGGCTCTGCTGTGGTTTGCATGTCCCCTCCAAACTCAGATTGAAATTTAATTGCCATTGTGACGTGCTGAGAGGCGGGACCTTGGAGAGGTGATTAGGTGTGTGGATTAATGCTGTTATTGAGGGAGTGGGATAGTTATCTTAGGAGTAGTTTCCTGATTAAAAAAATGAAGTTTGGCCCCTTCCTTCCCACTCTTGTCCTCTCTCACCATGTGATGCCTTCTGCCATGTGACGGTGCAGCAAGAAAGCCCTCTTAAGATGTGGCCCTTTGGTCTTGGACTTCCTAGCCTCCAGAACCATAGGCCAAATAAATTTCTACTCTTTATAAATTACCCAGTCTGTGATACTCAGTTATAGCAGCAGAAAATGGACCACAACAGAGTCTGAGATGGCTTGTCGTCTTAGCATAGCACTAGAGCTTCCCTGTAATTAGCACTTGCATCTTTCTTCCTGGTTCTAGGAAATTCAGAAATGAGAGCAGGGTTCTTGCCCAGTGCAGGCAGCCAGATCTAAGCACAGCTGCAGGACTTATTGCTGAAGCCCACCTGAGCCAGAAGGGCCTTTTGGCCATGCACTGACCTATACTTGGGGACTGGAGAGAGTCCCCAGGTGTAGCATGCCAGGACCTGGGGTGTGAATGGGGGAGGGTGGAGCACAGCTGTTCCCTCTTCTTGGGCACTACCCAGTGATTGAAGCCCAGGTGTCCTGGTGGCAGAAGCATCCAGTGTGGACAGGCCTGGAACATGGCCTCAGGTCCTGCCACAGCCCAGGCACCGATCCTTTGCAGTTCAAAGCCAAGCTTCTTGCCATGGTAGACCTTCCTGATCAGACAGGGAAAATCATTGGCAAAGCCTTCTAATTGTGTATGTGGCCAGATCACCAATGTTTATCTGAAAGAAAAGCCTTTGAAATGCACATATCTCCAACATTATGGAGATATTCCAATAGGACTCAAGGGCATATTCACATCTTAAGGGACAGCTTTGTTTTATCTTGCATATTATCCAGTTTGGACCGGTGTTGGGCCCTGAGTCTTCAGTCTTCACGCCATCACCTCTGTGTGTCAGGGGTCAGAAACATTGTTAGTCCCCTGGTGAGCAGTTTGTCATGAGAGCCCTGGGGTGAGTAGCCCAGGAGAATGAATATTCACAACTAATCTTAAAAAACAGATCAGAGAGGGAAAAATCTAAGTCATTATCTCACTGGAATTTGTCAAGGCCCCCTTTAACAGAGAGGAGAATATAAAGAAAAATGTTCTTTATGCCTAGAACATTCTATTTTTAGCATTTTTAAACAATAAAATAATGATTTTAGTGATTTTACCTCATAAGTTACCCCTGAGAAGGTACATGAAATACAGCATTTAAAACAGGGTATCCCAAAAGAGCTTGGGAAATCCTACCCAGTTGGAAACTCAAGATTTTTGGCTAGGGATAAGCCATTTGTAAACCTGTGTGATAACATTTTTGAGAAGTGAAGAAAATATGAGCTGCTTTAATACAAGAGGCCAAAGTTCTGGTGTAAATTTGGGCAGGATCTGAGCTAGTGCCCTTAATACAGTCACTTAACTTTCTGGTGTCTTTGGTTTCTTATCTAAATAAGGGGATGGTGTATTTTTCTAGCCCCAAGAAGCTCAAATAACATTGAAAATCCCAAAAGCTTAAGTAAAATCTATGCAACCCCTGAATGCTAATGTTGGGAAGAATTTGGCAAATGGAACCCCAAAGGATGACACCATTAGCTTGGGTGTCTGTAAGTTTTCTTATTTATATAATTTCTTAATTATAATTCTTCCCCAGCTGGAAGATGTTTTGTATGTCTCACCATATGCCCCATGGTCAGCTTATCTCTCCTTATGTCAATCTCTGCCCTTCAAAGTACTGCAGACACCTGCTACCCCACTGCCTGCTCACCTGCTGGACGTCACCTGAACAGATCTGGGTCACAGAAAGGAAGCTCATGACCCATTTGCAAATCAAATTATAGAAAGTGAACTGAATCTCTCATCAAAAGAAAAAAGAAAGAAATTTTATTTTTTCTATTGCATAAATAATGGTAAATTAGACTCTTTTTTTATACAGATTATATATTTACAGACAAGTCTGGTTAGAGAAAACATCTGGTAAATATGGCAGTCAGTTGTCCTTTATACACTGAGATAACATATTAATAATATATACGTCATTTGATCAGTAAATTGCATGCCAAGTTAATTTATATTAATATTTACATTTTATATAAAGATTTCCTTTTGACTTGTCTGCTGACTCTCTCATCACTAAATAGCAGAAATCATCAACTGACACTCAGTGAAAAAGAATGGAACGTGAATGAGGTAAACGGGGAGACTGTGGTCCACGACTTCGTTCTTTGTGGCCCGTTCAGGCACGAGAGCTGCCATGCTCCAGTCACCCTGCCCACAGGCGTCCTCGGCTGTGCTTCAGTTCACACCCCGCGTGCTGGAGGCGGGACTCCAGTCATCTGCTACTGGGCTTTGAGAAACTACTCACTTCTCAAGTCTAGTGACCCCCAGGACCCCAGTGACCCTCCTGCCCACACACAACAGATGACAGTCTACCAATCCCCTGCCTGACCAGACTTTCCAAGTCTGATTCCCCAAGTCTGATAAGGCCTTTGGTTAGTCCTCCTTGTATTTAGAATTGGGGAAGAAAATCAAATGCCACTAAGAAGACACTCAAGGACCCCTGAAACCTGATTTTCAAGAAAGAATATTCTTTAATTTTCCTTGGAGAGAGCTGACAGTCACTGGCTTGTGCAAATCTCCACCAGGAAGCGACAGGGCCCTTTCCTGGCCAGTCTATGTCTTTCCAGGGAAGAACAGCAGAGCTCACACAAAGGCAATGACCAGGACATCAGCCTGCTTTAGCAAGAGGGAAAACAAACCAAACCCCAGGATTTGAAGTTGGCCTGGGGCTGGAGGACCAGAGTTCTGCAGCTGCCTGCCCTCAACCCTCGCTGTGGCCGGTCTCACCTGAAGCAGGCTCCTGTGCTCAGCATCACTCATGTGCCATCCAAAGGACGTGGCATGAGGCTGGGCCCCTGGGACAATCGCCACGGACTGTGACTCCTTCCTTCTGTGGTGGTAGGAATAATTACAAACCACTATCACATATATTGGAACTGCTGTTCCACTGGCCAGAAAAAAGGGAAAAAAGAAATAATGGGAAACTGTGCTCTTTATCCAGCAGCTTTCATCTAGGTGTTCTCAGCTGGAGAAATGAGCATCCTTTCTTGGAATCTGGCTGTTTCACCCGACTTACTCATGAGTTCTGATTCATGGAGCCCGTGGAGAGGTGGCTGAATCCCTTCCTGTTCACACTGACTAAGACAAAGACGCAAAGCCCATCTCTGATGCTCCCTTGAACCAGCAAGTCCTCAGGGAATAAACAAAACCTCTTGCTTGGCAGGTAACGGACACCGAAAGAGATACTTTACCACAACTGCCACCTGGGACTTGCGTCTAGAAAGAAGCTGCCAGTCCCTAATGCAATTTGCATATAATCCTATGCATGTGAAATGTCCAGAGGGGGAAGTCAGGACCCTCTCTGTGGTATATATTTCTGACATATAGGATGTACCAGCAAGAGGGCTTTAGAAGTGAAAAGCCCGAGAACAGGGACGGAAACCACTCAAAATAGCCAGGCCAGTGGGTGGAAGAGTCCCCAACTCCTGTGCCCTTCCCAGCAGACAGTGCTGACCACAGCCAGGTCCTCAGCTCTGCTCTCCTGGCCTCAGGTCAACGGGTCTGAGACCCCTGGGAGAGGCATCCTGGGCTTGGCAGATGTCAGTACCCTTCAAGGAGGGGCAAGCTAGCAGCTTCCTCTTGAAATTCACAGAGCATGTCATCTGGATCAGCGTGACAGGCAGCCCTGTGGCACGCAATTCTCAGAATGATCCCAAAGCAGGCTAGATGTATAGGGAAAACCTTCAGAGGCCAGCACGTGCAGCCCTCTGGAAACCTTCTTCCTCTCTCCCAGGTCTGGGGAAGGAGAACCTCACGGCCGAGTTTTGCACCCCCCCTGGAACATGCCTTTCTCACTAGCGCTCTTCTGCTCCACTGGAAAATTCCAGTCTCAGAGTCCTTCTCACTTCTAATGGTGTGAGAAGCACTGATCTGAAAGCCAACCCATCGTGCCTGAGGAAAAGATGTGGGGGACACTGTGCCCAGCACGTGGGGTGTGCTCTAGTGATAAACTATCCAGGGCAGGGGGCAGGGGGCTGGGCGGGTTTTGTCCAGTTTCAGAGGACTGTCTTAGCAGGACTGGAAAAACCTGCTCTTTGTGGTGTATTTCATGAGTATTATTATCATGTCCCTTGAGACCCTATGAAGCGAGTCCCACCCCAATATGATGTAGAAACCATAGGTTAAAATGACCATGCCCATTAGCAATGAGCAAAGGATACTGAGGGAAACACTTGGCTGGCTGGTGTACCTGACCTTGTTCCTCCAAACCTATGGCAAGGTCACATAACTGAGGACAGTCCCCCGAGTGATTTAGTCAAAGTAAGTATGAAGTGAAACTGAACAGTCCTGACACTTAAATTACATGGAGACAGGGTCCATAAAAGGCAGGCTCTGTTTTGCCATCCCTTTAAGTAACTCAAATTGAAAACCCTAGCAGCTGAAGAATGCTTCTTTTCCATCTCTACCAGACTTTTCCCTTCTGCAGGAGTTGAGTGGTCAGGTGGTGAGGGAGGACGGCTACAGCAAAGGCCTTTGGGTTATGGACTCAAAGTCCCCTGTGAATTACTTAAAAGGCAACGAGAAAGCTCCAATCTGAGGTCATTGCAGACGGATGTTCTCCAGGGAACGCAGTTCTGCAGTCCTGGTAACTCCACCAGGTTGTGCCAAAGTCTAGAAGCGTAATCTCAGCTCATCCGCATCATTATGGCTTTATAGGAAAAGGGGGCCCTCCTTGAAGGAGGGGGGGGGGTCCAGACCCACCGTGTAGCTCAGTGGGACAGGGTGAATGACACGATTACTGTGGGCCTTTGGGGAAACCGCCCGGTCAGTAAAACGGCCCAGCATGGTTTGCGAAGCAGAGCTCAGCAGTGTCCGTAAGCATGGACAGCACGGGCTCGGCGGGGGGAGAGATCCCACTGCCCGCCGCCACACAGAGCCATGCCGGCCCAACCCAGGGAGCTGTCCTTGGTGGTCACCTCTATAATCTTTCGGTCGTGACCTCCTGGGTTCCCCCCCCCCCCCCCCCCGAGGCTGAAAACTACAGGTTAAGAGCAACGTGCACATCTCTCTTTGATTTATGACCTGAGTCTAGACCTAAGCCTGGTAGGAGGCATTTGGAATTAAAGGTAAAACTTCCTCTCCCAGTTCTTAGACAGATCCCTTTGTGATTTGGCGGATGGGAGGCTGGAAGGTGCATTATTGTCAAAACGAGCTGCCTGTCCTTCCTTAGGTTCTTTTTGATAACCACAATATAGTAGACCATTTGTCATGTGAAATTTGAGACGGGCTGGTATGGAGGAGGAACCCTCCTAGTACACATCTTGTTCTCTGCAAATAAAACACCTGGGAACTTCTGAAACCACTGAGCTTGCCTGAAACCACGTGTAAACCTTGCTTCACTGAAGTTCACATTTCTGCCTTCTGGGAGAGCTTCTCAACAGGCAGACAGACACTTTTTAAAAGTGGAGGCTTAATATATTTTTTGCCTTCTACAGGATATTTCTGCCTTTTTGCCTAGATGAAGAGGTCCTTGCTGGGGGCCCTGAGAGGGGATTAGAGGTAGGGGTGGGGAGGGTACTACCGGGCTTACAGGAAGCTCCTGTTCTCCTGAGTAAATGGAATGACAAATTCAAACGCAAGAGAAAAGGCAGAGAAACCACCTGGACTCTTTGAGGGCAATTTCCCCTCCCAGCAGGACATAAACGCAGGGAGTCAGGTTGCAATCAGGCAGAATCGAAGTGTTCTTTAAGAAAATGTTTCCTATTCTTTGTGTGCCTTGGCAAACTCAGGGTGGAATGCAAGGGTTGCCATGGCAATACCCTCCCCCCCATTTTTTTTTTTTTTTTTTAACAGATTGATCACTTGGGGCCCGGGCACATTCTGGAAGTCACTGTTAATAGTTCCAGTGAGACGTGGGGTCCTGTTTGCATCTGGAAGGGTGGGAGGCATTTAATCTTTGGGGGTCAAGAGGGCCAGGGCCCACTTCCTTTTCTCTCCCAAGTAAAATGCCTCCCTGATGTCACTTGTGTGGTCTGGGGGTCCTTGCTCTTGCAGTAACAATGAGCCAAGCTGCGTCTGCCAATCATTCAGCCACCCCACGGCTGGCAGCCCAGGACATTGACTCGTTAAGTTTGGGAGGACAGAGTAAGGGTTGGGCTCCTCCTCCTCAGTTTCTACAGAGGTTATCTCCAGCTGAGGTCACATGGCACTCCTGAGGTATGAGGGGCCCAGAACCTTCTGGAATCTTCAGCCACAAGTATTACAGCTACTGACTGGCGTGGGGCCCTGGCATAGCATTTCTGTGAACAGGGCTGCCTGACAAAGAAGCCCATCACCTTAGATATATCTAAGACAGACCATCCAAGCAAAGCAGCCAGGGTACAAGGCACGGGGACAAACTCTGAGCTCCCAAAGGAATGCCACCAGCTCAGGGCTGTTTCCACACACTGCGTCCTCCAACCTTTGGGTGCTACGTGAGAGGTTATCATGGTGGGAGTTTAAGTTCTAGGCCATCCACAAGAATTCTGTGTCTCCCTTCTTGCCCTCTCCCCCTAGCGACACCCACAGGGACGCATTCTCCTCTGTTTTCTTCTGGGTAGGATGGACTTGCTTCCAGGTCTCGGGGGGAGAGGAAATCTATCCCCTTTAAGGAGGGGACGCTGAGGCCTTTGTAGGGAACAGGCTGTTGGTGCCTCTCCAGAACACCTCTTACCTCACCCCGGCACTAGTCTCTCTGCACATGAACTCTAACCCCTCATCCTGCGGGGTCTCTGTTCTCCGGTGGGAGGCAGAAGCTGCAGAAAGGCAGCCTTTGAAGAAGTACTCACTTTCTGCCCCAAGGGCAGCCTCCATTGCAGCCGAGGAAATCCCTCTCATGGGCCCCCTTTCAGAATCTCTCTGTGTTTCTACCCAGACTACCCAAGGTCCTGCACTCTTGTCCCCAGCAGGACGTGGGTTAGTGGTTCAGGGGTCAGGGAAAGATAAGGAAGCGTGTCTCTGTGAGATCTGCTGCTCCCTCCCATCCACGCCCAGTAGGGAGAGGGTGAACTGCCCTGGGCAGAAGCTAGGGATGAACTTGTCCCCACGATGTGTCAGTATACTGCACTGGGACCTGTTCTAGTTTAGGACTGCGATCCTTAGGGACAGTGGTGAGTGAGCCAAGGAGAGAGACAGCAGGGGCGGGTGTGCAGTTGCTCGGCGGCAGGGCAGGGGCAGGTGAGGGGGAAGGCGGGCCGCTGCCGCTGGCCTGGCTGGGTGTGCCGGCCCCGGGCAGCTTCACAGAGGCACTCGCACCCCCGGGCTCTGCTCCTCCCTGCTTGCTATGGCTCAAACCCTAGTGTTGCTTGTGCTCATCGTGAATATTCGTGCACTCCCACAGTGGGAAGTTTCTGCAGCCGCCCCCAGGCTGCTGCCGGGAGCAGAGGTGAACTGGAAGGAGACCCTAACCAGAGACCTGGGGTGCTCCAAGTCTAACAAGGCAATAGGGAGAAGGCTGAGGGAAAACGGGCTTGAGGAGGGTTCAGGAACACACACCGCACCAAGGAGCCTCCCTGCCGCATCAGACAGCAAAGTTTCTGGTGCCTCAGTGCTGGGAGAAAGGGGGGAAGCATCTAGCTTGAGGATGCGAGAGAAAGAAATAGGAGCAAGACAATTCCATTACAGAAATGCAGACCTGAGCTCGGAAAAGCACGAAGGGAAACATTACATCTAGAGATTATTGGCTCATCTGAACACCTAAGCGTGACAGTGGGGGCTGATCGGGCACCTAGGGAAAGTCAGGAAAGGACAGACTTGAAATGGTGTTGAAAATGGACCACTGCACTCAGTTCTCTTCCCCAACGAAGTATCCTGCAGGCAGGAGCAGATGACCTGTCAGGCGGGCTAAAAGCTCATTGACATCTTTTCCCCCCACCTCTCTCTTTTCATGAAAATAAGTCAGTTGCAAAATCTGAATGCCAGAGATATCATGTGAAATACAGTGGTTTGGTTTTAACATCTTTCACTTTTGGATTGTATTTCTCTTTTTAGCTCGGGCAGACTTACAAAACAAAGTCCAAAATGAGGAAAAGATCAGATGCACGAGGACCTTAACTCGCAGAGGTGGCCTCTGTCACCCCAGACCGGGCGGGGTGCAGGCTGCCCCCCCTCCTCACCCCCAGTCTCAGTCCCTCCCCGCCCCCAACCTTCTCACCCCGGCCGAGATAAGCAGGGGTGAGCGTGGGAGGGCGGGCCAGCTCACATCCGGATAAGCCTTGGGGAAGGACGACGTCGCACGTGAAGGAGCCGGGTGTGTCCGTCTGTCTGTGTGTCTGTTATGGAGGTGCCCAGGACGATGCTTCTTTTTCCCTAATGGCAGCACAGGTGGCGAAGCTGGAGGAGGGCTCTCTACAGGTTCCACAATGCTGGTGCGGGGTGGGCTCTAGGAGCAGAAAGCCGAGTGCGACGGGAACCGAGAGCGCCAGCTCCACCGACAGGGGTCCTGGAGGACAGGTGGGGAGAACGGAAGCGGCGGGGGCGCAGTGCACACCAGGGCCGCGCCCCCGGATGGCTTTCCCCGCGTGCCTCGGGGGTCTCCACGGGTGGAGGAAGGGAGCCGGGGTGGGATGGAAAGCCCCCTCTTCTGCAGCCACCCAGGGGGTCAGCCTCTTGGAACCGAGGGGTGACCTCAGCGGGGAGTCTGCTGCTGACCCCTGGGGTTGCAAGAATGGGGATCGGAGGTGACTACGTGTTCGCGCCTCTCTCTTGCTCTGTCACCGTGACACCTGGATGGCCACTGGAATTCCGACATGGAAATGGAGCTTTTCTTTAGAGTTACTACTGGTGGTTGAAGCAATCATTCGGAACTCCTGGCTATTTATTGCGTTAGGAAACAAAACCATTAAAGCACTGAAGTCAGCCCTTTGTGACCCTGCCAAGGAGATGAAGGTGATGGGCAACCCCCGTTGCACCGCAACCTGGGGTTCTCTGCTGAGCGCACGTCGGTCGGTCGGTCTGTCGGTCGTCCGCGGGTCCGTGTCCGCGTCTGCGTGGCCGGGCGTGCGGACGCGGGGCGGGGCTGCTACTCCATGCCGCTGCGCAGGATCTGGTTGGCGGCGATGAGCATGACGCTGATGATGAAGGCCATGGCGAAGGCGCAGATGAGGCTCTTCCGCACGCAGGTCTGCCTGTTCTGCTTCTGGGAATGCACTGCGAGCGGGGGCGGGTGGGGAGAAGAGAGAAGAGAAAGGACACCATGAGACTGGCTGCACCTGCTCCCCCACAAGCCCAAAGTCCAGTCGACCAGCACTCGGGCCACCGCTGTCGAGGAGCCTGGACATCACGTCTTGCGGTGAAAGTATGAGATGGTGAAACGTCTACAGCAAAAACCGTGCCTGACGCGATGCTGAGCGGAAGGTGTAAGCGTCCGTCCGCAGTGGGGTTACGGGGCTCTCGCAGCCGGAACGCGTGGCAGTGCCAGAGTGAGCAGCCGGGCACTGCCGCAGCCGTTCCTGCGCGGATGCAGAAAGCCAGGTTGGGGACCTCCCTATGCCTTTATGCTGGGCTGGGAGCCCTTACCTTTCCTAAGTGGTTCCTGGTGGCTGCTGGCCCACATGACCCTGACTTCTGGTATCGTTTCGGATAGACACACAGGGGTTCTGCAGTGGGGTGAGTAGGAACCCCATCACCAGGCGCTTATTAAAAAGGTGGATTCTTGGCCAGCCCCATCCCAGAGGTCCTGAAGCAGAGGCCCTGGGGTTGGGATCCAGTGATCTGTGTTTAACAAGCCCGCCCTGGGATCCTGGATCGTGCTGAAAAGTTTGAACAGTGGGGACCACATTTTGTGTGGACAGGAACAGTGTGAAGACAGGGAGGCACGAGACCCTCTCAGACTTTCCGGAGGCAGGGTGGCCAGCCTCAGATCCCATGGCCCCAGGGGTCTGACCTTGGGTTTGGGGTTTTGTTCCTTTTATCTTTCTGTTGTTCCAGGTCTTGCACCATCATTTTTATAAGGCTCATGAGAAACCATGCTTAGGCCTCAATCAACAGGCATTATTAGCTAATAATAATTCACTACCAATATGGGCCAGAAACAGGGAAATTGAAATAACAAGAAAAAATCATTGATGTGGTGTGAAAGGAGGAGCAGGTCTCTTTTCCAGGCATTGCGTCCCAGAAGGGAACCTGAGCTCTGCTCTGAAGTCAGTTTCTTTTCCCTTTCCTCTCTCTTTTCCTCTACTCCTCCCCTACCGCTGTCTGGCCTGCAGTGGCCTTTCCTTTGTACAGGGTTTGCCACTTCACTTACATAAGATATTTGTTCCCTGGAGGCAGGCAGGAAGCCACCTAGACCAGAGCTACTCACTGGCCAAGCAGCACCATCTGCGGGTTTGATGCAAATAGGATTCTCAGCCCCATGTAGAATCACTGAATCAGATCCCTAGGTGTGGAAGTCAGGAGTTTGTATTTTAATAAGCTCACCAGATGATTCAGCAATTGCTGGACCCCATCTCCAGGGTTTCTGATTTAGTGGGTGCTGTGGTCTGAGGGTGTGTCCCCTCTAAAGCTCATGTGGGAGCTTGATCCCCAGTGTGGCAGCGTTGACAGGTGATTGGATGGTGAGGGCCCTGCCCTTTTGAATGGATTCCTCCATTAATGGGTTGATGGATTAATGGGTTATCGTGGGTGTGGCCTGGTGGCTTTATAAGGAGAGCACATGAGTGTGCTCTTGCTCAGCCCTGTTGCTATGTGATAGCCTGCGTCATCACAGGATTCTGCAGAGAGTCCCCACCAAGAAGAAGGCCCTCACTGGAAGTACTCTCTGGACCATGGACTTCCCAGTCTTCAGAACTGTAAGAAATAAATTTCATTTCTTTATAAATTACCCCGTTTCAGGTATTCTGTTACAAGCCACAGAAAACAGACTGATCCAGTAGGCCTGGGTAGAGTTTTTGTTTGAGTTGGACAGGAGGGGTGTGTGTGTTGGGGACAATGTTGGGGAAGATGGTTCTTTAGATTCAGCTGTTAAAGATGACTGGCAAAAGAAAAAGGCCAAAGTAATATCCACATGCCTTAAAAGAATGTAAAAATTGCACAGTTTCAAGTACCTCTCCCCTTTGACATTTAGTGGCTCCTCCAAACCCCAGGAAATGACAGGGAAGAATAGGTAGCTGGCCGTGTTCCCAAATGCAGAGAGCTTTCCCTGAGAGAGGGTCCCAAGGGCTTGCCAAGGGATCTCTAAAGATTGCATAAAGCAGGAAGGTTTCTCCAGCAAGCCACACTTCACGGACAGCCAACACCCTCCCCGGCAGCTCCTGGCTCCTCGCCAACAATAATACTTGTTGATTATTTCTGCCATCACCTCTTAGGTCTTGTCTTGTTATTTATAATCCTTCTGGATCCACCAGACTTCTGCTTTCCATGGGTGATTTAAAATATCTGTGGTTCAGTTTTCTACTTGCTGATTAGGTGTGGGTCTTAGAATCTTGTAAGTTCTTACCTGGAGGATTTCCTTGTGCAGAGATGGGCCTTCTCCCAGGAGTGGGCAAGTGTTAGAAGATGCCAGCTCTCAGGGAGGAAGGAGGAGATGGTGTTTAAGAAGGACCAAAGTAGAAAATAAGATGAAGATGTGCAAGTGGCATATCATAGCACTTTCTAAAGACTGGCTAATGTATTCTGGGCAGCTCCTCGGCAAAGAAGCGTATCTGAAAGCAGGCCTTGTACCATTCCATACTGAGACCTGATGGAAAGCTTCAGAAAGAGAAAAAGTGGGTGATGGGGCTGAGGGAGAAAGTTTTTGCTGAAGCACCTTCTTTGTGAAGGACACTCAGAAAACAAGGTTACAGGGAACAGGATTATCCCCCAGGAGAGCGGCTGCAACTTTGATCTAAAAATCCTTCAAAGCAGTGGGAGGGGAGAGATAAGCCAGCTCCGGGAGAATCTAGACCCATGTCCTGTAAGCAGACAGGAGCTTCTAGTTTATTAGCAGGTCACGGTAACTCTGAAACAGGTCGTAATTTGAGCCTGTAAGTCAGACTCTGTGCCTTGATGAGAATCATTTTACGCCAAATTCTGACATCACTATAGATTGTGTGGCAAAGCAAAAAGTAATGACTTCGAAGCCAGACCAGAACCACGATTATCCCATGTATTAGCTGTGTGACCTTGAGCAAGCTAATGTCCCTGTTTACCTCAATTTTCTCATCTATAAAATGGGGGTAATAAGATGTAAAGATGTAAACATGTAAGATGTAAAGATTAAGGACATATGAAGGTCCTGGAATATTGTTTGTGCCTAAAGAATGCTACCTCCTTCTCGTAAACCTTTTAAAACTCCCGTTTACTTATTGAACAGCCACCTCAGTGGACTGGGTACTGTGTTATGTGTTTTTGGTTTTATGTGCAGAATTGCATAGTGGCAGATCTCATGTGGGCCAAGTGTGTTGTCCTCCCGAAGCTCCAAGAAGTGGAGTCCAAGGTCATTTGGCAAATGGTGGAGGTGGGGTCTGAGCCAGGTTCAAAACTTCTGCACAAACTCTTTTTGATCTTCTGCTTAGATATAGAAAGAGCCAAAGAAAATATACTTCAAACACTTGCTGGGGTTGACAGAAGTGCAACCTGGCACTGATCCGTGTGATTCTTGATAATTTTAGGCATGTTTTTGGCTATCATGTATTTGCATTGCACTATATTTTTGTTTAGTTACTTCTTGGTGTCTGTTCTTTGTATCCCCAAGAACAGGTCAGCCTTGGGAGGAACTGTGAATCCAGGATCTGACTTCTCCTAATTGCCACGTAGGAGCCCTGTGCAGCCCTGTGCAAGTGACTGAACTTCTCTGAGCCTCACTTTCTCTCTCTGTGAAAGGAGCTAACGATAACTGCTCTGCTCTTGTCAGGAATTGTCTCAAAGGTCAAGGAGCTTATCAAAGCAAAAGCTATTTCCAACTGTAAATTGCTAAAGAGATGCAAGGTTTTGTGCATGTATCCCCTGAGGGCAGGAGGCGATGTCTGCTGGGTTTTCCCCCCTTTCCCTGCAGCCTCTAGTGCAGGGCTGTGCATACTCACATGCTCCTAATCCTTTGCTTTGGTCCCTTCCTCGTTAATCTATTTCAAACTGCAGCTAGGCTCGCCCTTCTAAAGCAGGGCTTGGTGTGCGTACCCCTCCCCACAGCCTTCCTACCATGCCCCCACTCCCGGGAGAGGCGTGTTACGGCTCCTGAGCTTGGCACAGATGTCCACAGCTCACTGCTATTGGCTTTCCCTCTTCTGCTGCTGGACCACCCTGCCTTCCAGGCCCCTGCCACCTCTGTTCCAGCCAAGCAGGTCTCCCCCCTGCTCTTGACCTAGGACTCTACAGCCCTGTTCACCCTGTTCCCTCTGCCAGTGTTGCCCTCTGACTTCTCTCTCTTTTCTCTGGGGCCCAAACCAAACTTCACTTTCCCAGGAGGTTTCTTCTGAACATCCTGCTCTCAAAAGGCCTGCTCCTTTTATTTTTATTTTTTAAATGATCTAGCTTTTAGTACTTATTTATTTTTAATTAAGATATAGTTCATATACCATAAAATTCACCCATTTAGCGCATACAACTCAGCAGCATTCAGCACATTCCCTACTACCTCATTCCAGAATGTTTTCATCACCCTAAAAATAACCTTCATGCACATTAGAGGTCACTCCTCATTTCCCTCTCTCCCCAGCCCCTGCAAACCACTGTTCTACTGTCTGTCTGGGTGGACTTGCCTAGTCTGGACGTTTCTCATAAATGGAATCACACAGCATGTAGCCTTTTGTGCCTGGCTTCTTTCGCTTAGCCTGACTTTTCAAAGGTTCCTCAATGCAGCATGTTTCAGTATTTCATTTGTTTTTGTGGCTCAGTAATATTCCACATTTTATTTATCCATTCATCAGGTGATGGACATTTGGACTGTTTCCACTTTTTAGCTGTTATGCATAATGCTGCCATGAACATTCATGTATAGTAAGCTCTTGGGTGCACCTATGTTTTCAGTTCTCTTGGGTACAAACCTAAGAGTCAAATTGCTGGGTCCTACAGCGACTCTCTTTAACTTTTGAGGAACTGACTCCTTTTTGGATCTTACTGGACATGGTGATCTTTCCTGTGACTCTTGAGCCCTCTTTCCAGCACAGCACTTGACACAGTAGGAGCTCAGAGGGCATCTGCGGAGGAGCTGTGAGCTGGGGGAGGCTGCTGCAGGAGGAACGGAAGTGTGTTTCCTGTCTGCCTGGAAGCTCATTAGCAAGCCCCTTGTACCGGCAGACTCAGCCTCAGCAGGACCAGGCTCGTAAGCTCCAGTGACAGACTGTTTCTTCCCGCTTCTTATTTTAACAGCGATTCACACTGCTCCACTTGGCGAGTGACAGGCAGTGGCTCTTGGATGTTCTCCTGGAGAGAGGAGTCTGCACAGACTTTGCCACCATCCAAGTGGGTGCTCCTGGATTTAGTGGGATCTTAATCCCTCCGGATTCAATCTTGATGTTTGGAAACTGGGCTGCACGTCTTTGGAGGCCCTGGCTCCCAAATGAGGCAAATCCGAACCACAACAATCCTGATTCATGGCCCCACTGCAGACCTACAGCAGTGATCTTTCTGGCAGGGGCTTGGGGGCTCAGGAATGTTAAAAGACAGAACGGTTCTACTCCAAGCTCAGGTGATTCTCACAATGAGCTAGAGCCACCAGGTCTGGATGCTGTTATTTATTGCTCTGTGATCCTTCCAGGTCTAACATTTTATGATTCTATAAAATTAGCTGTTTACATAGCCTAAAATGGAACTAATTAAGAGCTTTTGAAAGAGAATTTTCTATACACCAATATTATCAGAAAAGCCCAAGCATCCAAATAAGGCCTGAAGGTAGAGATGGAAGACGTGACTTCTGTGGGAATGAGAGTGAGGTTGGTATGTTCTATGATGCTTTTGTTAAGCGGAAGAGAGGTCACCTCTACTTGGGGTGGGAGCTGGTCCCTTCTCCACTACAAAACACCATGTCCCCTGTCTCAGGTTTGCTGGACACCAGACAGCTGTGACTTGCTTTGAGGGTCCTACTATGGACCCTTGGCATCGTGCCCAGGGATTATTCTGGCCTTTCCAGCAGCCCCTCCTTTCTTCTGATAGCAGAACTCATCTTTTATCTTGGGATTGATACCACTCCACCTAGTGGAACTCTCAGCCCAGGACTTCACCTTTCCTGCCACTGTAACCCAGACTGGCCAGGCATAGAGTACCCCAGAGCTCTTGGCTTGGTCCAGCGTCAGCATGTGAGCCAAGAAGGTTTGACTGAGCTCCTTCTTTGGATGGAGATGTATCCTGAGAAAGAATCCTGTCACCTCGTGGAGAGAGAGGCTGCGCAAGACTGAGGCCAACAGAGAGGAAGGAAGGTTGGATAGCGGAGGGAGAGGAAGAGGGGGGAAGACAGAGAGGATGTTGCTTCCGCTGTTTGGGTCAGACCACTCAAGGCTCGTCCTTTGACTTCCCCTATTATTTGAGCCAGCGCTTTTTGGTTTAAGGGAGTCTGGCTTGGCTTTCCCTCATTTGTAATCAAGAGTCTTGACAAATACTCTTGGTGACACCAGCGTGGCAGTGACTTGACTTTGGGAATGGATGCGTCAGGAGGAAGGGTGCAGCCCCGTGCAGGGGGTCCCTGCCCCGTGATGATGTGGAGCTCCAGCAGCAGCAGGCACTCGGTGGCGTCGCCAGCAGAAACATCAGGAGGAAGATGTGGAGCTGGGGCCAGCTGGCTCTGCCTGGCCTTTGTTTGTTTCGAATGCTTAGGAGTGTGTTAGCTATGTAGTATTTTCATGGATGGCCTCATTTAATCCTCATAACAATGATAAGAGTTAGGTCATATCATGATTCCCATTTCACAGATGAAGAAAACGAGGCTCCCACTGTTCACTTAAGCGCCTTACTCAAGTGAGCACGTGCTGTGGCAGGATTTTAAGCCAGGCCCATCCTGAGTGCAGAGACAGAGCCTGTAACCAGCTCGTTTTTGTGTATTTATCAAGATCAGCTCTCCAGCTCTCTGTCTCGGGTCTCAGGATCTCATCACTCCTCCAAAAACTTTCCTGCAGCGTTGCTGTGAAGGGTCCCGACACAGAAGAAAAATTCTGCTTTGTCTGAAGCCCCAGTCTCTTTGAAAACTGTCTCCTGTCTCACCACCAGCCACCGACCTCGGCTCCACCTTCACGTCCTACAGCTATCCAAGGAGAGAGATTTCATTGCAGGAAAGTCACCGTGCAGGCGAACCAGGAGCAGATGGCGTGGATGACATACTGTGCCCTTTTCATTTGGATGGACAGGAGATACCCATCGAGCACAGCCAGGTGATGGGGCAGCTCTCCCCAGCCAGGTGTATATTTGACGGCCTGACAGGAATGTTGTGACTTCAGTGGGATGACTGAGCTGGGGACCTTGGGTTTGACCGCAAAATTCTTTCTGACCTTCCACTGAGCCAGAAGTTTTTGTATCTAAACAGACCATCACTGTCTAATCTTTGCATTGGATAGGTGAGGAAAATTAGGCTCAGAGTAGTTAAATAACTTCTCTGTAACCCAGGGTCACACAGCTTGTCAGCACAGAGCTGGGAACAGAGCCCACCTGTCTGTGCTGTGATTGCTCCAGGGCCCCCCTGGCCTGTGTCGCCTGCCTTAACTTTTGTTTCTCGTTCCATCAGATGGACAGAAGTGCTGGATGGTGCAGAGCAGCTCTTGCACGTCTTTCACAGAAACTATTTATTCCCCAGTTGATGATTTGGCTTTATCCCCTCTCCTGTGCATGTTGTCAGGACGTCTAGAAAAATGTGACAGCTGGTATTCCATTTAGGGACAACACTTGGGGCTGCGTCTTGAGCGGGCTCACACCCGGCGCCTGCTGCACCTCTACTCTACTTCCAAATATAACATGATTTTGCTGGCAATGAAATGGAAAACGGGTAAGGATGATGAAATGCCATTTTGTGTGGAGACTTTGAAATGCCTAAGCCTAGGGCCAAGCCCGTGGCACACTCGGGAGAGTGTGGCGCTGGGAGCGCAGCGACGCTCCCGCCGCGGGTTCGGATCCTATATAGGAGTGGCCGGTGCACTCACTGGCTGATTGCCGGTCACGAAAAAGACAAAAAAAAAAAAAAAAAAAATGCCTAAGCCTAGGTAAATGACCCAGGGTGACACATGAAGAGGCCGGGGTAGGGCTTTGTCGGGTTGATCTGGGTCCACATCCTTAACCTGTGTTTGGCGCTGGGAAATCACTTCGCTTTGCTGAGCCTCAGTTTCTTATCTGTACCAGGGGCAACAGAACTCATCTCTCAGGGCCATGTTGAGGGGTCAGGGCAGCATGTTAACAAGTGACCAGCACTGGGCAGGCAGGCACAGTTTTCTCCCACCCCTTTCCTGTCAGTATGGATTAGCAGTGATCGTATTGGGGGCCAGCACTATCAAACTAAACATACAGCATGATTTGTCATAAGAACACTTAGTAAGGATCCAGTGACAGGCAGATAGATAATTCAACCACAGAGCTGCTAGAGTGCATATGTACACCAGCAACGGGAACCAAATAACAAAATACACATTTGTCTCAGTGTCACTAAGCTTATGTTCTCCAGAAACAAAATGTCTGGTGATTAAAAGTGGTTGAACTGAAGGAAAACGTCTTAAAACTCTCTCATTTAGCATGGGTAGTGAATGGATATTGTGGATAGACACATACTCTGATCTATTATGGCAGATGCTGACCTGTTAAGTTTTCCAAATAATTAGGACGCAAGTATTGATCACTAACACAGAAGTACATTGAGTGTAATTTATCTCACTAAGGGGATTCAGAAAGATGTGAAGGACTGGGAGTGCCTGAAAGTCCTACCTTTAACCAGATATTCTCATTCGACTGGGAGGTATAGGCCCCTAATGCCAGAGAGCCCCTGCATTTGGTGGGGTGAAATGACCTCATCTGCACAAGGCACTGGCACGTGGGCATCAGGGGGTCGGTGCCTGACTTGATCTGAGAGATCTCCCAGCTGGGAGCCAGGTGTGCATGCAGGAAGGGTCCACTAGAGACCCTCAGTTGGGCTCTTCCAGTCTCCTCCCTGCCTGTGTGAGGGTTTCTATGGGGTCCTCTTCTGGTGCTCTAAGAAAATGGGTTCTACACATGACGTGAGCCCTGGATTCAGGGTTTCCTGAAGAAGCCGGGGAAGCTCACCCCGTATCTAGCCTTGAGTTTCATTCCTCCGCCCTTTTCCATTCCTTAGGAGATAATGGAAAACTTATTGCTTACCTATGACCACGGGGCCCTACCCACCATAGAGATAAGAGACCGGACTCCTGTGTGTGGGGGTGGGGTGGGGTGGGGGGGTGTCTAAAAATCAAACAAGACAACAAAATCGAACCAAGACAAAAACTAAAAGGAAGACCCCCAAACAAAAACCTTTCCCATCAGGAGTGCCTCATCCTTTGGGATTTTGGCCTATTTTTTCCTTATTCTTTACTCTTCCATTCACATGGAAGGAATAGTTGATATTTCCTGACTTAACAAACAGAGTCTGAACACCTCTTCATAAAAGTATCAGACCCAACATTTAGAAAAATGGAAAACAGAACGGTGACGTGAAAGGACACTGATGCCACCTGGGAGCCCTCCTGAGAGTTCCAGTTGACTCCGTGTCTCTGGTGCTGCCCACGCAGCATTGTCAAACTTTTCCACACTCCAGAATCTCAGTCCTGACTCCAGCTCTGCAGAGTTCAAAGCCATCTGATGTGGGTTCCTTTAAATTCTAGCTCTGACCCCAAAGTCCTTTTCTTTGCCCATCTATCTCCCCCTTCCCGGCTCAGAGACAGAAGTGCCCTTCCACCTGCTGACAGCAAAGACCTTCTCCCACACCTGAGCTTTTCTTCCTCAAAGATTCCTTCCTCTCAAACCAAATAGGGCGGGATTTCCAAACCCCGTGGGTGCGCAGCCGAGGCTGGGAGCCGGCTTCACAGGGGAGCTCTCCTGCGTGCTGCGCACGTGCTGCGGGGAAGCTCTAACGAGGGCGGGAGGGATGAGCTGGGCGTGGGGATTAGAAATCGTGGGAAGCACGAAGGGGGCTCTGGGGCCTGGGGAAGATGCTCTGCCTGCTCCCTTCCCTCTCATCAGTCATTTGGCATTACCAGGAAGATTAGATTTGAAAAGACTGCCATTGCTTGAAAGAAATAAAGGAAACTACCTTGTCCCTTCATGGTTAGGTGCTGGATTTACCAAGAGTGGGATGGAGGGATGGGCAGGGTGGGAGGGGGATTCCGGGCACATGGCTGGAGGGGCTGGACAAGGCTGGCAGCTTGGGCGAGCACAAGAGAGGACAGGAAGGAATTGACAGTTTGGGGGGATGGGAGGCCCCAAATGGCTCTGGGCTGGGAGGAGGCAGGAGCACTGTGACTGGGCAGACCGGCTGGGACAGAGGAAGGGAAGGGCGTGACATGCCAGCAGGCCACTGTTGTGGGCAGCAGCATGGAAGAGAGAGGGAGATGCGGGGGCCAAGGCAGCCATGGGGTCCCAAGCGTGTTCCTTCAGTCCTAGGGTGCCAGTGGGTGGACTTGGGACCTGTGCATTCATCTCTTTCTTGTCACCTTTGCCCAAAACACAGTCAGAGAGGCCCTTTCCTGAACATGGAGAGGGCTGTGGGCATCAAATACATGCACCCGTGACTTTGATCATATCCAGGGTTGGACAATCCTTAAACGTAAACACAAACCAATAAGCTTGTGTTCAGGGCCAATCGGTGCTGACGTAATATTTTTTTAAAAAATTCTCTGACATAAAAATATGCAAAAGGATTATGAATCAAGATCACAGAGGTCATCTAAGAAAGCATGTGCTAATTACAAAATGAGGTTCTTTTATTAAATAAGATAATGAATTTTAAACAACTTAGTGCAGTGCCATGCGTTTATTAATTTTCCCAGTGGTAGCTATTGCCAATACCGTACATACTAATCATTAAAGCAGACCCAACAATACTTCTATTTGGAAGCCCTGTTTTATTAATATATGAGCTTTTGAGTAATAAGAAGGCATTGCTTAGAATTTAGATTACTTCCCAGTGTAATGTGACCTTTCCAAAATTACTAAGACTTATGACATTTCTCTGAGCAAAACGCTGATCCACAAAGGCTCTTGTGAAAAATGAGACGCCCAGAAATACCCTTTCCCACCGATCTCAAGAGTGTTCACTGGCAGTGGGGGACTGGAGCCCCAAATGCTTGCACTTTGTGAGCACAGTCTGTAGCTAGGACGAGGTGGAGTGGGAGGTCAGGTCTGCTGTTTTTCCACGTTTTAGTCCAATCCCTGCCCTCCTCACCCCTGCCCACCCTCCATGCCCCCTGCACGTCCTGCTGGGAACGGCGTTGGCTGTGATGCTCTGATCCTGCCCTTGCATGATCTGCGTGTGGTCCAGATGTCACTGCAGGGAGACCGAGGCAGCTTCTGGAACACACTGGGTTTTGTTTGACATACACAGCATTTTTGAAAGTTTAAATTTGAATGCCTTCAGAAGGGGGCACTGCTCTTTACTTTGCCCACCCCCACTCCTCCCTATTTCCCTGGTTTGAGTTAATTCAGTTTATAACCTCAGAGTAGAAGCTGACTCCGGTTTCCTCTTGTCATGGCCTTTAATCCTGCCACACTGATCCATCCGTCAAGCCCAGATGGGGCTGGTAGGAGCCCAGGTCTGAAGAACGGTCGTGGCTGCTGTGACTAGCTCAGCACCCAGCACCTCCCTGCCCTGGTGCTGCTAGCCCAGGTAAACCAAAAAAGAAAAAAGATGTTTGACCTCTTTAAGAAATCTCAGCACTGAACAAGTTAGAAATTGCCAAGAGCCTGCTATGATGTCGTAATGTAATTACAAAAATTTTTTTCCCTGTACATTAGAGCTGTTAAAGCAGCTCCATTTTTCAAAGTTGGAAAGAGGGATTAAATTATTTCGCTTCCCAGAAACTCTCTACTAATTAGGAGATAAGGTAGACTTTTTATTTTCTTTTACTTAAGTTTTCTTTCATGAGCCCAAGAAAAATAGCCTTCCATGGGTCTCTTTTTTGGCCTCAGGAGAAACTCATTTCTCTGTAACTACTTAGTTAGGTTCATTAGAGGACTCTGTCCCTGGGCTCTTTTTGGCCAGTGCATTTGGGGAGCACAGAGGTTATCCATTCCTCAGGATTCAGTGAAGCAAGTGCAATTATCCTGATGTTTATAGATGAGGAAACACAGAGAAGGTACACCCCTTGCCCGAGGTCACACCATTAGCCAGTAGACTTTATCCAAGTTTGCCAATGGCCTAAACAGCTTCCTCCCACCACCCCACACAGCCCCCACCCAGCAAAGGCAAACACCACAAAGCCACACATCCAGTTGCAGACTCCAGAGAGTCATTAGAGGAAGGGCAGGGTCAATAGTGGTTCTGCAAAAATGCAGAGCTTGGAGAAAAAAGCAGAAGAAAAGAAACCCACTGCATCCTTGCAGAAAGGATCTTTTAACCCCAGTCCTGGATTTTTGGCTTCCGTCTAAAGCCACGTCAGCCCAGGAGACATTCACACATTTTTCATGTGGATTGCGTGGAGGTGCTGGCCTGTCCCAGGCCAGAGAGGGACGTGGCTGGGCTCCTACCTCCTTCAAACTCTGTTTGGCAGTTTCCCGAGGTCTCGTTCAGGCTCTCCTCCTCATTGATGATAATGTTCTCGATGTCCTTCATCGTCAAATGGTCCCGGAAGGCGTGATAGAGAATGTGCTTCAACTCCTCCAGCGTTATCCTCTGCATGTCAAACTGTGGAGATAAAGAGCAGTGAGAAGTCACCAGGGACGAGAACTGGGCCACGGAGACTTGCCTCGGCTTCTCAGGATATCAAATGATCAGCTTCCATCCTGCTTAGCTCTAAGCACAGCTGTGAACCTGCAGGAACCTACTGGGAATACGGTGAGAGGAGCATAGCCCCTCAATTTACACTCTTGGAGAAAAAATGCTACCTGCTAGTGTGGTTTCCTGCTCACCCAGCCACCTGCTGTCAACCCTCACTTCTCATGTGCTTTAGAGCGTGTCCCACTCCATACAGTGCATATGCTTCTAAAACCTGTACAATCTACTAAGAAGCCAGCAACCCCATCATGCTTTAAGAATGTGTCTTGTTCTAACAAGATAAGACACAAGCTCAAAGCCATGTTTATGAAGAAGAGCAGCTGAAGGGATGGTGCAGAATTCCCAGTTATGCCCTACCCCGCCCAGGGAGAGGACTGCATTTCCCACTCTACCAGGTTCGGTCATGTCACTTTCTCGGCCAATGAAATGTGAGTAGAAGTCACATATGCAACCATCAATCACAAGTGTTAAGAGTCATTGTGTGGCCCTATCATTTGTTCTTTCCTCTCTGCAACAGGCACAGCATGCCCCACACAAGGGCTGTTCCTTCTGCTGGGGTCCCAGAATGAAGATAACGTGGAGAAGACCTAAAGCTATCCCACAAAGGACAAGTGAGTGAGGAAGAAATAGGCTTTGTTGTTGTTAGCCATAGGGATTTTGGGTTTGTTTGCTACTATTGAATAACTTAGACCATTGTTGGTCTAAGTCAAAAATACAGAGATTACTACATACCAGTGAGAGGCTACCATAACAAAAATTTCAAAATATGGTGCATTGGTTCCAGGGTCAGGCAGTGGAAAACGAGAAAACTGGAAGAAAGCACACCTGGGGGTCCTAGGCAGGAGCCAAGGGCAGCCCCCTCTGCATATAAGCAGGCAAGAGAACATGCCCAGGGGTCCTTGGAAGGAGCTGAGGGCAGCCACCCCCCCACCCAGAAGCAGTCAAGAGAGCATGACAAAAACACCACTTCTGCACAGGTGGCCCACCACAGCCACTGCCACAGCCATGGCTGCTACAAAAGCATCTCAGTGTCACAGTAGTAGCCACAGTCACCATACAGGTGGTCTGCCAGACACTCAAATGCATTGACAGAAGGAGAGTCACCAGCAGATACTGGAAAAAGAAGAGGACATATCTTTCCTAAAAGCCCACTGCAGAGTAATACAAGAAACAGCTGCTCTACCAGATGACCAGACATCAACTTGGAGATACTAGAAATATGAAAACCCAAGAAAATATGACTCCACCAAAAGAATACAATAATTTTCAAATACCAGACCCTACAGAGCAGGAAACCCTTGAAATGACTGAAAAGGAACTCCAAGCAACAATCTTAAGGAAACTCACTGAGATACAAGAGGACTCAGTTAGATAACATAATGAAATGAAAAAAAAAAATCCAAGATATGAAGAAGGAAATTTACAAAGAGATTAATACCTTGAAAAAGAAAGCAGAACTCATGGAACTGGAAGATTCACTCAATGAAATAAAAAACACAACTGACAGCTTAAGCAGCAGGCTAGAACAAGCAGAAGGAAGAATTTCTGGTCTTGAAGATAGTCTTTTTGAAATAATCCAGGTGGACCAAAAAAAGGAAAAAAGAATTTACAAAAATGAAGAAAATGAGAGAGAGCTAGCAGAGCGGACAACCTTAAGTATGCAAACATTCAAATCATGGGTGTTCCAGAAGGGGAGGAAAAAGGAAAAGGCATGGAAAACATATTCAGTTAAATAATGATGGAAAACCTCCCAGGTATAGGGAGAGAAACGGACCTTCAGATCCAGGAGGTTCAAAGATCCCAGACAGATTCAACCCCAAAAGATCCTCTACAAGACACATTATGGTCAAACTGGCAAAGCTCAATGAGAAAGAGAATCTTAAAAGACGCAAGAGAAAAGCATCAAGTCACCTATAAGGGAGCCCCTATCATGATGACTAACAGCAGACTTTTCAACAGAAACTCTACAGGCCAGAAGAAAATGGGAGGATATATTCAAAATATTAAAAGAAAAGAAGAAAACAAAACTGCCAGCCAAGAATACTGCATCCAGCAAAGCTATCCTTCAGAAATTAGGGAAAAAGTAGTGTATTTCCCAGACAAACTAAAGCTGTGGGAGTTCACCACCACACAACCAGCCTTACAAGAAAGTCCTTGAGGAAGTCCTGCATCTGGAATCTGAAAAACAATAATTGCTACCACGAATACACAAGAAAGAACCAAACGCACTGGTAGAACAAAAATGCAAATGAGAAAGAGAAAGAAACGAAATCTTACCACCACAAAAAGCATAATGACAATGTAATAATGCCCCTTATGTATTTCTGATTTTAGTAATTTCAGTCTTCTCCCTTTTTTTCTTGGTCATCTAGATAAAAGTTTGCAAATTTTGTTGATATTTTTAAAGAATCAACATTTGGTTTTGTTGATTTTCTCTATTGCTTTTTAATTCCCTATTTCAACTATTTCTGTTGTAATCTTTGTTATTTCCTACTTATATTTGCTTTTGGTTTAGTTTGCTCTTCTTTTTCTATTTTCTTTAGGTAGAAATTTACATTACTGGTTTGAGATTTTTCTTATTTTTAATACAGGTGTTTACCAGTATAAGTTTTCCTCTAAGCGCTGCATGAGCCCTGCATCCTATAAATGTTGATATGTTATGCTTTGATTTTTATCTCAAAGTCCTCTCCAACTTCCCTGTGATTTTTTTTTTTTTACTCATTGTTTATTCAGGAGAGTGTTGTTTAATCTCCACATATGTAAATTTTCTAAATTTCCTTCTGTTATTATGGTCAGAGAATGTATTTTCTATGATCTTAGTCTTTTTAAATGTACTGAGACTTGTTTTGTGGCAGAAAGAAAGAAAGAAGGAACGAGGGAAGGAGGAGGCAGAGAAAACTGTTACTGGAGGCTGGATGAAGCTGGGAATCATGGAAAACAATGAAATCAAGAGAAATTTCCATGAAGCAGAGCTAGTATCCCATCATGGAACATTCCTTATCCCAGTGTGTGTCCACCAGGATTTCAGAATTGCTCTGAGCCCCTGACAGCTGTGTCTCTCCCCCATGTTTTTGCTTTCTGGAGGGGAATGTTTTTGGTGGTGGGCCTAACCCTGGTCCACCACTATAGGTTGAATGTGCCTTTTTACTACCCGTGTCTCCAGAAGAAGAGGAGCCTCATCCAGATCTGATCTATTTCATGGGATTCCAGATCTTCAGTCCGATGTTGTGATTGGATGAGACTTTGGGGATGTTTCTCCTGGGGAGGGGATGAGTACATTTTGTGGCTGAAGGGAGGGTAATGAATATTTATGAGCAAGGGTGTGGACTGTAACAGGTTGTATTATTTCCAATTATTTGTCCCCCCCACCCCACCCCCGTGAGAGGATTATATCTCCCTGCCTATTAACACTGGGCACTGACCAACTAAATGACAGTGAGAGTAACACAGGAAAGTGGCAAAAGTCCAGGGAGAAACTTCAGAGCTGTTGTATATCCTGCTATGAAATACTTACACGTGGGGCTGCTCCAGCATCCTGGGTCCTGGAATGAACACACATGAGCAGACTCTCAACCCGCCCACAAAGGACATGGGATTTGAGTGAGAAATAAACCCTTATCATTAGCCACTAAGACTTTGGGGTTTCCACAGTGCAACTTAGCCAAGGATGAAATACAGAAATCAATGTTTTAAGTTAATCTGGACCATGATGAAAGAAAGTTTTAACATTTTTCTTTCCCTGCTTTCTTTGTAAAGCAATTCCTACCTTGTTTTGAGTATGCACCTTGTTCTAACGAATTAAACTGGGTTAATGACACTTGCTGGAAAATGCACATGATTCAAGTTCGAAGCCATTTACATGAGTAAGAGCAACAGAAGGGGAAATGTAAAGTGGCTTTTTTCCCTGTGTTAGAGTTTAATGACCACAGAAGTGAATGTTGATGTGCATTCAGGTACAGTCCATGGGACAATCTCCTTTCTCCCTTCATATTGGACAAGTGAGCCCAGTGTTGTTAGCCTCGGTGCAAATGCATGGGGAGGGTGATTCACAGCTGAGAAAATTGGGACCTCCTGCCGTGATCAGACATAAAGAGCAACATCAAAAGACTCTTTGAGAAAATGAGTAACCATTTCTTAGAGACCAAGAGCTGGAGTGCCAAGAACCACTCTGACCTGCTGAGAATGTGCTGTAATACAGAAATTAGGCAAAAAGATTGGCCAGGGGCTATGAGAAGGGAAGGCAAGGTGGAGAGTCTAGCAGTCTATAGTTTTGGCCATCTGGGTCATGTTTTAGCATTAGGCTACCAATATCTTAAACAAAATTAGTTGAGTAGTGTTCCACATGTCTTCTGTATTGTAAGAATATCTTTCTCTTAAAAGTTTGAAATAAACTACAGTAAAACAATGTGGACAAAATGCCAGCAAGTATTTCTTCCATGACTATCAGTTCACTTAGCCTTTCAATTTTTCTTGAGTCAATTTTGGGATTTTGTATTTTTCTGGAAAACCAGCCACATGATTTTCATTATTATTAGCATGTAACTATACACAATAGTCCCACAATGTTAAATTTCAATATTTAATGTATCCCATTTCTCATTTATGATTTTATCTGTTTTTCTTTTCTAGGTTTGATTATTATTTCTTAGTTCACTTTTTAGTGGATCCTAGTTAGAGAGTGTGGCGTGTACAACTGCTATTTATTGAAACCTAAGGAATTTTGTATTAGTGGAACCCCTGCAAGGTCTATTATACAGATATATTTATCTTTATTAACTACACTATGTAACCTTTTAATTATAATCTTTATTTTCTGTAACTTTATTTTCTTGGACTACTTGATCTGCCAAAGACCATGAGGAATATATTAAAGTCTGTGAAGATAATTCTATTGCTATAAGTTGTTCTTATAGTCCCAATATTGTTTAAAAAGAAGCTATTCTTTAGTGCAAAAAGATGTATATACTAATTCAACAGCTGGTTGTTGGGATGACTCTGTTCCAGACCTGTGATGGAGGCACAAAGGAGAACAAGACCCAGATCCTGCTCCCTGAAGACCGGCCAAAGAGCAATTGTGATTGCACGTGGTCCCAGGGGAGGGGAGCAGGCACAGATGGCTTCCTGGAAAACAAGCACTCGATTGAAGACCTGAAGGAAAATGAGGCTGTTTGCCAGGTGCATAGGGGTGGGGGAAGAGGACGGGGAGAGAAGGAAGGGAACATGCAGTCAGGGAGGGGGACAGTCATTGCAAGGCCTGGCAGTGCAGAAGCTGGACGTGTTCACCAGGTGGCGACATTCTGGGGTCCTTGGATCCTCGGATGAAGGTGGGAGGAACGAGGAGAGAGCTGTGGGTGGGTGCTAACCAGTAAAGGCCTTGTAGGCCACGGTGAAGGGCTTGGTTGCTTTTTGTTTGTTTTTGCTTTTTTTTATTGTGGTAAAATACAGATAATATAAAATTTACTATTTTATCCATTTTTAAGTGTACAGTTCTGCAGCAATTAAATACATTCACTCTGTTGTGCAAAAAGCACCACATTCATCTCCAGAACTTTTCATCATCCCAAACTGAAACTTTACCCATTAAACGTTAACTCCTTGTTCCCCTCCCTCACCCAGGCACTCAGCCTCCTGCTTTCCCACTCTGTGAATGTGACCGCTCTAGTGATATGGACAAGCCCGGAAAAACTTACACCTGCACCTGTACCTACACTTTTTGTCTTGCACCTGTATTTTTGCTTTTTGTTTTGCTTTTGTAACACTGACTGCCTTTTGTATCAGCTTAGCTCCCGCCACGTGGATTCCTAAAACACCAGAAGAATATAACCTATAGAAAGAACCCTTTGCAAGCCTGGAGTCGGGGCTCAGACTTTGGAGTGTGAACTCCTCTGCGCCCAGCGGTGTAATAAATCTTTGAGTTCTCCAACTTCCGAGTGATGCTTGCTTTCTCGGCAGTCTGTCCTGTGACACTAGGTGCCTCATGTAAGGGGAATCATGCAGTATTTGTCCTATTGTGACTGGCCTGTTTCACTTGCATGTCTTTAAGGTTCATCCATGTTGTAGGATGGGCTAGAATTTCCTTCTTTTTCAAGGCTGAACAAATTCCGTGTGGGTGTATCACATTTTGTTTATTCATTGTTGGTCCATCAGTGCACAGCTGTGCTGCTTCTGTCTTGCAGGTATTGTGATTATTGCTCTGTGAATGTGGCTCTACAAATATCTGTGGCTGTCACTGTTTTTAATTCCTTGAGGTATACACCTAGAAGTGGAATTGCTGAATCATATGGTAATTCTATGCTAAATTTTTTGAGGAATGGAGCTTTTTTTTTTTTATCTTTTGGGTGAAATAGGGTATTTTCATCAGAGAGTGATGAAATTTTACTTGATAAAGTTTGAGCTTAAGAAAAATTACTCTTTGCTGGTACAAAGGGCAGGACCACCAGAGAGGAGGCTATTGAAGTAACAGGTTTAGTGACCACAGTGGTCAATGGGTACAGAGAGAGTTCAAGAACCACGTAGCAAAGAGGTGGATAAGACCTGATAAAAATAGAGAGTGGAATAGAGTTAACAGAGGCAGCAAAAGGGAGGGGCTGGGAAGGCTGGAGACTTCATGACTCATACAAAGGTTGGTGACTCGTACAAAGTTATAAAGTTATGGTTAGACAGGAAGAATAAGTTGTGGTGCCCTAGGGTCACAACAGCTAATAATATTGTATTATATATCTCAAGATAGCCAGAAAAGATAAGCTTGAATGTTACCACCACAAAGAAGTAATAAATGTTTAGGTGATAGATATGCTAACCTTCCTGATCAGATCATTATACAATACATGCATGTATTGAAACAACAAACTGTACCCAGTAAACATGTACAATTAACAAAAAAAGGACTTGATGGTTCATTGCGTGTGGCATGTAGGAAATGGGCCATCCAGATGACTTCAGGGCTCTACGTGCAGCTGAATGGGAACAGAGAAAGAACAGGTCTAAAAAGAATGGTGGTAAGTTAAATTTTGGATGTGCACATTGGAGGTTCCTGAGGGACAGTCCCGTAGAACATATAGCCCAGGCTGCAGCAGGATGTGTATACAGGGGCTGATGATACAGATGTGGAAGTTGTTTGCATACAGATGATAATAAAAGTCATCGTAAAGGATGGTACCCCTGGGAAGAGCACGAGGAGTGTGAAAAACCCCGAGAAGGGCATTCAGAAAACATCAAGGTGTGCAGGTGGGCAGCCTCCATCACAGCGTGGACAGGTATACCTTTCATCAACGCACACATCGGTCATGGAAAAGTATTTAAGTGCTCTCAATGCTTTTTGCAAAAAAATCTATTTTTACATCAGTATGGCCATGTTTGTTTCCTTTCTGTGTAAATAATTCTGCTAAATATTTGTCTCTTTTGTTTTTTAAATTTTCTGTGTTACATTTTAGAGGTGTGTCCCTTACAAGAATGGAGTTGGGTTTTAAGAAATCTAATATGACATTCTTTGCCTTCCAATGTGGAGTGTAATTCCATGTTCATATGTTATTATAAACATGTTTGGCTGAACTTTTGTCATTTTTTTCTCCTGCTTTCTGGTCGATTTGTTTTTCACTTCGCCTTTTGTATTATTATATTATATTTGTATATTATATTATTAACATGTTTGGTTAAACTTTTTTATCTTTTCTCCTGATTTCTGGTCCTTTTTGTTTCACTTTGTCTTTTGTATAAAGAACCTATGGATGTCCCAGTTTGGATTACATTGGTGGATATCTTTCCATTCATGAAATGCCTTACGTAAGCCAACATTTCTTAAATTATCAAATTCAAAACACTACATTGCATCTTCTCATCTTTCCTTGCATGTGATAGGAAAATTTGTATACTTTCGACTTCCCTACCTCTTACCCAACACTTTTTAGTCTTTGTAAGTATAATTTGAGATTTATTTATAACACATTTTCTACTACTTGCATCTTTTTCTAGAACAGTATTAGGCTTCTGCTTTTCATTTTTGTAACAATTTGGAACAGCCACTGCTGCTTCATTATATTTAATTGCTCTTATTCCTCACTTCTGCTTTTCTATGACTGTCCCAACCCTGTGTGCCTAATGGCCGTTCAAATATCTGCTAGAGAACTCTCAAAAATAGTTGATAATGAAGCATCTGTGAACATTACATTTCCTGCGTTTTTATAATTCTGATAATACCTTTTTCTCCCTTCTCTCATGACAGACAATTTAATTAGGTATAAAGTTCTAGAATCACATAAATTGCCCCCTCAAATCTGCATTGAAATTTTTCCAGTGCCTTCTGCTGTCTATTGTGGGGGAAGAGCAGAGGTACTGGATGATGACTAGGCTTTTTCTTTAAAGATTATCAATTTCTTCCTTGACACTTGCAGGAATATTTCATTTTCCTTGAAATTTTTTTTAAAAAAAGTTTCCTCTGCTATGTTCAGGTACATGTTTTTGCTTTAATCTTGGCTGGCGTTTAGTGAGGGCTTTTAATTTTTACACCAGTGTCATTTCCTGCCTCCTAAGGCTTCCTGGAGACCATTCCATCTAGTTCTTCCCTCTAGAACACAAGTTAATTAGGTTTTCTCATCTTTTCTGTAATAACTTTCATCTCTTTGTTTTGTATCTCACAATATTAATTTTTTTCTGCATGGTTAATTCTGCTCCTGACTATCTCTCCTGAAGGTTTTAAATCTGTGGTTTTGTTTTGGTTCCTTGCTGCTCCTGTTATGTTAGTTCACTCCCTCTGTGCCCCACTCTGTTATGGTTGCTGCTTTTTATGAAAAAAACAAAAAAATCCCAAACCGCTTGCCTCACCTTTAAAGATGAAAATAATAAAGAACACAAAACAGGCCTCTTCTACGATGTTCACCTGACCCAACTGTCGGAAGTAAGCTCCTCCTCTGCTGCTTTTCCTTAGGCTACGATAAGTTTTGATTAATTCAATGCTAGAGTTGCTGCTGCTGTTTCTGTTTACTCAGTGTAGTGGATTGAATAATGTCCCCCAAAACTCACTGAAGCTTGAATTGTGCCCCTCAAGTTTTATGTATTAGAAACCTGGCCCCCACTGTGACTGTTAAGAGGGTGGGAAATTCTATTATCGTCATTGAAAGGTGGAGCCTTGAAGAGGTGATTGGATTGTAGGACGTGCAGTAGTGAATGGATTAAAAATGGTGGTCAGGGATGTGGTTCTGAGGGCTTTAAAAGAAGAGAGAGTCTGTCTGTCTCTGCTTCCACCATCTTGCAATGTGAGGGGTCACTGTCACCACCACCAGGACCTTTACCAGCTGTGTTCCCTGGACCTTGGACTTCCAAGCCTCTAAAACTGTAAGCAACATATTTTATTTTTCTTACAAGTTACCCAGTTCCAGCAACAGAAACAGACTAATACACTTAGTCATGTGCTGCTTAATGACAGGGATAAGTTCTGAGAAATGCGTCACTAGATGATTTCATTGTGTGAACATCATAGAGTTACTTACACAACCTAGGTGGGATAGCCTACTACACACCTAGTCTATAGGGTGTAGCCTATGGCTCCTAGGCTAAAACCTGTGCAGCGTGCTTCTTTACTAAATACTGTAGACATCTGTAACACAGTGGTAGATATTTATGTAGCTAAACATATCTGCAGAGGCCCACACATCAACAGACAAAAGTGACTGCCAGTGGCAAAACACAATGGTAAGTATTTATGTATCTAAACATAGAAAAAGTACAGTAAAAATATGGTACAAAAGATTCACACTGGTGCACCTGTACAGGACACTCACCACGAATGGAGGCTGCAGGACGGGAGGCTGCTCGGAGGGAGTTGGTGAGTGAGTGGAGAGTGAGCATGGAGCCCAGCACAGTGCCGGCCCCGCTCTAGACTCTAGACACTGCACGTGGGCTACACAACGTTTATAAAAAAATAAAGTAAACCTGCTACAACATTACAATGGATATGACGTCACTAGGTGACAGGAATTTTTCAGCTCCCTTATAATCTTATGGGACCACTGTCCTATATGTGGTCTGACGTCGACCAAAACATCGTTATGCGCCACATGATTGTATGTGAATGAGAAATGGGCAATCCAAATACAAGATTTGCCTAAAGAGGGAATCGGTAGAATGTTCTCGGGCCCCTGACTGTCCGGCTGGTCGTGGTCAGTTTCTACCTGTAATTTGTGGTCCCTGAGGCATTCCTCGGTGCAGCTCTGGTGGATAGATTCTCTCCTGCTCAGGAAGCATGCTTCTCTCAAGGTAGGAAAATTGCTGTTCGTCCTTGGTCACTCTACCACAGTCGTTCTCAGAGTGTGATCCTGGACCAGCAGCACCTAGAATCTGGTTAGAAATGCAGTTTTTCTAGCCCTACCAGACCTACTGCCTGAGACTCTGTAGGTGGGTCCCAGCAACCTGGACTTACAAGCCATCTAGGGGCATCTGATGTTCACTTGAGTTTGTACAAAAGTACAGAGTGCTGGTATATAAAGGAGACCCTTGTCCCAGCGCATGCTGCCCCCAGGATGCTTCCCACGATGGTGACAAAGCATCCCAGGCCTCCTGCTCTTCTCCCTGCCTCATCAGATGCTTGAAATCATAGTCTCTAAGTTGGTGTGGAAACAGAGGGGCTGATGTGACATGAAGGACAGGCAAAGAAGATCATTTTCTTGTGATGCCCTCTGTTTTTCTCTTCTGGGCAGCTACAGTGTCCAGGAATTAGGTAGATTTCCCTGCCTTTTTGAGGTCCTCCGTCCTAGTCAGACGCAGAGGGAGGATCACATGGTATCACCTACAAGCTGGTCCCTGCTGGCCCGCCTTCTCCCACCAGTTCAGGGGTTCTTTCTGGGGGCGGTATCAGTGCCTCTGTCTCCCCTGTGCTGTTACCAGAACTCTTTATCACTGCTCTCGCCACAGGGAGTCACTTTTGTCTGTTGATGTGTCGGCCTCTGCAGGAGATGATGAGTCCTCTGGGGCCTGCCACCAGTGCCTGGCACATGGCACCACCCACGACGAGCGCCCAGCACACAAGCCCGGCTCACCACCAGCACTGGGTGCACGGCCTGGCCCCAGGGGTTGTACAGAAGTTGTTTGTTGAATGATAAACGTGATTCCTCCATTTGCTCCAAAGCACAGACTTTCCTACCCGCCCTCCCTCCCCGCTCAGTGTCCCCACACTGTGAGAAGGGTGGGAAGGGCACCCTCTGCAATGGCCCTTCCTGAGCTCAGATCTGTCACATTTCAGAGTGGAAGAGCAGAGTCATGGAACCTGCTTTCCTGCTATAATGGAACCCTTGGGGGTGCTGAATCCCCAGTGAAGTCTCGAGAAGACGACTCAGGCTGCTGAGAGGACGGGGCTCGCTGCTGGCCACCCTGCAGGGCCTTTGCCTCCCTCCCTCATCCCTGGCCAGGTTCTAGGCAAACATAAACCTTCCCAGAAGGTGTAGGATTACTTGATGACAGAGAAGGATGGGCTGAATAAGCTCTGGACTATTCCAAACCTCTGTTCTCTCTGCCCATTGCCCAAGGCACATGCTACCAAGAGCAAGATCACCAGGAAGGTCGATAGGTCACAGCTCACCACAGCACTAACCACTGTCATCCGGGGCATCTGGATGGGGCCTCAAGCAGCCAGAGTTCCACCTGCACAGCTGAGTGATCTCATCTGTGTACATTGGTGCAGCATAAAAACACAGCACTCTTCTAAATGTACCCAAGCGCCAGCGTGAGGCCAGGCAAGGTCATGAAATCTGCATCTTTCCTTGCAGGGCCTTTCCCTTCATCCCAGCCCCAGGCCACATGCAGTGCTGCCTCCCTATCTAATAAACAGACCCCTCCCCAAGGTGTGTCCTTTCATCAGCCCGCCAATGGCACTGTCCAGATGGGAAGCCCAGGAGGCACCAGCGTGACCAGGGTCCTCCCTCATGCCAAGGTTTCCACCACGTGAAGAACTGAACAGCGAGACTGAAATGCGAGGTATCGTGAGACCTTCCTGCCAAGAGCAAAGAGATGAGCACACCCGGAGCCTGGGAAAGATGAGCAGGTTGGGAAAAGGTACTGGAAAAATTAAAAAATCAAAGCAGAAAATAGACAAAACCAGCATGTGTGGACTGCGGATGAGCCCGCCTGCACTCGAGTGTGTCTTTCCCTCACTGGGTGTGGGGACATGAAGGACAGAGACCAGGGGCCTGCTGTGTTCTTCAGCCCTGAGGATTCAGTCCAGGTGGGCTCGGGGATTGGGCTGTAGCACGAGGCTCAGCCTCTGCAAACTCCCCCTAGAATGCAGCGACTCAGAAAAGATGAAAACCCGCACTTATGCCAAAACTAAGATTGAGCACCTATTCACTGTCACAGTCTGGAGGAAATTTTCCACTAACAGCAAGACCTATGGAGAGGCCATGTGACTCGTGTCTGTGGCTGATGCTGAAAAGCTTTGCCCTGTGAAAGCACAAAACACCCTTCTGAGTGAACCGCGGAGGCGCCTTGACCTGTGCCTGCCCGGCTGACACCCTGGGCAGGGCCCTCACCCCACCTCTGCTCCCGAAGCGGCTTGGCCCCCGGCCCCCGCCCCTCCTCTGCAAAGGTGGTCAACACCAGCGCAGGCTGGAGGGATCTGTGGTGGCCTCACTGCCCACCCAGCCCCCTCACAGTGACGCAGGAATCTGTCCTTCCCATCTTTGCTCTGGTTTCCCTCAGGCCTCCCTAGGTGTGGATGGAGCCTGGTGATACAGAGTTCTTGTAAAGCCCAGCCCCAAGCCAACACCAGCTATAAGTGCTCAGATGAGGAATCCGCGTTCCGCAGCCAACACCTCTGTGACACTGCTGCACTACAGCATGGGTGGGAGGAGGCTGCATTTCAATTTGGTGAGCCCCTCTGGATGAAGATCTGCAGGGGCAGAGAACTCGCCTGGAAGCTGAGCCTGCTGGCAGGTCCTCTGGCTGTAGATCTGAGAAGGGATGTCCCCCAGACCAGACTGTCCGGTGCCAAATGCCTCTGTGCCAGCTCGACTGGTGGCAGGTAGGAGAGGCTGGGCCAGGTGCACAGCAGACGTGGCCTCTTTTAAGCCTCACTGAGCAGGTGGAGGCTACATTATGCCCATTGTACAGATGAAGACATTGAGCTCAGAGAAGTTCAATGACGTAGCCAAAGTAAGGAGCGAGGGGGTGAGGTTTTTGGTGTGGGGTCATCCGTGGACACGCATCCAGCTCCCTCTCCAGCCCAGGCCACACGCTCTGCTGCTTCAATCTGAACTTGGATTCAGGGTGGGCGCCTCGCTCTCTCCGATGCTGCTGTTGAAATGTGCTGGCTTCTTTCTCCTGTAACAGGGAGGGAGCCACAGGCTAACCCCAGGTTCCGACTGCGGCTGTGACATTTATCTTCCTTTTATGCTTTTCTTTCACTTACTCAGCAAATGTATATTGAGGGCCTACCCAGTGCTAGGTGTGATTGTAGGCACCGGGGATACATCAGGAACGAGACAGAGAAAACCCCCTGTCCTCACAGAGCTCACAGCAGATGGGGAGACGGAAAACCCACAGAGAAACACGTAAAATAGAATATCAGATGGTGAGATGTGCTGCGGAGCAAAAGGAAGCAGCAAGGAGGCGAGGGACCTCCCGGGGGGACTGTAATATCAAATGTGATGTCAGGGAAGGTCCCACTGGGAACGTTTGAGAAGAGGCATAAAGGAGGCATGGTGGGCACAGGAGGGTATCCGGGAAGGGCGTGCCAGGTGCAGGGACCAGCAAGAGCAAAGGCCATGGGTGGGAGCCTGCTCGGTGCTCCGGCTGGTGGGGCTGCAGGGCGGCAGAGGGCACCTGTTTCTACAATGAATACGCGTTGCTGCACGAAGCAGAAAAACGTCTCTCCTTTTAAAATAGAGATAATCGCCATGCTATGGCGTACTCCCTTGGGAAAAATTATAGGCAAGGTTTCAGAGTGCAGGTCAAAGGAGGGGCCCATTAGCAGTTCTCAGTTCCCAATTTCATGTGCCATCATGATGGAAGCCTTTGACCAGCATAATAATTCACTGGTGTCTCAGGCTTCCCACCAGCACAGTCTGTCCCGCTGGAGTGAAGAATGTGGGAGAAATCCAGAAAATAGCGTTTTCCTGCCCTCCTAGAAGTGGGTTTTGTAGTAGGCCCCAAAGAGTCCACATCCCAGTCCTGGGACTTTGTGAACATGTTACCTTACATGGTGAAAGGGACTCTCCAGGTGTGATTAAGTTAAGGACCTGGAGATGTGAGGGATAACCTGGATTATCTGGGTGGGCCCCACACGTAATTCCAAGGGTCCTTATGAGAAGGAGGCAAGATGGGGATTTGACTGAGTGGAGAAGGCCACGTGCGGAAGGAAGCCGGGACTGGAGGATGTGCTGGAAGGTGGAGGCAGGGTCTTGAGCCCTGAGCAGACTCCCCAGAAGCTGGCCAGGCAAGAGAATGCATGCTCGCCTTGCAGCCTCCAGAAGGGACGCCCTAATGTCAGCCCAGGGAAACTGGTTATGGACTTCTGATCTCCAGAAATGCAGGAGAATAAATTCGTGTTGTTTCAAGCCTCAGTTTGTGATAACTTATTACAGTGGCAACAGGAAACAAAGGTTTATTTTATTTTTTGCATAAAAATCAAAGGACTTTTTGCCAAGAGCTCACCATGTCTGGAAAGAACTCAATCTCACCTTCAGAAATTTGAACACAGGGTGAGCTGTGGTTTGCTGGGGGCAGGTGGCACAGCTCCTGGACTGTACACTTTGGGTCCGGAGGGTAGATGGTGAATAACCCCCTAAAGAGCCGGATCCTGTGGGACATGGGCAGCCACTCTGTGCCACACCTGGGTACACCTGTGTGCAGAGTCTGTGGCATCTGAGGATGATGAAATGGAAAAAAATAGGATACAAGCAGGAAGGCAAAGGAGCAGTATTCATGTCCTCACAGCAACTCTTGAGAATAAGCAACATGCAAAGTTCCTGCTTGCCCATCTAGAAGGATGTGCTGATGGCCCCATGTGGTTCATTTTATGCGAAACAGTGTGCTAAGTCGAGTGTGGATGATAGAGCTGGCTGGAGGTGAAGCCTTAATGAAGGCAGGGTCTGTGTGTGTGTGTGTGTATTTGTGTGTAACTTCTTAGTAGGAACAAATTGAGAAAAAGTCCATGAACTCAGTTCCTGTTCAGATACCATCTGTCATGGCTGTGTGACCCTTTAAAAGTTACTAAACTTCTCTGCTCTTTAGTTTTCTCCTGTGGAAAACAGAGACAATGTTATTTGTACCATGGGTTGCTGTGTGAACAGAACTCTATTCATCCTAAAATGCTCAGCTCCTTGTACTTTATACACTTTGGTTCCTGATCCTTCGTTTTGTTGTGCATAGAAAGCATAGAAAGCTAAGGGAATGCAGTCATTGAGTTAGTTATCACAGAGGTAAGAACCAGCTTGACTCCCTGATTCTATGGCTGGAGTTCTTTCACGACACCTCAGTTGGCAACTGTGACAGTTCCAGAAAACGGGATGAATCGGCTGAGTCCTGTGTGCCCCACCAAGCAAATCAATGCAGACTGGGGTTTGGGGTATTTGAGCAGGTGGTTGATGGAAACATACTGTTTTCAGGGGCTAATAAACTCATGATCTGGGACCTGTCCTCACTGTCCTTAGGCAGCTCATTTAAAATCTTAGAATCTGTTTCCTCATCCATTTAATAGATAATCATAATAAAAAAAGAATATTAGGGATAGTAATAATAAGATAATAGCAACAATAACAATAAAACACCTGCATTCTCCTCTTATAGAGATTTTGTGAGGATGGAATAAAATAAGAAATATTAAATTTCTTTAATAGAAAATGCAAAATAATGCAAATATAAGGCATTGTTTGGATAGGCCTGTTGATGCTGTGGTAGGTAACTTCAGCTCCGTATTTAAGCTCATAGCATCCAGCTTTGCTCCAGGCTGGAGGCTGAAGTTACCCGACACATAATTCTGTCTGAGAACTGTGAAATTTAAGCTCCTCGTGGCTAGAACATACCTGCTTTTTTCTCATTTAAAGAATGTCATTTAGGCTGCAGGCTTCTCTGGACAGCTTCCATCTGGCATTCAGCAGAGCAAGAGGGTGAAATGTGACTGCCTTCCTGTCACATTCTGGAGAGTTCCTTTTACCACACCCACAATCCCAGACAAGTAATTCTTACTGAATATCTTCACATGGAGAGGACAGCCACTCTGACGAGGTTTGCAGGGGGTGGAAAAGAGCCAAACAGCAACCAACTGCAAATCTAAATAAGGAAATGCAGATTTCCTCGGGCGGAGCAAAATGCATGAGGTTTGAATTTACCTGGATTCTGTCTGCAAGGACTGGGACCTTTCTAGATATGGACAATCATTCTGAAACAAGGTCCCCAAAGCCACAGTGACCAGCTGAAAACACTTCATTGATTCCCAGGTCTTTCATCATAGAGTCTGAGTTCCTACACACAGCTTCCCAAATGGCTCCATCATGTGGCCTTGCCATTTTATCCTGCCTCATCTCACCCCTCATCTGAGTCCTCCACATGCCGACCATCCTAAGCTACTTAGCAATGGAAATACTCAACAAAATCAAAACAAGAAGAGGAGTCGAATAAAATCCAGATAGTTACAAGAGAAAGAATGAAAAATACAGGAAAATATGGGATGTAAAATGGATAAAGAAAAAACAGTGACCAAATAGAGGATGAAGAATCATTAGACCAAAATCAAATGGGTCTAGGCTGAATGGAGAGTCGAGAGATAATGAGCACAGACGGTCCCCGGCTTAACAGGGTTCGTTTGACTGAAGGTTTTCAACTTCACGAATGGTAATATTTCATTTTTTCTTATAGCTGAGTAGAATATCTATTGTGTAGATACACCACATTTTCCTTATCCACTCATCTGATGATGGACATTTGGGCTGGTTCCAACCCTTGGCTGTTGTAAATAGTGCTGCAGTAAACATGGGAGTACAGGTATCCTTTCAACATGATGATTGCCATTCCTCTGGGTATATTCCCAACAGTGGGATAGCTGGGTCATATGGTAGATCTATCTATAATTGTTTGAGGAACCTCCATACCATTTTCTATAAAGGCTGCACCATTTTTCAGTCCCACCAACAGTGTATGAGAGTTCCTTTTTCTCTGCATCCTTGCCATCATTTGTTATTCTCAGTCTTTTGGATATTAGCCATCCTAAGTAGAGTGAGATGATATCTCAAAGTGGTTTTCATTTGCATTCCCTGAATGCAGAGTGATGTTGAGCATTTTTTCATGTGTCTGTTGGCCGTTCGTATATCTTCCTTTGAGAAATGCCTACTCAGCTCCATTACCCATTTTCTAGTTGGGTTACATGTTTTTTTTGCTGTTAAGTTGTTTGAGTTCCTTGTATATTCTGGATATTAATCCTTTATCAGATGAATATCTTTGAACCAATTTTTGTTCCCAGAGGAAACCTCACATGGTTCAGAGACCTCCTTTCTCTTCCAGGAAACAACCAGAGTCCAAGGTTAGGCCCATGGCTCCCTGTTCATTAACCAGATCACAAATGTAGACTGTGTTTAAGCCATATGCCCCTATATTTTAGCAACTGGGATACAAATATGGTATGTGGAAGTGTGGTGGCAGCACTGTTTTAGTAACCAGATCCCAAATGTGGCGCTTGGATAAGCCCCTGGCCTTCTGTTCTGGTAACCGATCACAAATACAACATGCGATTGAGTTGCACAGCCATCTGTTTTGTAACCAGATCACTAATATGGCACTTGGGTAAGTCACACTTCCTTCCGTTTGCCTAACCAAATCATAAACAGCGTGCGTGGTCAGGAATTACAGCCCTCTGTTGTAGTAACCAGATCGCAAACGTAGCCCGTTGGTAAACGGTAGAACTTTCCACTTCAGGAACCAGCCCGCAAACTCAGACTGTGGTTAAGCCATAGCCTCTCCCTTTTAATAAACAGATCACAAACACGGCAGGTGGCACTGCCTCTCGGATCACAAATTAAGCACACAGCAAAGCTGTGCCGTGCTGCATTTACTAGATTCAGTATATAGCTCAGCCTCATCTTTTAAAATGTATTTGCTGTCTATGAAATTTTAATTCGCTAAAGAAAAACAAACACTTTAAAGAAACAACATAACAGAGGCCTTAAAATCACTAGCCCCATTTAAGCACCTCAAAAGGCAGGTTGAGGTCATGTCTGGGGCTTTAGAGAGTCAAGGTAAAGGAAATTCTGGAAGAAACACACCAACCCCACGAGGTCTGACACCATGAGGGCATCAGAGCTGCAATGGGGTAGACCAAGGACCTTCCATTTAACACTCTTCTACCTTTGTGGATTGCCACATTTGGGAACAACTGGGAGTTATGATCTGGAATACTGCAAACTGAGTATCTACTTCCCACACTTTGGAGTCTATTCCTGCTGCATTGGTGCAGGACTCGGCCAGGTGACTTGCTTTGGGAATGAGATGTTAGCAGATGTGGTAGGAGCAGAGGCCTCTGGGCATATCCTCTTCTACCAACGACATCTCAATGAGAAAAACTGTCCCTGTGTTTCTGCTGCCTGGGCCCAGAAGGACCATGTGAAGCAGATCGGACCTGACTTGCTTCAGAAGCAGAGCCTGGATCAACTGGGCCCTGGCTGACCTGTAGATCTGTGAACATCAGTATGGATGCCTCTTGTGATATCTCGTGGAGTTTTGGGGTGGTCTGTTGGGCAACATCATTGTGCAACAGGGACTGATACATTTGGAATTCCCAAGGGCAGGAGTAACCACATGGCAGGGGCAGGAAGCAGCACTGGCAAAAGGCCACATGGCTGAACCTGGATCTGGAGTGGAGGTCAGGCCTAGCAGAAAACAAGAGAAAACAAGTGGGCCCCAGCCTCACTGGCCTGACCCTTCCTGCAGAGGCAGCCACACAAAGGTGGAGTCCCCCTGTCGGGCTGGCTCGTGCTCTTGGTGCGCTTCATGTTCAGGAAATGTTGGGGGCCACTGAGACTCACCCCATTTTGTGGCAAATTCTATTCCATTATGTATCTCTCTTCATGCAAAGGATGGGTGTGCTGGAAGAGAGGAATACTCAAAGGGGTTCAAGACACACAATTTGCAAGAAAATCAGGCACTTTGGAGACTGAAGAAAACATACTCGTGAAAAATACTTAGAGGAAATGAAAGTAAACTCGACATAGCAAATGCTTTGTGCTTCCTGTGGAATTCATATATACATGTATGTGCTGAGTGGAAGAAAGCTAGTTGATATATCACAAATAATGTTTTAAAAATCCAGTAATGCCATAGCAGAAATGGCAGGAGCAGCAAAGAGCATAATTTGTAGTTGAGAAAATGAACTCACTGATACTGATGGCAAAATAAATATCATGAGCTCTGCCATGCAAAGAGAAGGACTTAGGGATGAAAAGACAGGAGAAGAAAGGATAAATATGAAGAACATAGAATAGAGATATATGGAAAATTGTTATTTCTGAAAAAGAGCTGCAAAGAAGTAGAACAAGCAATAATCAAAATGTAATAGATTAAAAAAAAAACAACTTCCTGAAAATTTAGTTCTCCAGATCTGTCAAGCTTACTGTTAGCCAGGCGACATAACTTACAAGATGTCTACACTTAGACGTATCTTGATTGATGTTCGAAATGCAAGAATAAAGAGAAAATTCTGCAAATGTCTTGGCATAAAAAGTGGGCGAACTACGTGGTAAGAAAACTCTTCTTGGACATGTCCTTGGCAACTCCGAACTCCAGGAAAGGATGAAGAGTTATCGCTGAGTTTTTAGGGGAAAGGGCTTTTACTTCAGCATTTGACAACCAGCAAGGTTATGATTCATCTACAAAGGCAACAGAATATAAATCAGCTATGCAAGAGCTCAGAAAGCATAAAATCCACCACCCTTCCTAAATAAATTATTTCGAGTGCACGTCAGCCCACTGAGAGATGAATCAAAATAAAGATTTCAGGAACGGGGGAAAACCTGGTATACAGGAACCATTTCTGAGTACTGAAACCATCCATATCTGAAATTCGATTTAAAACAAGTGCTGTAAACATAACTATAGAACAAAATGTAAATAATGTTGCTACTTCTTGAAAGGGAAGATGTAATATGAAAAAACAGACACTAGCCAAAATAAATTAGATCTAAATCCCATATTGCATAAGCAAAGATCAAAAAGCAGAAACAGAAGGGATAGCAAAGGGGAAAGGTACTAATTTTGTTATTTAGATGGGAGTGGAGTTCTCATTTAATTGCACTGATTAGTAGACTAATGTTAGATGACAGTTGTGGTAGCAGGCGTATTTATGTTGTTTCTGATTTTAGTGAATATGCCTTCAGAGGCTGTACATAATTGTATTGTCTTTTTTGATTTTTGTTATGTAGAAAATAGCTCCAGGAAGTACTCTTCCAAAAAAAGAAAAAAAAAAAACTTTCATGGTAAATGAAAAATGTATATTAGTATAAATGTTTCTGAGCAGTCTTGTAGTTAAGAGATCAGTTAATTTTTTTTTTTAGTCTAGTGTTTGACAGTAATTAAAGCAGGGAAATCTTTTTTCATGTACTACTGTATAGACATTGAGGTTGTCCACTAACATCCATCCTGCCCCAGACAGGCATGTGACCCAATTTTGACCAGAGAGACATGCTATGCTGTCTGCTGAGGGCTCTTGGGAAGCGTTTTGGACAGAGAGAGAGAGAGAGAGACGTAGAAAGACATGATCCCTCTTTAAGCTCTAGGTACTGTGTTTAGATGTGATGTCTGGAACTGCTGTAAGCATCTCCTTTCCAGCTTGAAAATGACATTGTTCTGGTTCTCATTGTTATGATGCACAAAGGTTCTGTGGGTCAAGAATTTGGAAAGGACACAGTGGGGACTATCTGTCTCTGCTCTGCAATATCTGGGTCCTCTTTTGGAAAGCTGGGGTGACTGGACAGCCAGAGCTGAACTATCCAAAGGCCTTTTCACTCACAAGTCTGGTGCCAGGGCTAGGAGGACTCTAGGACAGCACCTCCATGCCCTCTGTGGGCAGTGACACAGTGGGGTGTCTCGGGGTCTGCAGGCAAGGGTTCCAGAAGGTTCCAGAAGCATGACAGACACTGTGCTGGCTTTTCTCACCTAGCCTGAGAGAGCAGTGAGCATACCCTCCTCTGGCGTTCCAATGGTTACAAATAAGTCACAAGGCAGATTCAAAGGCTGGGAACGTGGAGCCTCCTCTCTGGGGGAATGCTGCCAAGGTCACACGGCAGTAGAACATGGAGTGCTGTGGCCATGTTTGGTTTTTTTGTGCGTATGGTGAAATATATATAACAAATGGTTTGCCATTTTAACCATTTTTAAACATACAATTTCAAGGGATTAATTACATCCATCGTGCTGCTGCGTGACCATAACCTCTATCTCCAAAACTTTTTTGTCATCCTAAAATCTGTCCTCATTACGAAATACCTTCCCAGTGTTCCTTCCCCCAGTTTCTGGTAACCTCTAATCTAATCCTGTCTCTGATTTATTATTGTTTTTTTTTTTAATTTATTTTTTCTCAATTGACCCATGATTATTTTCATATTTATGGAGTACAATGTGATATTTGGGTACATTTATACAGTGTGCAATGACCATAAAAGGGTAATTAGCATATCCATTACCTCAATCATCTGTCATTTGTGTTGGGGACATTCAACATCCTCTCTCCCAGCTATTTGAAACTATACAATAATTTTTTGTTGATGTAGTCTGCCTATAGTACTACAGAACACTAGATCTTATTCTTCTTATCTAGCTGCAATTTTGTATCCATTGACCACCCTACTTGTGCCTATCCCCACCTTACTAGTCTCTAGTAACCACTATTCTACTCTCTATTTCTATGAGATCAACTTTTTTAGCTTCCACAGATGAGTGAGAACATGCAGTATTTCTCTTTCTGTGCCTGATTTATTTCACTTAACATAATTTTCTCTAAGCTCATCCATGTAGTTGGAAATGGCAAATTTCATTCTTTTTCACGGCTGAGTAGTATTCCATTGTGTATATATACACATTTTCTTTATCCAGTCATCCGTTGATGGACACTTTAGTTGGTTGCATATCTTGGCTGTTGTGAATAGAGTGCTGTGGTCTCATTTGGAGAATACAGTCTGCCCAGATGTCACCCCAAGAAGGGCAGTTGAGCCAGTGACTCAATCAACCCTGACATTTTCTAGACTTGGGACTTCTGTGAGATACTTCCTTTAAGCCAGTTTGAATTGGTGTTTTGCAGCTTGCAGCCAAAGCACTCTAGCAGAAACAAACACTTCTTAGCATCCTGCAGAGACAAGTGTGTGGAGAAGTGGTCCAGATGGTGCTTGTGCAGACGTTCAAGTCAGGGAGCCCTGTGGGTGCACGGTTGGGTCTTCCTGGACATTTACTGAGCCTCTCTGAGCCAAGCCTCAGCTTCCTTATATGGAAAATGGGGATAATACTACTCACCAATAAGGTTGTCGTGAAGCTGAAGTGAATCAGCATTTGTGAAATGTTTATTGTTGTGCCTGGCACAGAGAAGACACTCAATAAACAGTAGCCTTTCAATAGCACTGTTTTACCCTTAGATATATGACAGCATTTTCAGGTATAATCACATTTAGAATATATCCTTTCTATATTTTCCCAAGACATGCATGCGTGTGTGTGTGTGTTTTAGGTATTTATTGAAGTAATCTTCCCTCCCTCTTTGAAGGAATGTCCTTTTAAAAGTAAAAAGTCAGGAAAGCATCTGTCATAAAATGATAGCCTAGGGATCTTCATTGTCTAAGTGGAGATGCTTAGTAAAAAAAACCCAGAAATCTTTCCAAACTGAGTGAAGCAACAAACGGGCTGTTTTGGAAGGAGGTGAGGCGGCGGGGGGGCCAGGGACTCCCAAAAAAGAAAATGCAGGACATGACAGGAGACCTCAGGGTCAAAGGCAACACAGATGGCTGGAAGCAGAACCCCGTCAGCTACTGCTCCTGCTTTTTGGGACTCCGAGATCTTCTGCTCTTTCTGCTTCTCTGTTCACATGGCGGGAAGGAGTCTGCACGGTGGTTCAGTCCGTGCCTACAAAGACTGGATGGAGTCACCGCGGTCCAGTTCCAGCAAGGTCAACAAACTTCCCAGCCCACCTTGGTCATGTGTCCCCTTAAGTGCTGACTGATAACAAGACAGGTGTGTGGCTCACACCTCACTAGGGAGGCTGGAGGCAGCTGGATACATCGAATCACATGTCTGCCCTGGTCCTAATGACAAAGTCTGGTCTTGGGCAAATGATTTGAAGGACAGGATTCACCTGGTGTGACACTGGAGGATCACAGCTTCCTCGGATGATTGAAGCAGGAATGCCACACTGTCTTGCTGGGGCTACTGGTGGCTCCCCTGCGGGAGTGTACAAGTGGGCTCTGTGCAGACCCCGACTAACTGGGTGTCCCTCCCAAATTTCTCCTCTGATGTTGATAGCTGCCATTTTCGTGTGGGCTCCCAGAGCCTTGGAGTCCATCCTCACAGGAATTTAACACCGTTTCATGAAATCAGAGGATGAATCAGCTGCTGGGACTTTGTTCCTGTGGCTTAGCTGATTTCTTCCCGGGATGCTGGCAGCATGGTTGGTGGCACAAGAGCAAGACGTCCAAGTTTACCGTTAATTCTAAATGAAGAAAATCTCAGTGCAGCCTGGAATCCAGCCAGAGAAGTACAACGGTACATTAGCTGCCCTGCTTCAATTTGCAGTGTTCACGGATGCCTGCAAGCCGTGCTCGTTACAGACTGCTTTGATTACCCCCTAAAACACTTAGAGAAGTAAAAATAAATGTCAGGGCCTCTTGGTTCAAAGCTCTCCTGGCTTTGAACGCCATACCTATTAGTACTTCTGTAAGTAATTATGCCAAAGAGCCTACAGTCCTTCCCTGCACCCCAGCATTGCCTAATTTTGGAGTTATACCTCCTCCTCCTAATTACATTTTGATTGTAACATAACTACATTAGACCGTAACACTGCATTTTATCCTAACTACACTGTGTATACTTTATCTGCTAGACACCCAGAATTCTAGGGTGGCGAGAGTTTGTTATTTTATTTTTTTCTCTGCTAGCCATTAACTAGTAAAGGTAGAGATGTTAGGATGAGTACTGAACATCCCAGAGTGAAAAATGTGGGTAAAAACCAAAATTTATACTAATCCGATCCACTGTGATTTTCACGTCTTCTTACTCTCCCTCCCCTGGATTGATATGGAGACAGTTCACCTTCCTCTCTTTACACAGTTCTCTCCTGTGGCTCCTGAAGACCCCCTAGAAGTCAGGGCAGCTCACAGACGCACTGGACCACCTCTCCACTCACGGCAGCCAACTGCACCAATGCACACATCGCAAGTAAGGGCAAACATTTTTTAAACATTAGTTTTTTCTCCATTTAAAAATGAATGCTTTAGAAATATGGATAGTCTTCATTTTGGTCTTTCACAGTTTGAACCGTACCTGGCTTCTGCGGTCCTAGAATGCTGGTCCAGGCCAGCTGGATGTGGAAGCAGCCCAGTGTTGCCAGGGCTTTTCTAGTGGGCAACAGAGACCTGGAACTGCATCTCAGAGTACTGACGTGCTGGGGTTGATAACAACCAGTCCTGAGCCTAGAGAAACTTGTAGCAGAGACTGCCTGTTATCCACTCTCCCCTTTGTCCTGTGTTGTTGGGGGTGGCTATGTGCACAGGTGTATGCAAAGGTAGTGGGTAGAGTTTTAGGGGAAGCTCTTGAATAGGAGTTTACTCAGTCAGTGGGTCTCTTCCTGATGGCTGGAGCTGCAGCAGCCATCCTGAGATAATGAAGGAAAGATAAAGAGGATTGCAGAGACCTCAACCCTGACAATCTTGCAAAACCAACCAACAGCAAAAACTGCCTCCTCTGATCATCTCATCAGGTGAGAAAAATAGATTCTCTGTGTTCATGTCATTGTAATTAGTCATCTTTACAGGCAGCCAAATGCAATTTATATCTCATATACAATCTGTCTGTCTTTCATATGAGTCAAAAAATGAGTTGAATGAGTCCAGCCCTGCTTGCCATTTACTTGAGCAGGGTCAAGTGGGCTTTACCTTCCCTCTTCTGGTATCACAGTGGTGCCCTAGGAGTGAAATAGAGCCTCTCAACGCTTGTCTCTTTCTTTTGTTGTCAGTGAGAAGTGCTGACAGGTACAGCTCCAGAAAAGCTTGGACAGAAAAGGAAAGAGAATCTCAAAATGATTCTTAATAAACCTCTTCTGCATTGGTCAAGAATGATCTCATTCTTAGAATCACCAGGAAATCTGGCCTCTCTAAATCCCAATGGTCCCTATTAACTGACTCCTGTAAAGGTTCAGAGAGAATTGGAGACAGTGACAATAACCATGAACTAAAACCTGCTGACAGGTCTGATGATGGGGAGACCCAACCCATGTTACCCATCTACATGAAGCCCACTTTTTGGAGTGACCGGGGATTCCTGAATTATCACTTTTGCCAGCTGGCAATTACCGGTGCAGTAGAAAGACGTAAGTGAGATACATGCCTGCATCCTTCACTTACTATTTTGTGAACATTTGTTCAGGTTAACAGTACAGTTTTGTAACTAGAAACATTATGGTGTTGTTGAATGGTTAAGAGTGCTGATTCTTGAGCCAGAATTCCTGGATTCAAATCTTAGCTGTACTCTTACCCATCCCGTGACTTCAGGCAAGTTACTTAAGCTCCCTGTAATAATGAGGATGCTGTAAAACTGTTGTGAGGACTAAGTGTACAGTGCCTGACACTAATGTGTAATAAGTAATAAAAGTACCATATTATTTTTTATTTATGACAGAGAGCTAAACCTAGTTCCTCATGGTAAGGCTGATTCAGTTTCCTCATTTGTAAACGAGCTAAAATGCAACTAACACGAGTGCCTTATGCTGACTGCATACTTATGGGCACGGGCTGCTGTGACACAAGGCACACTCAGTGCCGGCACAGCGCCTTGCACCTGCAGGTCCTCTGAAAATGTTCACCGCCCCCCGCCAGGCCCCCTCTCTTCTCACACGGTCACTGAAACCTGCACATGGGTGGCGGGAGCGATTCTGCACGGTGTGCTTCATGTCCTGGACTGGCGTTTAAGGGAGAGCAAGTGGGGTAGGAGCTGCAGGGAAGTGCTAAAGGGCACGTGACTCGGGACGGTCTCAGCGACTGTCTGTCGAGGTGGGGCACTGAGCATGTGGCATCGGTGGAGATGGACCCTGAAGTTGGGAGAGTCACCTCACTTTCACATGAGGAGCACACTGTGATATGTCTTTTCTTTCTTTGTAGGGTCGCTTACAAAGAGAGGAGGGCTGATTTTCCTAGGGTAGAAAAGCTCTATTTCTGAAGCCTTGTTCTTGGTTGTTCCTTTTATGGTGAGATCTATACCCCTTGTCAGCTGTAACTGCCATCACTGCAGCTGATGACACCTTCTCTTCCCAGGCAAATGGTTTCAAGTGATGCCCAATTTCTTCTGATTTCATCTTACCTGCCTCCTTGATAATGACTCAAAAATGTGTCGCTACGGGATATAACCCAGGTTCTAAGTTTATGCTACATTCACCGTGAAAAACCCTGGCTCCTGAATAGCCACTTTCTTGAGCATGAATTTGGTATCAAGCATTAGGATGTCCATAAGCAGATAAATAACCAATAGGGAAATAACTTGGTCATTTAAATTGGAACAAATTCCCCAGACATCTTCTTATCACTTTGATGAATCAGACTCCAGAATTCTTAGGGAATATATCAAAATAGCTAATTAAAGTTTTTAAGATGATGGAAAGGGATTACTTTTAAGTGGGCTGGAGCCACAGAGAGAACTATGACACTTGGCTGGAATGGCAGATGGAGAGAAAAGGAAGGAAACCTGGATAAACTAAGCAATGATCGTGACATGGACTCGTTGCGGAGAAATACATCCACAGCAGGGAAGGAAGAGTGTCTTATACCAAATTCTGCCTTAACCCGAGGATCTGACATTTACTGGAGACATTACACGTTCCAGACCAGAGGCAACACACTCCCCCACCCAAGCTCTGTGATGTGTCTCATCTGCCCGATTTCACATGGCTCCTGCCTCCTTATAAAACAAGCCGAGTCTGGTAAACAACGTCAATCGAGCATCTTATATTGGACATTTATATGCACAGGACCCATTGCTCTTTCCAGTTTGGCAGATGCTCTGCCTGCCAGAAAGAAGGGACCAAGGAGCAGGCCTGGGCAGGAGGAGGTCTGCCTCACGCCTTGTTTTTTGTTCAGGTGTGGTCTGGCTCTGTGTGTTTCAATAACCCACCGCTTTCTACTTTTAGAGGCTGGCATCCAATGCAAATGAGCACTTGGCATCTTGGCTTTGCCCATGGCCCGAGTCCTGGTGCCCTCTTCTTCTTGCCCTCTGTGGCCTGGCCTCCTTGCAAGGCCCCTGCCTTCCTCCTTCATGATCTTCTGGTTCTAGCCGTTTCCCTCGGCCCTGAACCCCAATGCAGAGGTTCACAGCATCACTGGGGAACTTGTTAGGAATGGACAGATTCAGGTCCCACTCAGAGACAATGGGAGTAGCACCCAGCACCCGGGTGATTCCAACGCATCCCTTCTGGTGCTGTCTTGGGTTTTTCTGCTGGGTTAAGATTGACACTCTCAGCTGGCCAGGTAGCTCAGTCGGTTAGAACATGGTGTTATAACACTAAGGTCAAGGGTTTGGATCCCCCTGTGGCCAGCTGCCAAAAACAAATAAAAAACCAAAAAACAAACAAAAGAAGATTGACGCTCTCCTCCCAGATCCCATCTGCTGCTGACCCCTGTGACCAACAATGCCACATAGGAAGTGTGGATGTCCAGTACCTGACTGGGGCATTTAGCGCATCCCAACAAAGAATCACCCTGTGAGGTTAAATACACTTCTCATTGAATGTATTATGCCATGGGCTGGGAAAATTGAAACATCTCAAATGGCGTAATTTTTGCAATTCTGATTCTCTTATTTTACAGAGATCAGCAGACCCTTGGGAGATGCCAGGCTGAAGTAATGGCCAGAATAAAGCCCCATCCATGGTCATGAATGTAATGACACTGACCCTTCACGAGGAGGGAAGGAGCTTTAGGTGGTCTGCTGAGGGAGAAAATCACCAGGCACTGTCCCTTGGAAAGCTATACTAGTCAGGGTTCCCCAGAGAAACAGAACCAATAGGAGGTATATGTGTATACACACACACACACACACACACACACACACACGTCTTTACATATATGTATATACATATATACATATATACACACACATATATACATTTATACGTATATATACACACATATATGTGTATATACATATATACGTATATATGTATGTCATCAAGAATTGAAGGCTAATAAATCCAACATCTGCAGGGTTAGTCCCACGCTGTACACTCAGGAGAGCTGATGGTATAGTTCTTGTTCAAAGGGTAGTGGGCTCAAGACCTGGGAAGAGCCAATTCTTCAATTTGAGTCTGAAGGCAGGAAGAAATGGACGTCCCAGTTGGAAGGCAGTCAGGAAGGAGGAATTTTTTTCTTATTCATGGGAGGGTCATACTTTCTGTTCTAGTCAGACCTTTAAGGATTGGCTATGGGTCCACCCACATTAGGGAAAACAATCTGATTTACTCAATCTACCAACGTAAATGTTAATCTCATCCAAAAACACCCTCACAGACATACCCAGAACAATGTCATACTATGTATCTGGGCACCCTGTGGCGCAGTCGAGTTGACATGTAAAATTAACCATTACAGAAGTGAAATCAGTTTCAAGTACAACAGTCAGGGAAAGCAACCTAGGAGAATGATACATTAAGAATTCCAGTTTTTCTAAATTGTTTTAGTCAAGAAAGGGCTTCAGACTGTGCCAGATTAGCCAGAAATGAGCCATGCAGAGGGAAAGAACAGACATCAAAGTGATGAGACAGATAATCTGGTCATGGATCATTTGTCAATAAACAGCACAGCTACAGAACAAACCAGAAGAGAAGCCACAGTCAGAAGCCTCACAGAACGTGCGTCCACAGGTTGCTGGAGCTCGCCACTGCTTGTAGACAGGGAGTGAACAAGAAGATTCTGCAGAGTGTCAGCATGTGAGGATCAATACTCTTCCTACCACCAGTGATGACTCATTAGTAAATATAGTAGAAAAACAGACGCCATTTATTATAGGAAAAAGTTAAATGGTACCTCGTAATAAATCTAAGAAGAAAACTATAAAACAGTTTTGAAGATCATGAAGTCTGTAGCAGATAGAGAGCAGCAGTGTATTGATGAATAAAAAGACTTGTTATTTTAAATATATCCATTATGAAATTAACAAATAATTAAATTCAGACCCAATCAAAATCCTAACAAGGTTTTCATGGAATCACTAAATTGATCCTAAATGTATATGGCAAAGAAAATAGGAAGAGAAAGATTAGAAACAAAAACAAACAACAAAGAGCAGAAGCTTGTGCTACCAGATATCAAGATACATATACACCTAGGTAGTATCGACCATAAATAGAATAGAGTCCGGATCGATGGAATGGACTAGAGAGTCCATATATACACCCAAGTACATATGGGAATTTAGCATGAAGGTGGCATTTCAAATCACTTGGGCTAAAGATGGAATATTCACTAGTGTTGGGACATCTGCCTATTTATCGTGGATGTAAAGAAGCTACATGCTTACCCAACAATACTTATAAGACTATATCACAGATAGATTAAACACACGTAAAAACTTTAAAACAGATGCAAATGTTGTAGAATATATTTATACTGTTGAGTTAAATACCTTAAAACAAAAATGATAGCCAGAAGGAAAAGACACATAGCTTTGACTAAATGAAAATTTAAAACCTTTGCATGGTAAAAGCCACCATAAAAAATTAAAATACAAGCTACAGACCAGGAGAAAATGTTTGTAGCATTGATAGTAAACAAAGGATTAGCATCCAGAATATGTAAAAGGAGCATAAATTTAAAAAGAAAAGCTTGGACAATCCAAAAGTAAACTGAATGAGGAAATACAAGTGGCCAGTAAATATGTAATAATACAATACATGAAAAGCTGTTTAATCTTATTAGTAATCATGGAAATGCAAGGTAAGACTATAAGATCTTATTTTTTATCTATGAAGTTGGCAAAAAAAAGTTAACATTTGATGGTATTGAGCATTGGAGAGAATGTGGTAAGAAAAAGTCTTCTATATTGTTATAGCAACTTTTAAAGGTGATTTGACAGTATCTATTAATATGTGCATATCCTATAAGTTGGAAATTCTGCTTTCTTGAATCTTCCCTAGAGAAACCCTCACACCTGTGCACATGGAGGGAAGAATAGGTATGTTCCCTGCAGGATTCTTGTGAAAGGAAAAAACATTGGAACCCACTGTCCATCACAAGGAAACTGCTTGGGTAAAATATCCTTCGCATGAAATCTACAACGTAGTTTGAGATACACTTAATATACTGACACATTGTTGAGCAAAACAAAAAGCAAGAATGCTAAATAAGTGTGGTATTGTTTACAAAAAAAGAAAAAAACCACTCAACAAAATAGTATTTTTTTCTGGGCTTATGCAGAGAAAAGATTCTGGAAGGATCCATACTGAAGTAATAACAGTGATTAGTTGATAAGTTCTGCAGAGTCCCAGGGGTGGCAGGTAGTGGTAATGAGGTGTTTCCACATAAGAACAAGGTTAATTCTTCAAAGCACAGATTAGTGAACAAAAGTAAAGAACAGAAAGAATGAAATGTGTTCTGTCAATTTTGTTTACTGCTGTATCCCTGCACCTAGAATAGTGCTTGGCGTGTGGTGAATACTGAATACATATTTGATAAATGAATGAAAAAGCACAATACCATGATGTACATTAAATATACATGCAGTCAAGACAAAAGTGCAAACTTTGTGCCAACAGATGCACGTTAAAATCCTTTGGACGATGGCCCATAGGAATGGTGGTGGAACAGGAGTGGGGAGTAGGGAGAAAAGGGAATAAATTAGTATTTAATGAGAGGTGCTTTGCATGGATCTAAGATGATGGGGGGCCGTAAACAGAGGAGTATAATCAGTTCAACTCTCTACATCCGATGCAGAAAAATGAACAAATAAACATGTCTCTGAAGTGGCAGGAAAGTGAGAAGTCTTCAGAGGGCAAACATTAAGGAGGAATCCAGAGAATTAAGGAGAGCTCTGAGCTGGCTTTATTCCCAAGAGGATCTGCCCACACCTTGTGACTGTGGGCTGTGGTTTTGATGACACTGCACAACACCAGGTACAGGAGGCAAAGCTGAAGAGAGGGCCCACACAAGGTTCTGCACAGACAGAATGGTTTTGAGATTCATCCATGTTGCTGGAACATGATTAGTTGATTCCATTTTATCGCCAGACAGTATTTCATTGTATACATTTTGTTGATCCATTCTCTTGATGACTGACATTGGTTGTTTCCAGTTTGTGGCTATTATGATCAAGGCTGCCATGAACAATCTTGTACACATCACTTCATGGACATATGTCTCCACTTCTCACGGGAAAACAGCCTAGGAGAGGAATGCTTGGGTTGTAGGGCAGGTACATATTTACCAAATAAGAAACTGCCAGTTTCCAAAGTGACTGTAACATTTTACACATTCATACCAGTAATGCAGGAGAACCCCACTCACTTACTCCACATCCTCGCCAACATTGGGTATCACCAGTCTTTTACACTTCTGCTTTTTTCATGGGCAAGCAGTAACTCACGGCTGTTTTATTCTGTGGTGTCGCTGGGACAGCTCATATACATCTTCATATTCACTGTGCCGATCAGCCATTTGTACATTTTCTTTCATGACGCAGCCAAATGTTGCAAACATTCTTTACTGGATGCTTTGTCTTTTTATGATTGAGCTGTAAGACTTTCCTTTCTTTTTTTCTCTTTTTTTTTGTCTTTTTGTGACCAGTAAGGGGATCACAACCCTTGGCTTGGTGTCCCCCGCACCGCGGGCTCAGCCAGTGAGCGCACCGGCCATTCCTATATAGGATCCGAACCCGTGGCGGGAGCGCCGCTGCGCTCCCAAGCGCTGCACTCTCCCGAGTGCGCCACGGGGCCGGCCCAGACTTTTAAAATATATATTCTGCATATAAGTCTTTTCTCAGACAGATGTATTGAAAATATTTTCTCCTAATCTGTGGCTTACCTTTTCATATCCTTAGTGGTTCCTGTTAAAAGAGCTAAAGGTTAAAAAATTTTTTTAGTTGGATTATTTTCTAATCCAATTGGACAATCTCTGTTTTTTAAAAAAAATTACGTATTTATTTCTTATTTAATTGGTAAGTAAAAATTATGTACATTTATGGTGCCCAACATGATGTTTTGATATAGATATACATTTTTGTGCAATGGCTAAATCAAGCTATTTAACATCTCTGTTACCTCGCATACTTATTTATTTATTTGAGGTGAGAACACTTAAAATCTACTATTAGCAATTTTCAAATATACAATTTGTCATTATTAACAAGAGTCACCATGTGCAATAGATCTTTTGAAATTATTCCTCCTGTCTAGCAGAAATCTTGTGTCCTTTTGAAGTTTTAAATTTTGATGAAGTCCAATGAGTCAGGTTTTTATGGCTCGTGATTTTCACGTTTGTCCAGGAAACCTTTGCCTACCTCCAGGTTGTGAGGACATCCTCCTGTTTCCTTTTAGACCCTTTATAGTTCTTGCCTTTTGGGTCTATGAATAATCCTAAATTGATTTTTTATGTAGGGTTTGAGGTAGGGGCCAAACAGATGGCAGAATTTTAACTTAAATTTGGATCCCTGATATTTGCTTGCAAAAGGTCTCCACAAAACAGGCTGGAAGAAAACACCCCAGACTCATGACAGTGGTTTCCTCTGAAAAGGCATGGAGAGAGAGGAACTGAAAGGGCATAGAAAAGGGATATCAACTAAGTCAGAAATGTGTTATTTATTTTAAGAGTAAAGAAAAGGTCAGAAGCAATTATAGCAAGTTGGTGATGTTTTTTAGTTCTGTGTAGCGGCTAGGTCGGTGTTTGTTGAGAGCTAGGTCAGTGTTTGTTGAGAAGCCCTGTGCTTTTTCCTATTAAAAATTTTTTCTTCATAATTAAAGACAAGAAAAAGAGTTCACTATAATATAGCAACAAAAAAGTTACTTTAAACAATGAAGACTGGCAGCTTCGTGCTAGACACTGCCAGTGGAAATTGCCAAGCTCTCTCCAAAGATCATAGAAATGTTCAGACTTGGAGAAGCCGGGTGGCTGATTCATTTGCTGTGAATGTCTGTCACTCGGGGGTGATAGCTGTCACAAGCTTCAGGCTCTTTTTTCTAGAAAAACGAATGTGAAGCTAAACATAATTTGATTAAACAAAGAAAAGAAACTATGGCTTCTCCTAAACGTAAAAAAGCACAAAACCTCAGAATTCTTTGATACATCTCAAAATTATGCCGTAATTCAAAATGATGCTGAAGATGTCAGGACAAATGGTATGTATCTTAAAAAGCTGTGTGCTGTTCTGAGGTTCTGTATAAAGAACTGCTGATGGCTGAAAGGGATTTAGAACATTCTTCGTCGTAAATGTGAACACATAAACTTTGTGCTAATAAAGAAGAAACTCATGTATAATCATATGCATCAATGTATGCCATGGTCAGTTATAAATAAATGTGCTCTGGGGTAGTTCTCCAGGTGTGGTTTACAGCCAGCGGTGTCACCTGAGCACTGACTGCAAGAGCAGATCTGCAGGTCTTACACCAGACCCCTGAATCTCAGGAGGTGCAGCCCAGGAGTCCATGGTTTATGAAGCTACCCACATGACTCTATTGCTAATGTTGAGAATTACTGTTCTAGTGGAAATGTGATTTTTTTTTTTTTTTAGATGCACAGCACTGAAACTTCCTTTCCACACTTGGGGAATCCTCTATCTTATGAGCCTTGGGAAGTATCACCCACTACAACTTAGGAGCCCCAAAGGCCATAAATGTCACTAGCCTCTCATGCAAGCGGTAAGTGGGAATGTGACCCAGCCCTGGCCAATCAGTTGCACCACCCCAGACGTTCATCCTGGAGCTAGGGCTGCAAGAAGCTGTTCTGGAGGTTCCATGTGACTTTGGGCAGCACCCAAATGTTATGGCACTGTGTCGGCTCTCCAAGCCTAGGGTGGCAGCAAGGGTCCCCTGGAGCAGTTGTGAGGTGGGACTGGGACCGTGGCACTAGCTAGTAGCCTCGCTTATTTGCTGTGCCTTCCCTAAGCCCAGCCCGCCAGCCTTCTATCAATCTGACTACACATGGGTTTCATGTGGTTCTTCCCGAGGTGCTGTGTTTTCTGCTCCAAAGGCTCTTTTCCAATGTATATTATACTTTACAACTTAAAAAACCAACCAAACAAAAAAACACTTTATATACACACACACACGAGGGTAAGTCAAAAAGTTCATGGAAAAATAGAATTGAAAGATAATACAAATCTTTCCATGATACGTATATATATGCATGTGGAGGTAAAGAGTCTGGAAAAAATAGACCAGACTAAACACTGAAAAACAGACCAGACTAAATATTCTGCTTTATTTTCCAGTCTTCTGTATTTTTATATTTGTTTTCCCAAGAATATGCATTAAGGTTCAAATAAAAAATAATGACAATGTTATTACTTTAGATAGGATCATGGTATGTGCGAGTGAGTGTACTGTAAACTGTACAGCTGTCAAGGTTTAAGTATAGAACTCTGTGTTATTTAAATGGACTGGTCTTCTTTATAAAAAAAATCAGAATTTCAAATAAAGATTTGGGTCAAAGATATCCATGATAGTTCTTTGTAATTAGCATAAAGGAAATTAATTAAATAGTCTCACAAGTGGGCAATGGCTACATAAATTTTGGTCTCTGTACTGTGGAATCTTACATGGCTCTGAAATATTAGATTTTTGAAGAAATGTTCATTATGCATCTTTAGACCTCTGGCACCATCAACACAAATGCTGTATTTCTTAGAGGTAAAAATTCCATTTCACTGCTGTCGTGGGCATTTCAAAGGACTGATCCTCTGGAAAACCATCAGGGAGGTTTGCCCCCATCCATCCCTCCGCTCCGGTCTCCAGCCAGCTGCCGTCTCTGCCTCCCTCCCCTCCTGGCTCTGCCAGGGAGTGCTCACTTGCAGCAGCTCATGGCTGCAGGCAAGGGATCTGTAGTCCTTCATTAGTTTTAATGTAAATTGTTTAATTTACTCCTTCCATGGGAGAAGGGCCCAAGGACCAAGGTATCTTTAACCAAGACGTTTGATGAAACTATAACATAGTAATTAGAAAAGGAAAAAGGCATAATAAGTCATTACAGAGCTCCCCAGGGTCAGGGTTCTAAGGAGCACACAGTATCATAAAACATTGGAAATTCTGCATTTCTGTTATCAAGGGAGCAGGCCAAAGATGGGCAGGATCCTGGCACATAAGAATCAGGCCATGATACCCACATTACAAGAGACTGAAACAGAGGAAGCTTCCCCGAGCTCAGCATGGCAGATTCCTCTTCTGGGTGCTGACCTCCGACACCAGCTCGGCCTCGGTCTACCCATGTGAGTGTGCTCCCGTCACTTGGTGGCACTGTCTGTGAGCGTCGGCTCTGTGGTGGGCCCAGGCAGAGGCTCCTGTGAATTCTGATTCTCCTGCAGCCTCTGATTTCCAGATGCCATTGCGACCCTTGCAATGTCAATTGTAGACTATGGGTTGACTCCCACCTCCAGCTGTCCTCCAGTTCATCTGATCTCCTGGCTCCTCCTCTCATTCTGAACTTGAAACAGTCTATATCTGTAGAAGATATCCGACCAGAAACCAAAGGACAACTGCCCTTCCCGGCGACCTGTCCCGGCCACCTGAGGGCATCTGGATGAGTGTTGGACGGAAAGACCATCCTTGTTAGTCCTAATTGAGCTCCTTTAGACACCACACCAGTAGTTATGACACAACCCACAAAAATGGCATGACATTGTTAAATGGCAGTAGACCACCAGGTTGACATCACGACATCATGACATCATGTTGCAAGGCATGAAAGCCACCTACCGCTGCGAGCAGAGGCAGTTGAAAGTGACAGACAGGAAACAGGCAGCAAGGAGGACTCTTTGTAGCAAATTTCCAAGGAGCGGTCTGCTGAGCATGCCCAAGGCCTGGGTCGCCGTGGCACTCCTTTTACCTAAACTAGACAGAACATTTGCAGAGGGGACGTCTACAGGCACAGGATGATTCCACAGAGAATTCTGTGCGATCGGTAGACCAACAGTGAAAAGGAAAACGTCCGGATCAAAGTAGCTCTCATTATTAATTATTATTATTATTAGATTAATACGTGGCCCCATGTGGATCTTCAAAGAGAACCAGTTGGGTCAGATTCAGAGACAGACAAGGGAAGAGGAGCAGCCAACCAGGACAGACACTGCCTCCCTAGCTCTCCAGTTGACAAGGACAACAGTCCCTCCCCAGCTCCCCGGGAGTACTTCTGTTAAGACCTGGTGCCTGGAGATGTGTGGCTGACGCTGGCCCTGGAGCGCGGCTTTGCATATGTGTGTGTGTGGTGCTCACGCAAGTACGAGTTAGTCAATGACATTTATTGCACTTCTGCTGGTGTCTGCACAGGAGAGGGGCATTCCCTGCCTGCAAGAATGTGTGGCTCTACCTGTGACTTGGAATCAGCTCTCTTCATTTAATTTTCTCACCCTTATAAAGAAGTCTCTTTTTGAATCCCTTCAGGTATTATTTAACAGTGTCAGAGGAAAGTCAGATCTGGGCCTCACTCTCAGAAGGATTCTGTAGGTTATCAAATCTGTGTTTGAGGGTAATGTCCATAACTGTTGATTGGGTTTCCTGCGTCAGGGACTTCACTTTGTCCTGGTGTGGACCTTTTCAGGTCCCTAATGACACTGAGAGAAGTTTCCTTAGAGGCTTCCAGGGCTGCAGTTTACTTAGATGGAAATCCTTGATCATCTAAGAGGCAGAAGCAGGGAATGGGAGAGTTTCCCTTCAAGCCGCTGGCTTGTGAGATGTGCCTCGTTCCTCAAAGGGTGGCACTAACTTTCTCTAAGACCCAGCATCTGATCCTTCCCTGACCTTTTTGGGCTACACAGAATCCTGAGGCTAATTGTCAGGAGCATTTAGCTTCTCATAATCAGCAAAGGTACCTGCTGTAAGAAACTCAGGATCCAAGATTAATCCCCCTTGAACAATCTACAGTGGGGCTGAAACAAGATTAGGAAATGCTGGAGACTCTATTACATGCTGTTACGGCCTGAGCGTCCTGAGCTAGAACAGACAGGCAAATCTACTCCAGATTCTAGATCTGTTATTGCTAGAGAGATTCAAGCAATCTTGACAAGCGCACACCTCTGGATACATTAACCAGGATCCAAATTCCTGATTTTGCTCAGTGTTTCTTCAAAGGAAAGCACTATGGTTACTTAAGAATTCCATTGGTGCAGCCCAAGATGAGAACATACTAACGAGTAGAAATGTAGGGGGAATCAGAGTGCCCTCCAGTTTGATAAAATCAACAGAGAAGAGCAAACCTCATCTAACTCAGTGTTGGTAGAACTTGTTTCAATAGATGATCTATAAAGAAAACAAACAACAAGCTTGATGCTATAGAAAATATACTGCAAAACAGTGGGTCACTTCTGGTGAGACTCTAGGCAGAAGTCTGTCTATGCAGCTGACTGCAAGACTAATTTGTAATTTTAGAAATCATGGCATCTGCGGCAACCCGCTGGCCTGTCTAGATCTCTTCCCTCGTGTTCTCATCAGGTCTCGGGAGTTGACATTCCATCCCGATTGATGATTCTCTATCTACATTTCCAGGTTTCTCTCTCCCTTGAGCTCCATGCATGTGCATGTATCTGTGAATTATCCAGTAGGTGTCTAAATAGAACAGAATCTAAAAGTCAGCATGCCCCAAGATAAGCTCTTTATTTCCACCTCCAGCCTCTCCCTGATCTCAGAAAATGTTCCCATCCTCTTACTAATTACTGAAGCCAAAATCCTATTCCATTCTCTACATAGCACCCAGGTAGTTTGTTCTTTATAGATCCTCTGTCGAGGTTAGTTTTATTTAACGTTTGATCAGATCTCCCTGCCCCACCTCCATGATTACAATTCTTCAAATAGCTTCTCATGCAAGTAGAAAAAAGTAAGTATTTCTTCCCATAAGTGGTAGGGAAAATTCTCAGATAACCTCTGATGACCCACACCCTTCTATAATCCTTGAATGTGAGACAATAGTCCCCATGATTAGGTTACTCACTGGTTGACTTTGAGTTAATCAAATGGAGAGTGCACTGGGTGGGCCTGCCTTAATCAGAGGATGCTTCAAAGAAGGTGACGTCAATGAAATGTGCCCCTGCTGGCCCAGAAGAAAGCAAATGTCTGAGCCGTGACATGCCCATGCGGGCCATGTGGCAAGTAACAGCGGTCAGTCTCCAGGAGCTGAGTAGTCCCTGACCCCAGCTAGTGACCAACAGCAACATCAGTCCTGGAGCCACAAGGAACTGAATTCTCATGACAACCTGGAGTGAGCTTGGATTAGGACTCTGAGCTTCAAATGAGCACCACAGCGTAGCTGAGACTTGCCTGCAGCCCTGTGAAACCCTGAGCAGAGGACCACCCAAGCCCTGCTCAGACTGCTGACCAAGAGAACGGTGAGATAATATGGTTGTGTTGTCCTAAGCCACTACTTTTGTGGTGATGCAGCAGTAGAAAACAAATACACCACAACATCTCAGTTCTGAAAGCCCCGTCCTGTCTGTTCTTCCTGTTTCCTGGCTCCATCTGCTATTATTCCCCCCACCTCTGTCCTTGGAGGGGGTTAGTAATTGGGAGGGGCACAATTAGAGTAGAGTACTGGTAATATTCCATTGCTGATCTGGGTGCTGTTTGGTCAGGTGCATTCAGTTTATGAAAATTCATTGAGCTATATGTTAGGATCTGTGCACTTTTATTTATATATGTTAGATTCAATTAAGGGAGTTTCAAGATGGCGGCGGCTGCGGCGGCTGGCGCGGAGTAGCTGAGGTGGAAAAGGTGGCCACTGGGCCTCAGGCAGCCGGGAAACTTGTGGACCTTCCTCTGGCCATCTCTTAAGGGAGGACCGCTGCTGCTGGCCGGTAGTGGGGGCTCAACGCCACTTTGCCCCCGGCAGGAGAGACTGCCTCATTTACAGGCAACAGCTTTGAAGTGTGGAGCAGGAAAAGAACTGATTCTTAGCTGCAAAAGCGAGTCTTGAAACAGGGAACACGGCGCCAGGGCTGCTGTGGATGCAGCCAGGATCCCGGAGGCTGGGGCCGCACTGAAGGCGGCCAGCTGCCCTATTCAGGATTTCAGGTTTCAGGCCGGCATTAAAGAAGATTCCTGGGAGCGCCCGAGCGGCGCCGCGACTGAACAGCCCGAGGCGGCAGCGCCGAGAACACGGAAGGCAACAAACCAGAGACAGAGCGAGCGCCCGACCCGGCACAGCACTGTGAGTGATCCCTGGCACAGCTCTGTTCGGGGGGTGAATGCCCACGCGGCTTACGCCTGCACCACCAGGCCACTCACTGCCCCGGTGCTGCCTCCATTTTCCCAGGTGCGGGCAGCTCCGCCCTGCTCGGCCATCACTGAGCCCATTTGCTTGGCCTGGCGCGGGGCTTTCCGGACCCTGCGGGCCGACCTCCTCTCCCACTCCCTCCGCGGTTCTCTGGCAGGACTGGGGGTGTGGGGCGTCCCGACCAGTTTTGGGAGGGCTAGGAAGTACGGGCGGGCCGACTGTCACTCCACCACACCCTGGACTCCGGCCCGGTAAACTTCCTGTTACTGGGAGGCAGATACCATCTCTGCGACCACCAGTTTGGAAAAAAGCCTAACGAATTTCTGGTTGGGAATAGTGTGTGTTAGGAGAGTTCCCAGGTCCGCTTGAACCTGCCGGAGAGCAGGCTGCAGGCGGGCACTAGACTCGGTTTATACCGGGGGGATACAAAGGTGAACAAGACCCGAGAAAGATCTACACAGTGCTACAAAGGCACCCAGAGAGACCGGTCGTCTGTGCCTAGCAGAAACCTGGTAGACTTCCTGGGCGAGGCGGTGCTGAGCAGGGTCTTGAAGGCCCAGCTGATAGACGAGGGGTGCAGAAGACACGCCCCAGCCCAGCACAGTGTGCACAGAGGGGGGAGACGTGCGGCCAGGGAGGCGGAGTCTCGACAGAAACCACACACCCGGTGGGGTCGCCACTGCACGATCTAACAGCCTGGGCCAGAGCACACGGAACGGGGAGAAGTCCTGTACAGAAAGTGAAAGCTCAACAGAGATCACACACCCTGTGGTACGTGATCCACCAGCCCAGCAGAGTACAAGCTGACCAGAAAGGTGGATCCCCGGAGAAGCCCAAGACCCGAGGCAACCACACACACAAGACACTAGAGGCCAACTGAGCAGTCACGACGGGAGCCATACCAAATTGGCAACCACAGCAACATCCTAGTTAGCCATTAGTCTTAAACCGGTGGACTGTGAAACCCCCTGCAACAATGAATAAACACCAAAAAAAAGACACCAGAAATACAAAAAATCAAGAAAGTACACCACCAAAAGTTAATAAATCTCATACTCTAGATCCTATAGAACAAGAAGCCCTTGAAATAACTGACAAGGAATTTCGAGTGATAATTCTAAGGAAACTGAATGAAATACAAGAAAACTCAGCTAGACATCATGATGAAATGAGGAAAAGTATACAGGATATGAAAGAGGAAATATACAAGGAAATCAATGTCCTGAAAAAAAATGTAGCAGAACTTGCTGAACTGAAGAAGTTATTCAGCGAAATAAAAAACACAACGGAGAGTTTAACCAGCAGGCTTGTCGAAGTTGAAGAGAGAACCTCTGAACTTGAAGATGGGCTGTTTGAAATAACACAAGCAGACAAAAAGAAAGAAAAAAGAATCAAGGACATGGAAGAAAATCTGAGAGAGATATCAGACAACCTCAAGCGCTCAAATATCCGAGTCATGGGTATTCCAGAAGGGGAGGAAAATGGAGATTCCATTGAAAACATATTCAACAAAATAGTGGCAGAAAACTTCCCAGGTATAGGAAAAATCACAGATCTTCAGATCCAGGAAGCTCAACGATCTCCAAACGTATTCAACCCAAAAAGGCCTTCTCCAAGACATGTCATAGTCAAATTGGCAAAACTCAGAGACAAAGAGAGAATCTTAAAAGCTGCAAGAGAGAAGCGTCAAATCACCTATAAGGGAGCCCCAATCAGGTTAACATCAGACTTTTCATCACAAACCCTAAAAGCTAGAAAGGAATGGGATGATATTTTCAAAATACTAAAAGACAAAGATTGCCAGCCAAGAATACTCTACCCTGCAAGGCTATCCTTCCGGAATGAGGGGCAAATAGTATATTTCTCAGACAAACAAAAACTGCGGGAGTTCACTACCACAAGACCACCCTTACAAGAAATCCTCAAGGGAGTACTGGGTTTGGTTCCTGAAAAATAACTACCACTGCCATAAAAACCTAAGAAAAATCTAAACCCGCTAGTACAATAAAAATGGCATTCATGAAGAGAAAACAAGCTAACAAAAACACTATCTACAACCTAAGGAACCAACAAACAAAGAAACCAAACAGTAAATCAGAAAGCAAGGAACAAAAGACACCTAAGACAACCAAACAACCAATAAAATGCTAGGAATAAATCAACACCTTTCAATAACAACTCTTAATGTTAAAGGCTTAAATTCCCCAATTAAAAGACACAGACTGGCTGACTGGATCAAAAAGCAGGACCCAACTATATGCTGCCTACAAGAGACCCACCTCACCCATAAAGATTCACACAGACTAAGAGTGAAAGGATGGAAAAAGATTTACCATGCAAACAGAAAAGAAAAACGAGCTGGAGTAGCTATTCTTATATCTGACAAAATAGACTTTAAACTAAAAACCATAAAAAGAGACAATGAGGGACACTACTTAATGATAAAAGGACTGATCCATCAAGAAGACATAACAATCATAAATATGTACGCACCCAATGTTGGAGCAGCCAGATTTATAAAACAAACTCTATTAGACCTAAAGAAGGAAATAGACACTAATACCATAATAGCAGGGGACCTGAACACTCCACTGTCAATATTAGACAGATCATCTAGGCAAAGAATCAGTAGAGAAACACAAGATCTAAACAAGACTCTAGACCAATTGGAATTGGCAGATATCTACAGAACATTCCACCCAACAACCTCAGAATATTCATTCTTCTCATCAGCACATGGATCATTCTCCAGGATAGATCACATATTAGGTCACAAATCAAGTCTCAGTAAATTCAAAAAATTGGAATTATCCCATGTATCTTCTCAGACCACAATGGATTAAAACTAGAAATTAATAACAAACAAAACTCTGGAAACTATACAAACACATGGAAATTAAACAGCATTCTACTTAATGACATATGGGTCCAAGAAGAAATCAAGCAGGAAATCAAAAAGTTTATTGAAACTAATGAAAACAATGATACATCATACCAAAACCTGTGGGATACTGCAAAAGCAGTATTGAGGGGAAAATTTATTGCATTAAATGCTCACTTCAGAAGAATGGAAAGATGGCAAGTGAACAACCTAACACTTCACCTTAAAGAACTAGAAAAACAAGAACAATCCAATCCTAAAGTTAGCAGACGGAAAGAAATCATTAAGATCAGAGCAGAACTGAACGAAATTGAAAACCAAAAAACAATTCAAAAGATCAACGAATCAAAAAGTTGGTTTTTTGAAAAGATAAATAAAATTGACAAACCATTAGCATGGCTAACAAAAAAAAGAAGAGAGAAGACTCAAATAACAAAAATTAGAAATGAAAAAGGCGATATTACAACTGATTCATCTGAAATACAAGGAATCATTCGAGACTACTATAAACAACTGTACGCCAACAAATTTGAAAATCTGGAGGAAATGGATAAATTTCTGGACACACACAAGCTCCCAAAACTGAACCGTGAAGACGTAGAAAATCTGAACAGACCAATAACAATAAAGGAGATTGAAGCTGTTATCAGAAGGCTCCCAACAAAGAAAAGCCCAGGACCAGATGGATTCACAGCAGAATTTTACCAAACATTCAAAGAGGAATTGACACCGATTCTTTACAAACTATTCCAAAAGATTGAAACGGACGCAAATCTCCCAAACTCATTCTATGAAGCAATCATCATCCTGATACCAAAACCAGGTAAAGATATAACCAAAAAAGAAAACTACAGGCCGATATCCTTGATGAATATAGATGCAAAAATCCTCACTAAAATACTAGCAAACAGAATACAGCAACACATACGAAAAATTATTCATCACGATCAAGTGGGATTCATCCCAGGGATGCAAGGTTGGTTCAACATACGCAAATCAATAAATGTGATACACCATATTAATAAACTCAAACACAAGGACCATATGATCATCTCTATAGATGCTGAAAAAGCATTTGATAAAGTTCAGCACTCATTCATGACAAAGACCCTCTATAAGTTAGGTATAGAGGGAAAGTATCTCAACATAATTAAAGCCATATATGACAAACCCACTGCCAATATCATCCTGAATGGGGAAAAGCTGAAAGCTTTTCCTTTAAGAACAGGCACTAGACAAGGATGCCCACTCTCACCACTCCTATTCAACATAGTGTTGGAAGTACTAGCCAGAGCAATCAGAGAAGAGAAGGAAATAAAGGGCATCCAGATTGGAAAAGATGAAGTCAAACTGTCCCTGTTTGCAGATGACATGATCCTATATATCGAACAGCCTAAAACCTCTACAAAAAAACTGTTGGAATTGATAAATGATTTCAGCACAGTAGCAGGATACAAAATCAACACACAAAAATCAGTAGCATTTCTTTTCTCCAATAGTGAACATGCAGAAGGAGAAATCAAGAAAGCCTGCCCATTTACAATAGCCACCAAAAAAATAAAATACTTAGGAATTGAGTTAACCAAGGAGGTGAAAAATCTCTATAATGAGAACTACAAACCACTGCTGAGAGAAATTAGAGAGGATACAAGAAGATGGAAAGATATTCCATGCTCTTGGATTGGAAGAATCAACATAGTGAAAATGTCCATACTACCCAAAGTGATATACAAATTCAATGCAATCCCCATCAAAATTCCAAAGACATTTTTCTCAGAAATGGAAAAAACTATTCAGACATTTATATGGAACAATAAAAGACCACGCATAGCCAAAGCAATGCTGAGCAAAAAAAATAAAGCTGGAGGCATAACACTACCTGACTTTAAGCTATACTACAAAGCTATAATAACCAAAACAGTATGGTACTGGCATAAAAACAGACACACTGACCAATGGAATAGAATAGAGAATCCAGAAATCAACCCACACACTTACTGCCATCTGATCTTTGACAAAGGCACCAAACCTATTCACTGGGGAAGGGACTGCCTCTTCAGCAAGTGGTGCTGGGATAACTGGATATCGATATGCAGGAGAATGAAACTAGACCCATACCTCTCACCGTATACTAAAATCAACTCAAAATGGATTAAGGATTTAAATATACACCCTGAGACAATAAAACTTCTTAAAGAAAACATAGGGGAAACACTTCAGGAAATAGGACTGGGCACAGACTTCATGAATACGACCCCAAAAGCACGGGCAACCAAAGGAAAAATAAACAAATGGGATTATATCAAACTAAAAAGCTTCTGCACAGCAAAAGAAACAATTAAAAGAGTTAAAAGACAACCAACAGAGTGGGAGAAAATATTTGCAAAATATACATCTGACAAAGGATTAATATCCAGAATATATAAGGAACTCAAACAACTTTACAAGAAGAAAACAAGCAACCCAATTAAAAAATGGGCAAAAGAGCTAAGTAGGCATTTCTCTAAGGAAGATATACAAATGGCCAACAGACATATGAAAAAATGCTCAACATCACTCAGCATCCGGGAAATGCAAATCAAAACCACATTGAGATACCATCTAACCCCAGTTAGGATGGCTAAAATCCAAAAGACTCTGAACGATAAATGCTGGCGAGGCTGCGGAGAAAAAGGAACTCTCATACATTGTTGGTGGGACTGCAAAATGGTGCAGCCTCTATGGAAAATGGTATGGAGGTTCCTTAAACAATTGCAAATAGATCTACCATACGACCCAGCCATCCCACTGTTGGGAATATACCCAGAGGAATGGAAATCATCAAGTCGAAGGTATACCTGTTCCCCAATGTTCATCGCAGCACTCTTTACAATAGCCAAGAGTTGGAAACAGCCCAAATGCCCATCATCAGGTGAGTGGATACGGAAAATGTGGTACATCTACACAATGGAATACTACTCAGCTATAAAAACGAATGAAATACTGCCATTTGCAACAACATGGATGGACCTGGAGAGAATTATATTAAGTGAAACAAGTCAGGCACAGAAAGAGAAATACCACATGTTCTCACTTATTGGAGGGAGCTAAAAATTAATATATAAATTCACATACACACATACACACATACACACACAAACCGGGGGGCGGGGAGGAAGAAGATATAACAACCACAATTATTTGAAGTTGATACAACAAACAAACAGAAAGGACATTGTTGGGGGCGAGGGGGGGAGGGAGAAGGGAGGGAGGTTTTGATGATGGGGAGCATTAATCAGCTACAATGTATATCGACAAAATAAAATTTAAAAAAAAAAAAAAAAAAAAAAGAAACAATATTCATAATTATGTTTGACAATATTTGAATAATTCTAATTTTCAAGCAATTAGGTATTTCGGCACTTGAAAATGATTGTGGGGTGTATGTCAGGGGTTGGGAATAATGGTAAAGAAAAACATGGAAAAAAATGATTGTGGACAAATGAGCCCCAATCCATAACAGTTGACAATAATTTCTGTAGATGAAGTGTAACGTTGATATTTTATTTTTTAACCTATATTCCAGCCTCATTTCATAAAAACCTGTCATTAATTGCTGTTGTTAACTTCTTTATGGTTGTTGGTACTGAGTGACCATTTTCATAAATATACTTCATTAAATGGGAATTATAATTTATTAGATTTGTATTGATCTGCCCACTTCACCAAGAAACCAACATTTACAGTAAATTTGCTAAATGAGAAAAAAAAAAAAAAAAAAAAAAAAAGTTTACTTATAGTTAATTCTGTAGAATAATACTTAATGACATGACAAAATGCTCATAGTTTAATATTTATGTGAAAAAATCCAAATCAAAATTACCAGTTTTAGAAAGAATAGCAAATAAAACTTAAAAGCATGTTAATAGCACTTTTCTGAGGAACACAAAAATTGTTTAATACTAGGCAAATTTTATTTAATATATATTCCGTATGTTTTGTGCAATGCACATATTATATATGCGCTGTAGTGTAAATGTAATATATATAATATGTAATATATGCATAAATATTTCCCTATTTGCTATATATTTTTGTTTAGTAACATAAACATGCTATAGGTAAAAAATCATGTGGATAACTGGTAGCTGCTACAAAGAAATTTGATGAAATACAATATTCTTTTGAGTGTTAAACCTTTTAGCAAGCTATGGAATAAATAGAATTCGTAACATGATTGAGAATATCTAAATAAAACCAGCAGTCAATATCCTACTGGATGGTCAAGCCTTGAGATAGTCCAGTTAAAATCAGGGAGAATACAGGCTGCCTATCAACTTCAAAATAATTTAACCTTACTCGAGTTTCAAACCAATATAGTATAGATATAAAGTAGAGAAAAGGGTTTGTTATTTGAAGAAAAGAGAAAAACAACACGTTATTTGAAAATAATTTGTCTACCAGGAAATCTAAGGGCACTTACAGTAAAACTACTTGAGCTAATAGAGTATGATCTGAAGCAAAAATAAATATAGAATCAATAGCTATTTTACACATCAGGAGTCTGTTAGAAAATATAAGGAGAAAAGAGCCTCTTCACAGTAACATAAAAACTACAAAATGTATCAAAATATCCTTTAGTACATAAAAGGCACTACCACTCACTAGAATTGAACCACATGTAGATTTGAATCCATTTGATGGTGGTTGTGGGACAGATGGGGACTACTTTGCCTTGCATGCCTTTTAACCATTAAAGGTCCACAGTATTTGAGGGCAGCTGCATGGGCTGCGAGTGCAGACACAGCCACACCCAAGGCGGGCCTTCGGGTTTCCGGGTAGATGAACTCTTCTCTGATTCGGCTCGTTTCTTATGCTTTCAAAATATTTATGCTTACAGAGTCTATCTCCATCCTAAAATCAGAATAAATGGAAGGAGGGGAGGGAATGGCTTGCACTATCAATATTAAAAGAGGATATAGTGATAGTATTTCAATCAGTGTCTTTATGGCCTAAGAATAATTGTGCTCATTGAAATATAACCTGATTTTAGACAAGGAGAGGCCAGCTCAGCTGAGCAAACCAATGTCCTTACTTATTTCCTCTTAGCTCTGATGATCATTTAAAGACTAGCTAGGTGGGGTGGCTGTGTTCACTCTAACAGCCTCAATGAGTCAGCTCCCAAAGGGTTGCTTCCCTCTCTCCAAGAAGCAAGGCCCTGCCTGAAGGGCCTGAAGATTACCACTACTGGAGAACCACATAGCAGGGAATTCATCAGAATTTTTCAAGACCTGGGAAAAATACTCTTTTAAATATTGGTGTATGGCCAACTTCTGGCCTTCATTTCTAATATTGTTGTATTTGTCCTTTAGTATTTCTTCATGGAAAATGTAATGAGACAGGAGGTGCTCAGTTTCCATGGGCTCGGATTTCAGGACACACCTCTGGGTTTGAAGCCATTTTCCAAGGTTTCAGGCCCCTCCTCTTGGCCCTCCCCTAGAGGAAAGTTACTATTGCTAGTTAGACCTATTCTTAGCACCAGCAAGGGGACATTGAGAACTCAGGGGGCTGGCTTATGCAAATCCAGTGTCTGGGCATGCTCAGTAGAGAAGGATTATATAACCCTGGTAGCTGAATGACCTTCCACTAGAGGTGCTAGAGAGCACAGAATGTTCTTGAATGTCTCTGGTGCATGTGATAGGATTTGACCAATGAACATTCTCCAAAAACAGACCAACTAAGCATGTGCAAGACTGTTACATAACTGGGAACCACCCCCTTAATTGAATATGCATTAGATAGAGAAACTATAAAAGCTGAATTCCAGCAGAAGGTAGGGTTGTTCACTTTCCTGAGGCCGACCTGCACTTTGCCAGCTGAGGTGTGTATGATTTACTTTTGTGTCAAGCTTACTTTCAGCAAGTGACTGCTCACTCTCTTGAGCCAGCCTGCACTCTGTACTACACTTTAAGTGCATATTTCTTACTTTTGTATGAAACTTGGTGCAGGCCCTGCTGGGTCTCTGGAGCTAGGCTACATTCTCTCTGTGAAATCTGTATCTCTTATTCATTATATTAAACCTGCTCTTGAATTCCTTCCTGTGGCAGAGTCAAGAACCTGGTAAGAGGATGGGGTGGGTTGAGGCAGACTATTGGGCACCCCCCCCCCAGACCCTTCCTCTGACATCAAAAACAGGCACTCAATATTTTTTAAATGTGAATTTGAAATCAAAAGAGGGCAAATCGGACCACTTTGCCACCATCCTAACCTGGGAGTACCTTCATTCTTGTTACACATTGTATATATTTGAATATTCACATGAGGTAGGCCATTTTGCACTGCAGTCTTGAGAAAACTTATCTGAATGAGAAAATGAATCATGCAATACAGTTGAAAGTTGCCGAAGAAAGTGAATGAGTGAGGCTGAGGGCTGCTCCCAGGCAGCGACCTGGGGTGGGGGGGTGCCACCATCTCCAAGGGCTGGGCCTCGGGTGCCACCATCTCCAAGGGCTGGGCCTCGGCTGTGCAGAGCAGACTCCTGAGCTTCCCTCACCTGCCAAGCAGGACTCAAACCCAGGAGACACCCAGGGCAGCGGCTGCCTGAGGGAGAAGGGGGGACAAGGAACAGACACCGGCTCACGTGGATCTATATTTTATTTCTTAAAAAACAAACAGTGCTCTAAAGCACATAGCAAAACATTAACCTACGGAAATCTGGGTTATTATTTTTTGTAACTGTCTGTGTGTATGAAATGATTCACAGTAAACTAATATTAGTGGCTGTCTATCAATAGCAGGTTTATTTTTTCCCTCCTTCCTGATTGTCAATATTTTCCAAAATTTTTATATTGAGTCTATTACTTTTATAATTAGGATAAAACCAACTCCATTTTAAACGATCATATAACTAATCATCTGAGATAAATTGGAATGTTCTGAGAAGGAAAGTGGATCGAGGGTGATGCTGACAAAATGACAAAGCATAAAATGTGGCTACATCTCATTAACTTGTACTTTCCTTATTCTGAATTAATTAGTGGGCAGTCGGATTGGGCCGTGCACGACTGATGAAGGAGGACTTTACCTAATACTAGGTGGAATTCTATTTTTAATGCTTATGATATTCTGTAGTTGAGCTGCATGTTTCCTGCAGGCAGGGGCACATTTTCTACGTATTTGGTTTCTCCTTCCATTCCAGGGACCTCTGGGCTCTCGGCTGGCTGACCACACACCTACTGAAGGATGATGAAGCGAAAAAGTTAAGTGAGACTGCAGGGAGAGCCTCCATCAACTTAAGAGAACAAACTCTTTTAATAGCTGTTAGCTCATTAGGTGTTGAAATGTAAATATTGCAGCTAATTAAATACAGCTTTATTCATTTTAGCAAGACCCATCTGAACATCAATTACAGAATAAATATTTAATGAATAAAAGAGCTGAAAAAAATCTGTGTATTTGCTAACATGGACTGACCTCTTTTGCCAGTTAGTGTGAAATATCACAAAGCCTTGTATCTGCAGTGTCTGTGGCCTGCAGAACTTCCTCACATGCAAACTAGGCACATCCAGCTGTCCATCCACTCCACACCTGCTGTGCCACCGCTGAGCGTGACTGCAGGTTGCCTGGTGTCACTGAAAGCTCGCCACCCCACCCTCGAGGGGCCCTTGCTGCTGCCCAGCCCCCCAGCCCATGTTCCTGCCCAGCTCTCTCATGCTCCCCTCGCCCATGCCCACCCCTGCATCCTTCCTCTCCACGGATGACTCGAGCTTTCCAGGATATTGAAAAACACTAATGCAGGCAGAGGAAGGCCACCACCCCCACTCCCTGCCCCTGTGCCAGTGCCCCTGGCTAGGGCCACTGCTCCTGTGCACCCTAGCCCAGCCCTCTCATCCCTCCCCAAGTCTTCTCTCCCACATCATCAGTTTTCATCTCTCCTGGATCTTCCCGTCAGCTCCCAAGGAGCTGTCCTTTTTCTTACAGTACCAAAAACAAAAAAACCACAGCCTGTCCTGGCCCCATTCCCCTTCCAGCTACTGCCCTGCCTCCTGCCTCCCCGCACAGCAGAACTCCTCCAAAGAGCCGGCTGTGCTCACTGTCTGCAGGGTCTCTCCCCCCACTCCCTCGTGAGTCCATGATACTCTTGTCAAAGTCATGAACAATCTCCAGGTTGCTACATCCAGTGGTTCATTTCTCACTTGACTTATCCGTAGGGTGACAATCTATTATAACTTCTCGTAATGAGAATGATGAGAATAAAAAGGGACCTACTAGCCACCATCAGGGTAACAGGTGTACACCAGAACAGTGTCCTTCCTGCAAGTTGAGAAGGAGGCTGGATTACCCGACCCAACAGGAGTTTCCTTCTTTGCCCCTCCAGGACCCCATGCTCCTGGACCTCCTCCCCCTCTGCCTCCTTTGCTGATCAGTGCCTCTTTGTCCTTCAGGTCTTGTGGTGTTCAAGTGCCTAGTGGTGCTTGGGGACGTGTCTCTTCCCCACCTACCCTTACTTGCAGGGTGATCTCATCTAGTCCCATGGCCGAGGTTCAGGTGACTATCAGAGGTATATCTCTGGCCCGGGCCTTCTTTCCCGTAAGCTCTAGACTCATGTATGCCATTGTGTTCATGTAACCAGAGCAATGCCCTACGTGGGACTTCTGATTTTTCTCACCAGATCTGCTTGTTTCACAGTCTCGCCCATCGCAGTGAATGGCTCAAGCCTGAACCCTCAGCTCAGTTCATATTCATTTATTTTTTTTTAAATTTTATTTGTCGATATACAATGTAGTTGATTATTGTGGCCCATTACCAAAACCTCCCTCCCTCCTCCCTCTCCTCCCTCCCACCCAACAATGGCCTTTCTGTTTTCTTCTCGTATCAACTTCAAGGAACTGTAGTTGTTATGTCTTCTTCCCCCCTCCCCCGGTTTTTTTTTTTCTGTGTGTGTGTGTGTGTGTGTGTGTGTGTGTGTGTGTGTGTGAATTGATTTATTTATTTTTAGCTCCCACCAATAAGTGAGAACATGTGGTATTTCTCTTTCTGTGCCTGACTTGTTTCGCTTAATATAATTCTCTCAAGGTCCATCCATGTTGTTGCAAATGGCAGTATTTCATTCGTTTTTATAGCTGAGTAGTATTCCATTGTGTAGATATACCACATTTTCCATATCCACTCATCCGATGATGGACATTTGGGCTGGTTCCAACTCTTGGCTATTGTAGAGTGCTGCAATGAACATTGGAGAACAGGTATACCTTCGACTTGATGATTTCCATTCCTCTGGGTATATTCACAGCAGTGGGATAGTTGGGTCATATGGTAGATCTATCTGCAATTGTTTGAGGAACCTCCATACCATTTTCCATAGAGGCTGCACCATTTTGCAGTCCCACCAACAATGTATGAGAGTTCCTTTTTCTCCGCAACCTCGCCAGCATTTATCGTTCAGAGTCTTTTGGATTTTAGCCATCCTAACTGGGTGAGATGGTATCTCAGTGTAGTTTTGATTTGCATTTCCCGGATGCTGAGTGATGTTGAGCATTTTTTCAAATGTTTGTTGGCCATTTGGATATCTTCCTTAGAGAAATGCCTACTTAGCTCTTTTGCACATTTTTTAATTGGGTTGCTTGTTTGTTTCTTGTAAAGTTGTTTGAGTTCCTTGTATATTCTGGATTTTAATCCTTTGTCAGATGTATATTTTGCAAATATTTTCTCCCACTCTGTTGGTTGTCTTTTAACTCTGTTAATTGTTTCTTTTGCTGTGCAGAAGCTCTTTAGTTTGATATAATCCCATTTGTTTATTTTTCCTTTGGTTGCCCATGCTTTTGGGGTCGTATTCATGAAGTCTGTGTCCAGTCCTATTTCCTGAAGTGTCTCTCCTATGTTTTCTTTAAGAAGTTTTATTCTTTCAGGGTGTATATTTAATTCTTTAATCCATTTTGAGTTGACTTTAGTGTATGGTGAAAGGTATGGGTCTAGTTTCATTCTCCTGCATATTGATATCCAGTTCTCCCAGCACCATTTGCTAAAGAGGCAGTCTCTTCCCCAGTGTATAGGCTTGGTGCCTTTGTCAAAGATCAGATGGCTGTAGGTGTGTGGGTTGATTTCTGGATTCTCTATTCTATTCCATTGATCAGTGTGTCTGTTTTTATGCCAGTACCATACTGTTTTGGTTATTATAGCTTTGTAGTATAGTTTAAAGTCAGGTAGTGTTATGCTTCCAGCTTTATTTTTTTTGCTGAGCATTGCTTTGGCTATGCGTGGTCTTTTGTTATTCCATATAAATGTCTGGATAGTTTTTTCCATTTCTGAGAAAAATGTCATTGGAATTTTGATGGGGATTGCATTGAATTCGTATATCACTTTGGGTAGTATGGACATTTTCACTATGTTGATTCTTCCAATCCAAGAGCATGGGATATCTTTCCATCTTCTTGTATCCTCTCTAATTTCTCTCAGCAGTGGTTTGTAGTTCTCATTATAGAGATTTTTCACCTCCTTGGTTAACTCAATTCCTAAGTATTTTATTTTTTTGGTGGCTATTGTAAATGGGCAGGCTTTCTTGATTTCTCTTTCTGCATGTTCACTATTGGAGAATAGAAATGCTACTGATTTTTGTGTATTGATTTCCTCAGCTCAGTTCAGCTCGGCCCTGACTTTCCTCTCTCAAACCTTATATCCAGCAAATCCTCTGGTCTTTACTTTGAAAATATACCAGAATCTAACCATTCCTTCCCACCTCATTGCTACCACACTGGTCTAGATCATCCTCATCTTCAGCCCTTGCCCTCTTTCTGTCCATGTGCCACACAACAGCTAGTGTGATCCTATGCAAGTATACGTCCAACCATGTCAATCTCTGCTCAGGACCATCTGGTGGCTTTCCACCCCTCTCCAAACAAGAACCGAAGTCCTTACTGTAGCAGGCAAGCCCTTATATGGTATACTCCCCAGCTTAGGTTTCTGGCTTCACCTCCTCCACCTCATCCACTCCGTGTGGGACCCCCTGCTGTTCCTGGACCACCCCAGGCTCAGCTTCTCCTCAGGGCATTTGCACTTTCTGTTCCTTCTCCTAGATTGCTCTTCCCTCTGATTTCCATCATTTACTCTCCTTTCTCAAATTTTACCTTCTCAGAGACATTTCCAGAGATATTTCAATGACACCTGCCCTGCTCCAAGCATGGCCTGCCATCCTGCCCTGCTTTACTTTTTACTATAGCATATTTTATGTCCTACCATAGTCTAGAGCAGCACTGTTAGATAGAACTTCTGCAATCATGAAAATATCAATTCTGCACTAGCCACATGTGGCTGTTGTCCACTTGGAAGTGGCTCGTGCACCTGAAGAACCGAACGTTAATGTTATTAGTTTTAATTATAGTTTAAATAGCCCCATGTGGCTTGTGGCTACAGTACTGGACACAGTAAGTCTATAATTTATGTATCCCCCTACTAGTTTGTTCAGAGGTCAGTTGCCTGTAAATACAAACTTCATGAAAATAATATCTTTGATTGACTTATCCCCTTGACTAGACTGTAATCTCCATGAGGGCAGGTTTTTCTTTTCCTGTGCCTGACATATCACAGATGTTCAACAAACATTTGCTGAATAAACACTCTTCACCTAAAGTTTATCATTTTAAGAGCCAGGGTTTGTTTTTATTTTAAACATTTTAAGAAATTGTTCTAAGCTCTGTATAATCATCTTTATCTTAATTTAGTGCCAGAATATAGTCGCTACTTCCTCACAATTTCAGTGTCACTGTTCTGTATGTAAATTGCTGTGTTGTAATAAATGGTGTCCTCAGAGACTGTTAATGTAATCCCTTCTTTCGCTGCACCAGATTGCTGGGCTTTTATAGTCTATTGTGAACTATTTATCATTTAGTTTTTCTTGCTGCTGTCTCTGCTTCGTGCCTTATTTATTTTTCAACAGAAATGACTACTGAGGTTTGAGGGTACTTAAGGTTTGAGACAATTTTTGTTGTGGACACATTCACAGTCTGCTCAGAGAGGTTGGTTGCCTGTGCATGCAATCCTCATGAAAATAATAACTATAATTGCAAAGAGGGCAGTTATTGTTATTTCTTTTATAGATTGGAAGAAGAAGATAAAAAGTTTGAAACCTAAGGGCCCTGAGCTGGAATTAAAACCCAAATGTTTTCCTCTGAATCCAATGTTCACTCGTCTAACCCAGTTCCTCCCAAAAGTGTGGTCCAAAAACCATCTACTAAAAATCACCTGGGGTGCTTGTTTAAAATCAGCATCCCTGGGCCCCCCCTGGACCTACTAGGTCAGAATCTTGAGGGGACAGGGCCCATAAATCTGTAGTTTTAATGCATGGTAGACTTTGAGACCAACTATGGTAAGTTTACTTTCTGAAGAGAAGTTTAATACTACCTTGAGCTTTTATTCTATAGGGAAAAATGATACTGTTTTTTGTTTTTTTTTTTTTTTAGCTTCCAAATTCTAAACTTGTAACTTCCATTCTGTTGCAAACCAAATGGGCACTGAAGCACATTAGATGTATACGCTCAACTAATCTGACTGTACTATAGAGCATGGATGTGATTGATGAAAACGTGTTTTAGTAACAGAATATAGGTTGAGAAGTGCTTCTAGATTCCTTCTCTGCCTCTGGGGAACAGAGAGATCCATCCACTGAGTGTTAACACTTATGAGGGTATCACTGCTGTCAGGACTAGTGACAGATAATCTGAATGGCGATTCGTCCATGAAGTCAATGAGGGCATCTGCAGGAAATGCAAGAGCATGCTTGCAATGCTGTGCTCACGTTCCACAGCATGGGCTCCGCAGCCTAGAATGACTTTGTCATCTAAAGCCACAGCTGGTGTGCGGCGGGGGGGACTGCTCTGGGTGCTGGTGTCATGCACAGTCATCAGCCACAGCAGTAACCAGGCCTGCAGGAGACGTGTGATTCCCAGGGCCATTTCTAGAAAGCAGAGATACTGGCAATGCTTTTGGTATCTACTGTGATTTCCAAGATGCTGGGTGATAATAGGTGGGTCTGGGGGGATGAGGGTACAATGGGAAGTCCAAGGAGAGCAAGGCTTGGAGTGGGGACACAGGCCTCAAGCCAACAGGGTGGAGCAACATTCAGGAGGACAGAGTGTGCCCTGGGGTGGGGTGGGGTGGGTGCTGTGAGCTCTGGAGCTGGCTGCACCAGCTGTGCTAGCAGATGGTCAAGGGCAGGAGCAACGCAGGAATCTGGAGACCACCGGAACTGGGGCAAACCATCAGGTGCCAGGGATGGGTTTACAGGGAAGCCTGGATTCCTAGCAGGAACTGCAGCTCGGGAAGACCCTGGGGTGCTGTAATCGCTTTGCAGCCTGGGAGGCAGGGGAGAAAGCCAACAGGGGGAGTGCTGAGCTATGGTGTCATGAGGCCAGAAATCTAGGGTCTGGGTCACATTTACAAGCCTCTGGTGGGAGGTTGGCAGGAAGAACCACTGGGCCCCCGCTACCAGAAAGAGAGGTGGAACAGCCCATCCAAGTCCTCTGCTCAGCCGCCCAGTGAGCAGCCACCATTGGGCTGAGAAAGAGGTGGGCTACAGGGCCCACACACTGGACAGGCTCAGATTCCAGGAACGCTGTGGTGGTCTCGGTCAGCGGGAGGCTCCATGGGGAGAATGTGGTCGGTTGGCACTTTTGTTCTTTCCTGCTATGTCCACCATGGTGAGGAAAAGGTAGTGCCCAGGGGCCACGGTCAGTAGCCACGGTTTCCCCAACCATGAGCACAGTTCAAGGCCAGCCGTAGAAGGAAATCCCCACCCCACCTCCACGGGAACCAACTCACCAGATGAGAGGTTTGGAGGTTTGGGGCATTTGGCCAAGAAACCACACGAGTGACTCCCTCTGCTTCATGGTAAGTTAATTTTTGACAGTTAAAAAAAGAAAAATAAAGAGTCTTTTTATGAAAAAAAAAAAAAAAAAAAAAACCCAAACCCATAAATAAGAGTATGAGCTAACTTTCTGGAACTCCTTGTGATAATATCACACCAACCCTGCAAAGTAGATACAGTGATCTCTGTTTAGTAAGGAGGAAAAACGTGATTCAGGAGGTGAAGCAAGTTACTGAATGAATCCACACAAAACATTTAGAAAAACATAGAATAAGTTCAATAAGCGTTAGCCATTTGTATTACCCTGAAGTTGCCCAGTTTGCAAGTGGCAGAATCCACATTTGGACCTAGAAGTCTCTGACATTAAAACTCAGGCTCTCACCCACCACACTACTGCTGTGTGCAATTATTAATTTTGATTTGTAGTTTTGCTTAGTTGGGCTGCTCGAAGAAAAAATAGCTCCAAGAATTGGGTACATGTGCGTCTGTATTTTAGTTGATCAGACTTACGTGGTGTTAACCCCTAGCCTCTTGGCTTCAGATAACTTCTCCGAGCAATCAACAGAATCCTTAGATTAAAAACAAAAAAAAAGTAAAACTGATGAGATAGGAAAATTGATTGAGATAGTCATTTGTGTTTCATTCTTGCTACAGAATGAGAATACGTTAATGGAAAAAAATATGAACATGTCAATAGATGCTGAAAAGACAATTGATAAGAATCAACAGCCGTTCCTAACAAAAATCTTAATTAAAATAGGGCTAGAAGGAAACCATGTAAGTGTATTAAAGACCACCAAAGCCCAATAGTAAGGATTATTCTGAATGTTCAAACAGTAAAGCTATTTCAGATTGAACCAGGAACTAAACAGGTGCGTTCACTTTTGCTACTATCTTTTCAGCATTGTTTGCAGTTCTAGTGAATACGGCAAAATGAAAGAGTAAAGACACAGGAAAAATAAATACTATTTTTTTTGTTAAATATGCCAGTGCTAAAAATTACAAACCACTTAAATAGATGACTTAATAAAATGGTATACATAAGATAAATACTCAGTTTATCTTATAGTTTTTTTTTGTCTATTCTAGAAACAAAACCTATAAATGGAATGGGAAAAGTACTTGTGCCAAACCTCAAGCTATAAATTATTTATAATTTGACAAGAAAATCAGAGGAATTTTCTGAATAAAAACAACAATAAAATCTAACTGATGGAGACATTAAAAGACATTTTGTATTCTCGGATATCAACACCATGTCACAAAAATGCCAATTTATCCCAATGTTATTATACAATTTATTGCAATTTCCCACTAGAACCACAGATATTTTTAATAATTGGATAGAAATTACCTTAATGTTCATTTGAAAGAACAAATACCCAAGAACACACAAGGAAGTCTGAAATAAAACATTAATTAGGGGCATTTGTTTGCTGGGATAGTACAACGTACATACTAGAAAGCCCTTTTAACACAGCGGCTCCAATCTTAGGGTGTATCAGAATCTGCTGGAAGGCTTGTTAAAAGACAGATGTCCGGGACCATCCAGAGTTTCTGATTCAGGTCTGGATGGGAGCCCAGGAATTTGCATTTCTAAAAAGGTCCCAGGTGGTGCTGCTGCCACTGGTCTGGAGACTACTCTTTGAGAACCATTACTATAACAAATCAACGTAATACTGGGCCAGAAAGACAGACAAAGCAGTGCAATAGACTAAAGGAGCCTGGAAGTAGGCTAACAAGCCCGAGTGCTTTATAAATGACAAAGGATGTCCATGAGGCGTGTTTGGGTGAGAAAAGACGCATAAAAGTTTGTATACTGTGGTCCCAGGGAAAAGTACACACAGTGCTACTCTGTGTGTGGGGGAATATATGTTTTTACATGTTTAACATGGTTTTTAACATGGTTAACATGCATTGAGGGAAATGAAGATGGAGAGAGGAGAAGTAGGGCAGTTTAGCTAAAAGGAAAAGGAAAAAAGCACTAAAACATGACCAATATATGCAGTGTTACCATATTTGTGAATTTACGTAGAACGATGCATGGCCTTGATTAATGGTATGTCAAAATGGAGTTGGAGCTGAGGTCCAAAGACACGTGAAACTACATCCCAAGTGAGATGTCAGACCTTCCCTGTTAATATCCCCTCCACAAAGAAATATCAAATGGCTACTAGGTACAAGGTGCTCATCTAGATAGCACAAAAGATAAAGCCCTCTGTCTCCCGTAGTTCACATGCTAGTGCATCAGAACGAGGAACCTTATTTATCAAAAAGAAAGTGAAAGAAACCTGTTCTTGGGAACTTAATGTCTACCTGTGTCACAGGTATGAAAGTGTCAGGACTGTCACTGCTGGGGAGGGAGTGTTCTGAGAGTGCCACCAGCAGGCTGCCAGTCCTCCACCCTTTCCCTCTGTGAGAAGAAGCAGGGAACACCTGAGCCTCCCCTCGAGCCTCCAGAAGGGTCTCCAGTGGGACTCCTGCAGCTCAGGGGCAGGCTGACCTGCTCTGACTTCTGCTGCAAAATCTGAAAGGCTTGCTAAGTGCTCGGTGGTAGAGGCAAGGAGAGGTGGCTGTGTTAGGAGTTCTTCACTCCCAGAAGTCATGGAAAAGAGTAGAGCGACCACATAATCTTTCACCCAGAATGGGACACTTTTGAGAAAGCATTATGCTGAGACAGCAGGTATGAACAGGATGGTCCTGGGGAAACTGGATGTAATTAGGTCCCCATAGGAACAAGACGAGTTTCTCATGGACAGATGGGCCATATGTGACGGCTGGTGTGCGGTTGTCCAGAGGACCACCTAGAGGGACAACAGAGCCCAGTGCAGAGGAGCTACAGGTACCACAAAATCCCTGGAAGCTGAAGAAGAGGGCTGTGACCAGCAGGAACGGAGGTGGATGTGACCTGATGTGGGAAGTGCAGGTGAGTGGCCCTGAGCAGCGGAGGGTAGGAAGTGTCCTTGAAAACATGAAAATGCCCACACGAGAAAGAGGTGCCAAGTCCCGAGAGCTGAGATGTCAGATCATCACACAGTGCCAGTCAGTAGGAATGACCCCATCCTTCCTGCCATTCCAGCCCCAATCCCCGTTGACCCAGAAACCACAGTGGTGGAGCCGGAGGGGGAGCAGGAGAAGCAGGTGAGGAAAAAGAGACAGGTCAACCATGCCCCTTCCCACAACCTGGGCAGGGCAGGGTGCCAAGAGAAACAGTGGCTTCCAACAGAATGTACAGTGTTGGTCATGACATGTTAATGCCTGAATCCAGACTGTGTATATGACTCCAAGTGACTACAACACAGAACATTTTTATTGTGTAAGAGTGATCGGAAAAATCTGCCATGTTTGCACCTGCTGGCAGGGGAAGAATAAAATTAAGGGACACTGGGAGACAAAAACAGTTGCTTTATTTCAGGAGTGTATTTGTTCAATTTTTATCAGTTACGTAAAATCATAAAAAGTTAAATGAATTGCAACTGAAAACAACTGAGATGTGTTTCTCTCTCCCCATTAGAAGAAGGTTATCTCTGTGCTCTGAGTAGGGGATTCCATATCCTGGGGGCCATTTACTCCTGTAGAGATTCAGCACCTGAAATAGAACAGTCTGGCACCCAGATGATAACCCCACCCATCTCCCCCTCTTCACCTTTTGTGTGAGAGATGAAGGCTTGTCTGGAGGAGGGGAGAGAAACTCTTGTTCAGAGTGGAAAGGCAGAGATGGTCTCCTGTGAGATAGAGGCTTCCCTTCCAGAGGCTGAGAAAGGCCAGAGCTTGTGGGGTTTCTGAAAGCTGTAGAAACCTGGTCCCTCCTGCAGCCCCTTCCCCAGACTGGGTGAGTGCAGGAGAGCTGCAGGCCAGCCAGTCTTTTCTCAGGAATAGACAAATGGAAAGAAAGGATGCTCTGAAGAGTGCCAGGGTGCAAGAGATGGCAGAGAGGAGGCTGACCAGCAGCAAAGGGCAAGAGGGTAACCATGGAAACCCCACAGAGGGCCAGAGGGACCCTTCTTGTGGTCTGGGTACCACTATGACTCTCACATGCCTCTGGGGATGAGGTAGGGCTCCTCAAACACAACTGAGGCGAAATTTCCTGCCACTCTGACTAGGGAGGCTTAGAGCTAGACTAAATTTGACTGTGAAGTGAGTTAACAGCCACTCCGGAGCACAGCGTATTTGGGCCATATCCATCTACGTTCTGGATGTGTACTGTAAGCCAAAGCCACAAAAAGCAGAGGTTATAGATTCCCACGTTTGCCAGCAATAGCTCAAGATTGATTAGTCTGATCCTTAAATTGCGCCCATCCACTAAGGTGAGGCTGGGAGAGAAATTAAGCTGACAGTGCGAATTCTACACTCTCCGGCCTTCTCGCAGGGTTGATTCTGCCTCCTCCACCAGCGTGCACCCGGCTCCAGAGGAATACGCTTACTTCCTCACTACCCTCGAGTGCACTGCGCTCTGCCCTTCTGTGCCTGCACGTCGTGCCCGTCCTCCAGATTCAGGGAGGGCCCAAGGCTCAACCACCTCTGCTTGCCTCCAGCCCCTCCTCTCCCCTCCCCTCTCCTCTTTTTTCTATTCTGGAAGGATCCCATCTGTGATGACACTTGTATTTATTTCTCTGGTCCAGTCTCTCTCCTGAATTCTAGACGTGTATAAAACTTCTTACTAAGCTTCTCCGTGCGGGCATCTAATGACTATCTCAAGTTTAAGTCAAAAATACAATCCATAAACCCTCTCATGCTCTAAAAATAGGGAAAAAAATTAAATAATCAACAACCGCACTGCCCCGTTCCCTCGGAGTCTTCAGATGTCAGTGATGGCAACTCTGTTCCCCCAGCAGCTCAAGCAGTCCCGGCCACCTGTTTTCCCTGCATGCCTTCAGTCTCGTTCCTCAGCACGTCCCGGGTCTGGCTCCTCCTCACTGCCTCCCACCCCACCCCACTTCTCTCTAACTGGCCGCCACATGCCACCGGCTCCCTCTCTGCACCTGTCCTCCTCCCAGGAACCAACACCACTATGCAGACACACAAATCGGACCATGGCCCCCTCACTCAAAACATCCCATGGCTGTGATTCACTCTCGGGTTAGAGTTCAATGTCCTTACCTACAAAGGTATGGGCTCTACCAGGCTCTGAGTGACTTGACCCTGTGTTAGTGTCCCATTGCTGCTATACCAAATTACCACAAACTAAGTGGCTTAAAACAACACAAACTTCTTATTTCAGAGATTGGGAGTCAGCACGGCTCTGTTCCCTCTGCAGGCTCTAGGGCAGGGCCCGCTTCCTTGCCTCCTCCAACTTCTCAAGGTTGCCTGCCTTCCGTGGCTCACGGCACCATTCCCCCGTCTTTACAGCCAGCAGCACAGCCTCGTCCGTCCTCCTGGCCTCCGCTCTGTCCTTTCATCTTCTATCTATCTGACCCTCCTGCCTTCCTCTCATAAAGAGCTCTGGGATTACACAGGGCCCACTTGGATAATCTGGGAGAATCTCCTCATCTCAAGGTCCTTAACTTAATCACACCTGCAAAGGCCCTTTACCATGTAAGGCAACACAGTCTCAGGTTCCAGGGATTGGGACGTGGACATCTCTGAGAGGCCATTGTTCAGCCTTCCACACCTGCTCAGCTCTAACTTCACCTCCTAAGACCCACCTTGACGCGCTGGCTTCAGCCACATTTGCCATCTTGCCAATCCTGGATACATTCCCTTGTTCTAGATCACTGCTAACCTCTCAGAGGCTCTTCCCCCTCCCATCCAGCTTACAGCAGTCCTCCCCCAACTCTTTGTTCCCTCGTCTGACTTTATTTTTACAGCATTCCTTATTGACCTATTGTATAATTATTTGTGCATTTGTTAATTTTCTTTCTCCTCCACCACACTGAATCCCATGAGAATAGTGAAATATAGATCTATATCTGTAGAGCTATATATGTCATATGTCTATCTGTCCACACACACACTCACTTTGTCTGTTCATTCACTGCTGTATCCAGTGTTTAGAAAAGTATATGGCACAAAATAGGTACTCGAAAGTTGTTGATGGTAGATGGACCACAGAATGCCCCCTGCTCACCAACAATGTTGGATGACAACAGGAATGAGAAGCTACCTTTATGTTCCCAGAACTCAGGAGCATTTTAAGTTGCTAAGTCGTACATCTCTCCCTTTCCCTTCCTCCTACCATGAGCGAGAGGCTGCGTACCCAGCAGCTTCCACGCATAGGCTGGGGAGGGCCGGGATCTCAGGAGGGTGGGCTCTTGCTTCCTTCCCTTCCATCGAGGTGCTGCACAGGGCTGAGGTGTTACCCTGCCACGCCACCAAATGCCACAAAATTCAGTGGCATGCAAAAGTGGACAAAGGTCACAGACCCTGGGGATGCGGGTGGTGGGCACTGGGGCCATGTAGTCACTACACCCGCAGCTTGTGCCAGACCAGTCTCTTGGTGGTGGATATGTTTCCTGGACTGAATCAAATTGGCTCACTCTATTGGCAGCTGGAAAGTCCTGAGCCTGTTACTGTGGAAGAAGCCTGTTACTCTTCCTGTCATCAGGTGAAAACACTAACAGTTTTCCGGTCACTCTTAGACAATAAAAATGTTCTATGGTCACTTAAAGTCATACACACAGCCTCGATTCAGTTATTAACATGTCACGAACAGCACTGCAAATACTATTGGAAGTCACTGTTTTTCTTAGCGAACATTGGAGATACTTTTAAAAAGTAACATTGTCTATCTTTTGAAAATAAGTTCTGTTGAGACAGAATGAGAAAGCTCAGAGAAGTGCTAAGCTTAGTACATCGACTATAAACAAAACAAATAAACAACAGGGAGATGTGCTGACCCGGAGCGAACAGATTTGCCAAATGCTTCTGACTATTACATATCGCTCCCTCTCCATCCCTATGATGCTATTTTCATCCCTTTCCCTCTTTGGGGAGAAATTCACAGGAGCATTGCAAATGTTGCCATACAGCCTGAAAATCAGCAAAGAACCACAAAAGTAACAAATCTATTTCCATAGAAACAGCCTCAGGACCACTCAATTTGATTCATTCCAGCAAACACATCCACAATGTAAACACGTGAATGGCACAAAGAAGTCAATCTGAGGGTCCAGAGACACAGATAGCTCAAAAATTCAGGGTGGGTTCCAAGTCCTAACAACCACCCAGCACAGTGTCAACACGGATCTAAGAGAAGGTAACAAGTTTTCTCTGCTTTGAAAGGGCTGATTCATCATCACACAGTGACCTACAAAGCCCTTGCCCCTCCAGCGAATGCCTCCTTAGAAAGCTTCATTATTAAATCCAACTGGGGCCACGTGTCAACCCGAAGCCATGAGCCCCAGTGCCATGCTGGCCAGATGTGCCCCAGAAGGGATTCTGCAGGACTAGCTTTTCCCTTCCACGTCTAACATCTCAGCCCCTCTGCTTCTCCTCAGCAAGTCCTGAGTGTCCCTGTGCTGAAGGGAATCAAGAAAAAGGTTCACGTGCTCACTTTCTTTCATGCCACTCATCAACTAACAGTTTCTGCACGCCTTCTACTCTGCAGTACGGCGACTGGCACTGAGCATCCGAGAGGACTGAGAAAGGGCGTGAGCTCTTGAAGAATTCGTATTCTACTAGAGCATAGAAACATGCCACAAGACCATCAAAACGTGGACGTGCCAAAACAGGATTAGGAACAAAGTGCTGTGGGCACTTAGGGGAGAGAGTATCGACCTCAGTCCAAGTGTCTTTGAGCTGCATCTTAGAGGACGTGTGAGATTTTGCCAAGGAGAAACTGAGGATATTCTAAACAGCGTTTCAAACATGTGAGGGTGCAGAAAGAATGGTGTGTTGAGGAGCATCGAGGGGTTTTGTGTAGTGGGAGTGGAAGTGGGAGTAGGGATGCGGGAGAGGGGCTGTGAGGTTGGCAGGACGGAGATCTGCTTATGCAGGACCTAGAAACTCTCCTGAAGTGCTCGGGCTCTATCCGTTGCAGTGCACTGGCGGCCCTACTGCTGGGTCTTTGGCCAGCAAGTCTATGATTATGTCTGTTGCTTAGGAAGAGAGCCCTGGGAGCACATCCGGAGGGAGGGAGACAAGAGGGGGTCTCTGCCAGAGCTGAAGCCAGAGGTAATATGTATAAGAACTAAGCAGCATGGCACAGATAGAGAAGAGGGTGCAGGTGAGGCTTGCTCAAAAGATCAGAAGCAGCAGAGCCTGGTGAAGGTTGGACCTGGAGGGTGAGGGAGGAGGAGGAGCACAGTGACCGATGCTGCCAGTGACATTAACATGTGTGTGAAGTATGCTGCATTGGAGGAAAAGCACCTCCAATGGCAGGACGGGTGGGTGGGCTCCAACGAAGCTATAGTTTCAATATCTGTCCCCTCCAAAGCTCATGTTGAAGATTAATCCCAAATACAGTATTTGAAAGGTGGGGCCTTTAAGAGGTGATTGGATCAGGAGGGTTCTGCCTTCATGAATGGATTGATCCACTTATGGATTAATGGTCTAATGGATCCATGGGTTATCGTGGGAGTGGAACCGGTGGCTTCATAAGGACAGGAATATGGACACACTCTTGCCCTTTCGCCATGTGATGCCTTGGGCCACCTCAGAACTCTGCAGAGAGTCCCCACCAGGAAGAAGGTCCTCACTAGATACTATCCCTTGACCATGGACTTCCCAGCCTCTAAAACTATAAGAAAGAAATCCCATTTCTTTATAAGTTATCCAGTTTCAGGGGCTCTGTTATAAGCAACAGAAAATGGACTAAGTAAGACAAAGGACACGATCCATTTAACTTGGGTCTTACAGAGTCTGCTGTGTCTGTAGGATGACTGGGTGGATGCATGCATTAGGGAGGTGCACCAGAGGGCTTAGGAGTAGGGTCTGGGGAATAGAAATAGTTAAGATGCTGGAAGAGGAAGAGAAGACCAAGAAGTAACAAACTATTTAGATGACCAGGAGGTGAAAGCATTTTAAAAACCAAAGGATTCCTAATGTGTACAGCATTATTTTGGGGGGGGGGGTGATGAAAATGTTCTAAAATTGATTGTGGTGATGGCTGTACAACTCTGTGAATACACTAAGAGCCACTAAATTGTGTACTTTAAATGGGGAGATTGTATGGTATGTGAATTGAATCTCAACAAAGCTTTTATTAAAAAAAAAAAGAGGGATGCATTTAAAAAAGAAGACAGTGAATACCCGTGTCAAATATTTCAAAGGTCAAGAAAGGAACGGGCTGAAAGTGGTCTTTGAATTTGCCAATTAGGAGAGTTGTGTTGATCTTGGAGAAGACGACACCACTAAAAGTAAAAGGGACAGAAGCCATGTGGCAATGGGTTGGAAGAGAAGGGCATTCATCGTTTTGGGGATAGGTCAGTCATTAGCAATGCACAGGCACAGTCAGGGGCTGGTAGGGAAGGGGTTCAGAGAGAGAGGTGGCACGATGGGCCCAGGCCAGGATGGAGTGGTTCAGTGTAATATTCCATTTCTGTTCCCTATAATAGAAGTATTTGAAATGGGGTAATTTGTAAAGAAACAATATTCATTGCTTATAGATTCAGAGGTTGGGAAGTCCGAAGTCCAGGGAACACATCTTGTAAGGTGATTCTGCAGCAATGTAGGGTGTCACATGGTGAGAAAGGTGGAGCAGAGAGAGCTCATGCCTCCCTCCTTCTCCTTTTAAAGCCCTCAGAACCACACCCATGACCACCATTAAACCATCAATGGATCAATCCATTCACTAGGGCAGGGTCCTCGCAATCTAATCACCTCTCCAAGGTCTTATCTTTCAATGACTCTCAACACCATCACAGTGGGGGTCAAGTTTCGGGGGGACATCAATCCACAGCACTTGGGCAGGTGTGGACACAGTGACAGCAAGCGAGGCAAAGGTGATACAGGAGGTGCTCAGCTTCCCTGGGCTCAGGTTCCAGGACATGCCTCTGGGTTTCCAGCCACTCCCTGATGTCTCAGGCCCCCTCCTCTGAGTTCTCCCCTGGAGGAAAATTACTGTTGCCAGTTAGACCTATTTTCTGCATCAATACCCTGAGACCACATGGGTCTGGCTTATGCAGATCCAGTGGCTGGGCATGCTCAGTAGAGAAGGGTTATAAAACTCTGGTAGCTGAATGACCTTCCACTAGGGGTACTAGAGAGCACAGAATGTTCTTGAATATGCCTGGCACGTGGGATGGAATTTGACCAATGAACATGCTCCAAGAAGAGACCGACTGAGCATGTGCAAGACCATGTTACATAACTGGGGACCACCCCCTTAATTGAATATTCATTAGACAGAGAAACTATAAAAGCTGAATCCCAGCAGAAGGTGGGGCTGCTGCTCATTCTCTGGGGCCAGCCCACACTCTGCCTGTGGAGTGTGTATTTTTCCTTTTGTATCAAGCTTACTTTCAGCAAGTGGCTGCTCACTCTCTTGAGCCAGCCTGCACTCTGTACTGAACTTTAAGTGTGTATTTCTTGCTTTTGTGTTAAACTTTGTGTTAAACTGCTCAATTTCTGGAGCTGTGCTGCACTCTCCTTGCGGAACCAGTATTTCTTGTCTGTTATATTAAATCTGTTCTCGCTTTCTGACTCTGCCCTTGAATTCTTTGCTGTGGTGGACTCAGGAACATGTAAGAGGATGGTGTGAGTTGAGGCTGACTATCAGGCCTCTGGGATCCTTCCACTGACATCAAAGGGAACTGGGGGTGTTTTCCTCGGGAGCCCCCCTTTTGTTCACAAAGCAGGAAGCCAGGCCTCTGCTGAGCAGGAGGGAGCAGCGGTGTGGCTGGGAGGGCGGGAGGGCGGGAGGGCAGGAGAAGCGCGGAACCAGCTGCATGGGGCGGAAAAGCACAACCTGGCATGGATGTAAGAACCACACCACAGCACTGAGGCCTGGAGGAGGCTTGAGGACGGGTGTCTTAGTCTGATTGGGCTGCTGTCACAGAACACCATAGACTAGGGGCTTAGAAACAACAGACATGTACTTCTCACAGCTCCAGAGCCTGGAAGTCCAAGACCAAGGTGCTACAGATTGGTGTCTGGTGAGGTCCTGCTTCCTGGCTCTCAGGTGCACCACCTTCTGCTGTGTCCTTACTTGGCAGAAGGGACAAAGCAGCTCTCTGGGGCCTGTTTTACAAGGATACTCATCCAACGCTTCAAGGCTCCGCACTCATGACCTAATCATCTCCTGAATGCACCACCTCCAAATACCATCCCCTTGGGAGCTAAGATTTTAATATGTGGATTTGAGGGGACACAACATTCAGTCCACAGCACCACGGATTTGTAATTGCCTTGAAAACAATTTGGGTCTCCTTAGGGTCTAAACTCTGGGTCTAAATACAATAGTGCCTGACTTCGAAGGCATTTGAGTTGAATCCTCCTTGCTTCTCCCAGTTTGAGGGGAGTGGGAGTGACAAGAGAACTTCTGGAGCGGAATGCAAGACGGGCACATCTGCATGACCATAAGGCCAGGCCTGGCCCATGCGCTGGCCCCCACCAGACTGTACCGTAACTCGTCCCCCTCCCCTACTTTCCACGCAGCTCTTGGATCGCTGATCCCCCTCTCTGCACGCTGCACGCCTCCTTTATTCGGTCCATACTTTGTTAAAGTCTTTAAAGACTTTTTCTTGTGATAGCTACACAGGCTCATTGCATAAAATAGAGAAAATTATTAAGAAAAACAGTAGTCCATAATATTTTGTGACATAACTGCTGATGATACTTGGTGTATTTCTTTCTAATACCTTTCTATGAACCTATACATTTTAACCTTAAATGTACAATTTTGTTTCACATCTTTTAACCTAAATTTCTATTGCCTTCTATAACCAGAGGAAGGTTTTTAGAAATAAACACTTTCACTTGCCTCTGGTTATTAAAATCTAATTACAAACATTATTTTCATGGCTGTATAATATTCCACTGCATGGATACAGCATAATGTAGTCAAATTCACTCATTCTTAGGTTGTTTCAACTTTTATTTTACTAAAAACAGCACTAAAGCAAGGAACTCTAATTTTTGTCCTCAGCTCTAGCTTCCTAGAAGTGGAATTATTGGTTCAGGCCATGATAAGTATCTTAAAGACTCTTAATCCATGCTGCCCAATTGCTTTCCGAAAGCCTTATGACCCTTCTGGACTTACGCAACCCCCCACCCCAGTAACGTGTGAGGGAGCCCTCGCCCCCTTCCGTCATACTGTCTCTGGAAGCAGCCCAGCCGAGTTGTTAAGAGCGGGGACTCTGGAGCAAAGCCGTTTATGCTGGACTCTCACTTCTGCCAAGCTGTGTGTCTTTGGGCAAGCTGTTTAGCCTCTCCATGCCTCCCGCCACTGAATTAGGAAGATAATTGTACCTATTGCTCAGGGTTTTTAGGACAACTAAAAGTATCAATATTTGTAAAGTGCCTTCCTAGCTTGTCATAAGTGCACTCTCTCTTGCTCGCTCACTCTCTCTCTCTCTCTCTCTATGTCATATATGTATGTTTGTTAAACTAAATTGATTAGCAGGCTAGAAGCCTGAGGGCAGAGACTATATCTTGCTTGTGTTGGCATCCAGAGCTCACTGCTTGGTGCCTGACACACAGGTGCTCAGTAAATAATTGCTTAGTGAAATTCACAGAACCCTGGCCACACTGGGTACTTTCATTGCTATTCAGTCTTTGCTGATTTGATAACCAGACATTGCTTCTCTATTAATTTATATTTCTTTGATTGTTAATGAAGTTTGATAGATGTTTTTTTGAATGATTATTAGCCATGTATTTTTCTGCCTTCATTCATCTTCTGTCTGTGCTTTTTGTTTTTTCTTCATTAAACTACTGAGATCCTACTATTTATCTCATAAAGTAAATATTCACACTTCTCTGTCATGCTTGCTGCAGACATTTTTCCTGGCTTTCTGTTTCATTTATGCTGGTCTTTGGTAACAAAGAAGCTTAGAAAGCCCTCCTCACACAGAGGTTTGAAAAACATTCACTTCTCCTTCCTCTTACTATTTGTATGGTCTGAGTTTTAAAATAGTTAATTCTCTAATCTATTTAGAATTTCTTTTGTTCTGTGTCCCCAAATTCCTAGCTTTTAGGAAGCTTAAAATGATAATTGGGGTGGGATATGTCCAAGTGCATCTCAACTTGAGATGCTCTGATACTGTCTCCAAAAAGCTGAGAGGCCTTATTTAATAACTTTTTTTCTTTTTCTTTTCCTGGTTCATTCCTTTAGGATACCACTGTTATAGCTCACATTTTCTCCATAAACAATTTTAGCCCGATGGTTCTCAATTAGGGATATCTTGCATCCCTCCAAGCGACATTTGGTGATGTCTAGAGACATTTTGGTTGTCACAACTTGGGGACTACTCCTGGCATCTAGTGGGCAGAGGCCAGGGATGCTTTTACACAGCCTGCAATGCACAGGTCAGCCCCCACGTCAAGAAACTGTCTGGCCTATATTGTTGATAATGCTGAGGTTGAAAAACCCTGTCTCAACCTGAAGAGCACAACCTAGTTGAAATAAGATGTTTCTGGGAAGTCAGTTGCTGCTTGGGATGTCAAAAAGAAAACACCGTGGGATGAGCCATTGAGATTCCCTTCGAGTCTCTTTTCTTCTTTTCAGTTCAGGGTTTGGGCGCTTGTAGGAATGAAGTGTAGACACAGGGAAGGGCCAAAGAAACAACACTGGGCCACACGCCGTCTCTGAGTCTCTGGAAATGTTTTCCCTGTGAGTCGGCTTGGACTGCGCCATGATGCTGCCCAGCTCGATGTCACGAAGCCCATCCCGGTTCCCAGGATTTATCTCACTTGGCAGAGCTGGTCTCTCACGTTCCATCAAGTTCTCCAGGATTCAGCTTCTGAGTCTGGGCTTTCGTCCCTGATATCCCAACCGACATCCTGAGTCCTCCTTGTGGGGTTGCCCTTACTCACTTACAGTGCCTGCTTAGTCACATCCAGCACCCTTATTTCTACAGGGGTTTATTTCTGGACTAACCTGTTGTTCTGTTGATTCCACTAATTCCAATACTGGAGCTTTAGAATATGTCATAATAGTCCATTGACCAAGCCTTAATTATTTTCTCCATTATCACTTAACCAAATTTTTTCTTCTTTGTATTCTGAAATTTTCATTCTTTATTCCAGATGGAATTAGAATACATCTTCATTTCAATAAAAGCTCCACTGGAATTTTGGTTCAGAGTACATTAATCTATGCATGAATTTGAAAAAACAGGAAAAGCCTGTTTGTCTTCTTTGCTTTCTGAGAGCGTTCCACGCTTCTTCATTTAATCAACTCATACTTTACTTTTCAGTAGTTTAATTTATATCAGTCCTGTATATTTCTTATTAAGGTTATTCCTCGTGTGCTTGATATTTTTGTTGTTATTCGGAATAATTTTTTTTCATATTTCTGACTGGTTATTGCTGTATATGAAAACCTGACTATGTAATATTTACATTGCACGTGGCTACTTTGAATTCTGTTTTTAATTCTAGTATTCTTTTGAGTGATTCTCTTGACAGTTTTATCTCATTTTAATTGTTCCTCTTGTTTTGATTTCATCAAATTGCCTACAGCTTTCAGAAAATGTTAAATAGGATGATCACGATTTTTCATTCATTTGATGAGACTTTTTAGGCTTCTGGTTTGAGTAATGCCTCCCAAACCTCGGCTTTGGCTGGACTCATTTTCCCCATTCTCTGCGGAAACTTCAGACTCTATCAATTCTCTATAAACTCTGACATAAATATTACACTCGTGCCAGGTGGCCAGCAAAATTCTAAGAGCTGGGGCAGAATGACAAAATAATATGAAGGAGAATGAAATGACCTTTAAAGGAAGAGGCCCAAGAAGAACCAGACCTTTCAGCGATGCACGGACGGAGGCCTAGGTTTGGTCCAGCCAAGCGACCACTAGAAATCATGCCGGGCTTCATCTGAGTGTGGAAGAAATATGTAGATAGTTCCATCACATTAGTGCCTTAGATTCTAAACCAGTCGGAGGGATGCAACAAATTTCAATTAATAAACTTGGAACCACACTGTCTGTAAAAATATCTTAATGCGCTTATTTCCTGGAAATAATGATCTTAGTAGGCAGTCTCAAATAGGAGTGGACTGCCATGCATAATACCTGCCGTGTCTCAGAAGCCAACTGAACTCTACAAAGGGCACTGACTGTTCTGAAAATGACTCCCACGACATCTTTCAATTTCAGTAATACATGCTTTAACTTTTTTCAACAGACCATTCACTTGGAGTCATTGTCCAGATGTGAGGAAGAATGCGACTGGACTTGGAATGTCACACTTCTTTGCAGGACACCAAGCCTCATATGTAACACAAATATCTGAGAATCTGTGACTCCGTAAGCTCGACAATTGAGGGATGATTTGTCACAAAACATCATCTCTCTTTATTAATTCAGCATGTCTCTAGAGAACTTCTTTCTCTCTTGCAAGCTCAGCACTTCCTAATGTTTAATAAAAGATTAGGTTTCCAAAAAACAGCTGAGCAGGTTAAAATGAAATAGTGCTTACAAGTCCTGATGCAACAGCTCCCAAGTTCTCACTAAAATACTGATGAAAGAACAAAAAACAATAAACACTGAAATTAGAGCAGGATCGTGAAGGAATTCATAACTGAAGGGCTGTGGTGCTGCACTGACATGCATTACAGGAGGCCTTGTGTAGGTCCATTAAGCTTCCTCCTCTAGAATGTGCAAGGAAGGAGGAAGAGGCTTTGGGAAACCCTCAGCATCCCTCCCAGGCCCTAAGGGCCACAGACTGAACCAGCAGCAGGCTGGGCACACACCTTTGTCCTGAGGCAGCCAGGGAGCTGTCAGATTCTCTCTACCTTCACTCCCACCTCAGCCTCTCTCTCTGTACAGGCAGAGCCTACAATTCCAGATCACATTCTGCTGCCAAAGACAAGAGGACTGGGATCTCCTGGAAGGAGGGTCCTCACCTGCACAGCACTGCATGTGTGCCAAGGAGAAGAAAGGATCATATTGGGGCAGAGGATTTTCCTGTACTCTACCTTTTCATGTTTCAGGGAGCCAGGAAATGAGGCCAGGAGAAGACCCCATCTCAGTCCAGCAGAACTTTATTGGATTATTTGCTAAAAACAAAATAAGACAAACAAAAACCCTGGGAATTTGCAAGCAGCACTGAAAATGAATTCATCTTCCAGGTATGGATACATCAGGGTGATTCCACCAGCACCCGAGGGCCAGTGAGAAGAACCAAGACTTGCCACATGTCTGCCTGCTGGTAAACACCTGGTCTGCATACATTTCCTCCTATTCAAGGATGCAAAAGTAGAAAACAGAAATCCTACATTGAACCTCTGGAAAATTATTCTACCACAAGAAAAAGGGAAGAGGACCATGAGTACACAGAGTAAGTATATATCTTTGAAACTTATTTCCTAATAAGAAAGAAGGAATTTGAACATTTGCTTCTCATCATCAACAGGATGCAAGAAGACCCCACTCTGGGGAATGAGGAGAGAGGCTGGAGGAAGAAAATATCATGCCAGGCGCCAAAATATTTCTATAAGTGGTGTTCAAATCCAGTGTCCAGAAAATAATCGGAAATAGTGCAGCACATGAGGAGACAGCACACAATGAGTCCAAACCAGTAAAAAACAATAGATACACTAACAGACCTGCATGGACTTCCAATATTGAGGCTGTCAGATACAGACTATAAAACAATGCAGCTGACAGCATTCATGGAGAAAACACCGAGCTTGAAAGTGTTGGCAATCAATTGGACCCTATCAAAAAGAACACTGCTGTGGTTTGAACATTTGTTCCCTCTAAAACTCATGTTGAAATGTAATCCTCAACGTGGCGATATTGAGACATGAAGACTTTGAAAGGTAATTGAGTTATAATGCCTGTGCTCTCATGAATAGATTAAACCATTCATGGGTTAATGGGTTATTATGGGAGTGGGTCTGGTGGCTTTTCAAGAAGAGGAAGAGACATGAAGTAGCACATTCAGCCCCCTCACCATGTGATGCTCTGAGCCGCCTTGGGACTCTGCAGAGAGTCCCCACCAGCAAGATAACCCTCATCAGATAAGCCTCTTTGACCCTGAACTTCCCAACCTCCAGAACTGTAAGACATAAATTTTGTTTCTTTACATTATCCAGTTTCAGGTATTCTGTTATAATCAATAGAAAGAAAACAGACTAAGACAAACACAGACATTGCAAATTTTAAAAAACAGAAGTGCTAGAACTGAAAAATATAATAACCAAAAATTAAAAACCTCAATGGATGGGCTTAACAGCAGATTGACCACAGCTAATAAAAAAATGTAAGAACTGAACCATAGGCCAGAAGGAATGTTCCTGAATGAAACAGATAGAAGTAAGAGAGTACAAGCGACATAAAGGATACAGTGAGAAGATCTGACACAAGGTTCATTCCAGAGTTCTAGAAGGAGAGAAGAGAGAGGATGGGTGGAGGCAGTATGTGAGGACTTCAAGGTTAGTATATGCAATCCATCGTTTGGTGAAACCCAATCAAGCCCAAGGAAGATACATAAAAAGAAATGCACAAATAGACACATCACAGTAAAACTGAAAAATGCAAAGACAAAGCAAAAAATCGCAAAAGCAGCCAGAAGGAAAAAGCAATAGACAGATGGACAGCTGACAGATCACCCTAAAGAAACAATATTCAGACAGAGTAATCGTCTTAGCAACAACAGAAGCAGGAAGATAGTGGAATAATACTGTCACACTGTGATTGGGGAAGTGACGATTTGCCTACAAATTTATTCCAGAAATAAGGGGTATAATTATCAGAAATTAAAAGACCAAATTATAATTGCTGAGCTCTATATAATCATGTATCTATAAAATCTAAGAGACTAACATTCAATAGGATTGGTAAAATTCAGCAATGCTATGGTTTGAACATTTGTTCCCTCTAAAACTCATGTTGAAATGTAAATGTGGCTTCTCTACAGCCAACGCTAAAAGAGAAAGAAAAAAATTCCACTCACAACAAACACACAACTTCCCCCTCTAACTCCCCCTCCCAGGCCCCTGCGCACGTACCTTTTATGAAATGTCAAGAAAAAATACTAACAAGAAATGTATGGGACTCTTATGGAAAGTAACGAAAACCACCACTGAAATTTATAAAGAGAAAGTAAATATTGAGAGAGCCATCCCATGGTCTTGAATGGCAAGAGCCTATGTCTTACAGGTCCTTAAAGTAATTTAATAAACATCCCTATGATATTTATCTTGGAGTTGAAAAACATTCTAAAGTTCATACGAATAAATAAACAGGAAAGAATAATGTGGGAGGACTGGATTCCCAGATATTAAAGCATATGATTTAGTTCAGAATTATTGACACCACACGGTAACAGCAAAATAATCAACATATGGCGCCGACCCCGTGGCTCACTCGGGAGAGCGTGGTGCTGGGAGCGCAGCGGCACTGCCTGCCGCGGGTTCAGATCCTATATAGGGATGGCCGGTGCACTCACTGGCTGAGCACGGTGCGGGCGACACCAAGCCAAGGGTTGCGATCCCCTTACTGGTCACAAAAAAGAAAAAAAAAAAAAAATCAACATATGGATCCCTGGCATAGAATATGCACAGACATACATGAGGCACGTTATGATATTTGGTTCTCTGGAGGAAAGACAAAGTGAAAGCCTCATCACATGAATGATGGTGAGTCCTAGAAGGACTGAAGAATTTAATGTTACTAAATCAAACTGTAAATCATAAAAATTAGAAGAGTGGGTAACTACTTAATGACTAGACAGGGAAAGACATTTTGATCATAAAAGCAATGGGGTAAATAATGAAAAAATTGCTAGACCTGTCTATTTTAAATTTTTAAAACTTCATCACGCCAAAAATATGACAAACAAAGCTAGAAGACAAAGGAAAACTTACAAAATATTTTCACTTCATCTGTGGTGACAAACATTTAACATCCTGAGTACTAAGCCTTCATAGATCAAAAGAAAAACAGTTAAGGTCACAGAAAAAAATGCAAATAGTTATGGTTATTTTTAGAAATGGCAAATTTAAATGAGAAACTGTTTTTTAAAAATCATCAAATTGGCAAAACTTAAAAAAAATTCTAGTGTTCAATGCTGAGGCCAGGGTACTTGGTCCAACCTCCTGGCAGGCTCTGGTGATCATTACTATAAATACTTCATGCTGTGGGACCTGGCTGCAGTTAAAGTAACTTTCCATTTTCCAGGAAATGTACAATTCTGATACAAATGTACTTCTGTGGCCATAAGCCTAGAGGCAGCTAGGAGCAGCCCAGACGCCGATCCATAGACTCAGAAAGTGTGGGGAGACGCCCAGGGGATTCAGAATTCAGAGAGGGATACAGGAGCCACTAGGGTTCCAAAGCCTGGGACAGAGGCACAGGTAAAGGTCAGGTTAGGACCTCAGTCTAGGCCGTGTTAAAGCCAGATGGTACTCCATGAATATTCATAACCAAAAAACAAAACAAAACAAAACGCCCAGATGGAAGTGCTCCTTCACTGACTAACACTGAGCAGGATGCACAGACCAGGCACCGGGTGTGTGCTGGGTGTTGATAGTGGCAAGGTAAATGCAGTCCAGCACCGGTAAGTCTAACAAGAGTAACAGAGGAGACTGGGGAACAAGACAAAACACCAAACGAACGAGCAAACAGGCAAAATAATGCAAGTTTCCACGAGAACGATGAAGGAAATGGACCTGGCATGAGGGTAGGGACCATCATTTACACAGCGAGACAGAAAGCAAGGCGGTGAGCCTGGCAGCAGCACGGGTCACAGGTGGGGCGCTCAGGTGGTTACCAGGCCTGCAGTGTTACTTTGTGCACGAGCAGCTGAGGCCCGCAGCTCCACCCCATGTGCTGCCTCTGCCGCGGCAGGATCCAGTGTCCCCCCGCTTTGTGCAGAGCACCTCCTCGCGCCAGGGCTCGGGTACACACTTCCTCCAGCTTTTCCTGTTTTGGATAATTGAACATCGAAGTGATTGTACCACTTCATAAAGTATGGTCCAGGGAAGCACTGTGCAAATTGCCAAATCAATTTGTTTTTAAACAGAAATGAGCTTTAACAACAACAACTTAATGAAGGCTTGGTGTGTTCTGTTGCCAGAGTCGTCGGAATGCTGCGCTCTCTCCCTGATCAGTCACTGCTGCACATTGTTGGGGGCAAACCAGAACAACACCCTGGGAAGGCAAGTGGCAGCGTCCCCTCTGGCTTGCAAAGTCAGCTGTGCCTCACGCACACGCTGTGAAGAGCACCTTGCAGGGCCTCATAAGACCCTGGTTTGGAGTTCCAGGAAGACCTGGACTCCAATTTTAGTTCTGACGCTGTGTGATTTGGGGGCAAATTACTTAATTTCTGGGCCTCAGTTTTCTCATGGTTTAAGAGCCATAATACCTACTTTTCTGGATTTTGCTAATATTAAATGACTTTCTAATAACAAGACTAGCTAACCTACATAAAGCACTTACTGTGTATGAGGTATAATGTTTAGTGCTCTATATGTGACTTCTCAGATGTAAACATCTCTAGGAGCTGAAAACAATTTGTTTTAGTCCATTTTGTGTTGCTATAACAGAATTACCTGAGACTGAGTAATTTATAAAGAACAGAAGTTTATTTGGCTTATGGTTCTGGGACAGCTGCATCTGGCACAAGCCTAAGGCTGTTTCTACTCATGGTGGAAAGTGGCAGGCAGCCAGCGCCTACAAGCAGATCACATGGCCAGAGGAAGCAAGAGAGAGAGAGAGCGGGGAGGTGCCAGGTTCTTTTAAACAACCGGCTCTCACAGGAACTAATAGATCAAGAAATCACTCATTACTCCCCCCCCATCTAGGGATAGCATTAATCCATTCATGAGAGATCTGCCCCCATGACTCAAACTGTCACACTGGGGATCAGATTTCCACATGAGTTCTGGGGAGGACAACACATCCAAACTCTGTCACAATTCAATCCCATTTTAGAGATGGTATGCATAATGTACAGGGCACACATTGCTAGCTCTTCTATCAGTCCATAGGATGACTTGTCACACTCTTATTTTGTACTCAGAAGAGTTTGATTTGAGTGATATCCTGTCCCTCAAGATAGATTAACAAAAATGTGTACACACGTTTGTGCGAGCGGCAGTGTGAGACAATTGCTCTTTTGAATCCAAAATGTTTCACATACCAGAGTATTATGGGGTTTAGGTTTAGGCTCTGATTTATTGACGTAATGGTGTTTGCTTGGTTCTGTTACCCTTCAGACACATGATTTCTCCTGCTTCTCACTTCACATATGCAGTGATGTGCAGCTCAAATCCTATTTTCTTGATCTGACTTACTGGTCCCCTTGGTGGTCTCCTGTGCCCCCAACCTCCACCCAAAGTCATCCAATTTTTGGCCCTAGTCTCCCACAAATTTGAACTTCAGGTGTTGCAAAACTTGGCTTTTCTCCTATACTTATACCATTTTTAAAAAATCATTTTTTTAAAATCACTTTTAGAAATCATTTTTTAAAAATCATGTTATTTTGGAATTATCTTTTTTCCCATTTAGACCCAATCACAGAACATGGAGTTGGTCAAGGATAGCTACTTTCAATGCCAGATGGAGACAGAACATAAATCAAAAAGTTAACATCGAAAGGTTTCTGAGAATCCTGGAGGAAGACCAAAGCTAAAGGTGACCTGGGAAGTTTGGCTGAGAATGGAAGATTCTGCTTAGTTTTCAGAGTTCACTGATTTAGGAGAAAAGCAGACATGTTAAAAGGACACTGTGAAATGCTCTGAAAAATAAATATAATGATGCATACCTAGGCCGTTTTTATTCAAAACCCTCTCTGCTGTGCCTGACTTGGTATCCCCACCACATCCTCAGGAAGTAGGGAAGGGCGAGCTCAGAAATGTCCCCTTGTTGTGAAAGGAAGCTGAGGTGGTGGCTCCTACAGGGTCAACCCACTGACTCTTGACCTGGACAAAGCTAAGCACTGTGTGTCTGCTCCCAGGCCAATGAATTAACTGGGTCTTTTGATTCAGGGCAAACAAGGGATTCTTAACTTTATATCCAGGGATGTCCTTTAGGGGATCCAGCAACTTCTAGCTGAGCACTTTTAATCTTGTTTGTGTCTCATTTCTGGAAACATAACCTTAATGACTTCTGTATGATATTTAATTTTGAGTTTCTCCTTGTGTTAAGCCAGCTTTATTTGTCAGGCATAACTTCCTTGAGATGATATCATGTGTGTAAGAGTAGGCATATGTTTCTCATATACACACCACCACGTACGTTCCTCCTTTATGCAAACACTCACAGGTTAATAAAGCAAGCTGGCTGCCTGTGCAGGCCTTTTGTGCCTGTCATCCAAGCACATGAGCTTCCTGTCCAGTGATAATCCTCTAAGTCGGCACAGCTCAGATTGATGCGATAAAATTAGGCAGACACTCATCTGAACAGGACTGGGATAAAATGACAGGCTACTCTATCTTTTTGTCATACTTGTGGTATTTGAAGTTGCAGGGACAATTTCTCCCTGCTATGGTTTGAATGTCCTCTCCAAAACTCATGTTGAAATTTAATGGACATTATAATGGTATTAAGAGGTGGGACATTTAAAAGGTAGATTAGGCCATAAAGGGATTAATGCCATTATTACAGGAGTGGGTTAGTTATCTTGAGAGTTCAGCTCCCTTTTTCTGTCTCATATGTTCTCTGACCCTTCTGCCATGTTATGATGCAGCACAAAGGCCCTCACCAGTGCTGGTGCCATGCTCTTAGACTTCCCAGGCTCCAGAACCACGAGCCAAATAAACTTTTCTTTATAAAATACACAGTCTGTGGTATTCTGTTATAGCAACACAAAATGGACTAAGACACCCCTAAGTTTCATGATGGGACATTTGACATTGCTTGGCTCCCTTTATATGAATACTCTGTATAGCAGTGTAAAGGAACACATTGGTTAGGACTGTCTAGGTTGTGCTGTTGGTTGTAACCACCCCCAAAACTCAGCTGATGACAATTCCCTGGAGACTCAGGCTGACAGAGGTGCCATCATCTCATGATGACACCAGGCCTGAGAGTTTGCCATGCTAGGGAAAAATGTGGAGCATCACACACCAGCTCTTACATGCCTCCATCCCCAAAGCAACACACATCACTTCTACTCAAGTTTCATTAGCCAGATCAAGCCACGTGGCCTTGTCTGACTTCCAGGGGATAAGAAGGGTGTTCCTCCTTCGTGCTGGAAGGTGAGGAGATCAGGAAATATTGGTAAACACTCAGAATGTCTATGCACAGGTCATTTTTTAGTTTTGGGTGTCCAGCATCCACACCTTTTAGGCAGGTGACCCTCTCTCCAGGGCATCCACTGAATGCTTGAGAGGAACACTCCCAAACAATGTTTATGTAGCCTGCAGTACCAATGAATTAACTGGATCTGGAGATCGAAGTCTCTCCAGAGACTTTTGCTCTTGAGTGGAGTTAGGGAAGAACAGAAAAAAGGGCTCATTCATGCTACTGGCCTCACTTGCTAAGATCTGTCAATTATTTTCTGCTATCCAGTATCCCTGAAGCCACCCTTGTTTTCTGCCCCCTTTTTCTCAGCTTGTTTCTTTAGGTTTCCTATGAATCTGAGGGCTACCATTACTCTCCCTATATTTCTCTTTTCTACTTAGTAAGAGCTTGTTTCTCTTACTGGCACCCCAAATTTTTCCTACAGAAAACAAAAGCAAAAACAAGGGGCCCAACTGACAGGATTTGCTAGGTGCTCTGGCATATGCAGACAGGTATGGACTGGCAGGGGGAGAGTACAAGCATGAAGACAAGAAAACGGTTGTGGTCTCAGCTCTGCCACCTGTCTTGCTGCAAGAACTTGAACGAACCCAAAAACTCATCTGTAAAATGAGGGTCTGGGATGAGTTGATCTTCAAAGTCCTTTCTGGCTCCAATGGGCCCCGACTGTGTCATTTTGGGATTGCTGAAACAAGCACGGACTCTGTGTTCTGGCACCTGATGGAAACCAAAAGCAGGCCCCACACTTTGATCAATAACCTGTCAGCTCTGCACATTCGCTTGGAATCATATTAGCCTAGGAAATCATAGATTGCTTATATCTTACATTTCAAGCAGTCAGAGATCCTGGCATTGATCTGAGAACATGCCATCGCCCTGGGGATCTTCTCAGCAGCAGGGGAGGCATTCAGGGCAAGCAGTCATGTCGCTACTCATCTGGCTCCTATTTTTCCTGTAGTACGTCCTTTATTTTTCCCGTCTTAGCCAGGGTCCTTCATTTATAGGTCAGCTTAGTACCCAAGAGGCAGAAGAACCCGTCTCCAGAACATTGTGATCTACTAATACCAATAAAAGCAATGATTATAAAACCCTCAGCTCTCCATCCTTGATTAGAGAACTCCAGGAGTCGGGCAGAGAGAAAATCCTAAGTATTTCTCAGTGGGTGGATGCAGGGATGAAAAATGAGATGACTTTCCCTGTGAATAAGATTCACTTCTGATTAAAATTCTGCCTAGGATGAAAGGGTGATGTACTGAGATATGAATGACTCACTAAATCAGAAGGACCTCTCTGCACACATTCTTCTTCCTGCCTTCAGCTGTAACAGACTCTCTCTCACCCTTATATTTATAAAAAAGAGATTTTTCAGGATATCCAGTCCTGGCAAAATGAGGATGAAGACCAGGCTCTATTGGGGGCAGTTGACACCTCGACTTTCATACATATAAAGAGGTTTCACCAAATCCCAGAACACAACGTGGGGTCAGGGGAAACTCAGGGGCCGCTGGTTCCACAGGCTGTGGACAGTGGGCAGCCTCTGGCTGTGGGTATTTTTTTCTCTCTGCAAAGCTAACTGGGTGGAAAGGGCTCAGTCCTAAGGTCTTGGCCTCTTCACCACAGGACTGAAAAAGCGGGCCCACATTTCACGGTGAATTTCTGTGCATGCCAGTTCTCTGGGTGAGGTGAGCAAAAGAGAGGCTTTAAGTGGCTGGCTAAGCAGAAGAGAGATCCAGCTGCTGAGAGATTTCAGAAGATCCTGACAAGTTAAGGTCCCTGGTGTGGAATCTGAGATGTTCTGCTGGGCCAAAGGCCTTGTGCAGTACCCCCAGCAAACCAAGTCTCAGCTGAGGGTGAGAGACACAGTGCCCTGTCTAGCCAAAGTGCTTGGCAACTGGAGGCTGTGACTGCTCTAGTTTCTAGGTGCTCAAGTGTTTCAAACGCAGCTGTCCCGTTTGACACAGTTGCAACTGTCACACTCGCGGCAGCTTGAAAACAGAGAAACCACCCGTGCAAAAATGGTGCATGTTTATCTTTAGTATCAGAAATGTGGTTTAAAACTTTTCTGTCTTTAATGCAAAGTAGGGAATTTTTTAAACAAACTACTTCTTCCAGTTTGGGCTATTTCTCAGCTAGGACTCGCCCAGCAGATTAACTAAGTTTCTGCTGACCTTGGCAGTAGACAGCAAACTCAAGCATTTGGCAGAAAGGAAGCTATGTCTGCACAACCTGAGAAGCCTTGTGTCCTACTCAGGATGCAGTGGGATTTGGGGTTGGGATTATCATCTGGATACCGGGAATTGGTGTCCAGCAATTCCATTATGGCCTTAACTATTACCTGGCAGCTCTAAGTTTGGTTTTCAATATTCAGTTCCAGGACATCAGCTTGTAAAAACAGTCTGCTCGTGAGATTCTCAGACTCAGCAGTTTCAGCTCTGACTGGCTTGGGGAGCTGAGCCAACGCTGCGACTGAGCCAGAGTCCCCTGGAGCCAAAGCCTAGGTGCCGAGCTGGTGGCGGTCCAGCACCTACAATGTGGAGGCTGGGGAGGTGCGTCCAGTACAAACACCTGCAGGCATCGAACGGCAGCTGTTTATCAACTTAATCACCTTCCCCGGGAAAAGAACATTTCCTACTGAAGGTCCATCCTGAGACAGGATGTGCAGAATCCCCCAGGGCTGCCTCCTCTCCCACCTGGGGAAGGGAGAGGTGAAGGGGTGAGGTGGACTGCTGGCCAGGCAGTTCCAGCAGGAAGTCCCTGTGACTGTGCATCAGGACAGCTCTCTGCACCTTGCGAGGAGAAGCCCTAGAGCTGGTCTTAGGATACCATGAGCCAGCCTCTGACAGCTCCTCTAGCAGAGAACGATTCAAAAGGGTCAGCAACCCCTAAGGATGATATTTCAGCTGAGGAGACAAATAGTGCCCACTGTGGGTGCTAACTACAGAATTCAGCACAGACGTCTCTTTTTTACCAGAGAAGGATGACGGTAGCCAGCGCTCTCTTCCCGACAGTACCATACATGTTGCAAAGCTTTCTAATGCACACTGTGCACCGGGTCTTCTTCACAGCCTGCACAGGGGGAACCAGATGTCACGGTCAATCATTTAAAGATGATAGAAAAGAGGTGCTGGGGCTAAGTGGCTGGCCCAGGGTAAACAGCTAGTTTGGGGCAGAATTGAAATTCTTTAATTTGCCATATGGTTTCTCTGACAATAAAGTTTATAAAATGCCTCCAACTCTTACTGAAGGATATATACTCTACAATGAAAGTGTGGGGGCATCAGGACACTGGTACACAACCACTTCTGTATGCAGTTTAAAAGCAAAATCGAAAAGGGAGTTGGGTTTCCTCTCCCCTCGGTCCCTGCAAGACAACTGCAAGAAGGCCTATGTTTTCTCCTCTTTGTAACTGTAACTATCCATTAGAGGGCTAAATCTCATCCTTTTATGAGTTCAAGCTCCTCAGCACAAGAGCCCAAGTGAGGATTAACTCAAGCAATGCTCATACTTACTAGCTTAGAAATGAGAAAAGAAACGAGGCCATCTCAATGGCACTTCCTTTTGAAGAGAGGTAGACCAATTAGGTTTTTGACAATCTCTATCTTCTTTACTTCTTCCTCTCAAAGTAATCACACAAGGCCCTGAAACTAAATATCTAGGTGTAGGGACACAGCCTGGCGGGTGACAAGCAACTGCAAAAAAAGAACAGATAAGAAAAACCAATCTGACCAAGAGGTGGAACTGGGCCATGAAGATGAGAAACTAACTTGGAGAGACCCTGCTTGGATTCCAGCAACACAGCCCTTTCCAGATCACCCCTCAGAAACAGGGGGCAGCACCATCACTGCAAATGTGCAGCAACCTGTGTCCAGTAGCTAAAAAGTCATGACCCAAGTCCTGCCATCTCTGGGGATGTATTAAAGCAATGGTGTAATCACATTTCTCCTCATGGCCCTGTGCCTCCACCCCCACACCCAGCCCAGCATATCTCTAGAGAGTGAATTTCCCTGGAAATCAATGCTAAGGAAGGGTTATTATTATTTTTTTTCAAACATGGGATTTGACACTTGAGTCAAGATTAGAGATGGGTTTTAGGAACCCAAAGGGCTATGCCCATCAAGGTTGCACGGGACAGCAGTATAAGAGAGAGAATCTTGAGTATATAACAGACATACAAACATATCTGGTAGTTGATCAAGCATTCCCAGCCCAGAGAAGGAGAGATGACTTAGGAGGTAAAATGTCAATTCCTTCCCCAGAGGAAATGGCGAGTCACCTGAAGCCAAGCAGAGAACAGGGTGATGCAAATGTGATTTTTTAAAGAGTGACGGGAAAAGGGTCAGGCACAGTGTGGGCAGAGGTGACGAGAGGCTTGGGTGGGGCAGCAGGGGTTCTGAACAACCACTGAGCATCTTTCCCTGGGCCGCAGCAGCCTCCTGAAGTGGCAGCACCCCACGAACTGTGGTCTTTATCAGACTGAAGGCCTTGCACAGGGAGTCAGGGACACAAGGTCCCATTTTCCACGCTACACCTACCAGATCAGAAACACCAACACTCTCCCTCTAGAGATAATGGACATCACAGCCTGAGAGCAAGTAATGAGCTTGATCAGAAGGTGCTGCCTTTAGATCTGGAAACCTCGAGCTCAGAGCAGCAGAAGCACTGTGATTCATCTTCTAGGAGCTTCCACTGGAACTGACTCATGGCCCAGTGACACAGCTGGGAGTGCAATGGAGAGCTGAGGAACTTTAAGAAACCTCAGGGTGAAGCAGAGGAGAACAGTAGAACAGTGGCTCCAGGGCCAGGGGGATGGTGGAAACAGGGAAATGTTGGTCAAGAGTACAAACGTTCAGTTGTAAGGTGCACAAGCTTTAGAGATCTAATGCACTGAATGGTAGTTATAGGTAATCATACTGTGTTGCACGCGCGAAATTTGATGAGAGCAGATTTTGTGTCCAACCCCCCCCCCCCAAATGGTAGCTATGAGTGGTGATGGGTATGCTAACTAATTTGATTCTGATAATCATTACACAATGTATGTGTATATCAAATCATGTTGTACAGCTTAAATTTATACAATTTTTATTTGACAACTACACTTTAGTAAAGCTGGAGGAAAAAAAAACCCAGGACCTGAAAATTCAGACTTCTGTGCAAATGCATTTAGGGTTAGTGGCACATATTACAAAATAATTCTCTTCAATTCCTCGTTTTGCTCCAGTTTCTTCAACTATGCAATGTGAATAATAATCTCTGAATTATCAAGAAGATAGCGATAGTGTAAGGATCAAATTAAATAATGCATAGACAAATGCTTTGTTAAGTACATAAATATACGTGCTTATCACAACCCTCACCAATGTTAAAACACTGTCCACACATGAATGTGCTGCCTGGGTGGATTATTTTCATGAGGGACTGAGAACAAACCGTCTCCCTGTCCAGCTGAAGACTCTAGGCCTTCCCCTAGAGTAGAGTCACTGTTGTTGGCTGGACCTATTTTTGGCACCAACACAGGGAGATTGAGAACTCAGGGGACTGGCTTATGCAAATCCAGTAGTCGAGCATGCTCAGTAAAAGGAATTTATATTGGCTTATATGACCCCAGTGACCAAGCATGCTCAGTGGAAGGGAGTTTATCTTTTAAATGACCTTCCACTGGGGGTGCTAAAGAGCCAGAATATTCTTGAATATGTTCAGTGCATGGGATAGAACGTTACCAATGAACATGCCCTAAAAAGAGACCAACTGAGCATGTGCAAGACTATTTTACACAACAGGGAACCACCCCCCTTGGCCCAATATTCATTTTTTTTGGGGGGGGGGACCAGTAAGGGGATCGCAACCCTCAGCACGGTGTGGTCTGCACCACGCTCAGCCAGTGAGCGCACCAGCCATCCCTATATAGGATCCAAACGAGTGGCCTTGGCGCTCCCAGTGCTACACTCTCCCGAGTGAGACACGGGGCCAGCCCCAAATATTCATTTGGTAGGAAGAATGTTCATTAGGTAGTGAAACTATAAAAGCTGAATCCCAGCAGAAGGTGGGGCTGTTGCTCACTCTGGGGCCAGCCCACACGCTGCCTGTGGAGTGTGTATTTCTCTCTTTTCACATCAGGCTTACTTGCAGCAAGTGGCTGCTCACTCTCTTGAGCCAGCCTGCACTCTGTACTGAACTTTAAGTGTGTATTTCTTGCTTTTGTGTTAAACTTGCTTTGGGTCCCGCCGAGTCTCTGGAGCTAGGCTGCACTCTCTCTCTGAAGTCTATATCTCTTATTCGTTACGTTAAACCTGTTCTCACTGTCTGCTGTGACTCTGCCCTTGAATTCTTTCCTATGGCAGAGTCAAAAACCTGGTAAGAGGATGGGGTGGGTTGAGGCTGACTGTTGGGCCTCCTAGACCCTCTCCTGCATCAAAAGGGTTGTGAGGCAGGTTTACTGCAGAAATTGTTCCCTTTGAAACAACGTACCTGTGTGAATCTGGATTTCTCAATTCTGAGCTGATCCAAGACTGGAATTGAGCAAATATGAAAACACTCTGAGCCTCAAGTTCCTTTAACTGTAAAATAGGAACAGTAACAGCCCTCACAGGGTTTTCAACGATTGCAGGAGGTGGTGCATGTAGACTGCTTTCTCACCAGGAGAATTTTGCTTGTCTGTTTTTGCATACAAGCAGAAAAATGGGAAAACCTAGAGAGAGTTGGCTCCAGACCTGAACTTCTGAAGAAAGTATGGAGTACAAAGGTCCTCTCACCTTCTCAAGCAGAAAATGCATGTCTCCAGAAGGGAGGGGGTCCACCTGAACCAGCCTACACCAAGGACACTGGCTGAGAGTCACTAGGGAAGGGTCAGTCTTGGTGTCCACCAAATCTTAATCCAGCCCCCATCCCCTTGGAATTCCATCCATCTCTTAGGGCCATGCTCAAGTCCTCCCTGCTTTTTGAGATATTCCCAGACCTCCTTATTTGGAATTTCCATTGTTTCTGTAGTTCTCCCACTGCTTTTGTCCCATTACATAACACACTTGCTGTGGATAGACTGAATTGTGTCCCCTCAAAGTTCATATATTAGAAGCCTAATCTCCGCTGCAACTGCTGAGAGTGGGGAATCCTATTATGGTAATGTAAAGGTGGGGCCTGGATGCGGTGATTAGATTGTAGGACCCTGCAGTGGTGAATGGATTAATAATGGTGATCAGGGGCATGGTTCTGAGGGCTTTAAAAGGAGAATGTGTGAGAGTCTCTCTCGCTGCTCAGCCATTTTCTGCCATGTGAGGCCCCTACATTTCTGTAAAGCCACCACTAAAGAAGACCCTCACCAGATGTGTTCCCTGGACTTTGGACTTCCCAGCCTCTGAAACTGCAAGCAATAAATTTAGTTTTCTTTCAAATTACTCAGTTCCAGGTGTTTTGTTGTAAAAAACAGAGATGGACTAACACGATACTTATAGATTTACTATTTGTGTGCATCTTGGACTGATCTTCCCTATTTGACATTGGAGAACAAGGAGCATGTATTTTTCGTCTTTGTGTCTCTTACAATGCTCCATCATGGTGTCTTCTTTTTGAATAAAATATATCTTAAACTCTCATTCCATCACTCATTGAAAACCAGTTCTACAAATAAGCAATGAGAGCTATCTTTACCATCACCACCTAATGCCTGGAGTCCACAACACTTCTTAACAGATATCCTGTCTTGAGACTGGCCTCCTGGATTCATCTTCTTTGAATGCCATTTTAAAATACCTTATTCAAATTTACCACTCAAAGTCTTTTAAAGGCTTCACACTGCCTACATGATAAGGTAAAAACATCAAAGTCTTGAATGTGAAGCTACCAGCTGGCTCCAATCCAGCTATTTAAACTCATTTAACCCCCGCATTCCTAACTAGTGAGGCTGATTAATTTGTTCGTTGGTTCATTCGTTCATTCATGCATCCATTCATTCATCAAGCATGGGCTGAGTACCTACTATGCACCTGATTGTGATAGTGTTAGGTAGTAGAGATCTCTACTTAAAAAGACAGCCCCTGATCTCAATGCAGTTACCATCTCGTGGGCTGGCAGAAAGTAAAGGAACTATTACAATTCTAAGTGATGAAAGCTGTAACAGAACAGTGTAGAAGAGGTTCTGGAGTACAGAAAAGCCAGTGCCCAAGGTGGCCTGAGGGAGTTGGGGGGTGAGGGTGGTTAGCAGAAGAGGGACCAAAGCTGGATGGATTTTTCCAAGAAGACACAGTGTGGTGGGATAAAGAGAGGGCATCCAAGCCAGAGAGAAAATAATATGCAAAAGCAAAAAATCCACAGGGATGTTATGAGAACGTGATGTAAAGTTACAAGTGGTTTAGGAAGACCTAGCTGAAGCTGAACTCAAACTAGAAGTGATCCCTTAGGTCTGTGAAGTGGCATTTATTATCTATGTCAGCATTTCTCACCTGGCGTTCCTGAACCTAGTTCTGAGAGCCACCAAGCAGATTGCCACGAGGAAAAAAGAAAACATTCTGTGGTCAAAGAAAGTCTGTAAAGTAAATGCATGTTCTCCTCCACTTTGGAGAAGTACCGGTCCATAAGCATATTAAAGGTTCTTCTAAGTCTTGTGATAAAACAAGCTGTTTAAAGTGACCCAGATTTACTTATGTGAAGAGTATCACACACGATGCCTGAGTCCTTCCTGCAAGATGGGATCCAGGGATGGCAGTTGTGGAAACGCTGGTCTATACCTGTACCTCACTCGTCAGGCACACCTCTGCTGGCCTGCAAACGGTGCATGAAGGCGTGGGCTTCCAAGACAAACACACTTGGTTGTAAATCTTGTCTCCATCACTTAGTTACTGTTTGGTCTTGGACAAGTTACTTAACATCTTTGATGGACTGCTTACTTATCTGTAAAATGGACATAAAATATACTTTCTCCATAGGGTGGTTTCATTGAACACATATGCCTGACACATAATACCTACTTAAACAATTTCCTTTCATTATTATTGGCTAACCTATCAGCTGAACTAGTTGAAGAACCTTGTAAGTTATATAGATTTATTCCTCCCTCAGCCTTCTAGCAGATTCTTTACAGGGGCTCTCAAACCATTCTTGTTTACTGATACTCAAACCTCACAAAAAAGGATTCTCTGAAATAATGCAATTAGAAAAATGGCCATAGAAATAGAAACAAGAAAAAACAACCTTAATACACACATTATCAGGAGTGGACTGATTTTCTTAAGCAAGGTATTGTAATATTCAGAATAACTCAAGGCCCTTTATTGATTGAAAAATAAACTACATAAAATGCAGCCTTCAAAATGAAAATGTCTACCATGTTGGATTAAAATTATGGCATTTAGAGTGTGCAGGTTTTTAGAAGTAGGTGAGGAAGTGCTCTCTTTTATGTCTGACCTGGGACACAATCTATCCTTGGCCTTGAAGATTCTTTCTTGCTTTGCCCTCCTGGAAAACTCCCACACATCCTCAACCACTCAACGCAGCCATCATGTCCTGTGTAAAGTTGTCCTGACCCCAGGCTGAGTTAGGTAGTACTCTCTTCAGTGCTTTGGCCTCCTGCACACATTTCCATCTGGCAGCAACAAATGTGTTCTCACTGAGAGGCTGCTATTGTAAACACAGACAACACCCCTCTCTATAGTGTAATTCTCTTGTATACACTATAGAACTTTGTTTTCCCTTTATAGCTCGCCCTTAATGATGAACTAAGATTGTAGCAAAAGCAGACATCTTGTCTTGACCAATACATCCTGATACATCTCTCAAAGCATCCTGTCTCACCTGATACATTTACCTATGTAAACCCCAGCCCTCAGTTGATGGCAGAGGCAGTTGGGACTTTACCCTCTGTCTCCCTGTCGATGTCTTCTGAAATGAAAAGCCCTTCCTTTAAGTTCTGTTCGATGAGTGTGACTGGCGGTCCTATAGCAGCAAGCAATCAGACCCACACGGGTCAGGGATTCCCCCGACTAAGTCCACCACTCACATGTTGGCTGATGGTGAAGGGGAATCGTACAAGACTCGTTAGTTACCACTATGGCAAGGGAGCTGGAGATGCCATTGTTGGCAGAGCTGGTCCTGCCCTCAGGTACCTTATACTCTGATGTGGGCAACAGACATCAAACAGGTAAACAGGTGAGAAAAGCATCAGTCTGAATTGAGAAACGTGCTATGGGGAAATAAAAGCAATGTCATCATCGAGAGTCCAGTGGATTCTGTTTTAATTCCTTACCTTGCTGTCTCCTGGGGGGGCTGTGAAGTGTTTCATTGTAATAACTGGTTCACGTTTGTATAACTATAATTTGGCATGGAGCTGCGCCTGTATATGCTGAGCACACATTAACTACCTCCTGAACGAATGAACAATGGAATTAATTCGATGACTTAAAACTGAGACTCACAGGACTTGCCCACATTGACAACTAATTTGTGACAGTTTCAGGTTAGTCATGACTGTTTCATCTAAAGTTGATGTGCACTTATAAATATATAAACATGTACATGTGTGTATGTACATATACATATACAATGTATAGCCATCACATTCAAACTACTGTTACCACGGAATCTCCAGGCCTAAGCAATGGGTAGTTGTCGGTGGTCTTCCATCTTTGGGCTGGCCCCGGCTGCTTTCTGAGAGTACACGACTGAGTGGCCCCACAGTGGACGTCACACCAGACGATGCAGAGAAGCTCATCCATTGTCTCTGGCAGAAAAAGTCGCTCCTGCATTCTGTTGATACTTGGCTTTATTTAGCTGTTTGGTTCTCTCAGGCCTCGTAAAAATACAAACGTGTAATCAATGGCTTCCAACTAGAGCTAGCTCGAAGGGAGAATGCATTTCATTTGGGATACTGCGGCTCCCCATGCATTTGTGATTAAAGGGGGAAGAAAACATTTGCAATTCATCCAATTAACCTCGATGCTATGTCATTCAAACAAGGTCCATACAGAAGTCTCACTCTATTACTCCAAATCCATCATTAAACCAATCTCCGGCCGAGGCTTTCCTGCCTTGCTGGTGCACTCCTATGATTACCTCATTTAAATAAAGAGCTAGCTCGTTGTTTTTCCTGGGTGCCAAGAAGATTTAGAGCGATGACCTGGATCAGACGCATAACATTCTCATATAATTTTCAGAATCCATGAGAAATTAAAAGTGCACATAAGGGCGTTCACATCTCTCCTGCAAACAGCTACGCAGAGATGCACATTTTTTTTTAAGAGGGTCACAAAAGACACCACCCCCTTCCCCACTTGATTTTTAAAAAGTCACCAGTGTTAGCACTGCCTTTGATGGCTCTGCAACCAGAAGCAGGCAGCTGCAGACTGGGATTTTAGGTTTTTTGGCAGCTGCCTGTAGAAACTACACTCCACTTCAGACCTGCTTTTCCAGGTATAGAATAGATTTCCTTGGTGGAAGGCATGAAACTAGATAATCTTAAAATTTTTTAATATAATATTTAAAATGTACAAAAGAATGTTTGCCTCTTACTTGCAAAGCTGTGATGCATAATAAAACAAACACCTGTGAAGCAATTACCCATCTGAAGAACCAGAACACCCCTGTTACTCGTGAACTTATCTGTGGGGTCTTCCCATCCAGGCTCCTGTACACTATCTCAGAGAAAACAATATCTCATTTGTGTTCCTAATTCCTTGCTTTTTAAAACCTTCTTTCGCTTTTTTCCATATGTTTCTTTTTTTCTGTGTCTGTCTTCATGATTTCTCTTTACCTTGGGTTTCCAGCAGTTTGACTACAATGTATCTATCTTCAAATAATCCATTGCTGCATTACACAGAGTCTAAGAGCCTAAAAACAGCATAGCCCTGACTTCCCCTATCTTTTGTTCCATCCTTGTTACATATTTGATCTTTACATGTGCTACAAACACAACTACTGTTGCTTTAACAGGTCAATTACTTTCAGAGTGATTAAAGATGAAACAAATTTATACTGATCTCCCTTTCAACTGTTCCTGGAAATCTTCATTTCTATATATGCATGCGTGCATGTGTGTGTGTGTTAATTTGGTATTTATCTTACTTGGGGTTTCTGTCAGTTATACATTGACTGTATCTCAGCTCTGAATGCCTCCAATATAGGCTCTGTGATAAACAATGGGATTCCTTTGAGCATTTCTCCTTTAAAGTGATCAGGATGTCAAGTTTTCTCAGTAGAGGGTGCTGGAGAGACATTGGAGGACAAAGAGGCTTCCTATGATTCCTGGTGTGGGCTAGAAGGGCTAGTGTTGTTTTGAGGACATCTGGTAGAAACTGTCCTAGCCACGACTGAGAGTGTGGTCTCTCTGTGACCCTAAAGTCTTGGTTGGTCAATGACCTTTCTGCAGCCCTCTCAACACAGAAGCCAAACCCCCACATGCCTGCATACGACTGCTTCCTGGACTCCCTTGGCAAGCCCCCACACAGCTTGCACACAGCTGCATGTGTCCCTGATAGTCACACACTGAATGGTCACTCCTTCTGCAAGTCTCCCAGTCCCCCAGCATGCCCCTTGAGCTCTGAAGGCCTCTTGCCCCTGCCTACACCCAGACTCCTGCTGTGCACTGCTCCCTAGACTATGCTCTGAAAGGTTACCTATCATTTGACCAGCAACTCCAGACCAGCTCTGTCCTGTTCAAACCAATGATCTTCTCTGCTACCCAGTGGCCAAAACATACTATCTTCAACAGGGTCAAACCCCTTCCATGTCTGTACTTCTTTGGGTATTCTTTCTCAGCCATAGCATACCATATAGAGTTTCCTTATATCCTATAGTTACTCTTTTACCACAATTGTCTTCATATTAAACTTCCCCCATTTAACCTACTGTGTGGTTTCTATCTCCTGATTAGACCCATTCTGTTGCAGGGTTCTCTGAGCTTCTTGGATCTGTGATTTTATGTCTTACCTTATTTTTAGATAATTCTCTCCTGTTATCTCTTCAAATAGGTCTTCTGTCCCTATCTCTCTTTCTAATCCTTCTGGCATCCAACTGCAGAGATACTAGACTATTTGGTATTGGTCTGTTGTGCTTAGATGCTCTGTTCTTTTATTCTTAAATTTTATTTATTTATTTATTTTTGCTTTTTCTTTGTCCTTGTGTTTCATTTGGGTAATTTCAGTTGCTCTGCCTTTAAGTTCTTCAATTCTTTCCTTGGCCTTGTTAAGTCTACTGATAAACCCATCAAAGGCATTTTTTCATCTCTGTTATCATGTCTTTTATTTTTAGCATTTTTGTTAGACTCTTTCTTCTAGCTTCCATCTCTCTGCAAATTCTCCATCTGTTCATGCATGTTGTCCATCTTTTCTATTAGAGCCTTTAACATCTTAGTCATAGTTATTTTAAGTTCTCTGTCTGATAGTTCCAACATCTTGGTTATCTCTGAGTCTGGTTCTGTTGATTACTTTGACTCTTGACAGTGGGCTGTTTTGTCTTGCATTTTTTATGTGTCTTATAATTTTCTATTGTGTGTGAATACTGTGAGTTATGACAGTAGAGACTGATATAAACAATATTAGTTATGCTTGGGGGTCAATATAAAGAAGAGTCTGCTGTGAGCCTATTAGGTTGGGAGACTGAGAAAACCTAGTCAATGGGTGCAGGCTGGGTTGCTGAGAAGTTTTTTCTAATATTCCTGCTTGACCTTTAGCTTTTGTCCTTGGTGTATCTGTAACTCAGAGAAGGTCTCTCTTCATGCTGTAATCCTTCTCTCAGTGGTGGACTGCTGTTGTTACTCGGTACTTGCTAATCTAGTGCTGGTGTGTAGGAGGGAAGAGGGTCTCTGTTCTCCTAGTCCAGCTTTGGTCTTAGCCTTTGTCCCTAGGTCTAGGAGATTAGGCTTTCTTTGTAATTCTGACCCTCCTCCTTTTAGCAGCCAAACTCTACCACAAACCTTTGGCAGGTCTTGTGTGTGGATGAATTTCTTGACCTTCCCGCAATATCTATCTCATGGCCTGGGTCCACACTCAGGGGTGGAGGGCTTTTTCCTTTCACCTTTTCCCTGGCTGTAGCAGTCTTCTCCTGTGCCCCACTGGAGACAAGTTTTGCTGCCCCTTCCCCAGCATCTCAAGACTTTTGATCCTTTCCAGAAGGGTCTTGGTGGGGATTTGCACTTTCCCACAGAGGTGGCCACCCAGCTCCTCTCAGCCTTTGACACTGAGGAAGGCTTTCTCTTGCCTCCTGCCCCATCTTCAGTCTTGTGAGTGAACAGTGGAGGTCCAAGGAGAAGCACAAACCTATATCCTCACACAAGCCCACATGAAGACTTTACACATTTGTTAAAAACATTTGCTGAGTTCCTTTCCAGTGCCCAGCACCTGGCATCTCTTTCTCTATGGTGTCCTATAGATAACTCAGTGCTGTGCCCAATCTCTCCTTAGAGGTGCTGGTCTTTCCACAGATTTCAGGTTACTCTGTAGCCTTGAGGCTTCAGTTCTTTGAGTGGTTCAAGGAAAGTTGTGATTCTTGTAGTTTATCCAGCTTTTTCTTGTTATTAGGGTGTGAGCAAAGCTCTTTTCTGCTTTCCATATCTTAGGCAGAGAAGAACCTCAAAAACAGGCAAAATATTTCATTCTGTTCTCTTACTCTGCTTCTAGGTCTGCAGGTAAATCCTCTAAATCTTCACTAATTTTTCATTTCTTGAACTATTAATAATATAAAGATGTGTGCTAAAATTTCTTGCTATAAGTGGACAGTTACTCCTCATATTTTATCAATGCTTTGTTTTATATATTTTGAAGCTATGTTAAAGGGTATACAGAATTTTAAAAATTTCTATCCTGGTTAATTATTTTATGATCAATGTAATTTATCATAAACAATTACATCCTAATAACTCTTTTTCATCCAAATAACACCGTTTTCCTCTCAAAGTCTAATTTACTTAGTATCTTATTATTTCTATTTTTATTTTTTTGCAGGTGGCCAGTATATGGATCCGTACCCTTGACCTTGGTGTTATAACACCATGCTTTAACCAACTGAGATAACCAGCCAGCCCCTACACACCCTTATTTTTAATCTATCCTCTTGTTCTTTAGATGTGTCATTTAAATAGCATTTAACTGTCCTATTTAAGAAAAATAAAATCTGATATGCTCATTTTCCACAACATTTACTGAAGGTTTTAGCACAGGCCTGTTGTAATGTCATTGGTTTTCCATCCACTGAGTGCATTTCAGAAATTCAGACCGCATAGCTCCACACTGAACGGAGTCACTACCTATAACATCCCCATCTCTTACTCTTTAACTAAAATAGCTCTCTGACCTTATTGTCTAACATCCTGTCTCTTAGGTACTACTCTCTATATGTTGTCCTTTTGGTCACATGAAGACCTTTTGTCTCTTGATTCTCTGTTTTCTCTTAATTTATTATGCTCCATTCTGGCTTAATCACTCCCAGGCGAGAGGGCTAGGGGAGTCTCCTCTTTTGCCTCTGAACCTCAACTTCTTCTTTAATGCATTTAAAGAAGTGGTTGTTTCCACTTTGGGGCTATTATGAACAATGCTGCTATGAACATCCCTGTACGTGTTTTTTGTGGACAGATGTTTTTATTCCTCTTGGGAATTCTAGAGTTGAATTGCCAGATTATATGAAAGGTGTTTAACTGTTTGAGGGACTGCCAGACCGTTTTCCCAGTTGGCTGTTTTACACAATTTGCTTTCACAACAGCCATGTGGGAGGGCTCCAATTTTTCCACATCCTTTTCAGTACTTATTATTCTCTGTCTTTTTCATCACAGCCATCCTAGCAGGTAAAAAGCTGATAACTCATTGTGGTTTTGATTTGTTTTTCCCTGATGATATGATGACATCTTTTCATGTGATTATTGGCCATTTGTACATCTTCTCTACAAAAGTGTCTTTTCAGATCCTTTGCCCATTTTTTTTCAGTTTTTTAAAAAATTGCATTGAAAGAGTTCTTTATATAATCTAGATACAAGTTCGTTACATGATACATGATTTGCAAATGTACTATTCCATTGTGAGTGCTCTCTTCTTTCTTAATGATGTCTTTTTTTAAATGAAGTTTTAAATTTTAATGAAGTCCAATTTATCTATTTTATCTTTTATCTCTTATACTTTTGGTGTCAAGATTATAAAGATTTACTCCTATATTTACTTCTAAGAGTTTTATAGTTTCAGGTATTAAATTTAGGTCCATGATCCATTTTGAGTTAATTGCTGGTTTTGGTATAATGAAAGGGTCCAACTTAACTCTTTTGCATGTGTATATTCTGTTATTCCAGTTCCAGAAACTCTTCTGTGCTTCTCACATGCTGTTTTCTGTGGCTCTAAACTCCTTCCCTTCTGTTCTCCATCTTTAAAACTCTTATTGCATCTCAAGTTAAGCTTAACTAAGCCAAAGTCTTCTCTAACTTTCTGGACTAATTTAGGATGCCTCCCCCACCCCTTTTAAAAAATTTCTGTAACATCGTGTGTGCATTCTTCTAGATGAGGGGTCTGCAGTCTTTTCTGGTAAAGGGCCAGACAGTAAATGTTTTAGGCTTTGTGTAACAAGAGGCAAAACTGAGGAAATTATGTAGGTGCTTAAGAAGAGATAAAACAAATTTCCAAAGAAAATTTTATCAATGAAATTTAAAATATAATAATAGAGTACTTTTCCTATAATAAGGGTCTATGAATGAGAAAAATGGAATTCTTCTTTTAGAGGGGATAGCCTTTTGCTTAATTGGGGGTCTAAGTCATCAAATTGGTAGCATATGTTCATCTGTGAAAACCACTGTCCACTCTTGGGCCATGCAAAGTAGATAATGGGCCAGATTCAGCCGATAGGCTATAGTTTCCTGACTTTGTACTAGATTCGTAGTTTCAGCTCATTTTCAAATCTGTCACAGCTGAGGGATGGAGTACAATCCCCATTGTAATTGTGGATGGCTAGACAGGAATTCTCCTTGAGAAGGGTGATGAGGGGAGGTTTACAGAGGCAGGTACTATAGATTAGCTTAATCAATAGCCATTCCAATGCTTTTCTGATAGGTCTTCCCAAAGTGCAGAGCCAAATACTCATTTCTCAGACTCCCTTGCAGCTAGGGTTCTGCCAATCCAATGTACTTACTTGAAACATGAATTTGGAAGTAAGACCCATGAGAAAATCAGGGTATCAGGCATACAATTTGCTGGCATGTGTTATGACCTTGGTGGTGTGACTCTGGGGCTGGCAGGAGTGGTGGTAGCTTTTGGATTCAGTAGATGGCTTCTTGATTTGGCAGTTGCCTGTCATGCCAGAGGAAGTAGCTTCCTTGGAGGTCCAGGTCTGTCATATGGTTTACAGAGTGGTTCCTGGAGGCTGAGCCTTTCTGGCAACCCTGTGGGCTCTCAGAGTCACCAAATAGAACATTTGAATCTACATAAACTGGACTCATTTGCCAACAGCCTGACAACAACAGGTACATATTAGAATCCAGGGAGGTATGGGAAGTCATTTTGATAAGCTTCTCCCCATATGTAATCACTACTTTTGATAATTCTAGATAGTTCACATATTGCATTATAAAGAAATTGTTGGTTTTCTTAAGTATTTTCTCCATCAGATCGCAAACTTTTTGCAGACAGGCACTTTGTCTTACTCAATTCTGAATCTTTGGTGCCAGGCAGTCAGTAAAGCTCAATAAAATGTGTGTTTCTAAGTTTTTATGTTCTTTAATTAATTCCTCTACATAAATCTTAACTTATCTCTCAGTAAGAATGTAAGTTCCTTTATGCTGAGAAACTTTATTTATTTATTTATTTATTTATTTATTTATTTATTTATTTATTTATTTATTTATTTATTTTGGCGGCTGGCTGGTACAGGGATCTAAACTCTTGACTGTTGTGTTATCAGCACCAATCTGTATGAATGAGAGACTTTAAAATAAAATGTTCTAAGTCATAGTGCTATACTCACAGCAGTACTGGTCATCATTGGCCTTGGTGGAGTCAAGGGATTGCCAGCTCCAGGGCCAGTCAGGTAACACAAGTGAGTGACGTGGGACGGATGCAAAAGAGCAGGGGTGGCAGGGACAAGGAGACTGGAGATGTCCACCTGTCCAAAGGCAGCAGCTCCTGCTCGGCTTCCATCAGGGGCTGCTGTGTGGGAATGCACTCTTCACAGAACAGCTAAGCTGCGTCTTCATATAGAATCTCTCTACTTTAAAATTTTACCAATTAAAAAAATTAAACTTGCACTTGCCAGACAAGATAGGGCTGCAGGGTGGACGTGGCTCACAGGCCAGCTCTTTGCAACTTCTGTCTTAAATAGTTCTCATGATGCCCCGAAAGAACCTGAGTAATGAAAGAAAGATCATATTCAACGAGAATGCTCTTTCTTAGATCTAATACCTGAAGATGTGCTGTTGACTGGAATAGATGGAAATTGTGGATGACTTTTGGGACCTAAAGGCTGTGTGAAGTCATGGTATAGTCACTGTGTAGTTGTCATTGTCTCAGGATTGGGGCAAGATCAAAAGGCTTGTGGGCTCCAGATAAGGCAATGGTGGGGCTTTACTGGAGACAACGAGACAGAGGCTGGTAAAATTGGTATTAATCTGGCAAAGGAGTTGTTTCAGCTGTTCTTAGAGCAGAGAGCATTGGGATGAAAAACAAAACAGAGCGGCAGGTGGGATAGAAGTGGCTTATAAAAGTGGAAGAAAGAAAAAGTGCTCACGGCTCTGGTGAGGAACGGAAGGGCTCTGTGCCTGGGTGAGAGTGTCTGGAGAGTAAATCAGCAGTGGCAGATTAGTAAGTGGTACCCCTCCTGTCAACACAGGGCACTGCTTTTCCCTCTCTCTCCTTTAGCTGTGAGTGAAAGGAAGATGTGCACCTTCCCACTGGTCACTGAGGTTTGGGGACACTCAGCCACAATTACGATCTCCAGGGTGAACATTCCTCTGCAGGTGCTGCTCTTTGAGGAACCTTTGCCTGTAACCTCGTTTTGACAGTGCGGGCAAGTGGGAGTGTTGACTTGTCGGCAGAGGGCAGACTCCCCGGTGTGCTAGGTGAAGTCATGCAGAGCAATGGGATGTTCTTAAAATAATGTCCTGGAAATTCTTCTCGGCACGACCAGAAGCCATGTCAGCACTCTAATGGCAGAGCCTGCTGGGTTAGAAAAAGGATTCCAGAAATCACAGGCTTAATCTAACAATAAACAGCTTCTCAGGGCCTCTTGGGCATGGCTGCATAAACCTGACTGCTCAAAAATACAATGCACAGAGCCTTGTTTCACTCCCCTGCGTGGTACACCACGCTGGAGGGGCCCCTGATCATGCTTGAACCGTCCTCTGGATTTCAGGAAAGGTCAGGTAGGAAGTCACCTGGCACACTGGGCTCCAGGACGTGAGGCCTCCCGTGTCAGATGTGGGGTGCCACAAAGGCTCACAGTGAATACTTGGGTCTTGTCTGTGACCTGCTCATGTCCACAGTATTCTGCCCCTCCTCCTGTTTCCTGTCTTCACTTCTCCCAATTTTGATCCCCAATCCCAAGCTCCACTAGGCAGCTCTTTAGCTATTCAAAGTCTTTGGCCATATCCTCTTCCTACCTGGTCTTCTTTAAGAAAAAATCAAATATGTGTTCCATCAGCCACGGCCCTCGTGAAATAGAGCCCGTGCTTTCACCAGTCTGCTTGCCCTTCTCAGAACCACATTAATTTTATCCATGTCTATATTTATTCAACACGGATTTATGTAGCACTCAGAGAGGTCCCTTGGGCAATTTAGAAATGGTTTGACATTTTAGGCAGCATCTGAGTTGGGGCTTATAGAGTGAGAAAGGGTTCACCAGACAGAGAATGGGCAATGTTCCCAAGAGATAAAACCAGGGATTATCTTAGAGACAGGGGCTACGTTCCTCCCTGGGGCCTTTGCCTATCAGTTGCGTAGCAAGCAGCTTAAAATTGATACCTGCCTTTACTCTGTCCTCTTATCCTTTTATCAGAACTTTGCTCAAGATGTTTGGTTTCCTTTTGTATTATTTTGTTTCCTTCGAACATCCCACTCGAGATGCATTCATTCATTCATTCATTCAATCACCCTGAAAGCATTGATTGAGTGCCCACATTTGGTGGTCCCTTGCTCCTGCAGGTGGCAGGTCTCCGTGCTGCGATTCCACATGCCTCCCTATTCTCGATGGATCTGTGGGTCCTCACAGTTTTTTTCGGTTCTTCTTCTTTGTCTTCTTCCCCCAGACACACACACATTAAGACCATCATGCCTCCCCTTTTATCATGGACTTTACTTCATCCTCTTGTTATTTATTTACCAAATGTTCACTGAGAACTTTGTGTTTTCCAGGTACTACTCCAGTCAGTGGGGATATAGCACCAAAAAAAGCAACAAATATCCCTGTCCTCATAGTACCACTTCTTTCTCTCTCTCTTTCTGGGCACAGTAGTGATAGTGATAGAGATTGTGTATCCCAAGTTTTTGTATTAGTAGCTTAAATCCCCACTGTAACTGTTGAGGGTAGGAAATCCTATTATGATCATTGAAAGATGGCGCCTTGAAGAGGTGAGTGGATTGTAGGACCATGACCTAGTGAATGGACTAAAAATAGTGGTCAGGGTTGTGGTTCTGAGGGCTTTAAAAAGAATGTGAATGAGAAGACTAGTCTCTCTCTCTGCTTTGCCATTTTCTGCCATGTGAGACCCTTGGATCACTGTTGCCACCATTAAGACCCTCACCACATGTATTCCCTGGACTTTGGACTTCCCAGCCTCCAAAACTGTAAGCAATGTATTTTGTTTTCTTTATAAATCACCCAGTTTCAGGTATTTTGTTATAAGCAACAGAAATGGACTAATACAGACAACTACTTCTTTCCATCTGGAAACTGTGGATATGGAATAGGCTCAGTATTTTTGGCACATCTTACTCAGTACCACCAGAGAATAAATTGAGACTGGAGGGTGAGGTTCTGGCTGCTGCTAAGGTGGAACTACATAATGGGATACTGACTTCCATCCAAAATCTATCCTGGTGATTTCCCAGGAGCAAGAATTGTATTGGCATCATACTTCTTAAAAGCAACACTGGGCTTAAATTATGAATGTACACATCCTCTCTCCCAGAAAATCCACCTCTACAAATATATCCCTCAGCTTGTTCGTTGTTGGTGTATAAAAATGCCACAGATTTTTGTGTATTGATTTTGTATCCTATAACTTTACTAAATTTGTTTATCAGCTCTAGGAGTTTTTGGTGGAGTTTATAGGTTTTTCTATATATAAGATCACGACTGGAAGAATTAACATTGTGAAAATGTCCATACTGCCCAAAGTGATCTACGGATTTAATGTAATCCCCATCAAAATACGAATGTCATTCTTCACAGAAATAGAAAAAACAAACTTAAATTTCATACGGAACAGCAAAAGAAACCAAATAGCCAAAGAAATCCTGAGGGGGGGAAAAAAGCCAGAAGCATTACACTATCTGACTTCAAATTATATTACAAAGCCATAACAACCTAAACAGCATGGTACTGGCATAAAAACAGACACATGGACCAATGGAACAGAATAGAAAACCCAGAAATCAGTCAACACACTTATGGCCAACTGACCTTCAACAAAAGTACCAAGAACATACATAAGGGAAAGGACAACCACTTCAGCAAATGATGCTGGGAAAACTGGATATCCATGTGTAGAAGAATGAAACTAGACCCACACATTTCCATATAACAAAATCAACTCAAAATGAACTAAAAACTTAAATATGAGACCTGAAACTATAAAACTCCTTAAAGAAAACATAGGGGAAATACTTTAGGATGTAGGACTGGGCAAAGACTTTATAAGATCTCAAAAGTACAGGCAGCAAAAGGATAAATAAACAAATAGGATTATATCAAACCTAAAAGCTTCTGCACAGCAAAGGAAACAATAAACAGAGTGAAAAGACAACTTATAGAATGGGAGAAAATATTTACAAACTATACATCTGATAAGGGATTAATATCTAGTGTATACAAGGAACTCAAACAACTTAACAGTAAAAAAACAAACAATCCAATTAAAATATGGGCAAAGGAGCTGAAAAGACATTTCTCAAAGGAAGACATACAAAGGGCCAACAAGTATAAGAAAAATGCTGAAATCCACTGTTACGTCCATTGATAGAGAAATGGAGATAGGATAAAATAGTGGTCATTTGGGAAAAAAAATATTGAATCCACATCTCATTTATACTAGCATAAATTCCAAAGGAATGCATATTTAAATGTTTTTAAAAAAACATAAAAATACTAGAAAAACATGGAGTAGGAATGGCTTTTCTAACTATGACACAAAATCCAGAAACCATGAAAGAAAGATTGATAAATCTGATCACATAAAAATTTTTAATAAAAAACTTTAGTATGGTTTTAAAAAGTCAAAAGCCAACTGACATACTAAGAAAAACTTTGCAACTTAAATTGCACAAAAAGTACTAATTTACTTAATATATTAAAAGATCCTATAAATTGATAAGATCAGCAACCAGTTGAGAGAGAACCCACAGTTCGTGGAAAAGGAAATACAAATGGCTTTTAAATATACGGGTTTCATGTATTGATATATCATATTTTCATTTTCATTCAGTTCAAAATATTTTAAATTCTACGGTGGTTTCTTTTTGACCCATGGTTTATTTAGGAGCTTATGGGAGATTTAAAATTTTCTCTTTCAGTTATTGTCCTAGCTTAATTCCATTGTGATCAGAGAACATACTTTATTCCCCTTTTGAAATTTACTGAGACTTGCTTTATAGACCAACATATGGTCTATATTGGTAAATGTCCCACATGTATTGAAAACAGTGTATGATTTGTAGTTGTTGGGTGCAGTACTCTTCATATATCAATTAAGTCATTTGTTATTCATGATGCTGAAAACTCTTACATCCTTGTTGATTATTTTGCCTCTTATTCTACCAGATACTGAAAAGTGTGTCAAAGTTTAGAAATATAACTGTGGATTTATTTCTCCTTTTAATTGAGTCAGTTTTTATTTTATGCATTGTGAAACTGTGCTATTAGGTGCACATAGATTTACGACTGATACATCCTCCTGTTGGGTTGACCCCTTCATCTCTAGCAATGCTCCTTGTCTTAAAGTCCACATTGATGTTGATATAACCATACCATTTTTCTTTTGGCTTGTGTTTGCTGTGTGTGTGTGTGTGTGTGTGTGTGTGTAATTATTTTTTGCCTTTGTATTACAATATTTCTGCATCTTTATATTTCACATGTCTCTTGTAAGTGGCATACTGTTGGATTTTGATTTTTTTAGTTTCAAAATCTTTACCTTTTAACTAGAATATTTAGTCTCTTTGAAGTTAATGTAATTAGTGATCTATATACCTTGTTAATTGCATACTTGAGTTATAAAAGATGATCTTGAATTAGTATACTTAGTTCTGAGAAAATGCAAGGGCTTTACTACACTTTAACCCAATTTACCCCTTTTCCTTTTTGTGTTATTGTTGCTATGCTTTTAATTATGCATATTTTAAACCCTACACTATATTATTTCTTAAATTGTTTTAAACATTCCATATTCATTATGTTTACCATACATTCTAGCACATTTTTACCCTTCCTAGTTCTCTTTGTTCCTTCCTGAATTATGTTTCCATCTGGGATCATTTTTCACCTGCCTAAAGAATTCTCTTTAGTGTTTCTTTTAGTTCAGGTCTGCTGGCAACAAAATCTCTCAGTTTCTGTGTGTCTAAAAATGTCTTTATTTCACCTTCATTTCTGAAGTGTATTTTTTATGGGTACAGATTTTTATAATGGCGTTTCTTTCTTTGAGCACTTTAAGATTCTGTTCATTGTCTTCTGCCCTCTTACCATTTCTATTGAAATGTCAGCTGTCAGTCATTGTAAGTTCTGTAAAGATACTAGATAAAAAGTTTCTCTGACTGGTTTTAAGGTTTTTTTCTTTGTCTTCAGTTTTCATCAGTTTTACTGTGATATACTTAGGTGTGATTTTCTTTGTATTTATCCTGAGTAAGATTCATAGAGTTTCAGGAATCTGTGGCTTGATACCTTTCATCAATTTTGGAAAACTTTTAGTCAGCAGCTCTTCAGATCTTGCTTTTTCCTAATTCTTTTTCAACTCTCCTGCGGATACTCCAATTGCACATATTTTATAGACTCTCAAAAATTATGTCTTTCTGTGTTTTCCATCATTTTTCTCTTGCTTCAATCTGGATATTTTCTCTCATTTGTCTTCTGGTTCATTTGTCCTATTCTCTGCTGCATCTGATTTATTGTTAAACATAATGAATTATCAATTTCAGGGATTATGTTTTTCATTTCCAAAATTTCAAATTGAATCTTTCTTTAAAAAAATATTCCAGGGCTCTGGTAAATTTTTCTATTTTTTAATTGATTTCCTTGAACATATTAATCATATTTATTTTGAAGCCAAGTCTGATAACTCAGATCTAGTTCACATTTGGGTCTGCTTCCATTGTCCATATTTCCTACTGATTTGGTCATTTGGCTCCATTTTTTGGCATGGTGAGCATTTTTTGATTCACAGAGGGTTTAATTTCTTCTGTTAGGCAGATGGAGCACGAGCTGATGTCCTAGTCCAATCAAGATGAGTCGCAGGCTTGTTGCAGTTTCCCTTACTTCAAGGGCATATCCTTTTAAGGTTTTCACCCACAGCCTGGGACAATCAACAGGGATCTTCCTTCTTTGCAGGCCCTGAACTCAATGTTTTGTCTCCTCAGCACTGTGGGACTGACAAAAATCTCTGATTAATTTTTTATTCTCTTGGTATCTACAAACAAAGATGACTTCAACCTGTACATTTATAGCTTAGATGCTGATGAATACCTTGAGGTGAAATTTCATGGAGTCCTCTCTTCTAGGATGAGGCTCTTCAAGTTCAGGCTGACTTCGTGGCCATCAACTTCAATGCTGTGTACTCATCCAGGTGAGACACCATACTCTCAATGCCACTGCTGTCTCTTCTGCCTTTATAATTGTCACAGCAAATTCCCTGGAAGCAAAATGCTGTGGCAAACATCAGGCTTACTGAACTGCACTGCTCTTCTCTCTGAGCCTTTGACCCTCAAGGCTTAGTCATCTTGGTTATTTCCCAATACCTTCAAACAGCTGTCTTGTTCTTCATCCAGCTTTCATAGTTCTTCTTCCTAGAAGTCCTTATACAGATTCCTCTATTATATCCAGAAGCACATATCTAGTGGAATGACTTTCAAAATAAGACCCCAAAATTCAAATAATAAAAGCAAAAACAAAACAAAATGAAACACCCCCCCCCAGTGGATATAATGATATCAATATTGAGAATTTACATGCAATGAAGGACACCTTAGATAAAGTTAACTGGTGACTGAAAGACTGAGAAGCAATATTTGAAAACTCTAAAACTGACAAAGAGTTAGTGCCTAGGAAACAACAAGATGGAAGACACAGTATGAAAAAATGGGCAGAAGTTATGAATAAGCAATTCCCAGAAAGGTAAACCAAATGGCCCGCAATTTTATGAAGATATGTTCAATTTCATGAGTCGTTAAAGAAGTGTACATGAAAACGACAATGGTATACCACTTCAAAACCCTCAAATTGGCAGAAATTAGACAGTTAGTTAAATGTTTGTGAAAATTTGAAAAAGAAAGAATCTTTTACACTACTGGTGGAAGGGTTGGTATCACCAGTCCAGAAATTAATTTGACAGGCAGCATGTACTTTATAACCCAGCAATCCCACTCCAAATGATATATTTCAGAGAAATTCACACAGGTCTGTAAGGGCCCATGTATGAGGATGTTTAAGTTAGCAACGTTTCAGGATCAGGGATTGGGAGACAGTATGATTGCCCATCGCTGGGGAAATAGAGTAAATTGAGGCAGCTGTGTACAATGAAATGCTACATGACAATTAATGAACTAGCAATACATTTAACAAATGGTTAGATCTTAAAAATATACTGTAGAATGAAAAAGGTAAGATATAGGAAGAGATCTATAGCATCATGATAATATTCAGATACATTTTCAAACATACACACATAAAACAACAAGCTATATTTTAAAACATATAGTAGCTGCAGTGCTCACAGTGGTTAGAGCCCAGGCTCTGTACACAGGCTGCCTGGATTTCAGTCCTCACTCTGTCATGTACTAAATGGATGATCTTGGGGAAATTACTTAATGTGTCTGATACTCAGTTTCCTCATCTGTTAAATGAAAAAAACAAGAACTTAGAGTGCTGTTGGGAGGATAATAGGAGATAACGTAAAAGTGCTTAGAACAGGGAGGGCCCTGGTAAATTCAATTAGAGTTAGCAATAATATTTATTTTCTAAGATATACAGTAAAACTTTTAGAGTAGATATATGTAGGTAGGATGAACGTGGGGAGTGAGGGTGAAGATGATGAAAAAATAATAAATTGACAGGGGCCTTTTGTGGGCTGATGATAACAGTGTACCCTGAATAGACAGGAATAATTCACTCAGTTTTCTGAACCTGAGATCCCCCAAATCTGAAAGACTTAAGCTCAGAACAAACAGGTGAAAGCTCTGGGCCATGAATCTAACTGTTCCTGAGCAGTGAACCTTTACCATCTTCCTTCCGAGGAGGAGCTTGGTGGTGATGTGGCATTTCCAGGGGGTTGAGCAATCCTGCAGAGTAAATCCATGCAATAACTAACCTATTGTGTCTGACTCCACTGTTATTTAGAAAACTAATTTCTGTTACTTTTAATTCATTAACTTGTAATTATGAATCAGTGAATTCCTTAATAAGTCCCAAGTCAGGAATCTGCAATGTTTATAAACAATTCTACCCTCCATCTGCTCTCTGAACTTGTGTTCATGAAGAAATTGGTGGCACTGCTGGTGGGAAGGTTGGAATCACCATCCCACAAATCAGTCTACCAGGCAGTCTGTACTGTTTCACCAGCAATCTGGTACCTGCCCCCCAGCATCCTTGGAAGAGAGTGGGGGAGGCAGAGAGGGGAAGCCCATTAATGTCTTTCCTTAGAGGTCTAGCTGAACTCTAGCTAAGCAAGCAAGACATACAAATAGGACACTTGCATACCAATGTCAGGCACAACATGGTGAGGATGAAGGCAAGTGGTATGGATCAGAAGTGCCCTGAGAGTTCAGACAGGGCAGGGCGGAGGTGCCAGGGCAGGTGGGTAAGTGTCCAAGGACCTGAGCATAGACAGAGAGGTGCAGGGTGCAGGTGCTTCCTGGCGGAAGCCTGAGTGTCGGCTTTGTAGATCAGTTAGGCAGTTCTGGTTCCAAAAGCGTTTTTGGATATAGAAGACTCTAGGGAAATAGTAGCCTCTGGGTTTGTTTTCCTTTAACTAGCTGAATAACATAACAAGAAAAAAGTCCCTCCTTTGGAATCAGAGTATTTTCATACATTTCTATTTTTGTCTGTTTTCAAAGACCTTCAGTAACAAAATCCGATTTGTATAAAAATAGTGATGATGATAAAGGTAGCCTGAATTTACGTTACCTTACATCTAGAGGGCTCCAAGATCTTTTCATGTAAACACACAATTTTCCAAACCTGTCTTCTGAGGCAAGCATTCCAAGACTCCCCCCGTACCCAGCCCCCTTGAGATGGAAAAGGAGCTGTAAAGCACGGGGTGGCACCTGACACATACGAGAGCCAGGCCTCCTGGAGAGCGCCTCATGGAGGAAATTTTCTTATGCTTGTTTTGCCCCATAGCACAGGCCTAGCAGGGTGGAAAGAGACCATGGATATGACCTGCTGCCACTGCATCACGGTACAGATAAGGAAACTGAGGCAGAGGGACTAGCCTGAGGTCACACATGATAGGCAGAAGTATTGAGATCTAGGTCTCCGACTCCCACTACCATGCGTTTTTTAACATGACAGACCACTTCTTGCTATAAAACCCAGGCAACAATCTCAATGCCTCTTCTTCCTTCAACGCCTCTTCCCTACAACCAATCCATTGCCATGGTCTTCTTAACAACTTGTAGGCACACCCTGAATGGGTCTTCTCCTTCCATACCACTCTGGTCCAAATCAGCTCATGCCAGCCTACTTCCCAAAGTCAAGTCAGGTCCTTGCACTTCTGATCCACACACCCCCAAAGTTAGCTTTTGAAACCATGAATCCAGTTGGAACACAGCTCTGTTTAAACTTACAGTGGCTTCCCACCACACCAAGAATCAAACCCAATCTCGTAGCCAGGATCTGACTCCCACCTGGCCTGCCCCATCTACCGTCTGCCCACTTTGTGACTGTGAACTTGCTGTTCTTTCTGCACAGGAATGCCGTTCCTGCAATTCTGTGTGATGCCAGCACCACCTGGTCACTCCTTGCTCGGCCATTTCACCTCCTCCAAGTAGCCAGCCCTCACCAGCCATTCCCAAGCAGCCCCCATCTCTGTCCCATCACCCTGTTCAATTTTCATCACAGCATGGATCAGTAAATGACATTTCCTTGTTTGTTTACTGTCTATCTCTCCATCTGTCTCTCTCACTTACTGCCAATGCCTGAAACCTGCCTGGTACATAGTAGGCTCGTAATAAATACCATTTTAATTAGCCTGTTAAAGGATGACTACCATAGCTGCCTCTGTGGCACAGCATACCTTTTGTGCACGGCATAACAGAATTTGGTCAAAAATCTCCAGCACCAGGTAGTCCAAGGGAAACACTTCGCTTCCAGTAAAGCCAATAACAGAACCAAGGCTTTCCAGCTTCTGCGAGAGCTTCGTGAGGAGTCTGGTATGTTGTGGCATTTCAAAATATACTCTTTGGACTTGAAGGTGTCACATACCAGATGAAGACCAAACAGACAATAACCAAAAACCCGGCAGCTTTGGCTCACTGGCTTGTTCTGATTGACTCACCCTGAGCCAGTGTTTGAAATCAAAGCACTTGACTCTGAAATGCACCCGAGTGACCTGCACAACTGCGGATCTTCTTCCTTCTTGGGCTTTTTCTGGGCTCTGGCTTGTCTAACTGCTGCCGCCATTATTTCCCTCCTGGGAGGCAGACTCAACCCATCCATCACCTGCCCAAACTCACAGCCACAGCTGCTGATTGCAGAGTGAGAACCAGGGCAGGACCACCCCAGGTTGCGAGTCTGCTTTCTGGGGCATCCTAAAAGGAAACAACTGCTCGCTGGAGCATGAAAAATGAGCAGCCAGGCCGTCCAGCAGCTTCCTCCTCGCATCTTAATCAAGTCACTGATCGGCTGGAATTGGACACACCGCTTGTGACTCCTAGATTGAAGAAATCGGAGGCAACCTGGCAGCACTTTCCCAACCCTGAAATCTCATTCCTGCTGTCCTCAAGTTCTTGACTCCGCCCCCTGATGCCCCCACATCTGCTCAGTGGCTCCCACATGCAAGCCCCATCATCTCGTCCTCTGTGAGGATGCCCCTTCCACCCCTGCCTCATCTGCAGCAGCGCTCTCAGCCCTTACCTGGATGCAGACTACTGCAGGTGCCTCAGGTCCTGGACTGGCCCGCCTGGCACAATCTGCTAGATAATTCCTTCTGAAACCAAGTGCCCGCCATGCTCTTGTCAGCTCTACTACTGTGGGGTCCCTGCTTCCCCTTGCCTTTACATCAAAGCCCGTCAGGACCTGTCCAGCTTCTATTCAGCCCTCAAGGCATCCCCATGAAGTCTCTGATTCCTGTAATGGTGGCAAGTGTTCCCCTCTCTAATCTCCCACGGACACTTTCTGCACCTCTTCTGTGTCCTGGTCCTCCACGCTGTCAACCCAATGTGTCGGCGCCCAAGGCTTACCTCCTCCACAGCTTATCTCCTCCATGTAGCCTGTGCCCTGCACCATTAGGTAGTGCTATCAACACACACTTGTGTTAAGAGAACAGGTTTACTATTTTAAAGAGGTTAAATGTTCACTCTAGGCCACTAAAATGTCTGTATTGTTGGCAGGGAAAGATGCAGTTACCTCTTTTTCTCCTTTACACATGGTCAAGGCTTTTGTGAAAGGGCTAGTTCATGTTTCAATATATCTTCTTTTCCTAGAATGCTTTTCCTTTTAGCATTCTAAGGTGCTCTCCCACCTACGATGGCATCTTATCTTCATAATAAATCTTCTAATATTTGTGAAAGAGTTTTGAATAACTGTAAATACACTTTCCTGAGAAATGAACATTCACAGAGTGCCTTTGACATGCTGGGCACTGGGCCGGGTGGTGGGACCACCCAGAAGTTAGCAGGGCTCACAGGCTCAGGGCAGAGACCGCCGAGTCTAGCAGCAGTCTCCCTACCGAATGGTAAGTGCTCTGATGGGGCTGGGTATATGTTTCTGCAGGGGCACCTGGCAGGGGCCTGTCTCCCAAAGGGGGGACAGCTAGGAAAGGTCTTAGACAGGGAGGAGCTGGTCCAGCAGTCTGGGGCTGGGGTTGGCAGCAGTTCCAGAGTGAGAAAGAGCCTGGAATAGCTGCAATTAACCCATCATTGCTAGAGAAGCGGGGGGATGTGAGTGGAGAGAGACTGCTGTTATCCTAGCACAGTTATCATCACTGCCACATTTACAGTGTTGAAATGAGATTCAAAGAGGGCAGAAACTTATGAAAGTGACTTTGAGGTGCTTGTGCACAGCCTAAGCCCACAGTTCTAATCACGGTCGGGTGCAAGCCAGGCTTACGCTGCTTGCCAACCTCCCCATTAACTCTCACCTTACCGCAGACATTCCTTGAGTTTTCCGATTTCTGTCACATGTTCTACCCTAGGGCAGTTATCAAAGGAAGTCAATAGAATTCCGGAAGATGGAAAGAGAGGTCTTTACGTATGTGTCTTACATTTTATCATTAGCTATGATGCTTCTCGTGGGTACCTAGGGTCCAGTAGATGTGCGTGTAAATGAAGTCCCTAATCCCTTTCACCACTCTCCACTGGCTCCAGTTAAAAAGAATACATGATAAGGCCGAGCCCGTGGCGCACTCGGGAGAGTGCAGCGCTGGGAGCGCAGCAACGCTCCCGCCGCGGGTTGGGATCCTATATAGGAATGGCCGGTGCACTCACTGGCTGAGTACCGGTCACGAAAAGACAAAAAAAAAAAAAAAAAAAAAAAAAGAATACATGATAATATAAAAACAACAGCTGTCTGCATGATGCTTGATTCTTTACAAATACTAACAACAGAAATAAGACAGTAATAAAGATAGGTAACATTTATTAGGATGGCCAGACACTCTTCTAGGAAGGGTTTTGCACTTAACCCACACTGCAACCCTAAGAGATGGGTCCTATTATCTATCACCTTGCTGTACACTTGGGGAAACAGAGGCACAGAGATGTGAAGTGACTCGTGTTGGCATTGGCATCCTACCCCTTGTCCCTTTGCTAGGTCCCTATGTGGACCAAGCACTTGTGTCTCTATTGTTTCTTCTCATCCTATCAACCCTGAGATTCAAAGCCAAGGACACATTATAAATACCACTTTTGGGGGCATAGTTTGGAAATTAAGATTCTGAAAAACAGTGGCTCGACCACAGCCACACGTCACAGTGCCTGGTCCTCTGTGCCTCCTATGCAGGTGTCCTGTCTGTGGGTATGCAAGGAGAGTTCTGGGCTTGCTCCCCAGATGCAGGAAGGAGGCAGGTACCCGAAGATGGCAGAAGCAGGGACACTCTAAACTCCCATTCATGAATAATGACAATGATGGAATCAACGCCTTATACGTGGGTGGCACTTTTCACTATTTTTTGTCCATTTCTACACCTATGACTGTGTTTACCCCTCATGACGTCTTTGGGAGGTGGTTAGAAACCCCTTTAGAAGCATTTGGGTAGATGAGGCGACTGAGATGTAGTTCACGACTCTCTGGACAAGGTTATCTTTCAGTGAGGGAGACAGGCTGTGACAGAAGCAGCTCCATGTTAGGAAGAAGGGGGCACAGTGGAGAAGAGCGAGGTGGGGCAGGAGTGGTGGGAAGGTTGCTGCTGCACACAGTGCCATCAGCAAAGACCCTGTCACGGTGCATGGAGGCCTGAGAAGAGGCAGTGAGCCCGAGGCATCTGGGGGAAAGGCATGCAAAGACCCCGAGGCAGATCCCTGTCTGGGTGTCTAAGGAGCAGCAGGGAAGCCAAGGTGGCAGCAGCACAGTGAGGCGAGGGCAGGAGGATGGGAGGCGGCATGCCACGTGGGGCTTTGGCTAGCCAAACAGGTGGAATGGGGCAGCCCCAGCAAATGGGCTCTGTCACATTTGAACATGCTAACTCTGGGTTGTGCCAGCCGGGATTGAAGCAGGAGAGCATGATGGAGACTCCTGCAGTCATCCAGGCAAGAGGCAGTGACGGCTTAGACCAGGAGAGATGGGGAGACCCAGCTGGATTCTGGACTTGCTGATGGTTGGACATGGTGTGTGAGATGAAGTGGCCGTGGCCAGGGGAGGGTGCCTAGGAGTGTAGAGTTCAGCAGAAAGGTCTAGAGGTGTGAATTTGGGAAACGTCAGCCTTGAGAAGTATCCATGGGCATGAGTGACATCTATGAGGAAGTAAGTGTAGGGCTGGCAGAGTCCAGGGTCTTGGGGTGAGGGTGAGGAGGACTCACAGAGGAGGCGGAAGGAGCTGATGGACACTGTCCTGGATGCCAAGGGAATGGAGTGCTTCAAGGGGGAGCAGGTGAGTGACCAGCCAAGAGCCACCCAGAAGCCAAGACGACACGACTGAGAACCACTGCATCTAGCAACATGGCAGTCATCGGTGACCTGAACCCATTTACAGAGTGGTAGGAATGGAAATCATTGGACCATCAGAGTGGACTCGGGAGTCAACGAGAGGAAAGAACTGGGGGCAGTGAGTGAGTTTGTCTTGCAGCATGAGACTTGTCTTAGTGTGTCTGTATCCTAATGGCACTGACACAGAGGAATGGGAAAGGCCGGTGAGCGTTTTACGTGTGTTTTCTCAAGACCGCTCAACGAGGTGGTCACGATTCCTACTTCATAAGTGAGGACTGTAGGGGTCAGTGCATTTAGAGGTCACATACTTAGTAAATGGCACAGCTGGGGTTCGTATCCAGGTCTGTCTGACTCCAGAATGGATGTGTTCCCCACTGTTCTGTGTGGGAAATACAATGTGCCTCTTTGCTTGCTTTAGATTCAAAAACTAATGAATCAATACAAAGGTAATAAATGGGATCAGACATAAGGGCTCGGGTGTGCCCAGGCTCGATGGCTTCGTGATGTTCTGGAACTCCGGAGTGTCACCCAGGATGGAGACCAGTTCCAGCACAACCTGACCTTGACGTACCTGAAGCTAACTGGGTGGATGGCCTCCTTTGGGAGGAGGGTCAGAAACGGAACCTATTCCAGAAAGGCCTGAGGCTCAAGACTGAAAAGCAGCTCTTCAGTCTGGTACCTGGGTGGACCCTGGTGATCTAAAAGTAGGCTGTTCCATTGAAATCCCCCACTGAGAAAGTGTAAACTGGGCCCTCTGTGTTCTGGAATTCTTTTTTTTATCTTTTTGTGACTGGCCGCACCACGCTCAGCCAGTGAGTGCACCGGCCATCCTTACATAGGATCCGAACCCGCGGCGGGAGCACTGCTGCACTCCCAGCGCCGCACTCTCCCGAGTGCGCCACGGGGTTGGCCCTGTGTTCTGGAATTCTAATAGCAGAAAAGAAACTCTTTTGCGACAGATGGAATGATTGGGGCACATGTGTATACTGTGGGAAGGACCTAGAAGCAAGGGAAAGACTGCACACATGGGTGCCTAAAAATTGTATTACTCTGTGTTAATCCAGTTTAAAGTCTTGAGTGTACTTAATGCAGACGCAAGCCAGGAGCATTTATATTTTATTTTTTGAGAGTTGGTCCCTTCATCTCCCTTCACAGTGGCTTCATGAATTGGTGGAGAGTGGTGAAAACTGAATGAGACACCGAGAGGGACTCTGAAATCAATCACCTTGTTTTTATCTCAGTGAAAGACACGTTCTGGACACTGGAGTAATCTGGCAGGCATGCTCAGCTCTGATGGACAATTCTCTTTGATTTACTGTGAAAGAATTTTGATTTACTTCTTTCAGTAAGGCTGAGAGGAGGAGGATAGGACTGTGACTCTTTGATTCATGGTTAAACCATGAATGAGTATTTTTCTTGACTGCAAGAATTCATCATGGTTGATTCTGGAAAGATGGAAACAGGAAGAAATCTGATACAAAAGCCTAAAAAGGAAAACAAAAGGTTTAACAAATAAAACAAAGATATTCTTTTTGTAGTAGAAAACTCAGGAATGAAATATTTCACCCTCTAAAATTCAAACCCCAAGAAAGACACCACTCCCAAACCCTCACACTCCTCCAGCTCATCTCAGGGTCGCAGCCGACATCTGTCTGTCGCCTGCACTGATGGCTGCAAACCCACAGTGCTTTCCTCAGCTCACAAGCCACAAGCCTCTTAGTGAGTAACTTCAGTTCTCAGACACGCGAATGCAATTTCCAGGAGGTGAGTTAGATAGAAATGAAACTAGTGGATACTCTGGATTTTTTGTTGCTGATTTTTTTTGAACAAGGGGAAAAAACAGGAATGTCTTCATCTTAAGACTGGGAAATTTTTCTTTGTATCTGATGTAGTACATTTGGGGTCTGCCAAGGTTATGTTGACTGGCATTTGTACCACTGCACCCTGCACTCCTGTCTTTTTCATTGCTCTATTATATTCCAGTATATGATTCCACCACATTTTATTTCTTTATGGTGTTTTTGATGGGTACCTGGGTTTTCTCCAGTGTAGGGTTGGGGTAGTGCTGCTCTGAATTCTAGCACATGTTGCTTGTGGCATGAATGGGTCTTGGCAATCTGCATGCTCTCCTCTGTAAGGTACACACTGAGAGGTGTTCTCAGGTGTGGGTTTGCATGGCATTAGGAGATGATGCCAAAGAATTTTCAAAAAAAAATGTATACCCCTGCTTGCAGGAAATGAGAATCCCAGCTGCTCTGTGTCCTTCTCTACATCTGGCATTGTCATCCTTTTTATTGTAACCGTGCAGATATATGTGCAGTATTATCTTATCATGATTTGTTTGATTCATCAATTATTTCTATTCTTGCCTGATTGCTTCATCTTTTCCAATCCAGATGGAAAAAACAATCTCAACATTCATATGGAATAACAAAAGACCCTGAATAGCCAAAGCAATCCTGAGCAAAGAAACATAAAGCCAGAGGCATAATACTACCCGACTTCAAATTGTACTACAAAGCTATAGTAACCAAAACAGCATGGTACTGGCATAAAAATAGACACTCAGACCAGTGGAGAATAGAGAACCCATAAATCACCCCTCAGGCTTATGGCCATCTGATATTTGACTAAGGGAACAAAAACACACATTGGGGAAAAAGACTGCCTCTTCAATAAATGGTGCTGGGAAATGTGGATATCGATATGCAGAAGAATGAAACTAGACATGCACCTCTCACCATATACTAAAATCAACTCAAAATGGATTAAAGACTTAAGTATAAGAGCTGAAACTGTAAAACTACTACGGGAAAATATAGGTGAAACACTTCATGAACTAGGTCTGGGCACAGACTTTATAACATGAGCCTGAAAGTACAAGCAACAAAAGAAAAAATAAACAAATGGGACTATATCAAACTAAAAAGCTTCTGCACAGCAGAGGAAACAATCAACAGAGTGAAACAACAACCTACAGAGTGGAAGAAAATTTTTGCTAACTATGCATCTGACAAGGGATTAATATCCAGAATATACAAGGAACTCAAGCACTTATACAGTAAAAAAACCAAATAATCCAATTAAAAAATGGGCAAAGGAACTGAATAGACATTTTTCAGAGGAAGACATACAAATGGCCAATAGGTACATGAGAAAATGCTCAACATCACTAGTCACTAGGGAAATGCAAATTAAAACCACATTGAGATATCATTTCACCCCCGTTAGACTGGCTACAATCAAAAAGAATGAGAATAACAAATGCAGACAAGGATGTGGAGAGAAGGGAACTCTCCTACACTGTTGGGGGGACTGTAAATTAGTACACCCACTATGCAAAACAGTATGGAAGTTTCTCGAGCAACTACAAATAGATCTTCCATACGATCCAATCCCACTTCTGGGTATATATCCAAAGGAATGGAAATCATCATGTTGAAGGGATAACTGCACTCCCATGTTCATTGCAGCTCTGTTCACAATAACCAAGATATGGAACCAACCTAAATGTCCATCGATGGACAATTGGATGAGGAAAATGTGGTATATATACACCATGGAATACTATTCTGCCATGAAAAAGAATAATATTCTGCCATTTGCAATGACATGGAGAGCTTGGAGAAATCTACACTGAGTGAAATAAGCAAAGCACAGAGGGATAAATACTCCATTCATAAGTGGGAGCTAAGAGAGAATGAAGGAAGGAAAAAAGACTACAGTGGTGCATTGGACTTGCAGAGGGAGAGAGCATACCTAGGGATGCAAAGTGGAGTGGGGGGGAAGGGAGAGGGGAAATCGGGGATAATTGGGGAGATAATTGGTGGGGGGACACTGGGTATAATCACCATTTGTGATAATTGACATGCTGCCAGTATGGATCTGGCCATCACATCTTAGGCACAAGCAATGACAATTTGTTTTGTACCTCATGAATATTCATAATCAGTCAATAAATCAATCAATAAAACAGACAAAGTATTATATATGTAGAAGAGAGTTGGAGATTGGGAATCTCTACATATTCCAGGGTTTGGCTTTTTACCTTTCCTGCTCTTTTTTTTTTGGTGGGGGAGGGGTATGTGTAGTGAATATTTTCAGCAAAGGTAAGAGAGGTTGCTGCCCCACTCCCATCTCCATCAACACAAGAGGATGGTGGTCAGACTCCATGGTCATACGACCAGAATCTTTTTCCAGTACTGATTTATTTCCATCCCATGAAAAACCAAGTAAGATGTGTCTTAACAGTTACATTCCTCCACTCTACAGCTCCATCAAGGTGCAAACTCTTATACCACTACCTGGTTGTGATATTAAGATCTTTATTTTAAATGAATTTGACATAATCTGCAAAGTCACTATCATTATATCTGAGTTGGACGTTAGTCCAGTGAGTCCATACCTAGAATATGTAAGGTACCTGAAAGATGCTTCTAGTTCATTCTTTCACAATGCCAGGCTCTGTGCTAGATGCCAGGTATACAATGGCGAACAGGACAAGGAATCAGAAATGGAGCTTACATCTGCTCTTCTAAAGACAGATATTTAAATCTTAATAGAAATTTGCCTACCAAATATATTTAAAAATAGAACCTAGCCATGCTCAATGTTAGCACATGAGATACAGCTGAGGAAAATGTTGTCTATATTTGTACCTTGGGAGTCCACCTCACAGCCAACAATTCCCAATCTCTTTTCTGCCATCAAATGCATCATAGAATATGCTCGCATTTGTACCACACTCCCGTGGGTACTGTTTCATGAAATCCTCAAACTTTTCTCCTCACTTAAAAAAAAAATGACTATGGGAAATGTGTGCTGGCAATTCTCCGTCTGCCATCTCCCCAACCACTCTCTCTGCTTCTCTGTCCTGGGTCCTGGGAAGCTGGGTCCTGCATGGTCTTGTGGCTGCTTTAGTTGGCTGAGGCCAGGGGGGACAATGGCAGGAGATCTCTGGGCAGGAGAAGAAAGAGGTCGGGGTACTCCTTCTCGCTTTCTGATGGAGATTTGCTACTCCAGCAGTGGCTGTGTCCCTTCATGACCCTAGTTCCCACTGGGTGGCACTTCTATCCCTGATGAGATTCCAGTAACCCTTTCCCTTCAGCCCTTAGGGAGCTTCACCATCTCTTCCGCGTCCCTTCAACCTGCCTACGCTATGCAAACAGCCCTTCATTTGTATCTGGGTGTGTTCTCTTCCTCATAAAACAAGAGGCAAGTGAGGGAGAAGGAAATTGTTACAGGAACAGCCTTCGGTCCACTCACATATGTACAAAATGTTAATGTTAGTAGAAGCAAATTCCTGGTAACATATCTCACCACCCATAATGACTCCATGTTGGGGACTGCTGGCAGAACCTCGTCGTGTTTGGTCCTTCTGTTTGCTGCCAGTGTTTGAATGGACGTTTTGGACTATATTAAAAAAAAGGATTTCCCTCTCACACTGGTGAGGTCAAGGGGGCTTGAAAGTGTGAGGTTGGCTAGGAAGATTCCAAATTCCACTAGAAACCTTTCGTCATCCAACCAACTTGTAAAATCCCACTTAGGAAGCCTGGAGGAAAAGGCTGCTCTTCCACATCTTATCTACGAATTGCTGAAAATTTAAAACCAGTTTTATCTAAAATATGTCACAGCAAATGTGGGTCTCTCCCTTCCAGTGGCTGATCTGTCACGGATTGCCATGCCAAAGGGGGGAGGGGGAAGGCAAACCCTGATGAGGTTAACAAAGCAATAAGAAAAAATGAAATCAGAACAAAAGAGATCAGCGGGGATCTTGTCAATTCAATACTGACTCAAATTTCCAGTATCCTCAAAAGATGCAAGTACAATAAATTCTCACATGAGGATGTGAGTTTGGCTTACATTTTAAAAAATTTTTACTTACACATTTTGTGGGGTACATGTATTGTTTCAGTACATGCATATGCTGCACAATGACTCACTTATGCACTTAGGGTAGACAGCATAGTTTTGCACCCGTTCGTCCATTCCTTCTCCTCTCCCCCCACCACCCACCCCTCCCAGCCTCTGCTAACCATTATTCTACTGTCTACTTTGATGAAAACTACTTTTTTAAAAAGTTTCCACATATGAGTGATATTATATGGTATTTGTCTTTCTGTGTCTGACTTACTTCACTTAACATGATGAATTCCAGTTCCATCCATGTTTCTGCAAATGATACAATATCACTTATTTCTATGAAATACTATAAAGAGGACAGGTCTAGAAATAGGAATCCAATATTCGAAACTGATATTCAAATTTTGGAATCTTAGATACCTGGTAAACCTGGAAAGTTTACTCTTCCCAGCATCACAAATTAAGGTCACCTGCCCCAAACAGTCAGCTCTAACAAACTTTGTTTTTCCTTCTTTTTTCTTATCCCTCCCCTTTCATTCCCATACCCTACTCCCTTTCCCTTTTTAAAATTATGGTTTTTAATTGACACATAATAATTGTACATATTTATGGGGTACAGTGTGATATTTTGATAACTGTTTATAACGTACAATGATTAAATCAAGGTAATTAGCATATTCATTGTCTCAAACGTGTTATTTCTTGGTTGGGAATATTCAAAATCCTTTCTTCTAGCTATTTGAAAATACAGAATAAGCTATTAACTATACTCACCCTGCAGTGCTACAGAACACGACAGCTTATTCCTTCTATCTAGCTGCAGTTTTGTGTCTGTTAACCCTCTCCCTAGCCACCCTACCTCCACCATTCCCAGCCTCTAGTAACCACTATTCTATTCTCTGCTTCTATGAGACCAACTTATTTAGCTTTTACATAAGTAAGAACATGCAGTATTTATCTGTCTGTTCCTGACTTATTTAACTTAACATAATGTCCTCCAGGGTCAGCCATGTTGGGGCAAATGGCAGAATATCATTATTTTTTATGGCTGAATAGTATTCCATTGTGTATATATGCCACATTTTCTTTCCGTTCATCTGTTGATGGAAACTTAGGTTGATTCCATGTCTTGACTGTTGTGAACAGCGCTGTAATAAACATGGAAGTGCAGATATCTCTTTGACATACTGATTTTCTTTCCTTTAAATATACACCCAGTAGTGGGATTACTGGATCATAAGGTAATTCTATTTTTAGTTTTTTGAGGAACCTCCATACAGTTTTCTGTAATGGCTGCACTAATTTACATTTCTACCAACACTGTGTAAGAGTTCCCTTTTCTCTGTATTCTTGCCCACGTTTGCTATTTTTTGTCTTTTTTGATAATAGCCATTCTAACTGGGGTGAGATGATATCTCACTGTAGCTTTGCTGTGCATTTCCCTGATGATTAGTGATATTGAGCATTTTTTCATATATTTTTTGGCCATTTGAGTATTTTCTTTTGAGAACTGTCTATCCAGAACATTTACCCATTTTTAAATTGAATTATTTTGTTTTTTGTTGAGTTGTTTGGATTCCTTATATATTCTGGATACCAATCTCTTGCTAAATGAATAGTTTGCAAATATTTTATGCCATTGTGCAGGTTGTCTCTTCACTCTGTTAATTGTTTCCTTTGCTGTGCAGAAGTGTTTTAGTTTGATATAATCCCATTTATCTATTTTTGCTTTTGTTGGCTGTACTTTTGAGGTCTTATCCATAAAACCTTTGCCCAGACCAATGTCCTGATGCATTTCCTCTATGTTGTCTTCTAGCAGTTTCAAGTTCTGGGCAGGTCTTACATTTAGGTTTTAATCAATTTTGAGTTTTTGTTTTGTTTTATTTTTTAAACTATATGGTAGGAGTTAGGATTCTAGTTTCATTCTTCTACACATGGATGTCTAATTCTCCCAGCACTGTTTACTGAAGAGAATGTCCTTTCCCCAATATATGTTCTTGGGGCCTTTGTTGAAAATCAGTTGGCTGTAAATATGTGGATTTTCTTCTAGGTTCTCTGTTCTGCTCCATTGTTCTATTTCTCTGTTTTTATGCCAGTACCATGCTGTTTTGGTTACTATAGCTTTGTGGTATATTTCAAATACATCCAGCTTTGTTCTTTTTGCTCAGGATTGCTTTGACTATTTGGGGTCTTCTGTGGCAAATTTTAGGATTGTTTTTTTCTATTTCTGTGAAGAATGTCATTGGTATTTTGATAGGGATTGCACTGAATCTGTAGATCACTGTGGGTAGTATGATCTCTCTCTCTCTTTTTTATTTTTGCCTTTTATTTATTTATTTATAATTAAATATTTAGGTAGAAAATTATTTTCTCAACATACAAACAAAGGAAAACATCACAAATTGAATTTAAAGTCAATTGATAAGGAACAAATTTAACACACAAAGATTCAGATCCTTAATGCATAAAGAACTCTTAAAAATGAATTAGAAAAATCTTATCAGAAATTTGGTGAAGGACATGAGCAGACAAGTCACACACCCCAAAGAAACACACATGGTTAATAAATAGATTCTAAGATGTTCATAGAAATGGAAATTAAAACAGAAAAATGACATATTTCATTTCTCAAACTGAAAAAATATGATACTGTATGATACTGGTGCTATGAAAGAAACAATGTCAAAATCTTCTAGTTTAAATATAAATCAGTAGAACTTTTTTGAAGAACAGATTGGATTCATAAATAGAAGTCTTTAAAATGTTCATACACTTTCAATCAATTATCCTACTTCTTGAAACCATAAGCAAATGCTCAAAGAAAAAACATTTTTTAAATGTGGAAGGCAGTTATATAAAGGTAAAAAATTGGGAATAAACTGTATGTCCAACAATATGAGAATGGCTAAATAAATTAAGTGTAATATAATGCATTATTATCCATGAAATAATAAAAAATAAAAATAAAAAATAAAATGTAATATAATACAGTTACTAAAAATCATAACTTTGAAGAGTACTGAAGACAAATTTTCAAGATGTAATATTAAGTTAAAAAGCAGGATGATAAACTTCACTAAAAATAACTAGGTATATTTAAACTCCAGATATACCTCCAAAAAAATGACTGAAAAGAATTTTTTTTATAATTTTTTTTTTGGCTAAAAGGAAAATTTATTTATTGTAAATACATACATGAATAAAAAAGAAAGATCTCACATCAACAATCACCTTTGCACCTTAGGAAACGGAAATGAAGAGCAAACTAAGTCCAGACCTAGCAAAGTGAGTAAATAATAAAAATTAGAGCATTGCTAAAAGAAATAGAAAGTAGAAAAAAAAAAAGAAAGAAAGAAAATCAATGAAACCAAAAGTTGGTACTTTGATGAGATCCACAAATTTGACAAACCTTTATCTTGATGGACTAAGAAAAAAGAGAGAAGACTCAAATAACTAAAATCAGAAATGAAAGAGAGGTCATTACAACCACATTTACAGAAATCAAAAGGGTTATAAGAGAATACTATGAATAATTGTTGGTCAACAAATTAGATGAGATGAATAAATTCCTAGAAACACACAATCTACCAAGACTGAATTATGAAAAAATCAGAAAGTTTGAAGAGAACTATAGCTAGTAAGATGAATGATTATTGTTTTTCAGTTTCCTGATGCAAGACTTCCTTGAGGATTTCTTGCAGGGCTGGTTTTGTGTTGGTGAACTCCCGCAGTTTTTGTTTGTCTGGAAAATGCACTATTTTTCCCTCATTTCTGAAGGATAACCTTGCTGGGTACAGTAATCTTGGCTTTGTTTTAGTATTTTGAATATATCATCCCATTTTCTTCTGGCCTGCAGAGTTTCTGCTGAGAAGTCTGCTGTTAGTCTGATAGGGGCTCCCTTACAGATGACTTGATGTTTTTCTCCTGCTTCTTTTAAGATTCTCTCTTTGTCTTTGAGCTTTGCCAGTCTGACTATAATGTGTCTTGGGGAGGATCTTTTTGGGTTGAATCTATTTGGGGATCTTTGAGCCTTCTGGATCTGAATGTCCATGTCTCTCACTATACTTGGGAAGTTTTCCATTATTATTTTATCAAATAGGTTTTCCATGACTTTTCTTTTCTCCTCCCTTTCTGGAACACACATGATTTGAATGTTTGTGTGCTTAAGATTGTCTGCTAATTCTCTTAGATTTTCCTCATTCCCCCCCCCCCTTTTTGTCTGCCTGGGTTATTTTGAGAAGGCTGATGAGAAATTCTTTCTTCTGCTTGTTCTTGCCTACTGCTTAAGCTCTCAGTTGTGTTTTTTATTTTGCTGAGTGAATCTTTCAGTTCCATGAGTTCTACTACATTCTTTTAGTTCTGCTACATTCTTTAAGGTACTAATCTCTTTTTAAATTTCCTCTTTTAAATCCTGGATTTTTTTTCTCATTTCATTATGTTGTCTAACTGAATCTTCTCATATCTCAGTGAGTTTCCTTAAGATTGTTGCTTGGGTTTCCTTTTCAGTCATTTCCAGGGTTTCCTGCTCTATAGGGTCTGGTATTTGAATATTTCTGTATTCTTTTGGTGGGGTCATATTTTCCTGGATTTTTGTATTTCTAGTAACTCCATGTTGATGTCTGGTTATCTGGTATAGCAGTTGATTCTTCTATTACTGTGGTATGGGGTTTAAGGAGAAAGATGATATCTTCTTTTTCTGGTCTTTGCTGGTGGCACTCCTCATGTAAATGTAGTCGAGTATCCGGTGGGCTGCCTGCACAGTGGCTGTGGTTATTGCTGTGGTGTCAAGACGTTTTTGTGGCAACTGTGGCAGTGGCTGTGATGGGCACCTGCATGCATGTGGTGTTTTTGTCATGCTCCTTGCCTGCTTCCAGCTGGGGGATGCTGCCCTCAGCTCCTGCTTAGGCCCCCCAGGTGTGCTCTGCTGCTTGCCTACTTCCAGGAGGAGGGGAGCATGGTCATTTTAACAGTATTAATTCTCCCAATCCATGAACATGCAACGTCTTTCCAGTTTTTGTGTCCTCTTCATTTTCTTTCATCAGTGGTTTACAATTTTTATTGTAGAGATCTGTCACCTCCTTGGTTAAATTTATTCCTAGGTATTTTATTTTTCTTATTAGCTATTTTAAATGAGATTCCTTTCTTGACTTCCTTTTCAGCTAGTTTGTTATTGGTGTATAGAAACACTACTGATGGTTGATGTTGATTTTGTATCCTGCTGAATCCCTTTCCCTTACCCCCTTGGTCACCCAGTCCAATATTTTTAACCTGTCTTTAAATATGCATACATCTTTGTAATAATTATAATAATTGATAACACTATGAGCACTTACTCTGTGTTCTAAATGCTTCATATATATTACCTCATCAAATCTGGATAATAACACAATGAGATTATCACCATTTTGCAAATATAGAAACTGAGGCACAAAGAAATTAAATAACTCATGTACGATAAGGGGTAAGTAGTAGAACTGGAATTTGGACCTATTAAGTCTGGCTTCAGAACCCATGTTCTTTTTTTTTGGTGGCTGGCGAGTACAGCGATCAAACTCTGGACCTTGATGTTATCAGCACCACATTCTAACCAGCTGACCTACCAGCCAGCCCTAGAATGCATCCATGTTTTTATGCCCTCTGATACACTGCCCCCAAATATGTGCTGTTTTAAATGTCCATGTGCTATGAATCTCACTGTGTTTCTTACTTTTTTTAAGTAAGGACATTTCTAAGATTTATTCACATTGTTATCTATGTACATCCAGATCATTGCCAGGTATTCCACATTATACACTTTTACTTATCCATCCCCTTCAGAGGTACACCTAAGCTATCTCCAACTCACAGTGTCACAAACAGACACCTACATGCCGTTTTTACAGCCCTGTGTGAGAATGTCCCTGGGAAGAATACCCAGCCTGGGATTGCTGGGCATGTGCATGCATAATATCGTCAAGTACTTGCAAATTGCCCAAGCAATTTTCTAAATGGAAACAAGAAATACTCATCCATTCACCCATTCATTCATTCATTCATTGCCTGCTGTGTGACAGGCACCGAGCTAGGAATCGAGGGTATAAACAAGAGGAAGAAAGATATGAAGACTAATTTTACTGGGCTTAGGATCTAACTTCTTGCCAGTTTACAACCATTCTAATCAACTCCATGGGGATGGCCTTGTCTAGCTTTACCCTGTGATCACTAATATCATTTTCAAAAGGACAACCCTTTATTCTATTCCAAAGTATAGGTGTATATATAACTTGCTGAACATTTCATTAAAAATGTATACCTGTTTTCCTTGATATAAACCACAAGTCTGGGCTTCTCAGGCAATATTCTAAATGAGATGGGCTCTAGGTTCAGCTCCTCCAATATTGATTAATGTAATATTCTGTTACCCTATGGAGAACTCTGTAAGGAATAAGATGGTTTCTTTGACTTGGGTTGAACTCAGAATCCACATCTCAAAAACATTACTAGATTCTGAGTTAGTAGAAATAGTTTTCAAGGATTCAGAGGAAAATAGGAATGTTCCCTGGCTCATATTTTTGTTAAAGTATGCCTTTAATTGTTTAGATCCTACTTTAGAAAAAGCTCAACCCTTTGTGTGTGCCCTTTCTGCCAGCTAAAAACTAATGAAAACTAAAAACTTCCTTTCATTTGCAGAAAATATGACTTTATTGTCATGAGAAAGGAACAGCTTTAACTGACATCTAATTCATTCTGGAAAGAAGGGCTTCAGAGCTACTATTTTTAAAAATAACAGCAAATAAACATTAAGTTTATCTAAATGGCTTAGAGCTAACTTCCTATATAAGGAGCCACCTCATTCACTTCCTAGAGACCCATTTTTCAACCAGTATATCTACAACCAACAGATACACATCCAAAGTTCAAAGTTGGCTATATGGTAATGACCTCTTGAAATATCTCCCAATTTAAAATTATCACAACCATATTCTGGTTATTGAATGATCTCTAAATAATTTGCAAAGATAACAGTATTTACAAACCTAGAGGATCTTCCTTTGTTTTCTTCCCGTGAAAAATGAAGGTAGCCTTCTAGTTAAGATTGTGTGATTCTTAGAACTTTTAACTGTTAAAATATGAAATTCTGCATACAACCATTAACAACATACTTCTGCTCTCCAGGTTCTTAATACAAGAGAGTGTAACCCTGCGTTCAATATACACAATACTCGATAGACACCCAGTTGAGACAATGTCTATTTTTGCCAGGTTAACCCGAGAGATATGCCATCCATCTCTTCCCATACACAAGGCCACATAATACATGTTACAGTTTTTATGCTCATTATAGTGTCTGTCCCAATAATTCAACTCTACTGTTATACTGAAAAAACAGCCATGGACAATGCAAGTTAGCATGGCTATGTTGTAGTAAAACTTTATTTGCAAAACAGGTGCTGGCTGGCCCTGGCCTGTGGGTTTGTAGTTAGTGGAGCTCTGCTCTAGGTCAATGGTTCTCAACATTTTGGGGAGAAAGTGGTAGTCACTGTCTCCTTTGAAACTCTGGCAAAAATTATAGTTCCTCTCTTCAGAATAAATCAAAGCTAGGTGAATTTTGCATGTAACTTTATATGTTTTAAGCCCCTCAACTCAAGAAGCTTTCTCTACATACTCTAAAATCTATCACTGAATTACATTCAAACAACAGAGAGCTATGTCCCTGATTCAGCTTCTCCAATAGAAGCTGTTTCTGGAATATCCTCTGACATAATGTCATTTGGCTTTTGTTAAGAACTCTTTAGAAAACATATCTTTGAAACTCATTCACTTGTTTATTCCAATAATGTAGTGGACAAACAGCTCAAAACTGACATAACCCAAATATTGAAGCTAAAACTATAAAATGTATAGAAGGCTGTGAGTTAGGCAAAGATTTTTTAGACAGGACACATAAAGTATGAATCATAAGAGAAAAAATGACAAAATGAACTTCACAAAAATTGAAAACTTTTTCAAAACACACTGATAAGACAATGAAACGTAAGATATAAGGTGGCAGAAAAAATTTGCAAAACACCTGCCCAAAAACTTGTGTCTAAAATATATAAAAAAAAACTCTCAAACTCAATAAGAAAACAATCAATGTAATAAAAAATGGGCAAAAATTTGAACACTCATATTACTAAAGAATATTAAGTAAATGAAAAAGCAAATGAAAACCACAATGAGATACCACTACATACCTACTAGAATGGCTAAACTTTAAAAGAAAAAAACAAAACTGAAAATATCACGTGCTGGCAGTGATGTAAAGCAACTGGAACTCTTACACATTGCTGGTGGGAATTAAAAATAGTAGAGCCACTTTGGAAAACATTTTTAGCAGTTTTTTTAAAAAATAAAGTTAAACATACATTTGCATATGATCCAGCAATCCCACACCTACGTATTTACCTAAAAGAAATGAAAACGTGTGGGGGCCAGCCCGTGGCTCACTTGGGAGAGTGTGGTGTTGATAACACCAAGGCCACAGGTTCGGATCCCTATATAGGGATGGCCAGTTAGCTCATTTGGGTGAGCGTGGTGCTGACAAGACCAAGTCAAGGGTTAAGATGCCCTTACCGGTCATCTTAATAAAAAAAAAAAATCAAAACATGTATCTACACAAATATCTATACATGATATCTGTAGCTGCTTTATTCATAGTCACTCTGGACTGGAAACAACCCAGATGTCCACTAACTGGTAGAGGGGTAAACAAACTAGGCCATAGCAGGCAGGATGTTGGAATGGACTGGTGATATGCACAACAGCATGGACGGATCTCAAAAGCACTGTGCTCAATGAAAGAATCCAGAGCAAATGGTTATACTCTGCATGACTCCATGTAGCGTTATGCAAAAGGCAGCCCTGCAGGATGTAGGATCAGATCACCATTGCTGGGGGCTGGGGCTGCGGTACAGACTCCCAAGGAAGATGAGGAACTTTTTAGGGTGATGGAAATATTCTATATCTTTATTGTGGTGGTGGCTACATGAGTGCATAAGTTTATCAAAACTCATAGGACTGCACCCCTATTTTGAATTTTAGAAATTATATCTCAATATACTTCATCCAGTGTCCCCTTCATGTGGAGCACAGAAGAAATGTTTCAGCACGAGAAATGGTTACACTTCTCTTGAGTTCTGGGGTTGATTTTCTCCTTCCAGCCTGTGAATCACTCTTATACCTGATTGCAGGTACCCTCAGCCTGTGTGAGGACACAGGTGTTGGATATCTGCCATGCACTTTGGGTATTAATCTTCCCCTTGGTGTAATCTTATTTTTCCTGCTTTCATTTGCCTTTTGACCTGATTTCTATGTGAAAAATTGCCTTATCTTAACGTGGTCTATGTACTTTTCCGAGACTAAATATTTTTTATTAAGGTACAGTATACATAACTGAATAAATACATACGTACATAAATCATACAAGTGTCTCCTCCTGACACATTAATAAAGGTGCACACCACAAAATCTTAATTCATTAAAGCTTACTATCATGAAGTACCTAACATGATTTTTTCATTTTTGGATATTTCCCTTTATGAGAAATGAGAATCAAACATAACATTATCAGAAAAAAAGAAAACAGGCTGATATGTAGGAAACAGAGGACTAGGGAAATTTTTCTTGAAGAAGAGAAGATAGGACAATATATAGGTCTTCATATATTTTACAGGTTGTCATATAGAAGAGAAATAAATTAATTCCAACTTGTCCCGTTGGATTAGGAGTAGGGCCAGGCGGTGCCAGCTACTGCATGACCATTTGAGGTTTTCTAAATGGACCATTAGGAGCATTTCTAATCGAGCACTGCACAAAGGTAATGTATTGTCTGAGGAATGACAGATCTTTGGGCAGTGGATATAACCAAACATAGGCTAAACAGTCACTCGACAAGGATCTCATATAAAGATTCATTTCTATAAATGGTTGCTTCCTTTTAACCCCAACATTCAAAAGTTATCCTGTGAGAAAACAGTTCCCTTCCAACATGAAACTTACTTATTTTTACTAAGCAAGCATCATTATTTTCTTACTTATCAATACTTTATTATGTTAAGTTATAACACAATCCCAATATTTTAGAACAAGTAAAAAGGCTGCAGCGAGCAGACATTCCTACAACTATTTTAGGATCAGGCCCTTAAGAAATGAAACACAAAATTGCAAGTAGATAAGGACTTGTATTTGCAAAGTCCACCTTTCTCTTGTGCAGCCAGCTGCCATTTTCTGCCCTCTAGAAACAGACAGGCAATACAACATTCTCAAATGGAAGTTAAGGTGATTACCCACTTTGTCCTTGGGCTTTCACACGAGACAATAAAGCTCACGACATTTTCAATAAAGAGCAGAAAAGGGAAATTCTCCCTGTTCGTGAAAGAGCTCTCAAGTCATCACCATCCCAGCATTTTCCTATTTGACAAAGCCCAGTTATTGCCAAGCAGCAAGACCTACGATTTAAAAATTACGTCCATCAGCACCAGGCACCTGAGATCAATACATTCTGCAAAACTGAGAGCCAATTTCAGGCTGGTTTGAACACCTGGATTCCAAGGCTCTGTGGGTTTGCTCAGCATTCCCAAGAGATTCAGGAAAGACCCTGAGGGAGTCTTAGGAGTAATAACCAAACTAGGAACCAAGCAAAGAGTAAAAGCAATACGGTAGTATGACTGGGAAATACAGGCACACAGCTATGAAAGAAGACTGGAAAATGGGAAATAATGAGTGTGTCTTCTGGAAGTCACAGTACAAAAAAGGCCAAAGAGAGGAGACAACTGACGACACAAGTGCACCTAGCAATCCCATCGGGTAACAACGTCCTCTCCAAACTCCATAGGAAATCCTCTGCAGCAAAAAAGTTTCATGTTAGTAACTTCATAGATCTTAAGTTAGAAAGTTACACGGCAGGATTAGTATTTTACAGAAGAAGAGGAAAGGACTCAAAACAACAAATATTTATTGAGCACCTGCTATGTGCTAAGTACCAAACTAGATATTTTATACCCATTATCTTGTCTGATCCTCACAGCAACTGCAAGAAGTGGTGTTATATTACTGTCTCCATTATGCAGGTGAAGAAGCAGAGTTCTGAGAGTTTATGCTATTTGCCCAAGTTCAACCCAACTAAAAAGAGGTGAATACAGGTTTAATACCCACAAATGGATCCAACAAATGGACAGACAATGGCCTCCTGACATCTGGACCCTGATATGTTTAAATTTTCACATCTCTTTGAAGCTTTCAGCCTTCCAGGTATACACAGGCCCAAAGTTTAATGATGACTTTCAACTAGTTCTGAACATCCCATAGTATGTTTCAATAGTGGATATTTGCATTTTGTTGCATGCTTGGTGAAAATAAACAGTGTATCTGACTAGAAAGCTGTTTTGGCCAAAAGACTTCAACTTACTATGTAGCCTTTGTGAGGAATCATTCTATGGAAGTCTGATCCATTCTTTGTTGTAGTTTATATCTGAAAGGACAATGTTTATACCTTCTCTTTTATTTTCGTCTGCTAGGAAACAGTGCAATCACTTGCACACACACAGAAAGAATAGACCGAAAGTGTGATAATTTCTCCACTAGTATTTTGCCACGAGAGATAAATGACAGCAGACAAAGCTGTCAGACAAGATTTAGAAGGTGTGCAGGGAGAGAGCAATCAATTCCCAACTCAGGAAATTTAATGGATTTTAATGAGCTGCTCTCCATTGATTACCACACAGCTTTTGACTTCATGCTTCACCCCCATGTGTGCTTGGCAGTGACGGATCGGTGTTTTAACTCCCCTGATTTGATTCCTGTACAGCAATCAAGCATCAGCTGTCTCTGTAATCAGGAGAGGCTGATCTGGAGACCTGCAAAGCATGTGGGCAGAGTGTGATCTCTTGTGATGTTTTCTTTGCTTCTCAGATTTTGCAGCTCAGAACAGTCATCTGATACTAGCAAGAGAAAAGAGGACAGCCCTCCCAGCACTAACCCAGGACTCGTCCAGCAGGTCACTAGGACACTTGTGCTCCAAACCCGCCAGTTAGGGGCTGGTGGATTCTTCAAGGGCAGGTGCTGATGCACTCCAGGTGACGGTCTCATAGAGCAGGACAAGTAGGTGCTCAATGTATTTTTGAAAAAAAAAAAAAAATCCTGCCTACTTAACAGGCACATTTCCTGAAAATTCAATTCTGTGGTTCCCTGTCTCCAACGTTTACACCACAGAAAAAAATGGATAATCCAGTAGATACGGGTTTGTGAGCCAATTTATAGCAGACCCACTATGTGGTTAGAGCAAAAATGTGTCGTCTCCCTGTGCAAGATGTAGGTTTTTCACACTAGAGATGCACTTATAAGCTGTAAACTCTCATTAAGAATTTTGGACTTGGCAAACTTAAAATGTATGATAATTTGATGTGAGTAGGGTCTAAGTCTTCCTCTTCATTATCACTGAAAAAGAGCTTCCCGAGCAAACAAATAGGGTAAATAAAATTACAGAGCTATGTTTAAGTAACTTAAGAAAAAAGAAAACAACTAGGGACTTTGGCAGTTTAATTGAGGGTATAAAAAGATGCTAATTATCAACGTGCAAAGTAGCAGTGAATTCCAAGTACCTTGGATATACAAAAGTGTGGGGAAATACTGTAATGAAACCCCATATCTTGCAAATGCCTAAATAATAAGATATCTCTAACTTATCCAGGCTGGCCTTCCCTACATAGTCTGAATTAATGGAGTTAAACCAAATGTGTAGTAAACAAAACGAAAATCTTTACTGCATCCTTGCAATAAAGACAGAGCTACCTGTGAGGTCTGGTCCTCTCCTGGGAAAGAACACGTAGCCAGGCTCTGCTCAGCATTTGGGCACATGCTCCATCAATCCCTAAGTGATCATCCTGTCCCTAAAGGCTCTAGGCAAAATTTGGTGGACAAGAATGACAATCACAATCCTCTGCAACCTGGACGAGTTGACAAGAGTAGGTTGGCAGCTACCAGCAAGTTCCAAGAATGAGCCATCAATGGAAATGTTTGTGACTCAGAAGCATAGCAGCAGGTGTTCTTTCCCAAGCCCTGCTGTCGGCTGGAAGGAATGTTCTGGCACTCTGGCAGAGGAGACGGTCACGACCTGGCCCATGGCTCTGCAGCCCCTCCACCCCCTGCCTTGACGGGAGCAATTCTGCTCGCATTAGCAATTAAGATGGAAGCCAGCACAGGCTCCAATTGGGCAGCAGTTCTGGGAGCTGGGACAAAGGCTCCGGAGGTGATTTGCTATCTGCTGTCATTAACCTTCTGTCTGGGGGATGAAGGTCCTGTCCTCTAGCCAGGAGCCCACAGAGAGGCTTCACATCAGTTGCCAAAGCCCAGCCAGCCAGCTGGGGCTTCCACCAAATCCAATTAGTCACTGGCTTGATTTCCTCGCATCGGAAAGGAAGGTACTGTGCATACACAGATGGTCTTCTCTGGACAGACCCACCCCAAACGAGCAGGCGCAGAGAGAGGGCCTGCAACAGAGGCACGTTAGGAAGGTGTGTGAGCCTGCTTCCAACCTTTTTCTTGTGCCACCAAATTGACATTGGCTCCTCTGGTTGGTGGCATCTGTGCCCCAGTCACTAAAAAGAATGAAGTTTAAATCCAGTGTCAGGACCAGTATTTATTCTCCCTCTCCTTTGTTAGTTTCCAGACACGATCCACACCTGGCATCCTGTGCGTGCTCTGTGGAAACACTTGTGCTCCTGAAGGCCTGTGCCCTGGTCCCTCTTCTGTGCCCTATTTTCACTCTCTTGCTCTTCCATCCTCTCCTGATGACCTCAGTTCCAGTAGAAAACACAGAATTAAGATCTCAGACATGCTCTAATGGTGCCAGACTTAGGACTCTGTGAGAGATGACTTCCAACTATGCACAAGTGATGTAGAGGATTCTCAAGATGAATACTTTTTTTTCTGGAGATCAGGCCTGGGTTGACCACTGACTTTGTTTGGACAATGATTTCAGTCAAGAACAAAAGAGCTTTATAGGGACTGACATCAAAATGGCAGAAAAGACGGTCCCCAGCATCACTCTCCCCCACAATCAACCAATTTACAACTATTAGAAAGCAAAGACTGCCAACTTGGGGCCTCTGGAGCTCGGGGGAAGAGGAGACGAGGAAAGACAAATGGAGTTCAAGAAGGTAGGAGAAGCTGAAGCCACTTTAGGGCCACCCTGTGAGAGGCAGGAAGAAGCTGCAGCGCATGGAGCAGGAGCCCTTTGCATGATGCTGTCTGGAGTCTGAAAGGGAGAAGAGGGCCACAAAGTGCACCCTACCAGCCCTCTGGACAGCAAGACCACTGACAGGGTTTCCATGGACCCATATAGGAGCAAAGGGCTGCAGCCACCAAAGAAAGGAATTCACCAGAGACTGGTGAGTCATCATGAGAGCCTTGCACACAGCCCACACCATGGGAAGTGTTTGGAGTGTAGGGAGGAAGCTGGCCTACTGGGGGAACACTGGGGCACAGTGAGGGCACCTGATCTGCCTTCTGGTCAGCACAAGCCCACTCAGTGGAGACTGATAAGGGCTGTAGATCTGCAGGGGGTAGAGTTTGCTGGAAAGACTCAGTCCCAGGCCAGAATTTCCACACAGCCAAGGTGTATATGACCCCACAAGACTCAGAAGTGATTAGAAGACTAACAATTAAAATCTAAGCCACACAAAAAGCCTTCCCGAGAGAATCAACAGCAAGGCAGCAATTTAGCTCAATTTAGCAGGGCTCAAGGGCTCAAGGGAACTTCTCCCACAGGAAGTTCCCCCAATTTTGGAATTAACCAAGGACAATAAATTAATTCCAGAGCAGAGTTTAGGTGGTGGTGGTAGATAATAATCCAACACAGAACTGAGAAGAACAACAAACCCATAGATCAGAGACAAAACTCTGATATTAACTAGCAAAGGTCTAACACCACCAAAGGATACCTATAAAACCTAGAAAAGGTAGCAGTGTCCTCAAATACCCAGGCTGCAACATAGAGACACAAAAATCAAGAAAGAACAGAGAAATATGTTGCCACCAAATGAAACAAACAAAGCACCAACAATTGAGGCAGAGGAACAGCACATCTATGCAATGTCTCACAGAGAATTCAGAATAAACCCTCTTAAGGATGTTCAGGGAGTCGGAGTCACAAGAAAATACAGTTAGAAAATTAAACGATAATCTGGAAAATAATACAAGAGCAGAATGAGAAACTTGTAAAAGTAATTGAATCAATTAAAAAAACAGAAATTCTAGAAATAAAAATGCATTATCTGAACTAAAAACCTTGATAAAAAGCTTCAACAGCAGACTTAATTAAACAGAGGAAAGAATCAGTGAGTTTGAAGATAGAATATTATATAAAATTATCAAATCAGAGGAACGAAAAGAAAAAATAATTTAAAAATATAAAATAGAAATACAGCAAATATGGGACTCCCTCAAGCAAAAGAACCTCTGCACAATTGGCATACCCAAAGAAGAAAAAAGAAGAGATGTAGGAAGCATATTCAAGAAAATAATGGCTACAAATTTCCCAAGTATGGAGAAAGATGACAGCATCCAGGTACAGGAAGCTCAGAGGTGGCAAATCAGATTTAATCTAAGGAGGAGTACCCCAAGGCATATCATAGTCAAATTATCAAAAACCAAAGAGAAATAAAGAATATTGAAAACAGCAAGAGAAAAGAAACACATAACATTTAATGGAGCCCCAATGTGTCTCTCAGCAGATTTCTCAGTATATACATTCAGGGTGCAGAAGGAAAGATTGTCAGGTAAGAATTCTGTATCCAGCAAAACTAACTTTCAGATATGAAGGAGAAATAGGGTCTTTCCCAGAAAAATAAGAGTTAAGGAAATTTATCAACACTAGACCCACATTACAAGAAAGGATAAAGAGTTCTCCAATCTGAAAGAAGACAATGATAAAGAGCAGCAGAAAACATTTGAAGGTGCATAACTCATTAGTAAAGTGAGTTCACAGATGACCTGAGAATACTCCAATGTTGCAAGGATAGTGAATAAACTACTTACATCTTTAGAATGAAGATTACAGGTCAAACCTAATGAGACACTAACATATACGATAACTGTATAAGAGATAGGAAATATTAAAATATATAACTTGAAACAAAAAATTGTCAGAAAACGAGGGGAGGGATGACATCAAAGCATGAAGTTAGTTTTGGTTTTTTCTTGTTTCTTAGATATCAAAGTTAAGTTATTAGTCTAAAATAATTTCTTACAACTGTAACATGCTTTTTGCAAGCCTTATGGTAACCATAACACAAAAACTTAGAAGATACATATTTAAAAAAAAAATAAATACTGAGAAATCAATATACACTGCTAGAAAAAAACTACTCAATTGCAAAGGAAGACAGTAAGATAGGAAAAAAGGATCCACAGAACAACAACAACAACAAAGAAAATGGCAGTAATGAGTCCCTATGTATCAATAATAACTCTGAATGTAAAAGGCGAAAGATTTATACGATCTGAAGAGAAACCAGAGTATAATAACTCTGAATGTAAACAGACTAAATGTCCCAATTAAAAGACACAGAGTGGCTGAATGGATCATAATACAAGAACCAACAATATGCCGCCTACAAGAAACTTACTTCATCTGTAAAGACACACATCGTCTGAAAGTGAAGGGATGAAAAAAGGTATTTCATGCACATGGAAACCACAAAAGAGCAGGAGTAGCTGTACTTATATCAGACAAAACAGACTTCAAGCCAAGGAAAGTAAAAAAAGATAACGAAGGTCATTATATGATGATAAAGGGATCAACTCATCTTGCCTGATACATCTCTCAAAGCATCCTGTGTCATCCAATACAACCCAATACATCTACATCTCTCAAAGCAGGAAGCAGCTATCCATTACACTTGAAGACATCCTGGCCTCCAATACATTTCCTATAAAACCCCTGTCCTCAGTTGATCAGGGAGACAGCTGGGACCTTATCCTCTGTCTCCTGGTCAATGTCTTCTGAAATAAAAAGCCTCTCCTTTAAGTTCTGTCTGGCAGGTTTGATTGGCAATCCTACGGTGGTGGGCACTCTACCCACATGGGTCAGGGATTCCCCAGGTGAAGGGGAATCCCATGGGACTCATTTGTTATCACCTTTGTCCTTGAGCAAGGTCTGCCTCTACAGTCTCCTGCATGGACCCCTGGCCCAAGTCTGTCCATAGAAATGGGGGCTAGGTGGGGAAGGCTGAGGTGTTCTCAGGGACGGGAGATGTCCTAGGTCCTGCCCTTGACACTCACCCTGTTTGTAAGCACGTGAGCTTGATGAAGACATACAGGCAGCCGTGGTTCCACCTGCTTCCTCCCACCAGACTACAGTCAGGGGCTGGTACCAGGTACTCAGCCTGACACACCTGTCCTCTGTCCTGTGGAACACGTATTGTAGACAGATACGAAAGGGAGAGAGCAGGGTCGGCTGTGAAGACTAAGTAACAACTGCTGGTAGCTATTTATGTTCCAGTTTGTTTTTTGGAATTGCTTGTTCCAGGAAACGAGTATCAAACCCCTAATAAACCAGAGCAGCTAAAACCAGATCAATTGAGATTTGGGGGCTGAAGAGCTGAAGTCCAACAAGGTCTTGCCTGTACATGTGATGGCCTAAACAAGATCTTTGCACATTCACGTTTGTACTCGATAAAAGAGGCTGTGTATAACTTTCTCTTCGGAAAGACACTGCTTTGGGAGCTATCCCCGGTGTTCTCCTTACTTGTTACAAGTAATAAAGTTTTCCTTTCTCTAGTCTGATCTTGGTAGAGTTTGTTTGGAATACACGTTCAAGGAGATGGACCCATTAAGTCCAATAACAACATGTGGCCCTGGTGTTTGCAAAAAAACAGTGCAAAGAAAAACAAAATCATCTCTCTTCATGCCTACCAGCTCCTGAAGCCAAAGCAGACTGACATATAAGCAGCCACCAAAGATAGGTGCTCAAGCAAAGTGTAGCCTAAGGCTCGTCCAACCAGATGCATTTGCCCAGGATGTTGAATCTTGAGCCAGGATTGCAAAAAATCAGGGACTGAGTTCTTTATGGTGCTGGCAGAGGAGCAGCAGTGGCCCCACCACTGAGGATGGACATGGCCCCAGCTGCAGCTGCAAGGGCTGTGCTGTCCTCGCAGGACCTGTTGTGGACAGGCCTATGCGTGGTCCTGCTGCCTCTCACTGCACATGAAGAGAGACCAACTTCTCCCCACATTCACTGCAGTTTACTCCCAGAGCCTCAGGCAACACTGAAGATCCATAGGCCATTTCTAATGACTATTATGCTTTTACTATGTGACTATTATTATAACATTCATGCACATAATGGAATGGCAGAAAAGACTATATTGAGCATCTACTTGTTGGGAGGGAATTCTTCGCAGGTCTCTCACATTTTTGCGTATCTTACAAGCACAGGCACCAAATGCCTCTGACCAGGACCATCTTTCCAAGGATGCTTGTATAGAGAACAGCCTTTGAAGATACACTGTTTCCCTCCCGAGCAAAGGGCAAGTGTGATTATTGCCCCCTGTGGTAAAGATGATGTGTCCCTACAGGACAAAGGGTCAGGCAGGCCTACTGCCCATTATAAAAGATTCACGTTCCTTACCTCAGCAGTCTTCTCCTGTAATTTTATGCAGGTGACAATGAGTCCCCCCAGCACCACTCTGTGGGACTTGGGGCTCAGGCAACAAAGTAAAAATGATGATACTCTGCCAACTGCTACTGCTTGAGCAATACAGTCCTTTTCTCTAACGCAGGTACCTGTGTCTTGTGCCAGCATCCATGAAACTGTCCAGGTCAATGATTAGCTTGCAAGTAGTACCACAGACATGTCACAATGCTTGACACTACTTGATAAACATGGCATAGTGCTCCTCATAGGGTATATAAATGAAATCAATGGTTTTTATCCTGAAGAAACTCACAATCTAGCAGGAGTGCACCAGTCAAGTTGGCACTAAAGGGCATGCCTTAAGCACCACTCCCATCCCCCACTCCAATATACGTGAGGAAAAGTAAAGACATGGGCCAGCTAAAGAACAATGTAACCATTTCTACAGGCCAACAACTGAACTAAAATGTCATGCAGACAATTGCCCTGAAACTGAGGGCCTGCTGACTACAGTTATAGAAACAGATGGACCGTGGCAGGGAGTTCCTACTGTACCTGTAGAAACCCCCCCACACTCACGTATACACTAGAGAACTAACTTTGCTTCCCCTTTATAGCCCACCCTTTATGGTTAACTAAGCTTGTAGCAAAAGCAGCTGTCTGTCATGCTTGAAGACCCTACATCTCGACTCCCTGATACATCTACCCGTATAAACTCCAGCCCTCAGTCAATCAGGGGGGCAGTTGGGACTTTACCCTCTGTCTCCTGGTCAACCTCATCCAAAAAAAAAAAGCCTTTCCTTTAAGTTCGATCTGGCGGTGTGATTGGCAATCCTATAACAGTGAACATTCAGATCAGGGATTCCACATGGGTCAGGGATTCCCCCAACTAAGTCAACCTCTAACATGCTGGCCGATGGTGAAGGGGAATCCCATGGGATATGTTTGTTACCACTCCCCTGCTCTGTAAAGAGGACTAAAATCGCCCCTCAGGAAATGAGGAGCTTGGGTGAGGCTCACTGCTGGATAGCAAGCACCAAGAGCAGGCTCCCACACTCATGAATAAAGGTGGCACAGTCCTCTCCACCCGTGGGCTGACAGAGAGCTAATCCTAGGGGCAGACAAACCCTACACCAGGACATGGGCCAACTGCCCCTGCCATCTCACCGAGTCACTGAGATTATCAGGGTCACCAAAATTCTAGACAATAATGATGAAGAATGTGAGGATGGAGGCATCAAAGCGATGCTAAATATGAACTTTGTAAAAAAAAAAAATGTTAAAACATATATATTCTAAATGTAAGGATAACCTCTTAAATAACAGAAATACATCCTATTGCTTCCAAACCAAGAAATAAAAATAAAGGGGGAGAGAGTTTATAATATATTCTATAGGTAAGAGAATGCAATCAGTCTATCCAGTGGTAAACAGAAAACACAAAATAAGGATAGTACAAATGAATCCAAAGGTGCCTATAATCACATATACCTGTGCACACACACACACACACACGCACACAGAGGAAGTGGATTAAACTTATCTATTTAAGGACAGACTATGTGGTTGAATGTTTTAAAATCCAGCTATTTGTTGCTTACAAAGATAAACCCGAGTAAAAATATACAAAAACACTAAAAATAAATAGAACTATGTTAAAGAGCAGACATTAATAAATTATGCCCTAAAAATAGGAGAGATGATAATCCAAGCCAAAAGATAATAGTTTGAAAAGATTAATAAAGTAGATGGATCTCTAGCTAATCTTCTAAGAAAAAGTCTATAAATCACTGAGTATAAACAATTAATCAAAGGAACCTTCTCCTGCAAAGAAGGCAAGAAAAACATCATGGCTGCCCAGCTAGAGGAGTTAATTCAGATGAACAGCCTAGGTGGGTCATAGAAGGGTCAGATCTTATTAGAGGGTACAGAGGAAAGCAGAGAAAACAGGCAGACTGTGAGATAGCTGGGATCCTTCTGACTGCATTAACAAGAAGGCTGAGAAAATAGTAGGAATCCAATGGAACCCTGGTCAAGGTCGCAGGGTATATAATCCACTTTGGGTGGCTCTGGGTTTACAACCCACTCACCTCATGAAATAAATGGTACTTTGAAGAGAGATTTAGTGAGTCCCCCCTTTAAGATTAACAATGGCAAAGACACCAAGAATGATGTTATGAGAGGGACATATTTGAATGAGTTATAAACAAAAGAGTTAACTTGCCCCCTAGAACTCAGGACAGCATCTGAACAATGCTGACTTGTCCCAGCCTCCTGGGATGCTGGGTAAGATAGCACATAAAATAAACCATGGAGCTGAAACCCATGCAGTTACATATCCACACTCTCTCCATGTTTTCTCATTCCATCCCTGCCTAGATTCTTCTACTGAGGAAAGATGGATGATCTCTCTCGCCTGCGGATGTGCAGTTGGCTTGAGTTTGCAGCAACCTAGGCAGATTACAGCTGCACTTTTTCTCACTACCCTGGCTATCACTCAGGAACACTGAGTTACCTAGACGTAGGAGGAGAACAAATCAGTAAGAAAAAGATATGCCATCAAATTGAAAATTTGGCAAAGACTATAAACAGGCAAGTCACAAAGAAAAGATGCAACTGGCCAATAAACATAGTGGGAAATGGTCACCCTCTCCAACATAAAGGCTGAACAAATTGAAATAACTATAAAATACCATTTCAAATTCTGCATTTTGGCAAAGATTAAGTTATCAAAGATGCTGGTAAATAGGAGCTCCCATAAGGTACTGGTGAGATTGTAAATTGAAACAAAGCTCTTTAGAAAGCAATTTGGCAATTCATTTTTGTTTTGTTTTGCTCCCTAAGTAATGGACTTTATTTTTATAGCAGTTTTAGGTTTATAGAGACATTGAGCAGAAAGTATAGAGAGCGTCCCCATGCCTTACACACATGCACACACAATTTCTCCTGTTCTCAACATGTTACATTAATGTGGGACATCTGTTACTACTACGAATTGATATATTATTGTTAATTCACTTCGTTTTGCACAGTTTTATGGGTTTTGCCAAATCAATTTCTTAATGAAACTGAAGACGTGCATCCCCCACAACACAGCAACTCTACTTCCTGGTATATACTCTAGAGAAACTCATGCACAGGCACTTAGGAAGGTTTTAAAAGCAATGCTACTTGTAATAACAAAAACTTGTAAATAATCTAAATGGTATCGAGATAGGAAGTGCTCAGTTTCCCTGGGCTTGGGTTTCAGGACACACCTCTGGGTTTCAAGCCATTCCCCAACATTTCAGGCCCCTCGCCTAAGCTCTCCCCTAGACGAAAGTTACTGTAGCTTTAGACCTATTTTTCAGCACCAACAGGGGGAAGATGAGACCACAAGGGGCTGGCTTATTTCACATCCAGTGGCTGAGCATGCTCAGTAAAGAAGGGTTATAGAACCTTGGCAGCTAAATGACCTTCCACTAGAGGTGCCAGAGAGCACAGAATATTCTTGAATATGCCTGGTGCACGTGATAGAATTTGACCAATGAACATGCTCCAGAAGGAGATAAACTGAGCATGTGCAAAACAATGTTACATAAATAGGCATCATCCCCTTAATTGAATATTCATTAGATAGAGAAACTATAAAACCTGTATTCCAGCAGAAGGCGAAGCTGTTGCTGACTCTCCTGGAGCCAGCCTGCACTCTGCCTGTGGAGTGTGTATTTTTCATTTTGTATCAAAATTACTCTCAGCAAGCAGCTGCTCATTCTCTTGAGCCAGCCTGCACTCCGTACAGAACTTTAAATATGTATTTCTTACTTTTGTGTTAAACTTGTGTGGGCCCTGCTCAGTCTCTAGAGCTAGGCTGCACTCTCTCTGTGAAATCTGTATCTCTTATTCATACATTAAATCTGTTCACACTTTCTACTGTGACCCTGATCTTGAATTCTTTCTTGTGGTGGAGTCACGAACCTGGTAAGGGGACTGGGTGGGTTGAGGCTCACTACTGGGTCCCCCCGACCCTACCTCCAACATTGGTATGAGACTGAACGTATCAACGATGGCACAATGGAATACTTTGCAGCCTTTAAAATAATTTAGATCCATACACATCAATACAGATAAATTTTTTTTTTTTTAATACAGATAAATCTTAAAAGGCATCTTAGGTAAAAGTAAAAACCCAGCTAGTTGCACTAGAACCACTTAGATGAAATTAAAAGACAAGATCTTGTTCTAGATACATACAGTGTGTGGGAATGTGGCTGAACAGCATGAAGGTTTCGAGCTGAAGGTGTCACAGTGCAGACACCACCTCCAACTGATGCCTTTTATGTAAAGCTGTAGAACACATTACTGTCTGCAGTACATACATAAGTAGTAAAGGTATAAAAACTTGGATAGAGAAGATAAAATGCCAACTTTTGCATAAACAGAGACACAGAAGAACATGACACCAGGTAAGAAAACAAAGGGAATGTGGGCTGCAATATTTGATTTCTTAAGAAATTCTGAAACAAATATCCCTTCGCGTTAACATTTGTTCAGTAAGAGTGACCTGTTATACAACACAGCGTTTGTTATATTTGCTCTGCAATTTTCTGTGAGTAAAATATTTAATTCTTGAAAGTCTTGTGAACCAAAAAGTCACAGGCCTGCCAGGGCTTTCATCTTGGAGCACAGTGACATTACTCTGACTAGATACATTTTCAAGGGGCAAGAGAAGGACAAAGAGTTGTGCTTTGATTATGTCATGAGTTGTGCTTATCCAGCATCCTGTGAACACAAGAAACCCATGGTTTTGGGCCAGGGGCCCACATGTTGTTCCATAAACTGCCGCAGGACACTGTGGGGACACAGGGGCAGGCCTGCAGGGGAGGTGGGTGGGAAGGTGTGAGGTGCAGGAGACAGGTGTGGCTGGGACAGGGGGTCACTCTATAGAGGCTTGAAAGGCAGGCTTATGAGAGTGTTGCTGAGGACATTAGACTCAAGAGGCAAATTGTAAAGGGTTTTGGAATTTAGACTTTGTCCTGAGGGAGAAGCAGAGTCTACACAATGGAATACTACTCAGCTATAAAAACGAATGAAATACTGCCATTTGCAACAACATGGATGGACCTTGAGAGAATTATATTAAGTGAAACAAGTCAGGCACAGAAAGAGAAATACCACATGTTCTCACTTATTGGAGGGAGCTAAAAATTAATATATAAATTCGCACACACACATACACACACACACACACACACAAACCGGGGGGGGGGGGGAAGAAGATATAACAACCACAATTATTTGAAGTTGATACAACAAGCAAACAGAAAGGACATTGTTGGGGGGGAGGGGGGGAGGGAGAAGGGAGGGAGGTTTTGGTGATGGGGAGCAATAATCAGCTACAATGTATATCGACAAAATAAAATTAAAAAAAAAAAAAAAAAAAAAAGATTGTAAGCAGAGGCATGACCTTGAAGGATCACCCAGTTCAGTTTCTTGCCTTTAGGCAGATAAATGTCTAAATCTTTCTGTATGGCAGGCTTGTCTCTTTCTCAGTGTGTCTAAGGGCGGATTGCACAGTCTACATCCTTCATCTTCTACAGTGTTGGGCACATGCAGCTGGAGTGGAAGAGATGGCAGCGTAGGGTGAAACAGACAGGGAGGGAAGGAGGCCACTCTCCTGGGGTCCACGGCACGGGGGTGCAGAGCATGTGTGCATGGGGTTGGGGGAGGGGACAGGCCAAGACACAGCAGAGGAAGACAGCACCAGGCAGACCACAGCATGCCCAGGTGTGACAAGAGACATCAACAGGGGTCTGCAGCAAGAGGCCTAATGACAATGGTAAGGGTGGCCACCTTGTGTCATTGTCATTGTTGTCATTGCAGCAAACACTGACATAGTACTTACTACTTGTTGGGAAGCATTCTAAGTGCTTTACACAGGTCCATTCACCCCAGAAGGGATTACACCATCACCTCCATTTAATGATGAGGAAAATGAAGCAGAGAGGAGAAGGAGTCTGACTGTGATCCCAGAGCCCATAAGAGGCAGATCTGGAATTGAGAAGCAGCCAGTGGGCTCCAAAGTCCATGGTATGACTATGACACCACAGGCCTCTCAAACAGAGCATGGCATGTCCTGCTGTGCAGAGACACATGGCTGAGGAGCATGGGGGAAGGCGCAGGCAGCAGCTGGAGCCCATGGTCCATGGGGAACATGTCTCTACGTACAAATCAGGGCCCTAGCTAGGAGAACGGCTCCCAGCACAAGCCTCAGATCTGGCCCGTGAGATCAGAGCTGGTTGACAGGAAGTTCGATGCCTGCTGCTTCTATGCAGAGCTTCAGGAATGGGAGGGAGGGGACTGGACTGGACACACAGTGAGTGTGACAGTTGCCGGCACCTCAGACGTGGTGGCCCATCTCATCTTCACAGCAACTGCAGCACCTGGATTTTCCTGTTAGAGCTGAGCAAGCAGAGGCTCAGAGGGGTAAAGGGCTCACAGTCACACAGCAAACCAGAGACACAGCTGGGAGTAGGACTGTTTGCCTCTGAAGCCCTGTGCTTTTTTCAGTTACTCCACACTGCCTCATGGGAAATTTGCAAGTATCCACTGACTGGATGTGAGTGCTGGCCTAGAGTCAAATGAGATTTCTTTGTTAATTTCTCAGAAGAATACACATGGAAATAAGTAAAAAAAGAAAAGACAGTCAGTACCAACTGTGTACTGAAGATAAGACCACAGGCCAAAATTTGGAGGAAATTTCCACTAATGGCCATGGCTATATTCCTGGGGATGGATGTAGAAAGGAATCGCCAAGTATACCTTCTGAGCCACAAGAAGAAAAACACAGCCCCAAAGAAGATAGGAAAGCATGCTAAATAACCTTTGCACTCTGAGAAAAATCTCAGGATACTGGGACAATATGGATTAGGGGAAAAAAAGTTAACAGCACTTTTGAAAAGATAGTAAATAACAAAGGAAATTAAACATTACCCTGATTAAAGGAGAAAAACAACTTTTAAAATCACTCTTCACAAACAAAGGTATTTCAAAACATCTTAGTTTAGTGTCTTCAAAAAATCTAAAAGGACTTGGGCACTATGGCACAGAAGCAGGAAGCCACAGGAGAAGAAAAACATTGAAAAAGGGAAGAAATAGAAAGGGATGGAAGTAGACCATATAATTTAAGAAAACTCAAAAACCAAGAGCAAAATTAAAACCACATAAATAAAAACAAACAAAGAATGATTTACACATAACTATAAAAAGTAGTATACAGAACACACACTCCAGAAATCGGGCTTACTTATGCAGAGGACCAACATCCTCTCAGTATCTGCATCTGAATTTCTCATAATTGAGAATTAAAGGAATGAAACAGAGAAAGAGAAGTAGACAAATATGAAGGAAGAGAAGTACAGCTAAAGAATATTGTCTGTTGCACAAGAGAAAAGACAGAAGAACAGAATAAAAGCAAAAGCAATAATTAAAAAGAGGATAACAGAAAATTGTGCTAGGTGTCTGCATATCAGAAACACTCCAATAAAGAAGACCCATTCTAACCAATATATGATTTTAAATACATAAGAAAAAAAAAGAAGAAGAAGCTCCAGGAAGATTATATAAAACAGGTTCTCTACAAGGAACATAATCAAGCCATCCTTTTTTTCTACAAAGAACAAGAAAACAAGTGACAGATACCTAAAAGTATTTCCAGTGATGCATTCTGCCTGCTGTTTTACTCTGAGGAAGGTCACACATGGTGTCATTCGTGGCATGGCCACTTACCTCTCCTCTTCCTTTCTCAAAGAAATCTGATTGGATTTGGGATTACCGTGCGTCCAGCGTCAAGGATGTATCATAACACATCCAAGCCAGTTGAGCGATCACATTCCTCCTCTCCTATTTTCTCAGCCTCTCTTGCAGCTAGGAGTAGGCATGTGATTCTTCTCTGGCTGATGAAACGTAAAGGGAAACCCTACTAGGGGCTTCTGAGAAAGAGTTCCCTTCACCTATAAGAAAGAACTGTTAGCAGAAGAAATACTTTTTGCTGCCACCTTCACCCCATTCCAACTGTAGTTCTGGTGTCTGAAGCTGTGGAAGGCATCTTGCAGCCAGAAGGCAATATGGGTGAGGATGAGCTTCCTACAAAATGGAAGAATAGAATACTGAACGGAAGACTGAGGTGCAGAGACCAGGAAGGCACCAGGCTTTGCTCCCATCTCGTCTGCCCACTGTTGTTAGATCTGTGTCTTTACTGTCTAAGCCACCATTAGGGTCTCCTTCATGTATAACTGAAAGCACATATAGAGAACTAAATGAAAGTGGAAATCAAACATCAATCAATAATCTAAATTCCTACCTGAAGAAACTAGAAAAAGAACAAAACAAAGCAAAACAGAAAGAAGAATGTAATAAAGGTAAGAGTAGAAAACAATTAAATTGGACATAGGAAAATGAAAAATAAACCAGATTTTTTGAAAATAAATAAAACTGACAAACCTCTAGTGAGAAGGACAAAAAATAAAAAGAAAACATATATCACCAATATCAGGAATGAAATACAGTATATCACTACAGATCTTGCAACCATTAAAAAGATAGTAAGGAAATACTAGGAACAACTTTGTACTAAAAAATTTAACAACTTAGAAAAATTGGACCAGTTCCTGGAAAACCACAAACTACTAAAACTCAAACAGATGAAACAGATGATCTAAATGGCTCTATAACCATTAAAGAAATTGAATCTACAATTTAAAATCTCCTGAGAAAACATTTCCAGACTCAGATGGTTTCACTGGAGGATTTTCTCATTTAAATATGAATTAAAACCAACTTTATAAATCTCTATCATATACAATTTTATACAATATCACCCCCCACCCCCCAAAAAAGAAAGAAACTGCAGAACATATCTTTCATAAACTTAGAGATAAGAATCCTAACAAAATACTAGCAAACTGAATCCAACAATGTATAAAAGAATTATATACCATGACCAAGTCAAATTCATTTCAGGTATGTTAGGCTGAATCAACGGTCAAAAATCAACCAATGTAATCCACCATATTAGCAAACTAAGAAAAATCATACGGTCATATCAATTGACACCGAAAAAGCATCTACCAAAATCTAACACCCATTCATGATAAAAAAAAAAAAAAAAAAATCTTTAAGAAGGGAGGGAGAATTAATGGAACTTGGTAAAGAGCTACTACAAAGATCCTACATCTAACATCACACTTTATGGGAAAGACTGAAAAGACTGAATGCTTTCCCTGTAAGATTGGAAACAAGCCAAGAATGTTTACCCTCCCCACCACTATTCAAAATAATAGTGGAAGTACTAGCCAACTCAATAAGATAAGGAAAGAAAACACATGCATACTGAAAAAGAAGAAGTAAAATGGTCTCTAATTTGTAGATGACATCATTGGTCTATGTAGAAGATCCCAAGAAATCTCCAAATAAAACCCTCCTAGAACAAATAAGTGAGTTCAGCAAGGTCACAGAATAATATTCAGCCTTTAAAAAGAAGGAAATCCTGTCATTTATGACAACATGGATGAACTTGGAGGACATTATGCTAAGTGAAGTAAGCCAGGCACAGAAAAACGAGTGCCACATGATCTCACTTACACAGTCACACACCACATAGCGATGTTTCAGTCAATTCCTTACCTGACATCATGGCTTACTATACAGCTATGGTAATCAGAACAGTGTGGTCCCATAAGATTATAATGGAGCTGAAAATTTTCCATCACCTAGTGACACTGTAACCATCATAAAGTTGTAGCACAACACATTACTCTCTTAGGAGCCATAGGCTACACCACATAGCCTAGGTGTGTAGTAGACCAAATAAGGTAGGTTTGTATGAGCACACTCTATGATGTTCACACAACTACGAAATTACCAAACAATGCATTTCTCAGAACATATCCCCATCCCTAAGCAATGCATGGCTGTACATAGAATCTAAAAAAGTCAAATTCACAGAAACAGAGAGTACAATGGTAGTTACTATGGAATGTAGGGGGTTGTGGAGATGTTGGTTAAAGGATACACATTTCCAGTTAGACAGGAGGACAAAGTTCAGGAGATTCACTGTACCACATGGTGAGTGTAGTTAATAACAACGTATTGTATATTTGAAAACTGCTAAGAAACTAGATTTTAAATGATCTTGCCACAAAAAAATGCTAAGAATGTGAGGCAATGTATATATTAAATAGTTTGCTTTAGCCATCCCACCTGTATATGTATATTAAAACATCATCTACACCATAAATATATACAATTTTTGTCCATTTTAAATTAATTAATTTTAAAAAGATCAACACACAAAAATTAATTGCATTTCTACTTACTAACAATGAATACATTACATTCACTCCAAAGAAGATGAAATACTTAGGCATACACTTGTCAAGATGAATATAGGATCTTTTGCTGAATATTACAAAATGTAGATAAAAGAAATCAGAGAGACCAAAATAAATGTGGAGACATACCAATTTCATGGACTGGAAGACTCAACATAAAGATGTCAATTCTCCCCAAACTCATCTATAGTTTTAATGCAATTCTTATCAATATCCTAGCAAAATCTTAGTAGGCATAGATAAGGTTATTGTAGACTTGATACAGAAATACACAGGCCCTAGAATAGCTAAAACAATCTTGATAGAAAAGAATAAAGTGGGAGAATTACTTACCTGACATCATGGCTTACTATACAGCTATGGTAATGAAAACAGTGTGGTATTGGCAGAGAGACAGACACATGGATGAATGGAACCGAATAGAGAATCCAGAAATAGATCCATATAAGTACAAGGGATCTTCAAAAAGTTCATGGAAAATTCATATTATAAAAAAATTATGCATGGATTGCAAAAATTTTTTTGCACCAAAATAAACTCATACTACTCTATTATAACATGTCTGAACAAGATCTAGTTTGAGGCACTAAGAAGGATAAGACAACATTTTTGAAAAGAACGCCTATTAGAGCAACATGAATTCTGCTAAAATTGAAGCAAAATCAAACATTAAGTTTATGATGAAACTTGGGTGGAAGAATGGCGGAACCACTGATGCTTTATGAAAAGTTTATGGGAACAATGCTCCAAAGAAATCAACAGGTTATGAATGCATAACTTGTATTAAGAAGGGGTGAGACAATGTTGAAGATGAAGCCCACAGCAGCAGACCATCCACATCAATTTGCAAGGAAAAAATTAATCTTGCCTGTGCCCTAATTGAAGAGGACTGATGATTAACAGCTGAAACAACAGCCAACAGTATAGACATCTCAACTGGTTCAGCTTACACAATTCTAACACAGTTGAGCAAAATTTCTGTTTGATGAATGCCAAGACTGTTGTCCCCAGATCAGCTGCAGACAAGAGCAGAGCTTCCAATGGAAAATTTCAGCAAGAGGTATCAAGATCCTAAAGTATTTTTTTGAAGAATTGTAACAGGAGATAAAACATGGCTTTACCAATACAATCCTGAAGATAAAGCACAATCAAAGCAATGGCTACTAAGATGTGGAAGTGGTCCAGTCAAAGCAAAAGCAGACTGGTCAAGAGCGAAGGTCATGGCAACAGTTTTGGGGATGCTCAAAGTACTTTGCTTGTTGACTGTCTGCAGGGCCAAAGAATGATAACATTTCCTTATTATGAAAGTATTTTCAGAAAGTTAGCCAAAGCTTTAACAGAAAAATGCTTGGGAAAGCTTCACCAGAGAGTCTTCTCCACCACAACAATACTCCCATTCATTCCTGTTATCAAACAAGGGCAATTTTGTGGGAGTTTCTATGTAAAATCATTAGGCATCCACCTTACAGTCCTAATTTTCTCCTTTTGACTTCTTTTTGTTTCCTAATCTTAAAAAAACCTTTAAAAGGCATCCATTTTTCTTCAGTTAATAATGTAAAAAAGACTGCACTGACATGGTTACATTTGCAGGACCCTCAGTTCTTTAGGGATGAACAAAATGGCTGGTATCATTGCTTACCAATGTCTTGAACTTGATGGAGATTATGTTGAGAAATAAAGTTTATATTTTTTATATTTATCTTTTAATTCTATTTTTCCACAAACTTTCTGAAGTCTCCTCAAATGCCCAATTGATTTATGACAAACTTGCCAATGCAATTCAATGGAGAAGGGACAGCCTTTTCAACACATGGTGCTAGAGAAAGTAGAAGTCCACAGGCAAAAAAAAAAGAACCTTGACCTAAACCTTGCACTTTATCCAAAAATTCACTCAATGTGGATCATAAATTTAAATGTAAAATGTAAAACTATAAAAGTTTTAGAGAAAAACTAGGAGAAAAATTTCAGGATCTAAGCCTAGGCAAAGAGTTTTTAGACTTGACACCAAAAGCCCAATTTATAATGGAAAATACTGATAAATTAGACCACATCAAAACGAAAAAGTTTTGTTCTGCCAAAGCCTACGTGAAAAGGATGAAAAGACAAATTACATACCGGGAGAAGGTATTTGCAAACAATATATCCTGCAAAAGAGAAGTATCTGGAATATCTAAAGAACTCCTGAAACTCAACAGCAAAACAAAACTAAACAAAAACAACTATCCAAGTAGAATATGGGCAGAAAACATCAACAGACTTCACAGAAGAGGATATACAGATGGTAAACAGTCACTGGAAAAGTTTAGCCATCAGGGAAATGCAAGTTAAAATCACAATGAGATATCACCTAAAATAAAAATGTGACAATACCAAAACTAGTGAGGAAATGGAAAAACTGGATCCCTCAAACACTGCTGGTGAGAATGTAAAATGTTACTATCACTGTGGAAAAAAAAAATTGGCAGTTTTTTATAAAATGAAACATGCAGTTGCCATATGACCCAGCGATTGCACTCAAGGTCATTTATTCTCGTGAAAGGAAAACTTATGTTTATACAAAAACCTGCATACAAGTGTTAATAACAGCCTTATTCATAATAGCCCCAAACTTGAAACAGCCCAGATGACCATCAACAGGTGAATGGTTAAATAAACTATGGTATATCTATGGTACATATGTACCACAAAATACTTCTCAGCAACAAAAAGGAGCAAACTACTGATACAACAACTTGCATGAATCACGAGCATATTATGATGAGGAAAAAAACCCCACCCCCTATTTACATACTACATGATTCCATTTATATAAAATTTTTGAAATGACAAAGTTTTAGGAATGGAAAACAGATTAGTGGTTGACAAGGGATAGGGACTGGAGTCAGGGTGTGGGGATGTGGTGATAAGAGGGCAATTTACAGACACTTGGGACGACAGCGATGGCACTGTTCAGTATCTTGACTGTGGTGGTGGACACACAAACCCACATACATGATAAAATTGTGTAGAAGCAAACACACATGCATACTCGAGTACAAGCAAAACTGGGGAAATCTGAAGACAATTGGTGGGTTATATGAAGGTCAAAATCTTGGTTATGATATTGTACTATGGTTTTGCAAAATGTTACTATTAGGGGAAATTGCGTGCGGCATATGTGGGACATTTTTGAATTATTTCTTACAACAGCCTGTGAATCTACAGCCATTTCAATAAGATATTTTTAAAAACCCAGAATATGTAACAACAGATGAAATTAACAGACATTGGGAAGTGAAAACTGAAAGTAAGTGTAAGCCAAGTTTTCTTTTAGGAAAAGTTGGAAGCTATTTTTCCCTTTGACTTTAGTACTCAGACAAATTTAATTGTAAATACATATTTCATAAGGGTAAAGACAATCAGTAAAAGGATTATAACAAGAAGAGCTCTCTTTCTATTTAATTTAGAAGATAAGATACACAAAACAATCAATATAGCAAAAGAAATAGCTTAACCCCCCCAAAAAAATAATATGGGACCATTGAACTGTGAACAAGCACCAGTCATAAAAGGATTGCCAATGGATTAAACTACTCTATTAAAAGACAAATTCCCTCAGACTGGCTTATAAAAACGTATCTGATGCTGTAATTCTTATAAAGAGAGGGACATCGAAAAAAGCTGATTTTTTTTTTTTTTTTTTTTGGCAGCTGTTTGATTCCAAAAAAAAGTATAATTTTTTTAGAGGAAAAGGATGGATGAGGATATACCCAGTAAAAACAAATAAAAAGAAAATGAAATGAGGTTAGTATTAACAATAGAAAAGGAGCATTCAACACAAAGGTAGTGGATGTCCAAGGAGGCTGTTTATAGATATAAATGGCAATAACAGATACGAAATGAAAATGCCATGTTTTTATTTAGTGCATAGCTCCACCCCCAAAACAAAGTCTGTGTCGCCCCCTTCTCACCACTTTGGCTGCTCCCACCCTAGCATAAACCACCAGAGAATCTCCTGGACTCCTGAAATAACTTCCAACCAGCTCCCAATGTCCATTCTTGCCCCTACACCCCTTCCTTCCACACAGCAGCCAGTGAGGCATTCTGCATGTACGTTAAACATGCCACTCAACTTGCCTAAAGCACTCCAGTGACACCTGCGTATGGCATGTAAAATCACACCCCAACTCTCTGCCTTGATGGGACCAGAGACCAAGAATGTTTCCCCAAGTGTCAATTCACACTGCTTTAACAGCAACAATACTCTCAGTTTTTTAAAATCTGGGACCATGACTTTCCAGAATAAAGAGGACATTTCCCAATTTCTCTTGCTGCTGGGTGTGACAACGTGCTCAACCTCTGGCCAATGGAGCATTGAAGCAAGGTTTGCAACTTCTTAAAGGACCCGTGCCCCCTTTTCCCAGCTCCCTTTCTGAACCTGTGGAGGTGGGCACCACAGACAGGGGCAACACCCTAGGATTTCAGAGCAATGAACCACGTGGGGCCTGAGGAACACCACCTCAGATCCGAGGACTTTATGGAACGGGGCTACACAGCGCTTAGATGTAGGTGAGCGTCAAAGAAGCTTTGAGCCTATTTATGCTTCTGTTAGACTGGTCTCAATCACATACTCCTGAACCTAATCCCACTGCAGGGACAGCATCCCACAGGAGCTGGTGTCTACCAACATCTTCAACTTCCTTGCCTACCACTCTTGCAATGCCCACCAAGCCCCAGTGCAGTGTGTTCCCACCTCAGGGCCTTGGAACTTGCTGCTGCCTCTGCCTGGCAGGCAGCACTATATCCACCGTGGCCCCAGAGCTTGCATAGCTACAGCTGTCTCATGACTTAGGGTGTCTTAGTGCATTTGGGCTGCTATTAAAAAATACCTTAGGCTAGGTGGCTTATAAACAACATGAAATTATTTTTTATAATTTTGTAGGTCAGAAGTCCAAGATCATGGTGCTGGTAGAGTTGGTGTCTATTGATGGCCACTTTCTGGTTCACAGATGGTGCCTTCTTGCTGTGTCCTCACATGGAGGAAGGAACAAGGGGTCTTTCTGAGGCCTCTTTTATAAGTACATTAATACCATTCATGAGGGCCCTCCCCCCATGATGACCTAATCATCTCCCAAAGGCCCCATCTTCCAATACCATCACCTTGGGGGTGAATATTTCCACTTATAAATTTTGGGGGCACACAAACATTTAGACCACGGCACAGGGTAAGTTTAAATGTTACCTCCTCAGAGAAGCCTTCTCTTCATGCTCTTTCTAAAGTTGTGTAGTACCCACCCTGATTGCCCTCTGTCATATTATCCTGTTTTATGGACTTACAGAATCTAATATTATCTGGAATTATCTTCTTGATTATGCATTTATGTAATGCCTATCTCTCCTACCCCTTACACTAGAACGTGCATTTCATGAGAACAAGAGACATGTCTATTTCTCACCAGTGTCCATGCCAGACCTGGGAAATCCTTAGTAAGCATCTGTGGGATGGATCACTCAAAGAGTGAAGGACAATATCATATACACACAGGCACACACACAAAGAGAAAATGACAGACAGAGAACTGAGACAGACTTTAAAGTTATCCATCTAAGACAGAGTAAGCAGATACAAAATAAACCAGGGCATTCAAGATTTTAATATAATTGGTAGAGGAAAAAGGATACATATCAATAGTTCTATTTCCTATAAACTGTGAAAAAAGTCTGTTCAATCACTATATTATATTTGCAGAAACTGAACACATGTTGAGACACAATAAATGAACACAGTAAGTAGAATGAAGATGTTATACGCCTGACATTCTATGACTACAGTGCAAAATTCTACACTTTGCTGAGCATCCATGGGGTTCACATTATACTCTGTGTGTTAGACACTTGAGCATAAGTAAATTGAATGAAAGAAATTAACTTCAAATACAACGTGGGAAGGTTCTACTGGATACAAATATTGAACCACTGGTGCCAGGACCTTCCTGACAATGTGACTAGTGATTTCTCCTCTTCCTGCCTCAGGGTCAGCTCACCCCAGCCACAGCTCAAGAACCAGCCATGAATTTATTTTCAAGGGATTTAAAAACTTACATGTATTATTATTATTTTTGCATTATAAAATCAATTCGGACATTATCCTGCAGTGTGAGTTTCAGCACGCTAATCGGATATGACGGCTGACTGCAGGGAGCAGTGTCTGCCGCAGTCCCGCCTGCCGGGGCTCCTCCGAGGCCCCACAGCAGAGGACCACGTGGCACTTCCTTCATCCCGTCAGCTGGTGGCTGCAATTCATTTTAATTTTATGCTTTTATATTCTCATATCAACTTTGTGCTCTGTTTACCAAAAAAAATGGGTATGTGTATTAGAAACTCTGGTTTTTCTTGCCCTTGAAAAGGACTGTTGTATAATGTGATTTTGTTAAGATTTTGTTAATTTTATTGAATAATAACAGAGTAGACCATACAGCCTAATTGCAGAAATTTCACCGAATACAAAAAAGCATAAAGAAAAAAAATACATTCACCTTTATTCCAATCAATAATAAGTGCTGCCAGAATTATTACATTTTCTCTAGGGTTTTCTCTCTGAATATAAATGGATATATAAAAGATGTAGAACAGCAATGTAATCATACTGAAAATTCCATCTCTATCTTGGCTTTTCCACTGACTATAAAGTGAAAATACTATTTTTAATAATTGTACCATATTCCATCTTCCTAAGGGCATTTTTTACATTTCTGACTGATTTCATATGATAGATTCCAAGACATGGAATTGTTTTTAATTATAGGGTTTAAACAGGTATAAAGTTGTGACTAAGCATCACCAAATAGTTTTCAGAAAAGCTGCACATTTTACATTTCTGCCAGCAGTATATGAGTCTGCCCATTTTATTTCACTCTTGACAGAATTGACTATTATCATGTGATTTATTACTTTCCAATCTGATAGGAGAAAACTGATACTATTTTAATGAACATTTCTTAGATTCCTGGTGAGGTTGAACTGTTTCAGCATGTTTATTAAAAGTAGCTGTCCCTCATTCCAGATTCTCACATTGCCTTAGAAATGTTCTTCACATATGCTTTATTCTATCAATTACCATATATTTGCCTGTTTGCTAGTTTTTAAAATATTCTTTTAATAGTTTAATAGTTGTATTTATAACTCTTCCCTTGCTTTAATGCTTAGAAAGTCACTTCCTAATTAGAAACTAGTTACATGGAATTTCTTTACCTTTTAAAAACAGTTTGAAACTACAGTGTTATATAGACTGAAGACTAATCACACTTACAACTATGGATGAATAAAAGAAAAACCCAAATCACCAAACGCGGAAGGAAGACAAACTCAGCATCAGACCAGTAGACCTGACTTGATGCCCCGTCCCAATGTCAGGTGCATTGAATCTGTGATTCAGGGGGGTCTTGAACTCGCCTGGAAGGCGATGGCAATGCAGATGCCCATGCCAGGCTCCACCCCTAGAGCTTTTGATTGGGTAGGTCTGGGGTGGGGCCCAGGAGTCTGCATTTCTAACAAGTCCCAGGTGCTGCTGCTGGCTCAGGAGCACACTTTGGGGACCACTGGACATGCCTCCCATACTGCACATTTCACACACAGTGAAGCCACTTTGGGGGTTGCAGTGCTGTCAGTCTGAGGCCTTGCGATGGGCATCGCTGTGAAAGCTATTTAGGTTCCACTAGATGATTAAAAGCTGAGGAGCAGCAGCTGTGGTCCCACACTCTGAGAGAGTGGCGCATTGACAAAATACTAGGGGGAGAACCATCCTGCCGGTGCCAGATCTGACGTGTGGGGAGTGTCGCCTACTAGAACGCAAGTTACCCTTAACATAAAAAAAGAAAATATCCTGGTGTTTCTGAGGTCTTGGCCCCGTGCAATAAATGCTTCACAGGAGTGAATATGATTTCTTCAATTTCATCAATAGTCACCCTCACGAGACAGGTAATCTCCAGTTTTATAGATAAGCAAATATACGTAAATAGATGCTTGACTAGCTGGGGGCTGCGTTTTCTTTATTTACTTATCTCTGATTATAGAGGTAACACATGCCCACTGTTAAGATTTTGGAAAATACAGAAATACATGATCACCCATTGTCCTACCACACAGAAAAATCACTGTCAACATTTGATGTGTCCCCTCCAGTCCTTTTATGTGTAACAGGTGTGGGATCATACTGTACCTGCAGCTTTGTGCAGTTTTTCTTTCTCATGTCATGAACACGGGACAGAACCTACCCTTCACTGCCCATGAGTCAAGAATTGGAAGCTGCACTCCTGCCCGTCTCAGCCCTGACCCCAGAGCCAGCGTGTAACATGGCCAAAGTCTGGGCCCTGGGCTGGGTGACTGGCTTTTGGATCAGAGTCTGGGACGGAGATCATGAGTCCAGGAACAAAGCAGAAATGGAAAACCAGGGAAGATATGAGCCCAAAGCTAGAATTTGGGATGCAGGGGGAGAGGCCATGGCTGGCAAGATTCCCAGGAGCAGCTGCAGGTGTATCACGTCACCAGCTGTATTTTCTCCCACCAGGTGGGGGAGGAATGGGCAGCTGGTCAGGGTGAGGAGCAGGCTTGTGGGTGGATAGTTGGGGAGGAGCAAAGCAAGTCTGGACCAGGTGTGGGGAGGGGTGCCACTTGCACTTTCATGTGAGGACAACTGTGCACAGGTGTGAGATGAACGAGCTGTTACAGTACCCAGCTTGCACACTAGCTCCCTGGTCTTTGTGCTGCTCAGGAGTATATCACCTATGTGTACTGAGCACACAAAGACCGGGTCCAGCATGGGGTTTCCTGACCTGCAGCCCCAGACTCATTCCGATGTTCTCGGTGCCATCCTATGAACAGATCCATTTGCTTACAAAATGTGAATGTGTTTCATTTCTTAAAACAGAAACTCTCAATTAGTGAAGTGCTGATGAATGAGGGCTGATGAATAAGATAAAAACTAGCATTGTCCAGCGTCTGTGTGGCCGGGGCGCTGTGGCACCAGCAGGAAGATGGCGGCCGGCTCTGCTAGCCAAGTGTGGCTCTGGCGCCTCCCTTCCTTCAGAGGGAGAAAGAGTAGCAGAAGCATTGGGTTGGCTGGAGCCTGGGACCGGCAGAGCTGTTAATCTCCACAACCCTTGTCATCATCCCTGCCATTGTCGCCGTCTGCAAACTCATGGCGGAACACGGCTGCACAGTTCTTGAGGTCAAGTGGGAGAAAACGTAAAAGTCTGCCATGGTGGCTCACGGGGACACTGTGGTCCAGCAGTGGGGTGCTCTCCTCTGCCACTTGGGGGTGTCTACTGTATTATCAGGCTCTCGTTCCTAGAGGCAAGTGGGCTCCTGGCGTGTGGGGTGAATGATGGGGGAGCCATGGCGACTGTGAGGACCGTGTTGCTCAGCGGTTGTGAGCCACCTGACACAGCAAACAGGAAGCCCCCCAGGCCGAGCTCTGTCCCCTGCAGCCCTGCCTCACCACTCCCCACTGTTAGCATCCCCCAAGTGCTCAAGCTGGCTTCAAACACAATTCCACATTTCCTCTCCACATGTCACTGCAGGAAGAGCAGACACACAGACGTGAGGCATGAGGAGTAAGAACATTGTAAAAGCTTCCCAAGTTGTTACTTACTACCTAACAGTGAGGCTCACACCCAGAGGGCTCCACCCGCGGAGGGCCACAGGCTCCGGGCATGGCTCTTGGACCGACCTCCTTTGGAAGGAGCTGCCAGTTACATTCCACCTTCACTGATTCCAATTTTTTGCAAAGAGCCAGGGGCTCAACTTTTGGGACTAGCACCAACCAATAAATAGTTGTTCTTGCAGAATCACATCTGACTTCATCTTACCCTTGCAGTGTAGGCTGGAACACCGGGAAGGAGAGAACACTGGAAATAGATTTAATTAGAAGACAAGCCTAGTGCCTGGAAGAAACCAAAGCCTGGGGAAATGAAAGGCTGTGATAGCAGTTGGATCAGAAGTTAAAGCCCAGCTATAAAACCTCTACCTTTTGTGGTGGCCTCCAAATGACCCCCAGTGACCCCTGCCTCCTGGTATTCACCCGGAGGTTGTCCTCTCCCACAGTGCACACGATGGCCCATGTAACCAAGAGGACATTGCAGAAGGGATGGAGACTGGCTTCCAAAGTTGGGTCCTGCAGGTCATAAAAGGCACCGTAGCTTCTGCCCTGCACTCTCTTGGATCAATCACTTTGAGGGAAGCCAGCTGCTGCGTCCTGGGGACACTCAAGCAGCACTACAGAGAGGTCTGTGTGGTGAGGAACTGCAGCCTCCCGCCAGCTGCCAGCATCACCTTGCCAACCCTGTGACTGAGCCACCTGAAGCACATCCTCCAGCCCCAGTCAAGCCTTCGGATGATCATAACCTCAGAGAGCATCTTGCCTGCAATCCCATGAAAGACTCAGTGAAGATGCTTTCAAATTCCTGACCTACAGAAACTGTGTGAGACAGTAAGCATTTGCTGCTGTTTTCTGTCCCTAGGTTTTGGTGCAACATATTACGTAGCACAGATCAAGAATATATCTTTCCACATGTACCCTCATGTCTGTTTCCATGGGAAGCTGACTTTGTCTCTGGTCAGAAGCCTTAACAGAGTGTCTTAAAGAGGATGGTCTTCTCTTTTCCAGAAACCAATACTTCCTGATATCAACGCTGCCTGCCTGGATACCTAGAGGCAGAAAGCTGCCTTTCTGTCCTCTTTTTTACACTATCTTCCACTGCCATGGCCAAGTAAACAGACATACACGTACATGTGTGTGTGCTCACACATACACATACCTATATACACATGCACACACACACACGGCTTTCTCTTACACCTGAAAAACCACCCAAGCACTGGGAATATGAAATTGTTTCCAGGAAGGACCAGATGATCTGAATGTTTAAATGCCATTCTTTCATGCTGTCTCTGAGTGGCAGGCAGTGGCGGAGGGAGGGCGGGGGGTGCAGGGGAGCTGACTGCTGAGAATTGATAGATGTTTCTGTCCTCCCTTGCTAGTCACACAACTTGAACCGGGTGGGCACCCACAGGAGGGGAACGCCACGGCTGCAAGTCTGTGCGATCGTCTAAAGATTTCGGGATGGACTTTCCCTCTGTTCTCTTCCTCCCCACGCCCACCCCCTCATCTTATTGCTCTGGGTGAGGACAGTCTTTAGCAAGATAAAGGCACAGAGACTTTGTGAGCATAATAGCATGCCTGAATCATGCGAGAGGCAGTTGACATGTGTAAGAGGAGTATCTCCTTGGTGTGTAGATGGTCTCGCTGTGACACACCTGCAAGACAGGAGGCCTCTGCTTGAGGTGCAGATTAAGTACCCACAGCTCCTTCACTCCAGGATGGGGGCCAGGAAGAAGGCTGGAGCTTGGGAGGCCTTGGAGCATTCCCCAGGGAGAGCGGGCACTGAGTTTGGAGGAGAGGAGGAAAGCATTGAGGGGACAGAGGGAGGACCCAGAAGGAGGGGTCAGGGAGGCCCAGGCAGCCCACAGGGACTGAAAGACGGCCAGATGGGAGACAATGTTTCTCCGTTGTCTTAACTCTGCGCTCACTTCTTGTTTCTTATGTCTGTCCTTCTAGGTGTCCAGGCGCAATTGAAGGGCTACATGAGCAGTGAGTCACTCACCACATGGTGAGTGGGGGCCCGGGGACCCTCCTGCTCCTCACGTCTGACCAGCACCTGCAGAGTGCAGCTGCAAGGCCCCGGGTGTCCTCATCCTGGTTGGCGCGGTTTCCCGCCGTGAGCTCATTCTGCCTGTGACTCACTCATCGGTGCCCATGAACCCCAGGGCTGGGCTCAGCCCCGACTGACCTCGGCCGTGCGTGAACCTCCTCCTCCTCCTGGTTGTCTGACCTTCCCTCACCCTCGGCCCTCCAATTTAGAATTCACTGTGCAGACGCCTCTGTCGCCCTGTGATCCTAGTCCTGTCAACCACAGCAAGTTGGGAACTCTGGAGTCAGCTTTGCCTCTCCTCTTTGCTCAGGCCCTAAATCGATACTGCAGGGGGTCCCAAGGGCTCTCCCTGCATACTGTGTCCTGGTGACTGTCGGTGGCTTTCCAGCATCCATAGTCCCCACCCCTTCTCAAACTCTGATGGTGACAGGCCTGGAACGCCCTCTGTTCCTCGTTTGCCCTTAATCCCACCCATATTTCAATGTTCAAGGCAAGTACCCATCCCCTAAAGCCTTGTTTGACCCTACAAGACTATATTTTCCTCCTTTCTAGAACTTCTATTCATTCTATTGAAACAGAAAAAGTTATTGAGGGCCTGCTGTGTCAATGTGCTAGGGGCTGAGGGCTACAGCACTGAGGTCCTGGCTTCAAGGAGATTGAGGTCTAGCAATCATCACACTAATTCATCCCGTCTTCGTTCTCTGTTAATTGTTTCCCCAGCCAAACTCTTAACTAGCCGGGTCTGAGTCTTAAATGCCTTTTGTAAAACCCACAATGACTGAGAGATTCCAGAGCACATAAGTTCTTACTTGCTGGCTATGTGCAAATGGGAACCAGCAAAAGACTAGAGAGACAAGTCAACTGCAATCCTTATCTTAGTTAGAGAAATAAATTTGGTGAAGAAAAAAAAAAAAAAGGAAAACACATCGTTAAAGACACCAAGCTGTGTTTGAATGGTGTTTTACATGTCTCATCAGTTATTCGATTCAACTTGATAACTTGTTGGACTCAAATTTTTAAAATAATGATTGATAACCCAGTCCCCAAATTCCACAATCAGGAAGTAATAGACACATTTTAAGATTAGATAAAAATGATCTAGTAGCACTTAAATAATTAGAATGCAGATATTTGGAATTCCCGAAGAGATTTTGCAAGATAGAAACAGGAGCTAATGAGAAGCACTGAATACGCTCTCTTAGACAGAACCATTCTGCCCTTTTAAGGGCGAGAGTATGTACAGGATCAAACACCTGAGACAGCCATACCCTCCTCTCAGCAAGGATCACCCGGAACCTGGACCAGCGACAAAACGGGCTCAGATAATGCCAATGTGACCTTTTTAAGCATCCCCAGGAAAAAGACTTTTGTGAATCAGCCGTGGAGGAATCTCATTTCTGTAAAATGCAGAATCTTTGCTCTAAGGGAAAAGTGGGGAGATATTTCACTCCTCCAAACCTTAATGAGTATAGTTTTGATTCTTTGTTCAGAGGATCTCATACGGACCTCAACCTAACATCCAATCCAAGGAATGTGTGCCACTTCAGCCCAGAAGAGATCTTCATGCACTGAACAGACGCTCAAGAATTCAGAGTCAAAAGTTAGTCCCAGACACATGTTTGCCATCAAACTTAATCTTAAAAGAATTCTTACTCACCTGCCAGAATATGCTATCTATTGTGTTTCCAAGGAAACCATCGCGACCTTCTGAAGACACCAGTTTGGGACCAAGAATAGTCATGAATTCATCAAAATCCACCTGGCCGTCCCCTGGAAGGAGAAGATATGAATGTGAGTGGAAAAGCAGCTGAACTTGACCTACTGTCCTCACTGCAGTAAACATCTCTGTGCTTTTCTCCTCTGCATGACCTCTATCAATGAAGAAGAGCTGGCAGCTTTACAAAAAATTGTGTCACATTCTTAAAACACCAAAGTAGCACAAGAAACTGGCAATTATTAGTACATCCTATACCACATATTCCTAACCATTGTCAGTATTTCTACCTAAGTGCCCACCCAACACCTCCCACTTAGTATGGCCACACCTCAGCCCTGCTCCCCTTCAACCTCAAACGCCCAGCCAAACGTGCCAGAAGAGGCATCTGCACCCTTGTTACCCCCACACAAATTTTGTCATCGGGTCTTGTCGATTTTACCTGTTAAATACCTGTGGTGTCCTAACAAGGAAAGCTAGTCCAGTGCTTAGTCCCCTTTCCAAAAGCTGTGCTGGGACAGTGCTTCCAAGAACTAAAGCTCCTAGTTAGGATAATAATGCTGCAAGTCATCTGGCTTTCTGCCCTCACACTGTTACCTCCATGTGCTCTTCCATACTTTCAGAGTTTACTTTCCCCAAAGGAAATCCGAGCACACTTTATAAACTTTAATGACATCTTTGACTGAAAATGGGGAAACCACCTCAGCGTAGCACTGATCTCTCTCTTTGGCACCATTTTGCCCCAACATTTGCATACGATGCCATGCTCTTCCACAGCTCCATGCCTTTGCACATGCATCTCCTCTGATGGGATGCCTGTCCCCACTTGGCTACCTGGCCAACACCATCTTGCTCTCTAAGGTGGAGCTGAAATGTCACGTGCTTTTTGTTTTCTTCCTGACCCCTCCTCATCTCACTAGGCAGAGTTGGTCAGACTTTCTTCTGTTTGTCCTGCTAACTTTATGTGCATCTATTACAGAACTTGTCACCTGGTATCCTCATCACTGATCTGCACTCCTGTCTCCACCTGGATTATACGTTCTGCAAGGTCAAGATCCAGTCTGCAAAGTCTGTGTGTATTCCTCATCATGGTAGGCACTCAGTATGTACTTGCTTGTTCTTAATTTGTTCATTTCAGCATCTCTCAGATCTTTCATGCTACAGCTGATACTAACCAAAAGGTGAACTTCAGCCAAATAACAAACACAAGTGAACCTTCACAGCTTTGCTTGAGCCTCAGTGAGTCATTAGTGTGGCATTCTGTGCCCTTGGAACTGCTCCAGAGGGCACTTCCACCGAGAGCTCAGTGCATCCTTATTTTGGCCTCAGCCAGTGAAGACAGCCAGGTGTCTGCACATCAGAGTTTGCCTAAGTGCAGGCGCGTAAATCAATCCACTTTCCCAGTGCATTCACCTTGAAAGAACATTCGTTCAATATCTATTCCAAAAAGCCAAGCAGATGTCATCATCAAGTTGTCAGTAATTCAGAACAGATAGTCCAGGAACAGATCCCAGCGTAGAGGAAACTTCCTAGAGGATTGCGGCAAGTCAGTGGGAAAGGAAAGAATTAGCCACCAAACGGGGTGGGGCAGTCAGAGGACTACCAAGAGGAAATGGATTCGTCTCTCACCATTCAACAAGATAAAGAAGATAAAGGGAGCAGGAATTTCACCCTCACTGGTAATCATGTGAACGCTACTTCAAGCAGCAATGCTTACCATCCTGCAGGTCAAATTAGCAAAAAGAATACCACCCCAAGCTGGCAGAGATACAGAGAGACGGGTTCTCTCATACATTCCTGTATACTTGTCCTGGATCTCAGCTGGCAGTACCTACCAAGATGCCATAAAATGCTGGTTCCTTTTGATCTAATAAATCACTTTTTTAAAAGGCAAAAGATTTATACGATCCAAAGAGAAACCAGTGTATGTAAGAAGAAAACAAAACAAGGAACTGATCTTGAATGAGGAACACGATGTCTGCCCAGACAGTCATACAGTACCTGTGAAGGTGAAAAATGGAAAACCGGAGGGAGAGGAAAGTGGCCCAGTCTTCCTAGCACCTGACACCTCTGAGAGCTGACTCCACATGGCCCTGAGTCTCAAACAGGCTCGCTTACTGTATATGTGCGTCAGCCCTGTCACTCCAAGTCATCACCACAAGTCACAGCGGGGGCTGGATGGCCAAAAATGTCTCAGACCAGCATATGCATGCTCCATAGAGACAGTATCACCCCCAGCAGGGCAAAAATGGATCTTTAGGGGACAAGAAAATATTAGATATTACAATGGCTTGTGGGTCTTCTAGGGCCCTAGTATATAAACAGATATAAATATATCGGTGCTATTAAAATTTCATGTGAGTACAGGAGCTAGGGAGATGCATGTCTTAAAAGGCTCCGAGGAGTGGCGGGGGTGGGGGACAGCTGGCTATTAAAAAAGTAAAATAAAAAGGTAAGAAGCAAAAGGTTGAGAAACTCTAGACAAGTAGATGTCCCAAGTGCTATGGTCCTTCTCTCCTAGGCAATTCCCCTGGAATGCTGGTCTATGAGCAGCAGGCATCATCCTGACAGTCTGTCACCACCGCAAAATGTGACAGTTCATAAAGGCTTAGAAGCTCACAGACATGGGTCATTTTTACAAAGATTTCATGAGATCTTACCTAACACATGTACACCAGGCGGGGTCACCCAAGCTTCCAGTCATGGTGTGGTGGGCACCGTTCTCTTCTGTTTGGGAGCCTCATGGGGGAACGGCCCACAGGACGTGGACCCACCTCTCTGAAACCTCCCCCAGGATGAGGGAGCGTGAGAGTGTGGAACTAGGCATTTCGGGGTCCTCACGGGGCTCTGGGCCAAGTCATCACGGCACCAGGCAGTGCTCACAGATGGTGCACTTGGCTGAGAAGCACTAACCCAAAGCTGACAAGCAGAAATGAAGTTTCAGAGAAAAATGTTGGCCCCGGTGAAGGGAGCCACTCATTTACTATTCAAAATGCTCAGCCAGAGAGGAAGTGCTTGCGGAGGGGTGCTCAGGATCCTGGGGGGGCGCCCACCATGGCACGGCGGTGCACATGACTTGGCAGAAGAGGTCTAGAGCATGGAAGGATTTGCTTCTAGCAATTTAGGAGAGGACTTTTGGAAGCCCAGATATTTACCAGTCAAAATATCATTTCCCCTGGGATACTGTGATTTATACTAAGAAATACGTGTTTGATCTTCATCCCTGTTTCCTGGAACACAGCACGTGAAACCTTTGCCATTTCCCAAATGGAAGGGATGCTGGGAGCACCTTTTGTTCTAATATTTGGCCTCTGACCTGGTTCCTGACGAAGAGTTCCTCAATCCTTTGGAATTTCCTGGGTGACAGGGGTGTCCTTGCTCTATGAGGTGACTCCTTGTGAGCTGTAGCTGGGCCTGGTCCCAGAAAGACCAAGCCAATGATTAGAAGCTTGGAACATTCAGACCCACTCCCCGTCCTCTGGGGAGGGCAGAGGAGCTGCAGACTGAGTTAATAACCGATCAAGACTGTGTGATGAAGCCTCCATAAAAATCCCTGAAGTATGGGTGCAGAGAGCTTCAGGTGGGCGAGCGCATAGAGGTGGTGGGAGCATGGTGGGCCCAGAGAGGGCACGGAAGCTCCACAGCCCTTCCCCACACCTTGCCTATGCACCTCTCCCATCTGGCTGTTCCTGAGTTGCATCCTTTTACAATAAACAGGTAATGTTAAGTAAAGTGCTCTCCTGAGCTCTATATTCTCTGAGCTCACATTCTCTAGCAAATGACTGAACTCAAGGAGGGGACCTCCAATTTATGGTCAGTGGCACAGGGGACAACCTGGACTTCCAACTAGTGTCTGAAGTGGGGGCATTCTTGTGGGCTCTTAACCTGTGGGATCTAATGCTAACTCCAGGTGGACAGTAACGGAACTGAATTGAATTGTAGAACACCCAGTCAGTGTTCACAGAGAACTGGGGAACTGCTTGGTGAGGGAGAAAAACCCACACTTCGGTGACCAGAAGTATTGAGTGTTGTGAGAATATCTGGAAAACAGTTTTCCGTTCCCATGTGCTCCCTTTTAACTCTCACTGAGCTAAGGGAGAGTCCTCCAGGTCCACAGTTGGGGAATGAGGAGGGCCCCCCCCCATCTCTCCCTCCCTCAGGACGTTTCTCAGATCTGGTCCCCGAATGAGTGAGGATCTTCAGTACACAAAGACTCCTCCTAATATAAGGTTTGACGCCAGCCCTACTGGCAGTATGTAGTTTACGTTTGGATTTAGAAAGAAAAAGGACTCTTCGGCACATCCTAGTTTAACAAATGGCATGAGAATACCCCCAAAGTTACCAACCCTGTTCCCAGAAGTCTAACTCCCACATCCTCACTCCTTCACCCCAGACGTCCCAGGGGACTGAGACAAGCAGAATCCCAGAGGTGGGTCTCAATCTAAAAACCACCCCAGACTGAGGCAAGGTTTGGTAAGTCTGACGATGATGATAATACCTAACATTTACTGAGCACTGACAATGTGGTCAGTGGTCATTGTTTAAAGAGATATCCAAGTACTAATTCATTTAAGTCTTCTAGCAGCCCATTTCACAGATAAAAAAACTGAGGCTCAGAGAGGTTGAGCCACTTGCAGAAGCTTGCACAAGGAGCAGAGGCCGGATTCCAACCCCTGGCCTCAGGAGCCAGTCACTGATAGGGTCTGTCTGGAACACTCTCCCCTGATCGCAGCATTCTTTAGCAGGAAGTGCTGCGGCTGCCTGGTACACAGAGGCAAAATGAAATCTAAATTGCTCTCTGTGGTTGAACTGTTAGGTCTCAGGTCAGCCACTAAAGTCTTTCTTAATCATTTAACAGAGTAATAATAAGTAATGGACAATACTTATTTAACACTTGCTATGTGCCAGGCACCGAGCTCAGGGCTTTACACAATGAGAAAACTTAGGCAAGAGGAGGTTGACAGTAACTAGATCAAGACCATGCAGCTAGCGTGTGACAGAGCAGGGGCTTGGCTCAGAACCCCTGATATTAACCCCACACTGCACTGCCTCCCTTCTGTGTGAGAGACCCCAGTACTGAGTCCTGGCATAGGTTCCTCTTTCTTTCTAACGTTTGACAGTAATAATGTGTTTCCCTAACTGGGCATTTAGTGGGAAATTGGGAGAGATGGCCTGCAGGACCTTTAAAGCAAATGAGAATTACCTAAAACCAGCTGCTCCCCAAATTGCCACTTTGTCCCCAGTCAGGGTCTCAGTAATTCTCCATGGATGGTCAATTCCCAGAGGACCCAGGTCTTTCACGTAGCACCCTCCACGCATCTGAACCTCTTCTACCAAAAAATAATTGGTCTGATGAACGAGGCCTGTCCAGCCCCAGCAGGGTCACGTGAAACTACCATTACGGATCCTCGTGCACCCAAAGACAAAGGTGGACATCTTCCCAGATCTGCCAGCTTTTGTGGAACAGGGAAGTATTCTAAATGCAAAAACTTTATTTGGTTAAATAAAACAAAACAGTGAATCCTGAGTGAGTAAGTAACTGCAGAACGAAAGAATGGATTCACTCCTAGCGGACGTCACTTTCTCTTCTCCAGTTTCCAAATATCCTGATCCACTTAGCGAGAAGTACAGAAAGCCGTCCTGCAAAGGACTGCGTCTTGTTGCTTCCCACAGCTATGTGAGTCAAAGTAATGAACTTGAACTGGGGCAGGAAGCTGCGGGAGGCCCGGACTGCACGACATTCATTAAGACCAGCCAGCTGAAACTTTCACAAAGATGTGAAATAATCACAAAAATCATTGCAAAATACGAGGAAGGAAAGACTACACAGAAAAAGTTGGTGCACTTTGAAGGTAACAAGGAGACCGAAGAAAAAATGTCCCTCTGAGGCTCCATTCAGATCAGTTCACTAAGTCCCAAAAGCACACCTAAGAAAGGCCAGGTGAGTGGGCCACACCCAGGGGGCAATAGAGAGATGCTTAGGCACCAGCTGAGCCCCCTGGCAGTGACCCTGAAGCACTGTGGGAAGCAGGACAAAGGTGGAGTGCAGGCTCCAGAGAGGTCATGCCCAGTGGCTCTGCAGCGAGCCTTTAAAGGAGGGTAGGAGTGGCTGAGCGAGGACAAGGACACCAGAAAGGGTGGAGGATGCCTGTGAGCAGGAGCAGTCTCCCTGCAGGCTGGAGGGAGAACTCCTGCAGGAAGAGAGCAGGTGACACAGGCCCAGGACCACTGGGTGGGCTGCAGGCTTGTCCTGGATGCAGAGTCAGTGGGAAGTGTCCAAGCCTGAGCTGCAAGCACCAGCACCGTGCCTGCCAGAGATCGAGCTGGTGACAGTGTGCAGGCTGGAATGCAGGGGCAGAGCTGGCCCCAGGAGGGAGTCTTAGGTAAGGTGACAGAAAGAAGGGCCAGGGTAGAGGAAGGGGGTGGGGAGGGCTGCGACCAGGGGAAGGGGATTCCAGATGGAACTGACTGGAAGGGCGGGAAGGGAAAAAGTGACTCTGAGGGTTTGAGTGGTGACACTGCATGGGCGTGGGGCTAATTAGGAACAACAGAGGAGTCAGCAGGAGGACATGTGTGGGAAACACTAGTTTTGAGTTACCAGCAGGATAGGGGAGGGTGGGTGTTGGGGAAGGCTAACAGCTAAAAATGTGGGTTCAAAAGTCTTCAGGATCTATGGAAAGATCTCTAAGATCTTCAAGATAGATTCTCAAATGAAAAAAGCAAGTGTAGAATTGTATTAAAAGTATGCTACAATCTGGTTTAAAAAGGGGGTCAAGGAAAATATATGTTCCTATTTGCTTGCATAAATATTTTCATTAAAATAGCTATAGGTATGTCGCCCCGTGCTCCAAAACCTAATAACAGTGTTTTACTCATGGGCATGTCTGGGAAGGAAGGACACAGGAATGGGAGAGAGTCTTCTTGCAATAATTTTTTCCTTTTTTTGTTTTTTTTACTGTGGTAAAACGTATATAACATAAAAATTTACTATCTTAAACATTTTTAAGCATACAGTTCAGTGTTTTTTTCGTTTGTTTGTTTTAGGTGGCTGGCTGGTACGGGGATATGAATCTGTGACCTTGGTGTTATAAGGCTGTGCTCTGACCAACTGAGCTAACAGGCCAGCCCTAATTCAAGGGTATTAAATACATCCTAATGTTGTACAATCATATTGTGAAACCGAAACTCTGCACCCATTTAAATAATGCCCCATTCCCCATCCCCCAGCCCCTAGCCACCATCATTCTACTTTCTGTCTCTATGAATCTGACTACTCTAAATATTGCATAAAAGTAGCATCACACAGTATTTGTCTTTTTGTGACTGGCTTATTTCACTTAGCATAATGCCCTTCAGGGTTCATCCACGTTGTAACATGTGTCTGAATAAGTCTAGCGATCTGACATACAACACAAGGACCACAGGTGACAAAATTGTACTGTACGTGGAATTCATGCTAAAAGAATAGATTTTAGCTGGTCTTGCCACATAAAACGGAGCAACTACGTGAGATGATGAACATGTTAATTTGCTTCACTACAGTAAGATTTTTACTATCTATATACATCCCATAACATCATGTTGTACACCTTAAGTACACACAAAAAGATTTTTTAAAATAAAATAAATAAAATAGAAAGTGAAAAAAACAAATACCCTAAAAATCTTCCTTCCTTTTTAAGGCTGAATAATATTCCACTGTGTGCACTCCACATTTTGCTCAGCCATTCATCCACTGGCGGACACTTGGGTTGCTTCCACATTTCAGCCATTGTGAATCATCTGCCATGAAGGCTGGTGTGCAAATATCTCTTCAAGTCCCTGCTTTCAATTCCTTTGGGTTTATACCCAGAAGTGGAATTGCTGGGTCATAAGGTAGTTTTATTTTTAACTTTTTGAGGGTTCACTGTACTGTTTCTCTCAGCAGCTACACCATCTCACATTCCTACCAACAGCACACAATGGTTCCACTTATTCTACATCCATGCCAACACTTATTATTTTCCATTTGTTTGTTTGTTTTTGATACTACTCATCCTAATGGGTGTGAAGTGGTATCTCATTGTAGCGTCAATAGGCATTTCCCTAATGTCTGGTGACGTTAAACCATCTTTCATGTGCTTATTGGCCATTTGTATATCTTCTTTGCAGAAACGTCTATTCAAGTCCTTTGCCCATTTTTGAATTGGGTTCTTTGGTTTTTTGCTGTTAAGTTTTAGGAGTTCTCTACATATCCTGGGTATTAATCCCATATCACATATATGATTTGCAAATATTTTCTCTCATTCTATGAGTTTTTTATTCTGTTGACAGTGTCTTTTGATGCACAAAATTTTTTATTTTCATGAAGTCTAAGTTGTCTATTTTTTCTTTCGTTGCCTGTGCCTTTGGTATTATGTGTAAGATGTTATTGCCAAATCCAATGTCATAACGCTTTTGCCCTGTGTTTTATTCTAAGAATTTTGTAGTTTTAGGTTTTACATTTAGAGCTTCGATTCATTTTCAGTTAATTTGTGTGTATAGTATTCTGAAACTGTCTAACTTCATTCTTTAGTATGTGGGTATCCAGTCTTCCCTGAACCATTTGTTGAAAAGGCTGTCCTTTCCCATTGAATGGTCATGGCACTTTTGTCAAAAATCATTTGACCATACATGTGAGGATTTATTTCTGGGCTCCTTCTTCTATTCCATTGGTCTACATGTCTGTCTTTGTGACGGAACCACACTGTTTTTGATTGATGTAGACTTGTAGTAAGTTTTGAAATCAGGAAGTGTGAGTCCTCCAGCTTTGTTGTTTTTCAAGATTATTTTAGCTACTCAGGATCCTTTGAGATTCCATATGAATTTAAAGACAGGTTTTACTATTTTTGCCAAAAAATAAAATCACTGGGGTTTTGATAGGGATTGTGCTGAATCTGCAGATCACTTTGGATAGTGTAACATCTGAGCAAGGTTAAATCTTCCAACCCATGAATGTGGGATATGTCTCCATTTACTTATGCCTTCTTTAATTTCTTTCAGCAGTGTTTTGCAGTTTTCATTGCATAAGTCATTCCTTCCCTAGTTAATTCCTATGTATTTTATTCTTTTTGATACTATCATAATGAAATTGTTTTCTTAATTTCTTTTTCAGATTATCTGTTGTTAGTGTATGAAAATGTAATTCATTTTCTCTGTTGACTTTGTATCTTGCTACTTTGCAGAATTTATTTATTAGTTCTAATAGTTTTTTATGGAATTTTTAGGGTTTTCTGCCTATAAAATCTTATCATCTGTAAACAGAGAATTTTACTTGTTCTTATTCAATTGGGATGCCTTTTCTTTTTCTTGCCTAATTGCTCTGGCTAAAATTTCTAGTAATATGCTGGATAGAAGAAGAGAAAGCAGGCGTCCTTGTCTTGTTTCTGATCTTAGCAGAAAAGCTTTCAATCTTTCACTACTGACTGTGATGTTCACTGTGGGTTTTTCATATGCTGCTTTTATCACATTGAGGTAGTTTCCTTCTATTCCTAGTTTGTTGAGTGTTTTTATCATGAAAGGGTGTTACATTTTATCAAATGCTTTTTCTGCATCCACTGAGATGACCATGTAATTCTCCCCCCTTAATTCTGTTAATGTTCTGTATTACACTGACTGATTTCTATATTTTGAATCATTCTTGCATTCCAGAAATAAGTCCCACTTGGTCATGGTATACAATTTTAATATGCTGTGGAATTCAGTTTGCTGGTATGTTGTTAAGGATTTTTGCATCAGTATTCATAAGGATATTGATCTATAGTTTTCTTTCCTTGTAGAGTCTTTGCCTGGCTTCGTTGTCAAGGTAATGCTGGTTTCTAAGAATCAGTTAGGAAGTATCCCCTCCTATTCGTTTTTTGGAAATTTTTGACAAGGACTGCTGTCAGTTCTCCTTCAAATGCTTTCTTTGTGCCCTATACATTTTGGAATGTTATGTTATGGTTTCATTTTGATTTGTCTCTAAGTATTTTCTAACTTGTCATGTGATTTTTTCTTTGATCTGTTGGTTGCTTAAGGGTATGTTGTTTAATTTCCATAAATTTGTGAATTTCCCAGTTTTTCTTCTGTTATTAATTTCTAATTTCATCCTCAAGTAGATACTTGATACCCGTCTTTTTAAATCTATGGAGACTTAGTTCATTGTCTAACATATGGTCTATCCTGAAAAGTCCCATGTGCAATTGAGAAGAGTGTGTGTGCTGCACATGTCTTCTAGTTCTAGTGCTGTTCAACTCCTCTGTCTCCTTACTCATCTTCTGTCTGGTTGTTTTACCCATTTTGAAAGTAAATAGATGTCTCCAATTATTATTGTAAAATTGTGTATTTCTCCCTTCATTGCTGTCAGTTTTCGCGCCACATATTTTGATGGTCTCTCATTAAGTGCATAAATGTTTGTAATTGCTATATCTTCTTGCTCTACTGAACTTTTTATTAATATATAATGCCCTTCTTCATTTGTTGTAACCTTTTTTGTTTAATGTCCATTTTGTCTGACATTAGTACAGTCACTCTGCTTTTCTTTTGTTACCACAGCATTCCCCCTTATCCACGGACCCCCAGTGAATGCCTGAAACCCCAAGTAGTACTGAGCCCTAGATGTACTGTTTCTTCCTATACATACCTACTTAAGATAAAGTTTAATTCATAAATTAGGCAAAGTAAGAGGTTAATAACCATAACTAATAATAATATAGAACAATTTTAACACTATACTGTAATAAAAGTTACATGAATATGGTCTGTAATAAAAGTTATGTGAATATGGTCTTACTATTTTGGACCACAGTTGACTGCAAGTAACTGAAAATGTGGATAAGTGGGGACTACCATATATACAGTCATTCTTCATCATCCTCGGGGGATTGGATCTAGGACACCCCTCCCCAACCCCGGGCAGATACCCAAATCTGAGGATGCTCAAGTCCCTGATATAAGATGATGCAGTATTTGCATATAATCTATGCACATCCTCCCACACAGTTTAAATCATCTCTAGATTATACATAACACATAATACAATGTGAATGCTATGTAAATAGTTGTTATACTGTATTGTTTTTATTTGTATTATTTTTATTGCTGGGTTATTATTTTTATTGTTTTTTTATCCAAATAATTTTGATCCATGGTTGGTTGAATCCACGGATACAGAACCTGAGAACATGGAGGGCTGACTGTACTATTTTTTTCTATACACACCTATGATAAAGTTTAAATTAATAAGATTAAGTTAATCTGGCGCAACACATTGCTGTCAGTTGGGACGTGTTTCTATCCACTTCTTCCACCCACTAATTTCATTTCTGTTCCATCTGAACTAAGCGCTTATCACATACTGTAGCCGTCACTGTTGCAGTTTGAGATGTGACAGCCAAACTATATTTTTTTCTTTCTTCACAATTTCACAGATAGAAGATTCATTCTTACCATGGGTATTAGCATCCTCGGCATACAATTTTTTCCTTTCCATAGTAAGTACAGAACTTTCACCTTTTCACTTAAAGGAAGCACTTTCCAGCTTCTCTTTGACATATCCAGATGGCCAGCACCACTACCCATCAAGCAAAGCCATAGAAATGTATCGAAATCAACACCTCCACCCAGGGCAGGAAGAATTGATGGCTTCTCGTGGTTCAGTCCCTAATACAGATCCAGTGGCTACTGGTGGCACAACATAGGGTCTTCCTAGGTCTGAGATGCTTAAGTAACTGAGTGCCACACCACAGCTCTGCCTTTACTCTGAAAGAACTCACACAGTCTTGGCTTCCTCTGCTTCTGTTCCTGAACCTCTCCTAGTTCCTGAACTGTCCTCTCCCAGCCAGTGAAAGGAGAAAAGAGGCTCAGACAACCCAGAGCAGCACATCTGCCTGTAGCAGCCCAGTACCCCAGGAGGCCCGTTTCCCATGGGAGCTGAACAAAAGCACAGCATTTTTACGCATGTTATATAACCCAGAACAATGAAAATGGAAAAGATGCTTCTATTCACACTTTATATTAGACTGGGAAATGTTAGTTGACCATAGATAGCAGACTCAGACAATCAATGGGGCGTGGGGTGAAGGTGGGGGCTGCTGGAGGCAGGCACCTCCTGGTGCTCCCACGGTCACCCTTCCCTCTGTCCTCCAAAGAGCAGGATTGAATCGGAGAGGGTCAGCTCCCAGGATGTGTTAAACATTTCTGCTGAGAGCTGAAGCCTATTCCCTGGCTGTGTTTCTCATGTATGGGGTAGGTTCATCCAGGGTGGTCGGCTCAGAGTAAGCCTGGTCATGTTACCCCATCTTCTTTTCTGCATGGGGATGTGGAAGTAAGGCAGAGTATAAAGGGGCACTTGACTTCTCATTCCAACTGCTCCTATGCACACATCTCCCCCAGGGATCCTCAGAAAAGAGAAACCATCAGGGCAGGACAGAACCAGGCATCTCAACAGCATCAAACCCTGCAATAGGAGGTGCTCAGTCCCCCAGGATCTGGTTTCAGGGCACTCCCTGGGACTCAAGCTCAGCCCCTAAGTCCTGAGTTGCTGTGGCCTGTGGCATCCATTTTCAGTATGAGCATGTGGAAATTGAGACCACAGGGGCCAGCTCACTGGCCAACCATGCTCACTTAAAAGGAGATTACCTCTTGAATGACCTCACACTGGAGGCACTAGAGAGCACAGAATATATTTGAATATATTCCATGCATGTGATGGAATTTGACCAATGAGCATGTTCTCAAAGAGACCAACTGAGCATGTGCAAGGCTAGATTACATAACTGGGAACTACCCCTTAGCTGAATATTCATTAGATATCATGAATATGTATAGATAGCACATCTATAAAAGTGGAATCCTGGAAGGAGGGGCTGCTGCTCACTCTCCTAGAGCCAGCCTGCACTTCACCTGAGGTACGTATTGCTTTCTTTTCATATCAAACTTGCCTTTAGCAGGCTGCTGTTCACTCTAGAGCCAGCCTGAACTTTGTCCATGTGTATTTCTTATTTTTGTATTAAACTTGGTGGGGGCCTTGCTCAGTCCCTGGAGCGAGGCTGCACTCTCTCTGTGTGAAATCTGTACCTCTTATTCATTACATTAAACCTGTTCTCACTTTCTACTGTCACTCTGCCCTTGAGTTCTTTCCTGCGGTGGAGTCAAGAACCTGGTAAGAGGACAGGGTTGGGTTGAGGCCGATTGTTGGGCCTCCCAGACCCTCTCTGCCGTTATCAACCCCACCTTCTACTCCAACAGTTGCAAGGTATTTTCTCACCTTCAGAGAATAGTTTTGGCTTGAAATATGGTAGGGAATGAGCATATTTTGAGAAGATGGAGGCAATAGCTGATGAATAATCTGGACTTCAGGATTAAGAGGAATGAAGACGACAATTTCTAAGGTATCTTCTCTCAACTGCCCATTAAAGTACCCGCCAAATTAGGAAAGGACAAAAATTCACAGCAGTCTTAAAAGCTGAAAGGACAGACATCCTCCACTTGAACAAACCCAGGGAAGCGTGTACAAAGCACAGCTGCAGCGAAGCAGACAGTGTCTGTGCAGGCTGTGCTCTCAGAGGCACCTGCCGGGAAGCGTCAGGAAGAGGTGTGAATAGCACACACCGTCTGCCCAAGCTCGGAGACCCAGGCTCTGCAAAACCTTGACACCCAGGCAACCAGCTCCTAACCATGTGTGCTTGGGTTGCTAGAAGTCCAGCATCTTGTCCCCCTTGTCGTCACCCTTTTCCTCTCCCTTCCTGGAGCCCCTCTTTCCACCTGCAGCTGTAGGCATAACCCCAGCAGAGAGCACGGGCAGCGGTTCCAGTATCAGCCAGTCATGTGCACAGTGAGGGCTGCAGGATCCAGCCTCCTTCCGTGTAGTGCTCTAACCAGGGTGGAGACTGCAGGAACCCAGGCACAATATGTGTTGGGAGCTAGTGTTTTTTAAAATACTGCTCCTTGATCATGGGTCTAACCATTAATTCTTCTGAATTGGCAAAAATCAAACTCTGTCTGGCATGTTTTACTTAATACTTACTGAATATCAGAAATGACACTAGGAACCCCACAACTGGAATATTCTGAAACCCAGGTGAGAAGAAAAGGTGGTCAATGACACCCATACCTGCTGATGGTGGCCCACTTGGGACCCATGGTCTCCATGCTAAGAACTGAAAACTAGAGGAAAAATAGGGCTCCTCCAAAAGACAAGAGAAGCATTACCCTGAATACTTGAAGAAAAAGAAAAAATTAACTCCCCCAAACTATTCAGTACCAGAGTGAGAAGAAAGTTCAAGAAATACCTGCCTTGTGTTAGGTCCAGTAGACAAAAACAGCTCCACAAACGAGAGTCTGTACAGACATGGGACGATGAGGTGAGAAGACGCGAGGCTGGGACTTGAGGGGAAGGAAAAGGACCTGGCCTCATGAGCAGAAGAGGCCGGGACCCAGCCATGCACCAGCAACATCAAAGTCTGCTCGGGATCCACTGGCGGGAGACTGCAGTCTCTAATTCAAGTCAACACGTTTGCCCAAACCCATTACGTGGTAGCCGTTGTGTGAAGCCCTGGGGATATTGGAGTGAACAGAAAGGCCATCAGCCCTGTCCCCTGGGAAATCAGAGTTTATCTGGGAAGAGAGGCAGGCAAGGACTCAGAGCATGTCTGTTCTAAAGGGGGAAGTACCACGGAAGTTAAGAAGCAGGGAAATCAGGTGTTGTCTAGGATGGTCTCGGAGGTGACAACGGTGCTCAGAGCCTCCCTCACAGTGTGGAAAATATCAGGAGCATCACTCATACCTGCTCTTATTCATCTTTGTTCATTTCTAGTTTTGGGACTGTGTTATATCCTGCCTTGCTCACGCCTTGTATTCCCATTCTTTTTCATTTTAATGTTTTGGGTACGTATTATAAGGGCATATGATATGATAAATAAATAGCAGGAGAAACAGCAGCAGAGATATATTAATCGCCTCCAGCCCTAACTTACTCTAAACAAAGACAGAGGCAGGTGAGAGATGAAAGACAAAGACTGGAGAGTTGAATTTCACAAGGAAGAAAAACATGAGTATCTGAGAGGTATTCTCCGGTGCAATAACAAGACATTTTCCTGAGCTAAGAGAGAGAAGACTTTGAGGTACTATCAGTCAACAGCAGATCACATAGGAAAAAAGTAATGACAGCTATCATGGATTGTGATGGACCACAGGCCAGGCACAGTGGTGAGGTGCTTCACTTCCCACAACAATGAGAAGTAGATGACGACGTCTCCATTTCACCAGGGCATAAAGGAGGTTAGATGTTAGGTGATCTGTATAAGATCATGCACTAACTATAATAAGACCTGGATTTGAACCCTGGTTGATCCGGACTCTAAAACATTTGCTCTTTCCACTAGGTCATGTTGTCTTGCAAGATGATAACTTAAGCAATACAATTGCAATTACTAAATTATTAGCCGTTACCTAAATGCTGAGGCAAACAAAGACTACACCTCTTAGAACATTCCTGAAACAATTATAAATATAGGATTATATGCTAGACCCCCAAGAAAACATCAACTAAGTCTTCAAAGAAGAAATTAGCAGGCCACATTCTCCTACTCAGACCCAAAGAAACTCGGGCTTAATAGTAAACATTTAAGCCAAAGTCCCTACCTAAATCACTCTGATATTGAAAACACTCTTCTGATCAATGAAATACAAGATAGTTAATTTTAAATAAAAAGACAAGAACATTACATGCCTCAGATATGCAGGTATTAATGAAAGTTGCCCTCAGAAGTAAATTAAAAGCGTTAAAAATAATTTCTTTATTTTAAAAGACTGGGAAAAAAAGAAAGAAAACATTCAAGGAAAAATCAGGGATAATAATGTCATTAGAGTAAGGACAGAATTAGTTAACTGGGAAATACACAAATAGATGTGGTAACCATTATATCAAAAAAAGAGAATTCTTTGAAAAAACTAAAAAAAAAAGATATATAAATGACTGGCAAATGTAATCCAGAAAGATTCAAATAAAATTACAACTGAGAAAAGCCACATAGCAACAAATAAGACTAGATAATAATAACAAAATACTTTGTGTAACTGAAAGCAAAGTGAATACATTTTTAAAATCTTTGTCAAACTAGTGATTTTATTGAAAAAAGATAATTTATCAGTATTGATTTAAGAAAAGGTAGGAAAAGAATGGAATAAGATTTTAAAAACTGAGAAGCAATTTTTAAAAAATACCTGAAAATCTTCTCAAATCAGGAAAAATTACATCTGAGTTGTTTTTTTTTAAATTTTGTTGAGAAGTAAACATTCCCCATGTTATATAAACTGTTCCAGGATGAAGAAAAAGAGGAAAAGTCAAAATAACTCTGATACCAAAATACACAAAAGTAAAACACATCTCACATGCAAAAATCCTAAAGTAGAAACTGGAAAATCTAATTTAAAATATATTAAAAGCACAGCCTACCACGGCCAAGTGTAGATTATTCCAGGACTTGAGTACAATTTAATATCAGAAAAAGAAATTATATAATAAATCAAACCAATAGATACAATAAAAAAAAAATGGTGATCTCTGTGAAGTTGCAAAGGAGCTGGGTAACATGCTTGCATAAGATTTTTTCAGGACTTTTTAAAACTCGGAAAAGAAGAATCCTTCCTTAACAGAGTAAGAGTGATCTGTCTCAAGGCCACCGCACATGTCCTCACGCACGGGAGGAATTCCTGTCAAAATAAGCAATACCCCAAGGATGCTTGCAATCATTTTTATTCAATGTAGTTCTCAGTGTTCTGGCCAAAATTATGACTTGAAATACTAGTAAGATATATGACTGCAGGAGTGGAGAAGACAAGGTTATCACTGCTCAGAGGACATCTGATTGTCCATCTAGAGAAAAAGAAATGACTCAGTTATACTTCTGCAGCATTTAGTAGCAGGGGCTAGGTGCCAGACAAATATTTAAAAAATCAATTTCTCATGAGGCAGCAATAACCATTTAGAAAATTTAACAGAAAGAAGAGCTGGGGGGCCATGAACACGCGGCGGCCCCCAACTCGCTCTCCCCTCTGCCTCTGGCAAGGCCCCTCGGCCGGGACACAGCCAGCACTGGCAGGTCTCTGGAGAGAAGGGACAGAGGGTCTGCCCTTCCCCCAGGGCTGGCAGAAGGGGGATGCCTCACCTGTGAGCCTGCGGGGCCCCCTGAGAAAGGGCCCCAGCTGCTCACTGAGGCAGGCACTGTGGGAAGCAATGGTGTCAACCTCCCTGATTCCCACCACCTGGAGAAACTCTGCCCTGAGGTTCGTGTTGCCCCGCTCGTGAGGGGAACAAGTGTGCGTTACAGCATGGAAGACCCTACTCATTGGTTTGCCTCTACCCAGAGGCCCTGACCGACAAGGGAGGAGGAGAGAAAACCACAGGCAGGAAGAGATGACAACACACTTGGGGATGCAGGGACAAGATGGGGTGACCGAACTGAGCCTCTGGGGCACTTGGCTGCCCCCAAACTGCAACCGAAGTAAGGAAGAAGACCCTGATCAGAAGTTAGAGGGAGAAAGAAGAAAGAAAAGGAGTATGAGCACTCAAGGAAAGGGATTAGCATGCACCAGACTCTCAGGAGCTGCAGAGTGGGATTCTGAAACGTGCGCACTTGCAGGCACTCTTCAATAGTGGCTCTGAGTGCTGGGAACTGAGGCAGCCGCCTGGAGACACCACACAGGACAGAGCCGCACAGATGGAGATGGGAGGCACAGGCCCACACTCCTGGAGGCTGGACCCCTGAGGCCTGACCTGGGAAGGACAGGATTCCAAAGAGAGAGCAGAAGAGCACATGGAGGAGAAATGCTCTCAGGACAGCTAACACTTACCGAGCATTTTCTATCTGCCAGGCATCGTGCTCGGAATTGCACGAACTTACTCACCAAATCCGCACAGCACACTAACAGGGTGGTCTACTGTTTCATATCCTAAGTCAGAAGGTGGAAACTGGGAGAGGGTATGCCTGCTGTGTGCTGGCCAGGCCTAGGTGGGAGGGGTTGGAACGCAGGGGTCTAACTCCAGGGTCCCTGATTTAACCACAAAGCCAGTAATGATTGATCCATAGTGACTAAACAAATAATGGGGGGAAAAAAGACACCATGCAAGGAAAAAAAACCCTCTAATTCATAATCACAAAGAAGGGACGAAATAACCAGGAATAAACATAAAAATGATATTTAGTACCCATATGAAGAAACCTACACAACTTTAGTGAGATATCTTTAAAGCCTTTAGAGAAAACAGAAAATAATACCGTGCTTCCTGGTGGAAGAATTATTGTAAAGACGTTAATTATTCCCAAATTAATTGATATGTTTAATGCAATCCCAATAAAAACCTTATGGAGTTTTTTGGGAAGATTTCCCAATAATTCTTAAAGTCATTTGGAAGAATGAGCAGGCAAGAAAAGCTTTAACGATAATTAAGAACTAATGCTATATGTAATAATGAAATGTGCTATAAAACTACCATAATGAAAAAAGTACTAGTGGAAGAATTGTTAGGAGATAAATAATACAGGACAGTTCAGAAATAAGCCCTAGTAAATATAGATAATAAACCAGAAATAATTGAACAGGAAGAAAAAAGGGTTACTTGACAAATGGTGCTGAGGAGATAGGTTAAGAATTTGGAAGGAAAAATCAATTTTACTCCTCACTTTGTACTTTACTCTAAAAAAATACAAATAAAATGAGGGAAAAATAAATAAGACAAGGGAAAACATTTCTAAGGTTAAAATCAATAAAAGAAAAACAGAACAGGAAAGATTCATAGACTCGATCACATACTCTATCAGAGACCAAATCAAATATTTAGCAATAATCTAGGAAAACTATGCAGGGAACATAGCAAGGCAGTAACATTCTCCAAATACAAAGGAACTCATTAAAAGATAAACACTGAAGGACGTGGACAGATGATTCACAAAGGAAAAACACAAATGTTAACCATGTGGAAAATATTCAACTTCAATAATATGGAAATAAATGCAAATTAAAGCAATAATAAGATAGCGTTTTCCACATCCCCAGTACGCAGAGATTTTATTTTTAAGTGAGAAAACTGCGTGTGCGCCGTTCATGGAGCCTTCCCATTCCAATGGGAACAGGTGCTGGCACAGCCTTTCTGGATACTAACTTGGCAATGCTGTTTAGTTAAAAAGTTCCTTTTTAATGTTCTTTTCCTTTGATTCAGTAATTCCTTTTCTGGCATCTGTCCTAAGGAAGTGATCAAAAATTTGGACAAAGATCTCTGCACCTCGTTATCATAGCATTATTTATAACAATGAAAAATGGAAAAGAATAAAGAATGTAAATGAGAAATTAAAAATCAATCTACAACCCAGAGATAGCATTTGCACATTTCTTCCCATTTTCTTCTAAGCAAATCAATTAAAATAATTAAAAAATTAAATTAAAATCAAAATAATTAAAATCAAATTCTCCTGTCCTTTTTACTGATATTCTATTGTGAACATTCCTCATGTTATTAAAACTCTTCACAACAAAATTGGTCATATAACACCTTACAGAAAGCCATGGTTTTCTCAAACGGTCCTCTACTTTCAGATGGTCTGTTTCTATAACAGCATGTAACAAGAACGCAGCTAAATCTCGATGATGTCCTTTGTGGAACAAGTACCGCAGCTTTCCAAGTTGTACAGAAGTGAGAGGTCACTTGGCACCAATCCACACTATACAGAATGTTATATAATCAAATCCAGATCCTTTCACGCAAAATTAGCATTGCATAGAAAATTGCTCTTCTGGGGCTCCACCGCTACTATACCACATATTTAAAAAATCACAGCACATTAAATATCTATATATGCTGCGAGTCTTTTCCAAATGAGACCCTGGGTGGTAGGTTCAATTGTTCCTCCTCCTGAAATCATTAGCTCACTTGAGTACAAAGTAGGAGGAAACACTGTGTGGTGGCAGCTGGGGGCTGCAGGAGGCTGAGAAAACACGCAATCTTCAGATGCACAACCCATGGGCATCTCCATAACTGTGTCCACATACCAGGCAGAGGGCCACAGCTGCAGGACTTTGGAAGGTGGTAACTTCTGAACTGAAATAGTTGAGGAAAATAACTTCACAAAATTCCCTATAAAAAAACATGCCTTTGCCTCACACATATCACAGGCACTGGGCACACTGAGATAAAATGTCATACAAAGGAAAAGGGATTTGTAGAGGCAGCTATGTATGGCATTCTGCATTAAAAAAACAAAAGTTGAAAATAAACAACTCCTGGAACTGTCTGGCTCTAAAACCTAGCTGTTGACAGGGAGAAGTGTAATCATTTTGACATGTTTCCATTCATAGGAGATTCAAGATTTTAAATTTGGACTGAAACCTAAATGGTATGCTTCCTTGATTGTGAATATCCAATTTCATTAATATTTTCAAACTAAGACTTTAGAAGTCAATTAAACAGTTTAAACAAATTGTTGGTAGATATGCAGAATTAAGTTTTTTCAAATTATCTCTTTAAAAAATCTTTATCAAGGAAAATGAATGAACCACTCTTAAGAGTGCCATCCAATCTGTGGTCTTCTTACTGAGGTCAGAGGAATGTCTTCCTCCTGACACTTACCTGCTTCTTCTTGAGCGATACCGTTGTGTACAGGAGCAACACTCAAGTGATACCCCTGGGATGAAGATTTCTCAAAAACACAAGCCAAGAAAACATGGACGGACCAAACCAAACCCTGACATCCCTAGTAATTATGGAGTTCCCACCTTGATTCTTGCCGTGACCAAATTTTCCTGAAAAGAAAAACCAGTAAGTCAGTACTTTAAGCTAAATTTAAAGGAAACCATTTGGAATTTAGTTTACTTTGAAATCTTATTATAAGCACAATATTTTCAAAAAGAAATTAAAGTACAGTAGAGTCCAGAACTTAGCTATCAAGGTTGAGAAGATTGTTAACTATGGGCCCAAGTGTTCAGAGTGTACCAATCATGAAGGACCCAATGACAGATGACAGTCGGTACCCCTGTTTCTGATGAGTCCTTGTGGAATTCACTCAGTATTTTATAGACCCTCCCCACCAATTCGCCATAATAGCTCAGATATAGTGACCTCATTTATGATAGAACATTCAGTTAACCACTTAGGCTCAGGAAAATGTCTGTGAAAACTTTCCAAGAGTTTCTGGTTATGAGTCAATCCTTCACCCTGTTTCTTCTACTGAATTCAGCCATGAAGCCTGCATAGAATGCATGCAGCAGCTACCTGAGGATTCTGAGAAGTAAGTAGTAGCAGGCAGATTGGAGAAGTAGAGCTGAATTTGAAGAACCACCAAATAGCAAAGAGTTTATGATATTGTTTCCTCTAGAGTCCCCAGTCTGCATGCAATGTAGCATGACACCTGGCCATGGGCACTGGATGGATGGTGAGAACTCAGGAAACCTGTAGTTCTGGCTTGAGGGGCAAGAAGGGGGTCAGCGAATGTTCAGAGAGAGTGGGGGAAATGCTTAATGTCCTGTCATTTCTCCACTCCCTCGTGCACCACCCATGGGAACCTATAGGTGCCTATGAGCTCTGAGAAGAACATTCCCCTCTGATCGGAGGAACCCTTGTCTCAAGGAGGGACAGACCCTTGATGTTTTTGTTCTTTTTCTGTTTTTTTGTCGCTTGGACCGAGAAGGTGATAGAGCCACGGAAAATGGGCAGAAGAATGAGACAAATAAGGCCTCAGCTTGCTTGCTGTAGGAATGAACTGGAAAGTATCAGGGGGATCTTGCAGAGTGAAGAGCTTAGAAAGTGACCCCACATTATTGTCTATGAAACCCTGGGCTCACCCAAAAGATGCTCATGACTGAGTCTGTATGCCATAGACTTTGAAAACTAGAAAACAGGATAGACCACCGCACAGCTCCCAGAATGGCCCACGAATGGTGCACAAGCAGAACAGAGCTGAATAGCACTGCAAAGGCTCAAAAACTGAACAGACATTGCAGCTACAACCCAAAGAAAGCTGGTAAAGACTTGCAACCAACATCCAACCAAGTCACCTCCCTGCTTAAACAAAAGTACCAACATTCTCTGTAGGATTTAAAGAAGGCCCAGAGTCTCATAACATAATATTCAAGATGTCCAGAGTATAACACAAAATCACTCAGCATATAAAAATCCAGGAAAATCTCAATCTGCATAAGAAAACACAATCAACAGATGCCAACGACATATATGTTGGAACTATCTGAAAAAGACTTGAATGAAACCATTATAGAAATACTGAAAGATGTGAGGGCAAGTCCTCTCAAGAAGAAGGAAAAGACTGAAAGTCTCCACAAAGACATAAATGATATAAACAAGAACACAATGGAAATTTTAGAACTGGAAAACAAAACAAACAAAGCCGGTAACAACAATAAAAATCTCTACAGAGGGGCTCAATTTCAAAATGGAGATGATAGAAGAGTTAGTGAACTTGAAGACAGATCAGCAGAAATTACTAATCATTCTCTTCTCCTTCTATGATTAACGTTCACGCTATCAGTCACAAAAGGAGATGAGAAAAGCTTCAGAGAAGAAAAAAATATTTAAAGAAACAAAGGATGAAAACTTCGCAAATTTGTTGATAGAAATAAACCAACAGATTCGAGAAGCTCAATGAACCCCAAACAGGATAAACCTAAAGAAATACATGCCCAGACACAATCAAATTACTGAAGAGTAAAGTCAAAGAAAGACATCTAAAAATCAGGCAGAGAAAAACAGCGCATTGCCATAGGGAAGCAATGTTTCAAATGACTGCAGATTTCTCATCGTAAAACATGGAGGCCAGAGAAAGTAAAACGGTGTGTTTAAAGTGCCAAGAGAAAACGAATGTCAGCCCAGAATCTCATATTCAGTAAAGATATCCTTCAGGAATGAAAGCACAATAAAGACATTTTCAGATGAAGAAAAGCACAGAAATTCATTGTCAGCAGACCTACTCTAAAAATTTTTTAAAGGGTGTCCTTCAGCAAGAAAAAAATAAGATAGCAGAAGGGAACTTAGAGCATCAGAAATGGTACATACTTGGGTAAATATAATAGATTATTCTCATATCATTTTGGTCTTTAAAAAATGCTTGGTGGTTGAAAACGAAAATTATAACACTAACTGATGGGGTTTTCAATGTAGGTAGATGTAATAACAACCCACTAACAAGCATGACAAAGGAAATGAATTGATTCCTCAGATAATACAAAACTCACCAAAGATGAAAAACACGATCTGAGCAGTCCTATCAAAGAAATTACATTCGTACTTAAAAACTTCCTAAAAAAGGAAATCTTGAGGCCCAGATGGCTTCATTGGCAAATTCTACCAAGCATTAAAAGAATGTTTTTTTCCTTATTGGTAAATAATGCCAATTTCCACACAACTTCTTCCAGTAAATAAGAGAAAGAAACACTTCTCAGCCTCCTTGATGAGGCTAACATGACTTTGATACCAAAACCAAAGACATTATAAGGCAAAACAAGAAAAGTAAAGCCCAATATCTCTCATAAACTGGGACAAAAAGGAACAGCATGAGACTTTTTCCGGCATGATCAAGCTGTTCTTTATGTTGAATGTGTTGTCATGTTCATGTACATGAATCTACACGTGTTAAATGTAAAAGAACTGTACATCCCCAAAATGTCGATTGTACTGTATGTTAACTTAAAAATTGAAATAAAAAATGAAATCTAGGGCCATAATTCTCAGATTGCATGAAGCAGCTTCAACATCTGCAAAATGACATAATAATCTTTCAAAATGGCATGACATATGATGCAATGTAAGGGAGAGGAGTTGGGAGCCTCTTGGGAAAGCTTCCCTTTCTCTTAGAAGGGGACACACCTGGCTTTGGATGTTGTCCTGTGAAGGTGAGCCATGGGGCAGCCACTTTGCATCCATGAGGGGAAGCCAGAGAACTGCTGAGTGGACACCCTGGGTCCTGATATCTTGAGTGGCTGAGTTAGCTAGACAGGAACTTGCCCTACCTTCAGACTCCTGATGGGAAGTAAAAAAGGCATATCATTTCAGGTACTGTCAGCTGAACAAGCCTAACTTGGTTAGTACACCTGAATGTACTTCTGAACTACTATGCATAGCTTTTATGGATAAACTAGACATGTGCATTCGTTTAACAGCAAATAAGAAAAAAAAATTTGTTTTTCTCTGTGAAGATTCTATGAACCCCTCAAGGTGCAATTGAACCTTCTGAGGACAAAATGACTCAAAATCAATTAAGGTAATACAAAACTAATCGCTTTTGGCAGGCACTCCTTGTTAGCCAGATGGACAATTCCAAACAACTCTATTAGATTGGATAATTCATCCAGTTAGGTGGGAATGGTTTTGTAGCCAGCTAATCCTAACAAGCTGTGATGATATAATCCCACTGAAAATTGTATATTTTGCAATAACGGTTTTATTTTAACATAGAGGTATTTGTTAAATCCTGACATCCAATCTTCGAAATCAAGGTCATCTCTTTCATGCTCCATGATGCGGGAGTCCTAGCCTTCCAGTGAGTACTTGCTTAGGCATTTAAGTTGACCCCAAATTCATCTTTGAAAAAAAATCTGGGCCCTGTTTTTATGTGGTTCTGGGGCCACTTCTGTGCAGAAGTGTGGTTGCTTTACATCTGGGCACAAACAAACATCAGGCTATTAAATTTTAATTATCTTTGTTGCCTGTACATTTGGAATCTAAAAAAAAAAAAAAAAAAAAAAAATCATGTGCCACCTTTAAATCCTTAAGTCCTGGCCAGCAATCTCAACTCTTAATTACTAGTTGTTTTGCTACCATGTCCAATCTGTCTGCTGGCTGCTGGTAGTATTCATAGTAACAGAGCTCCTCACTTTACATCAAACTCCACCTTCGCAGCAGTGGCTTCCATCCAGTGGCCCTTGTTGTAGTCTTGAGGGCCACCCCAGAAAGAGTTGAAGTCTTCTTCAGCATGACAACCCTTCAAATATGGCAACCTAAAATAGTTGCAGACAACTATCATGTCCTCACATAATCTTCTCTATAAAGCATGTATTCCCAATCCCACCTAAATCTTCTCTGTAAAGCACGCATTCTCAATCCCATCTAGGATTCACTGGAGAACATGATGTGTAGTCCCATTGGGATCTTGGTTCTTTCCGCCAAATGTGCTTTACGGGATCTCAACGTCATGAGACCAGAATTGAACCCCACACTTATCTGTGGTCTAAACAGTGAGGACAGAGGGGAATAATTACTTCTTTTGTGGTATGATGCTTCTAACAGTGTGGCTTAGGAGTAAAACTCACATTGTGGACAGTCCCCTTGTACTGCAGATCCACATCAAATCTCATGCCAGTCATCTGCACCTGTGCTGGAAAGCTGCCCCCCTCTTGTCGCACCGTTCTCCTCCTGTTCTTATGTAGTCGGTTGTGTAGACACGAGTGCAGAACCTTACAATTGTTTCTGCTACATTGCTTCTTGCTGGATTCAGGCTAATTGTTCCACCCTGTCAAGACCTTTTTGGATCCTAACTCCATCAGGCACTGGCTTTAGGAAATCACTGCTAAAATTTTTGAACAAAACAGAGTGGGGACAAACCCTGTGGCATGTTACCGGGAGCAACCCGTGGGCTCAGCTGTTCATGCAGCTCTAATTCCACCTAACTGCAACAGCACCCGCTGTATTTTCCATGTTATCCACATCCTAAACTTGTCACTGTAAACTTGTGAAATGCTTTGGTGAAACCCAGACACACACTGTCTAGGGCAGCCATTTCCCTTACTTTTCAGTACATGTATTTGTGTGTGTGTGCACATATATATACTTTTTTTTTTTTTCAATAAAAGCAAACATTTCCAGGGACCAACTGTCCTTTTCTGCTTACTGCTGTATAACCAAATATAATCACACATGACCTCATCTGTCTTTGTAGACAGCTACTGTGTCTGTGATTTTTCTCAAGGATTCAAACCTTGGATAGAAACAATACTACAGTTATGATGGAATGCTGTGTGCTTTGACTTCTGCAAAGTCCAGTGAAGGTGCGAGGAGGTCAGTAAAGGCCAGCCTTTGTGAACTCCCTGCTCTAGGACACTAGTGTATCCTGGGAGCCTGGTGACTAACAGATCTTTTAAGGAATCCTGGAGGTGACAGTCGACATTGTACACCAGAGGTGGGCAGAGTGGGAGGTCTCTCTCAGCATGCACGGAGCTCAGGTTCAGGGTAGTCCAGGTGCCTATTTCAGAAAAGGGTTCCCCCCCAGATGGAAGACTCAGGAAGCATGACAGCATTAGGTCTACACCTTCAGCAAGAATAACATTGGCTTATGCCTTTTGACCACTGGTTATGTGGCAGGCACTATTCTGAGAAATTTAAACACATGATTCACTTAATCCTCATGACAACTTATAGGGTAGGTACTATTTTTATCCTCCATTTTGTAAATGAGAAAATGAAGCGTAGAGCAGTTAAGAGCACCTGGAGAAGGAACTACTTAAGTACTTATTACTCCCCAAGTAGGATTTGTCTGAAATTCAAGGAGAGGCTTCCTCCATGTTTTAATTAAGTGATGGGGAGAAGGGGAAATAGAGGCAGAAATTCAGGCACAGCCTGACCTCTACAGATCCAAAATGGGTCCCTTACAGCTTTTCTACCAGGCAGAGCACTCCAAAGAGCAATATTTTGTAGAGAAAAATAAAAAACTGTATCAGGCATACACACACACACAAGAAAAAAAGGTATAGGGGAATTAGGCAATACGTTACAATAAATTGCTTTGCTAGGGAGGCATGCACGTGGGCTGCTGGTGCCTCTGTCATGCACCTGGCAGCACATGCTGGTGCACGAGCCCTGCCCTGGTCCAGCAGGGCCGGCCTCAGGTCACCTGAGGTCTGCACCAAGTGGCAGATGCAAACCAGGAGCCAGGGGCAGGGAGAGTCGGCTGACTCCAGCCACTTCACAAGTTTCGTGGAGTATTTTGATTTTTCAAAAGTTAATCCCTCTATCCGTCTCTGCTTCTGTATACTTTGTATATTAGTCATTATTTATGTGTCTGGCTCCCCTGCTAGGCAATGAGTTAAACTAGACTAATTCAGTAATTTCATTGTCACCAACCAATTTGTGTCCACATCTTCATGCATAAATGTCATCCTGAATTAAACCTCAAATCATCAGTCCTGGCTAAAAGGGACAATGGTGGGGAGAACCGCACTCTCTACTTTTTAGAAAGCATTAGCTCCATCGGTAGAAGATTTTAAAGTACACACAACATTCACTTATTCATAAGTCCTGTCATGTGCTATTTACTTATTTGTTGAAAGTTAGCCAAGCTCAATTTTTTTCTTAATTTTAGACTAATAACAGAAATGAGGAACTTTTAGAATTTTCTTCCCAGACCCCAGTGGATTGCCACCCCACTTGCCTGCACATCCAGCACTCTGGGTCGCAATGGTGGAAGCAGAAGGGATCCTAGATTCTAGCAGTGGCTGGTTGACCTGGGCCAATCATTCTTCCTCCTCTTATCCTGCCTCACTTTCCATATTTTTATGTTGGACTAATAAGACTTATTCAGCTATCACACAAGAGGGTAAAAAACCTCCAGAAAGGTTAAACCGTAATGCAGATACAAAATAACGCTATTTGTATCGTCATGTTTATTGTATTGATTGATGACTGTGGAAAATCAGGAGGAAATAGGCATCCTGAAAACTCTCAGAAGCAGACGTAGATGATTCTGGGTTGCAGTAGAGTTCAGAGCCATTTCTGAGGCCAAGAAAAACCACTTGCCCATCAAGGACAATTTGGCTAGTCAACCAGAACAGCAGATGTCAACGCACAGAGAGGGGGCAGGTGACACCGAGGAGTGGCTGGGAACCTCTGGATTGACTTATGGACTCCTTGACAGCCACTGTGACTGTCGGAGCTCTGACTGCAGAGGGGGCTGTCTAGGAGGTGGTGGGTCCAAGCAGAGGCTGCTCAGGCAGATATCTCTCAGGGGCCACTCTGGCAGGACACTGGCTTGGGTGGGAAGCTATGATAAGTGACACCTGGTATTCATTTCCTGAGGCAGCTCTAACAAATTATCACGTACTTGGTGGCTTAAAAACAACAACAACAAAAACTAATTTTCCCACCGTTCTGGAGGCCCCAGAAATCTGGAATCATATCACCGGACTGAAATCAAGATCACCCCCCCCCCCCTCCAGAGGCTCTAGGAAGACTCCATCCCTGACTCTTCTGCCTTTGGTATCTGTGGTGTTCCTGGGTTTGCGGCTGCATCAGTCCAGTGTCTGCCTCCATCTGCACGTGGCCTCCTCTCTAAGTGTCACATCTCGCTGTGCCTCCCTCTTACAAGGATACGTGTGATTGCACAGAGGGCCCACCACGATAATCCAGGATAATCCCCCCCAAAACTTAATCACATTTGCAAAGACTCTTTCTCAAAATAAAGTAACATTTACAAGTTCCAAGGGCTAGAACCTGATGTTTTGGGGGGCCATTTTCAGCTTCCCTTACCCGTCCCCACCCAGTTTCCGTGCATGCTGAGAACCGAGGATTCCACGGCTCGTGCATATGTGGCTGCACTCAGCACACATAAAGTAAGGTGCCACATAAATGGCACAATGAGAGCAAAAGCGGCCACCAACTGCGGCCTCTTGAAGACGTACAGAACCCCATCAGGAGCTTCCCTTCCCATGAACACCACATCTGCCGCAAACTCTGTGGGGCACAGAGGAGAGTCCCAGTGCCTGATAGGCTCCAGGCAACTCCACCTAACCCTGATCGGTCCTATTTTCTCCTCCCTTCCACCTGAAGTTTTCTAACTGCTTTCCTACTGGGGAAACAGCATCTCTGTCGAGCTCAGCTTGGTCAGTCAATGACCACAACAGATGTGGAAGGAAGAGGGCAGAGGAAGGTAAAACACCGGAAGGAGTGCAGGACAGTTATTAAATTCTCATCTTTTACTCTCCCCAAATTTAGAGAAAACCTGTCATCACTTCTGTATTGGTTCCTCCTACTCCTTTCCTCTTTAAGGGGTAAGAGTTCCCTGAAGTTATCCTGGCTCCAGGAAGTAGGTCCTTTTTTTGTATCCAAAACTTCTCATTCACAACCAAAGATACCACAGGGCATCAATTTCCAAAATTGATAAATAATCCTAGATCAACGCTCTACAGTTACAATATTATAAATGTTAATCTTGTCCATGTTAGCTTGTGCAACTTCAGTTTGAATGGACCAAACTTTGTAGTGTGTTTTTGTAAGGCCTCCTTCCCTGCCCGTGACTCAGTATCTTAAGTCCTATTAGAGGTTTGGTCCATGAAGCCTGTGATGAGATAAATCAGAGGAGCTTCCAATGTGAAGAGCTGATTGAGCTCACCCAGAAGGTCAGAAAAAAAGTAGATGGAAAAGATGGCAGAGTAGGGAGCACTAGGAATCTATCTCTCCACTAGACAATAATTACACTGGCAGAATCTATCTGATATAGTTATTTTGGAATTCCAGGCTACTGAAGGCTTGCAACTTCCAGGGAAAGGCTTGGATAATAAATTGCAGTTAAGTTCAGTCAACTTCATTTCTTAGCACAGTAGCAATTATTCCCTACTACCAACCCCATGGCAGGCACCTGTGCACCTGCTCCTGGAACAGCTTGCATGCAGATTGCAGAAACCAGGTTGGACAAAAAATGCCCTGTCTTCCAAATACAGTGGCTCTGATCCTTGATTGATGCTTCCAATCACAGAGGTGCGAAGAGCCAAGTGGCCATTGTTGGTACACCTCCACCTGTTGTTGCAAGCCCTTCCCCCTCTAGCTGAAGTGACTTCCAGGGGATTTAATGGGCCAACACCATCTTCCCTCCTTTCATTTCTTTTTTTTTCCTTTTGGAAGTCTGACATTAAAGACTAGGAAATTCAAAAGCAACCACACATACAGGAGAAATTAGAAAGTGACCTGCATACCCATGAAAAGGTGCAGGCTCAGGACAAAACCAATAAAACCTTAAGTTGACACATCAGACTTATCACTGGCATAGAGACAGTCTGCAACAATAAAAAGGAAACAAGCAAAAACAACAACAAAAAGCAGCAAACTTTGATTCCAGAGGTACCACATTATTAGATTCAAATGTCCAGTTTTCTAACAGTAAATCACAAGGCATACAAAGAAACAGGAAAGTATGGCCCATTCAAAGGAAAAACAATAAATCAACAGAAACTGTCCCTGAAAACTATCTGATGATGGACCTAACAGACAAGCGTTTTAAAACAACTATCTTAAACATTCTCAAAATACTAAAGGAAAACATTTAAAAAAAAGTCAAAAAAACAATGTATGAAAAAATGGAAGTACCAACTCACTAGAAGGGTTTAAAAGAAGATTTGGGCCAACAGAAGAAAGAATCAGCAACCTTGAAGATAGGATAAAGGAAATTACCAAGTCTCCAGAACAGAAAGAAAAAAGATTGGAGAAAAGTAAACAGTGTCTGAGGCATCTGTGGGTATCATCAATGAGGCCAAAATACACACTGCGGAAATCCCAGAAGGAGAAGAGAAAGAGAAGGAAGAAAGGAACAGAGATAATATTTGAAGAAATAACAGGTAAGAAGTCCACAAATTTGATGACAGATGTTAATATAGACATCCAAGAATCTCAATGGACAGCGGGTAGGATGAACTCAAAGAGACCCACACCAAGACACATTACAATCATATTGTCCAAAGACAAAAGAAAAAGGGAGAATCTTGAAGGCAGCAAGATATAAGTGACTCATCACATACAAGTGATCCTCAAAGATTATCAGATTTCTCATCAGAAACTTTGAAGGCCAGAAGGCAGTGGGATAACACGTTCAAAGTGCTAAAAGGAAAAAGCCTGTCAACCAAGAACCCAATATCCAACACAACTGACCTTCAAGGGTGAGGGAGAAGTTAAGACATTTCCTAAATCAACAAAAGCTGTGGAAGTTAATTATCACTAGACTTGTCCTGGAAGAAATGCAATAACCTGGAGTCTGTCAGGTTGAAATGAAAGGACACTAAAGAGTAACTTGAGGCTGTGTGAAATAAAGATCTTAGTAGAAGTAAACACATGGGCAATTAGAGAAGCTGGTATTGTCACAACATTGATTTGTAACTCTGCATTTTGTTTTCTACATAATTTAAGAAACTAATGCATTTAAAAAAAATATTAGTTTATGGTTTTGGCCACATAATATATAAAGATATAATTTTGCGACATCAACAACTGAAAGGAGTAGGAACAGAGATGCAAAGGAGCAGCATTTTTATATGTTACTGGAATTAAGCTGGTATAAGTCCACATTAGAGTATAACTCTAGTATGTTAAATGTAATCCCCATGGTAACTATAAAGCAAAAAAATACAAAATATACACAAAAAGGAAATGAGAAAGGAATTTAAATGTTTCACCATAAAAAATCAACTAAACACTAAAGAAGATAGTAACACATGAAATGAGAAACAAAAAACTATAAGGCATAAAGAAAACAAACAGGAAAATGACAGAAGTAGGTCTCTCCTTAGCAGTCAGTCTAAAAAAAGAAGAAAATTCTGAGATATGACACAACATGGTTGAACCTCAAGGTCACGATACTAAGCAAAATAAGCCAGCCACAAAAATATAGATACTGTATAATTCCATTTGTACGGGGTACTTAGAGTTGTCCAAAACCATAGAGAAAGGAAGTAGAACGGTGGTCACCAGGGCTGGGTGAGGTGAAACAGGGAGTTGTTGTTTCATGGGTACCAAGTTTCAGTTTTGTAAGATAAAGAGTTTTGATAAAGATAAAGAGATGAGTGGTACAAAACAATACAAATTCACTTAAACACTGAAAACAATACAAATTCACGTAATCACTAAACTAGACACTTAAAAATGGTTAAGATGGTAAATTTATGGTAGGTGTATTTTATCACAATAAAAAATCGAAAAAACAGAACAGAAAACTAGAGGGAGGGTATCTGATAAGTCCTGTTTTCTTTCTACTTTCCTATGGCTTCAAGAACTTTCTATTCCAACCACACGTGTGGATGTTAAACATTACCCTAGAGTTTGGGGGAAGGGAATCATAAAAATGTTTTCTGTGAGGATAAGAAGTGAAATTAGGGTTACATTTAGTCCCTCTTTCAACAAATATTTGTTAAGCACCTACTGTGTGCAAGGGGTCACTTGGAAACTGAGGAGAATCAAATGTCAATATGCCAGGTTCCTGGTCTCGAAGAAACTGACCACCCCACAGGGGCATAAAACATGAGCACAACTACCACATCAGTTTTCTGGATGAGACCGTCCAGACCAGGCTCTGGTGGGTTAGTTGAGAAGGTGAACCAGAGGAGACATAAAAAGGTAATGCGATGGGTTCAGAGAAGGAAAATGTCACACTTGGACTCATGAGCAAAAATGTTTCCAGAGAGAAGACACAGGCCACACTGGGTCTCGGGAGAGTCAGGGCTCAGTCACAGGGGCAAGGCCCTTTGGGTCTCAATGCCACTCTTTGGCCAGTTCTCCTCTGCCAAAATGGATTCGTAAAGCTTCCCATTCTTCTGGAAACCTCACATCAGATTTGGTGCACTGACAACCTATTTGCCACGTTCGTGAATGTTCCTTTACGCCATGCATCCATAGGTATTTACAGAACGTCTGCCACGTGTGGGGCGCTGTGCTATGGGCCAAATGTAAACTGGAGCAGATCGCACCTGGAGGAAGGGGATGGCCTCATGAGATAGATCTATCAATAGACAGATGGGACACAGTGATCCATTAAATGCTACGGAAATGAAGAAAGGAGGCATTACTTCCAGCCACGTCGGAAAGGATTCAAGAAGGCTTTGTGAAGAAGGAAGCAGCTTCAGACGCAGACTCACAGAGACAAGAAAGAGGTGCTCCAGGTTGAGGTCACAGTGCTGAGTTAGTCGGGCTTCTTCAGAGACACGAAACAAAACCAAAACGCTATGTAGGGGGTGCTTCAAAAAGTTTGTGGAAAAATAGAACTGAAACATAATATAAACCTTCCCATGGAATTTTGGAAGCATCCTCATTATGTACAGTATATAAACATATCCTCTCTCTCTGTCTGTAGATAGATAGATAGATTTCCCAGCTCGAGCAGTCAGGCAGAAGTTCCCCTTATTCGCGGGAGGGTCAGTCTTTTTGTTCTAGTCAGGACTTCAACTGATTGGATGAGGCCCACCCACATTGGGGAGGACCATCTTCTTTACTCAGTTTACCTATTTCAGTGTTCATCTCATCCACAAACACCCTCGCGATAACACCTAGAATAGTGTTTGATCAAACATCTAGGCATCCTGGGGCCCAGGCAAGTGGACATATAGAATCAACCATCACAGGCAGGAAGCGAGCAAGCTGCTGGAAGATAACAGCAAGCACTGGAACATCTCACAGTTCAGCACAGGTGAGGCCGTGTCCTGATCTTCAGAGAATGCTGGAGGTTTACTATTTGATTGTTATTCTCTGTCTACCTGGAGGCCTGTGCCTTACAGGAGGCAGCCCCCCTGGAAGGGTGTTGGCCACAGACAAAGTACTCAGCGAGCACCGGAGGAACTCATGCTCCCCTCCAGCCCCATGCTGGCTGGAAAGCTTCGCCCCTCCTTGCAGGAGGCCTGCCCCAGCCCTTCCCTGGCCTGCCCAGCTCCATCCCTGCACTGATTTATTCAGACTCTCTGGGACATTAGGAGAGTCTCACTGTCACGTTTGCTCCTTCTGTGGGATGGTTTTAATCAGCCATTATTCAAAGCCCTCCTGCCCTATCCCTGAAGACCTCAGGCCGTGGGAGGTGGGATGTCAGCAGACAGAGACATCTGGGTGAGAGAACAAACGTGAGAAGGTGCAGTGCTCAGGGATCAGAGTGCAGACATGCTCCTGGAGCACAGGGCATGGGCCCTTACGGCCAAGAGCAGTGATGTCCCAGTGTGGGGTGTCAGGAGGAAAGGCGGGGAGACAAGAAGGCACAGTCATTCCTCCTGTAAGTACTTATTGAGCACCTACAAGATGCCAGGCCTTGTTCTAGTCTAATATATGAGCAAGCTCAGCGAACACCTTCAGGGAGCAAAGCCTGAGGTGGCTGGTGACCTCAGTCTCAGAATGCAACCCTGCGGCAGCTCGGGGCCTGCACGGAGCAGAGACACCCGTTCTGAGCTGTGTCTGTCTGCTGCTGCTCGCTTCTCAGGATTACCAGGGACACAGCACAGGGCAGCTGCCCTCCGAGACTATTTGCTCTCCCTCGGAAAGTTCTCATTTGTGGAGCTGGAGCCATTTCCAGATTGGGTCATAGATGCCTCAAGAAGGTTACTGGATTGGGCCAGGATCCTGGACCAGACAGGGACAGGGACAAGCTAATAACAGACCTCTGAGTCTCCAGTCCTCTCTCTTTGTCACTTGCTCCCTATTCCCAACCCAACTTTTGCCCAAAAGGAGTCTTCCCTTCCCTGGACAAGATCTGTAGGGGTTTGTGTTTGTTTTCACACCCAGATCTCACATAGATGGACATGTGTCCAAGGGGACAAATGACAGGGGTCAAATGAGATCATACCCACTGTGATTGCATGTGTCCATCTTGCTACCACGTAGGAAACCAGAGCCATAGTTTTGCAGACTATTTTCCAGGAAGCTGCTTTCCCTCTCTGTCCAGTACCTGGTAATTGTCACTTACAGACTACTGGAATCCTCTAGGCTCCTGCCCCTAAAATTCTCCTCACCTCTCCAGCGCTGAGAAGGTAGCACAAAGCTTCTAGACAGTTTCCAAAACGAAGTTGTGCTGGGCCCACAGGTCTGTGTCTGGAAGGTACAGTTGCCATGGCAATCCTCACTAATGAATAGGTATGTAAATGAGGGGAGAATCTATTCATCATTTGCCAGTTGTTTAAATGCTTGCCCTTTCCAAGGCTTGGAGAAATGAGGGGCGGGGTGTTGGAGAAACATATGTTTAGTAAAATTTTGGTTGAATGTTTGTTTTCATAATCACAAGAAACAATTATTTTTGGTGGTATCTTCATAAAGTGGTTTATCCTCTGCAGCTACCCTGGAAAGAGAACTGGGATTAGACAAAAACACAGGGAATGGGCCACCTGCACCCTGTGTCCCTCAGGGAAAACTGCAGCAAACATTTACATCACAAGCAACAAGCCCAAATTTTGGCCCCTTGGGTAGTCTGAGTCTTAAGTAAGGCCTAAGAGACTCCCATGCTGTCCTGGCAGCAGACTAGCAGCATCTGACTTCTCCTCCCTGATTTCTGATAAAACTGCCATGAAAATTCACAGACAGACAGAAACTGACAACAGCAACTAATACCGAGGACAGGCGAAAACCAGAGAGCCCAGACTCACAGACTGTCAAGCAAAACTGCACTGTCCTGGAGGTGGACTGAGAAGGGGGCCCAGTGGGGACAAGGACTGGAAAGGAAACAGCGCCCCCTGAACTGCAAACAAATTCCGTTCCTGCAGGCATCGTTTCCATATAATGTTGGGAGACCCTGGGCAATTTACTTAATTTCTCTGTGCTTCCATGTTTTCATCTAGAAAATGAGAACAATAAAAGAACCTTCTCATAGTGTGACTACAAGGATCAAATGAGTTAAGATAGGTAACATGGGTGTTTTCCCACTGGAATATAAGCCCCACACAGGCAGGGATTTCTTTCGTTCATTTCATCTGCAGATCTCTGCTGGTACCCAGCGTAGCACACAGCACATAGAAGGTGTTCAGTAAACATTTGTGGAGTGTGGGGTGTAGATCGTGTGCATAGAATGAGAATCACTGGTTACTCTGCCCTGGGGTATCTGACGCCAGGAAAGACATGAGGAGAGGGTGAGGAGGCTCCTGTGAACGAGGCATGCTGGGAGGTGTGGGTTCCCACACTTGCACAGGCAGGGGGTTCCCTGAACCTTGTTTGCTCTGATTTGGACGGAGAACTGGGAAGGGGTAGCAGGAAAGGGAAAGATGCCCACTCACACCAGCGAACCACCCTGAATGCGTCTGGCTCGTCCAGGGATGAGACGAGGGCTGTTCTCAGCAGATCTGAGAACATGTTGGTGTGAGCAAGGACAATTCACATATCCTCTCTTCTGGCCAAGGACCAGGGCAGGTGGTCATTCAGTCCTCATTCAAGGGCCAATTTGTGGCATGGTGGTGTCATGTGGGTAGGGAGTATGAGAAGATCTTGCTATGGACAGAACAGTCTTCAGGAACAGCACGCTCTTGACACAGAATTTACTGCAGAAACCACAAGAAATGTTTAGAAAGAATTTACCTTATGTTCTCAGAAACTCCTAAAAAACATGGGCCCCGAAATAAAAGCCAAAAGAAACTAGGGGAATTTCAACGATGGTTGGGATGCTGAAAGTGAAGAGAGACTGTCCTTTCACTATAACATTTAGAACAAGTGGGATATGCCACAAAAATCATTGCTTTCTTTTTTTTTTTAATCCACCAGAGAGCAAAGGAATCAAAGAAACCTAAATGAACCAAATTCCAGAAAGTGATGAGCTCTTCCCAGGACAGAAGGGACTCCCATCTGTTTTCATCCATAGTAGATGTGGGGTTAAGGAGGAGTCGGCCTAACTTTTAACAAACTTTCAACAACTGCACATGAGCTGGTGTGACTGATTCACATCCCAAGAAGCCCCAGTGATGAGCACTCTGTACCCACCATGAGTCAAGCCCATGGCTCCTGGCAAGCTTGCGTGGTCAGTGGGGTGAAGGCAGGATAGGGCAGGAATGCTGAGAGGAACCCCAAGGCCCTCCATGGCTGAGGCTTCATGGAGTGTCTGCACCTGCTCTTCAACGACTAGAAACAGGTACAGAACAAAGCAGGAGCTCCTGAAAACCCAGAAAACCATGGTGGAACCAGACAGCAAAGACAACTTCCCAGTTACCAGAATGCTTGCACGGTTCAGAAAGCTGCACGGCTCAGCTATGAAACATAAAGAGATCTGCAGGGTCTTGTCAGTGCTCTCATCCCAGGCCTTGGTGAATCCAAAGTCCTGACACCACACTCAGAATCACTGAAGTCACTGTGAACCAAATCCAACTCAATCTGTCACAGAGCCCCCCTCCAGCTCAACTACACATTTAATTGAGCAAAATCTTAACACTAGTGCCTGGCAGCAGGGTCCTGCCAATCTTCATGGCTAAATTTTGTTTATTTTAGTCTTAAAGGGTTTTTTTTTTCCACACTGTATCTGGCATTCAATCAAAAATTATGAGAAGAAGCAAAAATGTGTGACTGACAGTCAAGAGAAAATTCTACAGAAGCAGACTTAAGAGATGGCCCAGATGTTGTCATCGTCAGACTTTAAAATACTTATGATAAATATATTAAAGGAACCAGTGGTAAGGATAGAAGATGTGAACAAACAGGGGGATTTAACAGGGATCTAGAAATTATAAAAAAGAAACAAATGAAAATGCTATTAATAAAAAATACAATATAGAAATAAAGATCTCATTAGATGAACTTAAAAGCAGACAGAATATAGCAAGCAAAAGGACCAGTGAATAAAGAGTATCCATTGAAACACAAAAAAAGTAAAGGGAGTGGGAAGAAAAAACCGCCAAATATAGCATTTAAGATCTCGGAGACAATATTAAATGGTCTAACAAGTGTGTAATTAGAGGGCCAGAAGAGGAGGAGAGAGGGAATGAGAAGGAATATTTGAAAAGGTGATGGCTGAAGACTTTTCAAAATCAGTGAAAGAACTCAATCAACACCTCCGAGAAGTTTGACACACGTCCCATATAATGAATGCAAAGAAAACCATTCCTAGGCACAGCACAAACTGCCAAAAACAAGGAAAAAATCTTAAAAACAGCCAGTGGGAAAGACACAGCACATAACAAAAAGTAGCAACATTCACGATATTTGCGGATGTCTCATCAGAAACAGTGGAGGCCAGAAGATAAAACAATATCTTTAAAGTACCCAAGGAGGGCTGGCTGGTTAGCTCAGTGAGTTAGAGTGTGGTGCTGGTAACACCAAGGTCCTAAGTTCGATTCTTGTCCTGGCCAGCTGCTCCCCCACCCCCCAAAAAAATAACCTAGAATCTTCCATCTTTGTATATCCTTCAAGAACAAAGGCAAAATAATAAAATTTTCTTCAAAGAGACACTTGTACACCAATGTTCATTCCAGAATTATTCACGATAGCCAAAAGGCGGAAACACCCCAAGTGTCCATCAGCAGATGAGTGGACACACAAAACGTGGTGTGTTCATACAATGAAATATTACTCGACCATAAAAAGGAACATGCTACAACATGGATTAACCTTGAAAACATTATGCTAAGTGAAATACTACCTACAAAAGGATAGATATTGTATGATTACCCTTATGTGAAATATCTAGAATAGGCAAAAATCATAGATTGAGATTAGAAGTTCCCAGGAGAATGGTGAATGGGAGGCATTGCTTAATGGTTACAGGGTTTCTGTTTGGGGTGATGAAAAAGTTTTGGAACTAGATAGTGGTGATGGTTGCTCAACACTGTAAATGTCATTCATGCCACTAAATTGTGCACTTAAAAATGGTTAAAATTGCAAGTTCTACTATGTATATTTGATCACGATTTTAAAAAGAAAAAGAAAAAAAGACAATTTCTGTCAGCAAAAAGCTCAGAGTATTCCTCTCCAGTAGAAAAGCAGTAAAAGAAATGCTTAAAGGAGACCTTGAGGTTGAAGGGAAATGAAACCAGATGCAAGCCCAGATATGAAGGAAGGATTACAGAGCACCAGAAAACATATAATGATGATAAAATCAAAAGTCTTATTTTTGTTATCATATAATAAATAACAATAAATATATATGTGTATTTCTAAATTACTGTAAAGTACTATCAACTGTTTAAGGCAAAAATAATAACATTAAATTGTAGGGTTTATAGTATATGGAGAAGAAAAAACATGACAACACATATTTATATATTGACATTTATATGTTGTAAGAGTCTTAAGATTGTTTGTGGTAAGATTCTTAATATTGTTCATGAAGTAGCATAAGAAAAAATGTGATAAGTTCAAGATGCATATTGCAATCTCTAGAGCAACCAGTAAGTACACACACAAAGCAATACAGCAAATGAGGCAACAGCAGGGACAGAATAGAACACTCAAACACACTCATTGTACCCAAAAGACAGCAGGAAAGGAGAAAGAGAAGAACACAGAGTAGATGGTTCTAATAGAAAACGTGTATCAAAATCACACTTAAATGCAATGCTATCAATAATTTCATAAATTGTAAATGAACACTATTTTTAAAAAGATGGGCTGACTGGATCAGTCTAAAAGGAAAGACCCAACTATATGCAGCTTACAATAAGCAGACCTTAAGGATCAAGACAGTAACAAGTTGAAAGTAAAACAGTTAAATAAGTAAATAATGCACACACTAAGCAATACAGCTGGTGTAACTGTGTTTATATCACATGAAGCAGACTTCACAACAAAGAGTGTCATCAGAGATGAGACATTTCATAATCATGAAAGTATCAATTGGTTAAAACAATAGTAAATATGTATGTACCTAATAACAGATCATCAAAATTCATACAACAAAAAATTGCAAAACTAAAGGGAGAAAGAGACAAACCCACATAGTTGGAGAATTTAATACCTCCTGACAGTAATTGATAGAAGAAGGAAAAAAATTCAATGAAGATGTAGAATGTCATGCTTGCTTTGGCAGCACATATACTAAAACTGGAACAATACAGAGAAGATTAGCTTGGCCCCTGCACAAGGATGACATGCAAATTCGTGAAGCGTTCGGTATTTTTAATGTGGTACATCTATACAATGGAATACTACTCTGCTATAAAAAAAAAGAATGAAACACTGCCATTTGCAACGACATGGATGGACCTAGAGAGAATTATATTAAGTGAAACGAGTCAGGCACAGAAAGAGAAATATCACGTGTTCTCACTTATTTGTGGGAGCTAAAAATAAATAAATAAATAAACACACAAACAACCCGGGGGGGGGGGGAAGAAGACACAACAATTACAATTCCTTGAAGTTGATGCGACAAGCAAACAGAAAGGACATTGTTGGGAGGGAGTGGGGAGAGGTGGGAGGGAGGGAGGTTTTGGTAATGGGCCACAATAATCAACCACATTGTATATTGACAAAATAAAATTTTTAAAAAATTAAAAAAGTATAGTAAGCAAAAAAAAAAAAAGATGTAGAATGTCTGAACAACACCATCAATCAGTTTGACCTAATTTAATTGACATTTATAAAATATTACACAAAATAATGCAAAATACACATTCTTTTCAAGTGCATAAGGGGAACCAAGGTAGCTGGGGCTACAAAACAAGACTCAGTAAATTACAAAGGATGGAATTCATAAAGGGTATGTTTCCTCATGGCAATGATAACAATAAAAAATCTAGGTGATATTGAATGATGACAAGTAAGATATTTAGAGAATATCCTATTATGTAGAAACTAAACACGGTATTTCTCACCAGCCTATGAGTCACGGAAAGAAAAAAAGAGAAAAACACAGGTCTGAAATTAGAAAATATTTCAAACTGATCAACAACATATCAAGATTTATGGAGTGAGAAACACCTTGAGCATCTGGAAGAGAGAACGTGGTGTCCTATACACAGCCTAGAAAAGCAGGTGCAGTCTCCTTTCTCTGCACGTTCCACCTCTGCAGCCGCACACACACCCACACTGATCCTAACAGGATCCTAACAGTGCTGTCAGAACAGATGAGAGAAGAGAGGCAAAGTTTAAAATACTCTGCAGACAAATAATTGCTGTCATTGTCATTGTGTTATAGTACATTCCAGGACATGTCTTTTCTGGACAGCAGCAGGGCAGAGTGTGAAGCCTGTGAGCACCGGAGTGAGAAGGCTGGAGTTGATGTCCCAGCCCTATTATTTACTGTGGCTTCTTGGCCAAGGCACGAACTGATCTGACTCTTACTTTCCTTGTCTGTAAAATGGGTACATGCATGCTTCCTTCCCTACCACATGAAGGAGGTCCTGAATCAATGTTAGTCTATCTAGCTCCTTTTCTCTCTTCAAACTAGGCCCACGTCTCTGAACATGTAATGAAATTTACCATACTTTTTATTTTTATTTTTTATGATATTTCTAATTTATATTATTTTTGTTTTTTATTTTTTTAAATTTATCCATATACAATGTAGTTGATTTTCGTGTCCCTTTACCAATTCTTCCTTATCCTCTCTCCCTCTCCCTTCTCCCCCCACCAACATCATATCTGTTCACTAGTCTTAACAAGTTCAAGGATACTGTACTTTTAAAAAAAAGATTTATGGAATGTGACCAAAGCTTTAAAGCTTTAAATGCTTACACTAAAAAAGAGAGAAGGTCTAAAATAAATTATCTAAGTTTCTACTTTAACAACTTAGAAAAAGAAAAGCAAATTAAACTCAATTAACTTGAAGAAAAGAATTTAAAAATAAAAGCATAAATCAATATGATAAAAACAATAGAGAAAGTTATCAAAGTCAAATTTAGTTTTTTTAAATGATTAAGAAAATTGAAAATCCTCTAACAAGGCCAATGAAGGAAAACATAGTGAAAGAAATTAATAATATTATAAATGAAATAGCCTCTGGACAGTGAGAGCATAATTAGGGGATAGTTTAAAAAATTATGTCAATAAGTTTGACAGTTTACTAAAATGAACAAATTTCTTGAAATACAAACATGACAAAAACTAATGGAAGAGCAAATTAAAAATCTAAATAGCTCTATGGTTGCAAAGAAAGTACTTCATTATCAAAAATATTCCCACAGAGAGGGATGAATAGCATGATAAAGCAAGCACAGCATTGTAAAATTAAAGTGATGCATACCTGGGTGTTCACTGAAAACTCATTCAACGTTTATGCATGACTGAAAATCTTTGTAACATAATTCTAGGAAAAAAAATCATTCTAACAAAGAAAATTCCAGGTCCAGATGGCTTTAAACAAACATTTAAGGAAGAAAAATCCAATTTTACATAAACTCCTTCAAAATATAGAGGAGGAAGAAAACACTTCCCATTTTCTGAGGCCAGCATAAACCCCATACTAAAACTTGACAAGGACATTACAAAAGAAAGTTACAGACCAATATGCCTCATAAACATACAGGCACAAATCCTTAATAAAGTCTTACCAAATCAAATCCAACAGTATCTGAAAAAGAAAATCTATCATGATTAAGTGCAGCATATTCTGGGAATACAAGGCTGGTTGACATGTGCAAATGTCAATGTAATTCACCACATTAGCAGAATATAAGAAAAAAATCATATGATCATTTTGATATCTGCAGAAAAAGTATTTGAGAGAATCCAACACTTGTTCAAGATTTTAAAAATCTTGGCAATTAAGAATAGAGGAAACTTAATCTGATAAAACCAGGAAACAAAAAACCTACAACCAAATTCATACTAAATGGTGAAAGAGTTTTTCTAAGAAAAAGAAGGAAAAAAACATATTGCCTTTTATCACTTCAATTAATCCAAGCTGGTACAATAAGACAAGAAAAGAAATATAAAAGACTCAAAAATTAGAAAGGAAGAATTAAAAATGTTATTTATAAACAACATCTTTGGGTATGTAGAAAACTCTGTGTAAGCTATTAAACACTACTAGAACTAGCAAGATAACAGAATACAAAAGTAACTTAAAAAGGAATTATATTTCTACGTCCTAGTAGCAAACAATCTGAACGTGAAATTTAAAACAATGCAAGATACAATGACATCAAAAATCATCAGTTCTCTAGGAGTAAGTATAATGAAAGATGTGCAAGTAATCTGCAGTAAAAATAAATACAAAAACATTGTTGAGAGAAGTTCAATAAGACCTAAAGAAACAGGGGACACAGCCTTTTATGGATTGGAAGACTTACTATTGTTAGTATTTCCATTCTATTAAAGTTTATCTACAGACTTAATGCAATTGGAATCCAAACTCCAGATAGTTTTGTTAATGGAATTTATAAGCTGATTTTTAAATCTGTGTGGAAATGCAAAAACTCTGGAATAATTGTAACTATTTTGAAAAGATGATCGAAGTTTCAGGACCTCCACTGCCTGATTTTAGGACTTCACATAAAACTGTTATAATCAAGACAGTATAGTGTAAATTACGAAATAGAGCAAATAGGTCAGAAGAATAGAACAGAGAATCGAGAAATAGACTCTCACATTTATGGCCAATGTCCAGTCAAGATTCTAAGTCAATTAATGAAGAAAGAAATTCCTTTTTGACAAATTGTGCTTAGGATAACTGAAAATTTGAGGGCAAACTAAACCTCAACTTCTATCAAACTCCATATACAAAAACTAATTTCACATAGATCACAGACCTACATGTAAAAGCTAGAGCCATAAATCTTCTAGAATAAAACACAGCAAAATATTTTTGTAGCACTGATACAGGCAACAAAATTTTTTTAGACAGGGACCAAAAAGCCCTGAATGTGAAAGAAAAAAGTGATAAATTGAATTTAATAAAAGTTTAATGTGTCTGCTAATCAAATGACACTATTATGAAATAAATATGTGAGCCACAGAGTACGAAAAATCATTTGTCATAGAATGATCTTGTGTAATAGAAATGTTCTATATTTTATATTGGAATATGAGTTACACTGCTGTAATATAATTGCCAGAATGCAGCAAACTGAACACTCAAGAACTGTACATTTTATAGTATGTGAATTATGTCTCAATTAAAAAAATAAAAATCAGGTGGTGCAGGCTAAGGTGAAAAGAAAGCTGGAGAAAATAAGAAAAAATACAACAAAACTAAGATACTAATAGCAGAATTAAAATCCACAATGTAAATCCTCCCTCCAAAAACAGAACCAATACAACTGATAATCAAGATAGTAATATAATTCTCTGAGTAAAAATATATTTTATAAGGAAAATTATCTGCAAATCAAATTAAGAAAAAATATATAAAATTAGAAATCATAAAAATTATATATTTGCAGAATTAAATACATTAAAACATAAAAGAACAAAGAATATACATTTATGTTAATACATTTCAAATCCAAAAACACTGGGTGATTTCTGGATCAAACAGATAATCAAATCCACTAAAGTACAGGATCACTTGAATAGATTAGTAAATATGGTATAAACTAAATATTGTTAAAGATAAAAGAGTAAAAGAGTTCCTTATACCCTAGACATCCAGTATAACCCTGGTACTAAAAACCTGCAAATGGAAAGAAAAGACAATGGAGCAATTATTTTTACAGATATATTTGCAAAAACCTAAATAAAAAAATAAATAAAACAATGACTACTCAAACACAACAGGAAATCAAAAAAGAATCTCATCTTGACTAAGGAGGAATCATCCCTGAACAGTAAGTTTTTTAATTTTAGTAAATCCAATTAAGTAATGCATATCATCAAAAGTAAAATAATAAAAACCACATGATTATCTGAATACATGCCAAAAAGTTACTCAAAAGTCATTATTGATGTAAAAGAAAAAAAGGTAAACCAGCAATAGGATTGTATTATTAGTTTGTTTCTGTTGCTTATAACAAAATACTTGAAACTGGGTGATTTATAAAGAAAAGGAAATTTATTGCTTATAGTTTCTGAGACTGGGAAGTCCAAAGCCCATCTGGTGGTGGCAACAGTGACCCAGGGGTCTCACCCTGCAAGATGGTGGAAGCAGAGAGAGTAACCTCCTCATTCACTCTCTTTTTAAAGGCCTCAGAACCACATCCCTGACCACTATTACTAATCCATTTACTAGAGCACTGTCCTACAATCCAATCACCTCTTCAAGGCTCTACCTTTCAATTACCATGATAGGATTTACCCCCCTCTTAACAGTCACAGTGGGGGTTAAGTTTATAATACATAAAACTTGGGGAATACAATTCAGTTTTGGGGGGGACATAATTCAGTCTACTACAAGGATATGATCCTGTCCGTAATAAATATCCATCTCAAACAGCAATCAACGCCATTTGCAAGTTTAAACCCAAACTCTGGGGACATTTCCATTAAAGTCAAAAACAAAAGAGTGCCTGAAATTACCATCAAGGCAAAAATGAAAAATAAGAAGGACCACACATGGCACAGAGCCAGAAATTTCAGGGCACCTTTTGTGCATGGATCCCATGTGCAGTGGAACTACTCAGCTTTCTCTTCAATGCTCCTAAGTTGCTGAATAATCACCTGCTTGTAATTGCCTCTGGCCACCCAATTCTTTGCTTGGACTGGAAGAGGACTTGACTGATGTCCTGTGTCTATCTTTGCTAGAGCCTGGTCTTACCTGACCTTCATTCTGCACGAGCTAAGCTGGATCTGTCTCTACTAGGAAAACCAAGAGACCTGTGAACAGATATTACAGCTCAAAAGCCACCACCAATTGTCTGAGGACTCAGAAGCTGCCCGTCTCCAAAACAGATCTACCAAAGGATGCTTGAAAAGCATTGGGTGCATGTTCTCAGCAACACAGAAAATGGGACATCCTCCAAATCAGAAAAGTGACAAGACTGACTTGCATAGAGATGAGAAAGCATGTGGAAAACCTCAAAGCAGTGAAGTGGAAACTATACACTAGAGAAACAGAAGACTGAGGAAAAAGATGTAGAAAGGACAGCTATGGGGACAAACGTGGAGGCCACAGCCCAGGATCTAACCTGCACGTAGGGACAGAAAGGGGGACTGAAATACGTGGAGCAAAATCAGAAAACAAAAAGGGTCCAATGAATATTTTCTAGGAAGGAAACTGCCTAGAAATTGAGAGTGAATTATATTCCAACCACCACCACAACTTTGACAACACAAAGAAGAATACAGACTGGCGAGATCCTCAAACTTCCTAGATAATGATTACATTCTTAGAAAAATTAGATCACAAGGAATGAAAAGTAGGTATCACAAATTTCAAATACTAAAACCCCAAAATAATGGAGTAGCAATCATAAACCTTTAGAAGAAAAAGTTTAGAACCCAAGGTTTTCACATCTGATCAAGTTGTTGTTGATGTGTAAGTGGTGAGAGAAAGATAGTCTTAGATTTACAATATTAAGAATATTAATGATTAAGGTAAACTTCCTGAGGGGAGGAAAAAAAAACTTTTGTAAAGTTTATGCCAGAATAAATGTATATTAATTAAAAATAAGAAGCAGAAAATGAATTAAGTATTGCTGGGTATAAGTACTAAACACAGTCAAATGTACAGGTAAAATAAGTATTTCAAACATGGTTATAAAACTAATAATATCTTCAAGACTGAAAAATCACAAAAGTTGTAAAATACAAAAAGGAGAGGAGCTTATTTACAACAACCCTATATTAAAATTAACAAAAAATAGAAAAAGAAAATGGGAAATATTTAATTTCTCATATTCTGTAAAAAGTTTTTATTTTAATTTATAACTAGTGTTAGCTGTTAGAGATAAGTTCAGAAAAACTTTATGGCCGTTATTAGAGAGAGTTAAAGTAAGATATCTAACTTCCAAACACCTTAGGGGATAATATTAAAAACAAAAACAACACTGTAGTCGAAAAAGAAAAACTTAATTGTTAATTACATTTGATAACCAGCATAAAACAAAATGACAGAATTAAGACTCAACCTAAATGTTCTAAAATAAATATAAATAGGCTAAGCTTACCAATAAAAAGGCTCTCAGAATTATTAAAAATTAAAATGCAATGGCATATATTGTATAAGTTTCACCTCTAACAAAATCACAGAAAAGAATAGGATGTAGTACACCATGTTCCCAGAAGAAGAAACTAAATAATTGTGATCGGCTCCAGTGACCACTGCATATAATAGTAAATATTATGCAAACAGAAGCAAAAACGTTGTGTGGCAAAAATCAACAGAAGTCAAAGGCAACTCAAAAGCATTTAAAGAACATTTACACTGATAAAAGGTAAAACCCACTATGAAGGCAGACAGAGCACTGAAAATTAAAATCAAAACCATTCCAAGTAAACCCAGGAAGCAACATAACAGTAGTGGGAGACTTCAACACATCCCAGTAAATTATCTTGGACAAAATAACCAAAATAGAGGTACAGGGGAGAAAGGTAATGGGAAGATAACTTTTATGCATATACAGAAGTCTTATACCATAGAGACAATACCTTCATAAACGTTTGTCTTATTCTGGGTTACAAAGAAAATCCTAGTCAATAACAGGTTGTACTTATTTTCCATAATGCAATCAAAATAGGAGATTAAAATGTAAGCTAGAAATTTTAAAACTCCAGTGACTCGTAAATTATAAAATACTTTCCCATAAAATTTGTGGAGCAGCAGAAAGGATAAAAAATACAATAAAATATTGTAAAGAAAACAATGAAACAATTAAAACTACCAAAATTTGGGAGATAGTATTAAAGCTCTTCTCAGCAGCAACTTCCTTACTCTAGTTGCCTTAATTATTTAAAAATGAATAATTAAAACAAAATAAATAATCTATTGAAGTAACTAGAAATAACTACAAATAAGCAAAACAAAAACAAAGCAAACACAAAAACACCTACAATTAAGGGAAAGGAAGAATGGAAACACAGTAAAGGAGTCCCTTGTTGCTGGTCCATGTAGACTAGGGCCACAAAATCCAAAGCCTACAGAGACCAAGCCAGTCCATCAAAGGGGAGGAGGCAGGAATAAGACAATAAAGAGTGGTGGGGATTGTGGCACAAGCCCTGCCTGGAGGCGAGAGCTACTCAACTCCACCAAATCATTACAAGGAAGGAATGCCTGTCTAGTCTTCCCAAATTCTCCAATATTTTAAGAGAAGAAAGAGATACAGATTTTTAATGTGAGATTTTCTGCTTTATAAAATGGCATATGAGCCAAATAAAACATGTCTATGTGCTGTATTTTGCTGATAGGCTGATAGAAACTTCTGATTACTTCAGAATCTTATACTTCAGTTTAATCCAATTTCAATAATTTATATTTTTTCCTGAAAAATCTCCATTTTATGTAGATATTCAAATACATTAAGATAAAATTGTATCAGGTATTCTTTTGAAAGATATCCCATATTTATTTTTCAAGTTAGTTTATTTTAGTGGTAACTCTTAATTTAATATGCTATCTTTGTCAATTTATTGCTCTTCTTTTTCAAAGAAACAGCACTTGAATGTGTTCATTAATTTAAAAGGTTTTTGGTTTTTAATTTTCAAATTTCCAAGTGGGTGGGAGTCTTATCCAAACTTTTGTTATTGATTTCTGGTTTACTGCACTGCAGTCTATGAAAATGCCTACAATATTTGTTCTTTGGAATTAATTAGGTCATCTTCATGCCTAACACATAGCCATGGTTTTGTTAATGTTCCATAATCGCTTAAAAAGAAGGCTATTCTCTAAGAATACAAAATTTATATTACACACACACACACACACACTCTCATACACACATGTTCAATGTTGTCCAAATTCTGTTACTTAGTTTTGTCTACTTGATCAATCTGAAAGCAGTGGGTAAAATCTCCTGAAATAATTTTGTTTCTGCTCCTATTAACAGTATTTCTAAGAATTTTTCCTGAGACAAAAATTCTGCAATAAATGTGACATTCTAATAAAAAAGAAAAAGCCTAAAACACTTAAGTCATCATTTGTGTTGTTCACCAAATATTTCCAGTTCACTCCCTTCTGGGCATGTAGATGGATTGTACTTCCCAACACCCCCAGACATTAGGCATGGCCATGTGACTTGCGTTAGGTTAGCGAATGAAATGTGAGGGAAAGTGACAAAAACTTCAAGAATCTCTGTGTGATTCATGCGGCCTCTTTCCCTCACTGTAGCTATTACTGAAGCAGAGGCAGGCAGGCAGGAGCCTATTTCTACCAGGATTCCTGAATGAGGAAAACACAGAGGGAAAACCCAGCTGACTCACAACGGACATACAGCATGAATGGGGACTTCAATTTTGTGCTTCTAAACCACAGACATTTGTGGGTATTATGTATTACTGCAGCATAACTTAGCCTATCCTTACTGAAGAAGATCTGAAAAGAAAGCAGGCAATCTGCCAAGGGAAAAAAATGAATAACCAATCAGCATATGAAACATACTTCACCTTATTTATTTTAAAGCAAAATAAGCCTCCACTTTTCACCAATCATATTAGAAATGATTTTTTAAGTGATACTCAATACTGGTCAAGGTGTTCTAAGGCAGGCACTCTCACTCATGTCTTTTGGGAAACCTTTCCTGAGAAAAATGATATTTATGAACGAAGAATTTTAGCAGTTTCCTACCTTTCACATAGCGATCTCACTTCTAGGGATCCAGCATGGTTTCTGCTTTCAGGATGGTATAGTATGTGGTACCAGGGAGGAAACAAACTTCCTTCGTGGGATTCTGACATGGGTTTGCTTATCTCTAATCTTAAATGAGGTACTGGCCTCCTTGCCAACAGAAAACAGGAGGCTGGTGTCTATGGCATGCACCACAATTAATTAAATGTCATCTGTGGTTTCTTAGGATAAAATAGTTATTGAAAGCAAGGCTTTAGAAAACACAGAAGGCTCCTATGTTTGGCCTTTAAGGTAGCAATGATGACTCTAGAAGGACCATGAGGTAGGATGGCTGCTTTTGAATGCCCTTGAAAGAGAAAACAAGCCCAGGCCATTAAACTCTCAGCTCCATTCAAGACAGAGAACTAGAGTGCTCCTACAGCGGCCCTAACATAATCGCTTACTTTTTATAACTGCAGGAAAGGCCCCACATTTAAATGTGTGGTCTATAGAATTGTAAGTTAAAGTCATACACTCATCAAGTCTCTTATGTGAAATTTAGGGCCATGATTGGAAAGAAGTGGAACCTAAGACTTCGAATAGGGACTTCCAGGGGTATTCAGAAAATTGAATCCCCAAATCTTCCTGATATCTTCTCTGATAGCCCGCTGAGATCAGACTAGTTCCACCCAAAGACCATGAAGACCTGTAATCAACCCAGCTGAGGCAGTTGCCTTGAAAGGAAATGCTGATCTCTTCAAGATCTGCTCCCACAAGCTTTGCTGTCTCTAAACCCATGACTAGAATCAGATCAGCACTTCCCAGCAGGATAAGTTCCAAGTGTGATATGGGAGAACAGGGAGTTGCAAGATGTTGCTAATGTACATCAGTATAAACCTGGGGGACAGGTGTAATGATGGATTCCAGAGTGTTAAGCCAAGGAAGGCAGAATATAATATTGGATGAGGCTGCTTTTACAGAAATAGGTGCACAAACCAGAAATTCTGTTTTTAACATGTTGGCTTGAGTAGCTGGAACTGACTTGAACAGTCTGTTTAGTCACTAGCTGAAACTTGGATTCAATGTGGCCAGCTGTCAATCAGCTGAGATGGCGGACCTTTCCTGCATGACGTAGAGGAAAGAATTGCTTAGGGAGACAGGAATGTTGGAGGGGATTTGTTATGAATGCCCATCACCACCACATATCCCAGGAAGGCCTCAAGGACTCTCCCTTCACTAAATCAATGAGAAACCCAGAGACACTGTCTTCAATTCATACACTCTACTCTCACATGAGGATAACCTGAGAGTGGTGGAATCTTTCACCAGACCAAAGGAAAGCTCAGGAGAACCTTGTGTTTCTGGAGATGATTTGCAACAGTAACTGGTATTCAGACACTCATATGTGTTTAAAATATCGAGGCATTCATGACTCACGTGTGTTTGTACGTGTGTGTGGATGTAAGCGTGTGTGTGTGCGTGTGTGTGCATGTGTGTTCTGTTCAGTTGCTGCTTTAATGTTCTGCTTTCACCCTAAGTAACCTATATTCACTGAAATCACAAAAAGCATAATATATTTACAAGTCACATGGTTAAGATCTCAGATTCACGTGGCTCGTACTAGTAGCACGACCTGCACAAGTTACGTGAAACCTCTGTACTTCATTTTTCTCATTGATAGAACTCATTTATACTCATTTAACTCATGATAGCACTATGGCTGTTATAAGGACTAAATAATTAATTAATAAAATGCTGAGAACTGTGTTTGGCCCATGGTGAAGATTCTGCATGTATTAGCTAGTACTACTGTCACCCAATGCTGTCACTGGGGGCACGGTAAGCATTACCCATGTGTTACTTATCATTACCATCAATTACCCAGTTAAAACCAGTCAAGCCTACTCACGAGTGCAAGCATTTGGATGGATGTTTTCCCTTCATTGTTCTTCACCAAAACATGGACTTGTAAATTACTTCATGTTTTTAAAGTGATGAATTCCCTGCATTGAGGGGAATTCCCTGCATTGTAGGGGTCTTCAAAGGAGGAAACAGAATTGGGTTTGCTTTCCATTTCTCGAAGTGCGCCCTGGACCAGCACTGCTCAGTGTGTACTGAACCACCTGGGAATCTTGTTAAAAGGAAAATTCTGATTTAGCAGGTCTGGGGTGGGGCCTGAAATTCAGCATTTTAAACAAGCTCCCACATGCTGTGATGCCATTGGTCCTGGACCAGCCCTGGAGTAGTGAGGAAGGAGAGGTCTCTGCATCTGCGAACACATTGAGGGCCACCTGTTTTCCAGCAGAGGTGACTGAACCATGAAGGACACTGTCTACCTCCTTCATCATGTTCCCAAAGGAAAAACTCCTTCCCACCTTTCAGCCTTTTACCTCCCACTCAGAACTTCTTGCTCACTTGCTCACTTGCTCTGGCTTGACGACTTCTCTTTAGCCAAATATTTTTAACTTTTAACCAAAGATCTCCTAGTTGTGTCAATGGACAGATTGCTGCATAATATCCTGAGGCGATTGTTAAAGGATACGGGCTTCCAGGCTTTGCCCCTAGGGATTCTGATTCCACTAGTCTGTTTTTATGTTGTTTTTTTTTTTTTAACACACTCCTCCTGTATTTCTGATGTGGAGTCAGGTTTGGGAACCTCTGCTTTAGACTAAAAATCTGTTACACTTTCACCTGTCACCAGGTAGTTCCACTTCGTGCAGCCTACAGCTGAGCTGCATCCCTCATGTACAGGAAAAGATGTGTGTGTTCTGTCTCACAGAACCTCCTGCAAGTTCCAGAGTGTGCAAATCAGCTTGTTGATGTGTTTGCAGGTGAAGTGGAGGTGTGCACTGCTTGTGTTATGGGAAAACTGCAGGTTGCCCAATCAGGGAACCAAGATGTTGTGGGAAACTGCAGGTTTCACCAGCTAAATCCGGGTTCTTGGTGTCTTGAACAAAGAATTGGATGAGACACACCAGAGGTGAAAAGCAAAGGGCAGTTTTATTCAATAAGAAGAGAAAGTACACTCCAGAGAGGATGGAGCAGGCTCAAGAATCAGGGTGGCTCAAGAGCACCGACAGTTACATTCCCAGAGGGTTAAGTCCTCCCAGCTGGATTCATGTGGTTTGGTCATTGGTTGAGTCCCGCCAGTCTCTGTTGATTGGTACCTTAGCTGGTGGGAACTCATTGGTCCAACTTAATGGTGCCCTACATGGGGGCGGATCTCCCTGTCTGTCTGTATTTCCTGTGGCTGTGCATGCCTAGTCCTCAGGGAACTGGCCATATCGGCTATCTTACTGGCAAACAACAAGGTTTCCTCTTCCCATTCTTGTCCCTATCTAACTTTCCCACAACACTTGGATTTGAGCATATATCTTTTCTGTCTTCTAGGAGACCACAAATGAAAGCAGAAAAGTCATGTTAACATGACTACTCAGCAAAGGATGAGGACCCATAATGAGTGAGTAGCTGAAAGAGGGATTATGTGCATACATGGGCTGACCGTGGGGACACTGCTAACTATCACAGGTGCATGATTTTGCTCTTGTGCAGCTCAGTGGTGTGTCTCAAAATGAAGCAAAAGTGAATCTTGCCAACCACGAAAATAAGCAAGTTCACACATCATGGACACCAGATGAATCCTTAAATTGAAATGAACTGAACCAAATTCGCCATACAGGCAGTGGTAAACTAAAAAAAAAACTACAAACATGTTGAGAGGTAAGAAATGCATTTCAAAACGCCAATAAGTTTGTTAGAATTGCATGAGATTCTGCACTTTTCAAATCACAGAGGAAGGGGACGAGGTCTGCATTTGTTCGCCAGCGCAGGGGCACTGAGGGCATCTTGGGAGAGGACGGTGCACCTTAGGAAATGTAAGTGGGCCCTCACAAGTGCCCTAGGCTGTTGAGACGTCTCCTGGTTTGTTTGTTTCAGGAAATTATTTGCAAAGCTAGCTGGATTTACTCCAGATGACTGCGGTAACATGGCTGTTGAAACCACTGAAAACTCAGAAAGCAATCAGAAACATCCCTTAGGGTTTGAAGATATCAAGCCCTTATTTCCCAGCGAATGCCACAGGAGGCTCTGAGGGGCCCCAGCAGCTGCTGTGAGAACCTTGGAGATAAGGGGTGCAAATGGGGCATGGCCAAGCCCACAGTGACTCCGAAGAGCAGTTCTCCACCTGCTCTGGAGATCATTTTTTGAGTGACCAATTCTTCCAAGGATGGTACATAACTAATATCATGATGCACAGGAGGGAAGTCGATTCCTGACATGCAATGGATGCCTGCAACCCCAGACTTAAATATCTCGAGGAGCCCAGTGAGCAGAGCTGCAGGCTTCTAGAATCAGGGCTGATGAAGAGACCCCAGTGAAAAGCATCAGGAAAAGTGAAACCTGGTCCCCAGCTGGACAAGTCACCGCAGCTGCCAAGGCTGAGGAAACAGGAATGAACAGTGAGCACAAGGGAATGTGGAAAGTTCTCAGAAAGAAACTTTTCATTGATGGACCAAAGAGGAAGCCCTAGGCATTGGGCAGAAGTTGTGGGTTCTGTTTACTGAACTCTGAGTGATTCCACTCACGTGGCACACACATGCACACACCCACGCACTCAGTCCCACCACGAGGGCAAACTGGCCATAGGCCAGGAGAGCAACCCAGACCCTCCTGTCTGCCTTCCATCCCGTCTCTGGAACTGTCCACCTGAATCTGCGTCCAGGAAACCCAGGCAGATCCCCAATCTAGAGAGGCCACTGTTACATGTGTAGCTGGCAAGGCACCCTACTCCCAAGGAACCCCCTAAATGAAAACCCCATGCGTGTAATTACAGCTGGGCATCGTGCCAAAGGTAGGACCTCACTGTCAGGCAAACAAGCAGGAATCCCAAAGAGAGCAGGTCAGTGTGTGGATCAGCTGGGCTGCAGAGAGGCACCACCGCCACCTCTCCCTCCTGCTGCTGCTGGACACGAGGGTCTGTGTGCTGGGAGGCATGAGCATCCTGCAGCTGAGAATCCTAAGCCCTGCCTTAGATATTCCTTTTTTTTTTTTTTTTTTTTGCATTATTCACATAAAAGTCTCTGCTATTTCACATGTTCCATGCCAAAGAGAAACCTAATCAGGTAGGGCCAAATCTCTGTAGAGGATCCTCAGTTACAGAAGTGAGGAAGGAAGGACATAATTAGAGTCTGATTTTTTTAACAGAACAGCTCAAAAAGCCCTATTATGAGAAGGACACTGAAAAATAGTCAATCCACCCATACCTGGAAGCTAGTACCCCAGAAATTTCACTTACATCATGTACAAAACCCTTAAAGACATGCATTTTGACCTGAGTCTGGGCATTTTTCACATAGCTCTCTTCTCACTTAAGCATTTAATAAATTGTGTCGGCAATTCCTTTTGCCTACACTGCTGCATTATTTTAATATATTTTGCATGGAATCTTTGGTAGGCAACAAAACAAAACTTTGAAGAAGCTACGCTTCAAAAATAAATAAATGTGTTCTCACCTGATGGGTCACCGTGAAACGGCTGATGACGTGGGCTTTTGTTAAAGGAATTAATAGAAATTCTCCACAAGATTTGCCTGTAAGTTCTGCCTTTGGCATTGGAAGCCTAGTTTGATGAGTTGCAAGTAAACTGGTGAAACTTGAAATCTTTTAAACCGAATCCCACATGGAGCTTCTGCCTCGGTCCTGATGAGCTCCTGAACAATATCATTACATGAGGACCTCCAGGAATCAGAGGGGATTTGCAAGAATGTGAAATTCCCCCACGAGCTGGGGTCCAAAGGGTGCAGACACAGGACGAAGATGGACTTGGTAAAGCCCCTCAAATCTGATGGGAGTAGCACTCTCTCCCACAGCAGCCCAGCTCATCTGTATCAAAGTAGCTAATTCCATCTGTGTTTAGTCCATCTGACTAGGTTTTATTATGAGTTGTGTGTGAAGAATCAAGAGCGTAAAATCTTTTTAGTTCCGTAGACAGAGGTATAAGTTAAGATTTTTATTATTTTTAGGAAGAAATGTTTTTTCTGCAAATGTATTTCTGAAATGATGAAGGAAGCCAGTGGAAGAGATTTTGCTGTAAGATATGTGCTTTGCTTCAGCTTTTCAGAGATCTCTCTAAACTACAGAGCAAGGTCAAATGAGGCCTGCAGAGACATGGCGAGGACAAGCTGGGATGGCTTGCACAACTGAATGCCCTGATAAAACACGGCATCCTCACCAGAGGATGGATGTCTACACCTGCACTTAGTGCTTGGCACTAGGGTTCATGCACCCCATGGTCACCCTGTTGTCATCCTCCACACAAGCCCAGCAAGATAACAGGAGGGAATCATGCTCCTGCAACCAGCCTGCAGGCCAAGCACACATCACCCTACCACGACCTGGTCTTTCCCTCCAAAGAGACCTCTGCCCCTCTCCACTGGCTCCTGTTACATGGTCTATACTTCACGCTCTGCCCCAGAGTGCCAAAAGCCCACCGCTCTGGACATAATAAGAAGCCAAGGCAGGATCAAAATACCAGGAGGAGCACAGCCGGTTTGGGACAGATGTTGAGGAACAAACCTGCATGTTCCCTAGAGATTATCTAATGCAGTTGTTTTCCAGAACTTTCTAAAAACTGTGAGACTGTTTTCCCAATGAGCTTGTGTGAGGAAATTAGAATCAGTATCGTCAGGCCCCCTCGCCTCATATCCGGCTGGGTATGATTCAGCACATCCAATGTAAACAAGTTAGGTACGAGTGGTGTAACTGTGCATGCGTGCCCATATACTCCTTGACTCAGTGCCATTGTTGTGTACCTTTTGGTATAAAGGGCAGTGGCTCTGAACTATGGGCCAGCAGAGTTCACATTGAAATAAAGCATGTCTATCTGTTATCGGCCACCAGAATCTTTGTTCAACTACCTCACTCACAACCTGCACAGGATGGGGCAGAGAGGTCGGTGATACAGCCCGACAGCTTGTATGTAGAAACCCAGTACATAACACAGGCAGAAAAGAACCTGATATGTCCGTACAATGGAATATGATTTGGGAAACAAAGCACTGACACATGCTACAACATGGAAGAACCTCAAAAACATTACGCTATGTGAAAGAAACCAGGCACAAAGGGCCACACATTATATAATTCCACTTAATGAAATGTCTAGAAGAGGCAACTCTCTAGAGACAGAAAGCAGACTGGTGGTTGCTTAAGACTTGGGGGATACCGGGACTGGGAGGAGGTGGCTAAGAGGTGCGGTGCTTCTTTCTGGAGTGATGAAAATGTTCTAAAATTGACTGTGGCATTGGTTGCACAAATCCGTGAATATACTAAAAGACACTGAATTGTACACTTTAAATGAGTGAAATCTGTGGTATGTGAATTTTATCTCAATAAAGCCATTTTTTAAAAAAGAAGAAGAAAAAGGTGCTCTCTCATGACTCCACTGGCAGGACCTCCGTCCTCACCCTACTCCTGTAGTGGCCTCAAAGCCACCCCTCAGATCCCTAGGACTCTGTGGAATGTTCATCAGAAAACCCTGATCTAGTCCAAGTTTCCACTCCTCAAACGTAAACCAAGACATGAACTCACATCTTTTGATTCCAAGTGCAAGGCCCCCGTACCCTGGCCTCAGTGGGGGGACGGCTGTGGCCCTTACCGTCCATGTCCAGGCGCTGCATGATGATGGCCAACTCCACCTCGCTCGGCATGTAGCCCAGGGAGCGCATGGCCATGCCCAGCTCCTGCTTGGAGATGAAGCCGTTCCCATCTCGGTCCAGAACCCGAAAGGCCTCTCGGATTTCTACAAGGGAGAGCAAAGAAAGTCCAATGGTCACATGGCTGGTTTACTCCACTGAAATTATGGGCGATTGTCTACTGATAACTCCTAACTGCTTTACAAATCATGATATGTTAAAACCCTTTAATAGGATAAAAGAGAGGCCAAAGGAGAACAAAAGAAAAGAAATAAGAAAGAGAAGAAAGAAAATGAGAGGAAACAGAGGGGAGGGGATGGGGAAAAGAAAGGAGGTAGCTGGCCCTGAGCATACTGAGACACCATAGCAGGCACATGGCGAGACAGTGGTCCTGGCGGATAATCATGTTAACCAAGGACACCTTCTGAGCAAGAATGAGGATTAGGTTTCAGCTGCAAGGAGAAAACTGCCTCTTAACTGCAGCCCCTAGGAAGAAAGGATAATGGGATTCCCCTTTGCAGACACATTTCAGATCCCTGCTGCTGTACAGAAAGCTTTTTCAACCTCCAAGGACAGGAGTTAACTATCACACAGTTTTTATTTCATTCCTCTAATTTACAGGTGTTTATGACTATAAACAACCTCAGATCAATAACAGTGTCAGGAAAGCTCAAAAGGTGTCTTTAATCACTTTCCTTCGGGGCTGGCAGAGAACTCAGCTTTGCCATCAATAAGGCACATTCCCCCAGCAGGTGACCCGCCATCCTCCTGCCTGCCCCATGCCAGAGTTGCTCTGAATTCCACCCAGAGTCCCTTCCTCCAGAGCCCCCGCAGCTGCTAGCCTGAGCTGACTGAGCATTTCCAAACACGTCACACCCCTTCAACACATGACTCGGGGAATCTGAAGATGAGAGGTTTGCCAATCATCTCCGAGAAGCTTTGACTCTTTATCAATAAATCCAGTGCAAGCCCAGGTAGGGTGGCTGCCAACACCTCCCATGCCTTTTGACAAGCATTGATTACCTATGATGTGAGGAACATGGTATTAATACCACAGGGAAATAAAAATGATCCACTAGGCATCATGATTCTCCTCCACAGCCCCATACTCCAACCAGGGCAGTAAGTTACACGCAGAAACGTGCTGTCTAACCCATTTACTCATCACCTCTCAAAATATCTGCCTGTGCTTCTGACCTGTGAAACGCTCTTAATCAAACAGGCTTTTCTCTTTCCTCTTTGTATTAGTCACCTGTGGCTGCTGTAAGACAAACCTATTCCCCCACAGTCTGGAGACCAGAAGTTCAAAATCAGTATCACTAGATCGATATCAAGGTGTCAGCAGAACCAGGTCGCTCTGGAGACTCCCAGGGGAATCCACTCTTTGCCTCTTCCAGCTTCTGGTGGCTGCCAGCATCCTTTGGCTTGTGGCCCCGTCACTCCAATCTCCACCTTCTCCCCTGTAATCTCCCTCTCCTAAGAACACTCATATTTGCATTTAGGGCCCACCCAGATAGTCCAGGATAATCTCCCCATCTCAAGATCCTTAACTCAATCATATCTTCAAAGATCTTTTTCCAAGGTAACATTTACAGGATCCAGGGATGAGGACTCCAAATCTTTGGCGGCTGTTTTTACTACCCCATCCCATCCAACACTTCCACCTGAAACACCTTCCTTTCCTTTTTCTGTGCGAAGATCAAAACCCATCCTTCAAAGCCAAGTCAGGGGCCACATATTCCCCAACAATGTCTTGGCTCACCACAGCCAACTTCTCTCCCTTTCTGCCGACTGCTGAGCAGGTCGTTTGTTGCTTTCACACGACATCTGGCACGCCCCATCTAGAAACACCACAATCACACAGAAACCATGGCTTTTCCTTGGAGCTTTGAGCTCTGCAGCCTCTTCCTCCATCTTTGCACAGACAGTCCCTGACAACTCTATTTTTCAACTTTACGATGGTGCAAAAGTGATGATGCATTTGTAGAAGCTGTACTTCAAGTGCCCACATAACCATGCTGTGTTTCACTTTCAGTACAGTATTCAATAAATTACATGGGATATTCAACACTTTATTCCAAAACAGGCTTTGTGTTAGATGAATTTGACCAACTGTAGGCTGACATATCTTAGCACCTTTGAGGTGGGCTGCGCTCAGCTATGATGTTCTGTAGGTTACATGTGTTAAGTGCATTTTCAATTTACGAAGGGTTTATCAGGACAGACCCCATCGCATGTGGAGGAGCCTGTGTGCGTTCTCTGCCCTCACTCTGCAGGAGTCCCTAGATAGAGCTGCTCAGCAAATGGTGAGTCTGAGCAGATAAGGATCCCATATGAGTAGTAAATCCATTACCAGTACTACTACCGCACGCTGATGCTTTCCGTGAGTAATGTGGCTTCCAGCAGACAGAAGAGCAGCCCGCGAGCTGGGACCCTCGGCTCCCGGCCAGCCACAATAGCTAATTAGGTCTGTGGCCAGATCCGGAGTCTTCGGTTTGTTCATGTGTGAAATGAGCCAGGTTGGCTGTGAGGATCCCTTGGGTCCTTCCAGCCTCCTCCCGTGGGTCCGTGGACATTGATAAAATGCTTAAGAACAGGAAGGCTGTATTCTCTTCCATACCCTATTAATCTGCTGCTCAACCCCCTCTTTCTTTTCATCAGTGGTATAGAAACAAGGTTTAGTCCAGCCCACATTCTGAGTCAAGGAGTTGGTCTGCATTTTGAAGCGTTTCCCATCAGCAAAACATGCTCAAGATCGCCTAAAGCAGCCATAAGTTTTCCTGCCACATTCTGGGTGGCCTGGAAAGAGCTTAGAGCTGCTTAGCCTGAGGTTATGGAACAGTGTTCAAGGGCACTGGAGCGGAGACCGCGGCATCATGTGGCCTGAGCCCAGACTCCCAGATACTGAGGACAGGAGGATGCAGAGGCAGGGGCTCCTGATGTGGGAGTCAGCCTGCAATACAGCCAGCCCCAGTTTTGCCCTGCCACCTGGGGCAGGCTCCCCTCAGCCTCAATTTCCCCATCTGAAAAATGGGTTGGGTTGGATCCGTTTCCAGCCTCTGCTGCAGGGTTTTACTTTGGGACCTGGGACATATGTGCCATGGTAGGAATGTCAGGTGGCGGCAGTATCCACGGCTGGGGTCCCTGGAAAGCAGGTGCAGCCTGCGCCCTGGCATGTATTCTTTCGACTCCCCCGTCCCAAAGCATCACCTCCACTCCCATCCCTTCCAACTCAGTCCTGAACCCTCTAAGCTGCTGATATGATTGGACAGGGTAGTACCCTTCTGTTGACAGGGACCTCCCTTGCTCTTGTGGTCTCCCCGCGTACCCTAGATCTCACCAGTGAACTTCAGCTTGTTCCTCACACTGGACACCCAGAGTGGCCTGGCCGGGGGTGTTTGAGAAGCTGGCCTGGAAATGAGGGCCTTGGCAGCTGTGTCCTCTGACCCCCACTCAGCTGCTCGGGCTACAGCCAGAGTTGCCTCACCCTTGGGCTGCTGAATTTGGCCAGTCAGACCTCAGACAGGGGCACTCCAGAACTGCCCTGCTGTGAAGGGACCTGCTCCTTTGAGGCCTCCAATGCCCATAGTCTGTAGCATGTAACCAGGCCAGTCCTCCTCTGGCCCGGCCCAGGACAGGGCAGGCACATATCAGCTCAGGACTCTGTATCCTGGGGCCCGCAGGTAAGTAGGACAAAGCCATCCTGCTCTGTTTGCATAGAATATCTGCTCCTGGTTCCCAGGTACAGAATTTGTGCGTGTGTGTCGGCAGAAACAGACAAAGCTCACTAACATCATTTTCTTTCAAAATAGCAGAGAGGAAAAAAAATGTACCAAACTAGAAATCCACAATGGGAACTTCTGGAGATTTAATCTTTCCAAGGTAAGGAAAGCCCAGGCAAACCAGAGGCTTATTGGGAGGAAACTGATCTTGCAGTCTGGAAGAGACATATGATCTATGCCTCATTTTATTTTTTAATAGCAGAACAGGGTGTGAGAAATATGCTCATAAAACCAGTGGGGACATTGGAGCAGGCAGGATCCCTCTGCCTCTGGCTGTAGAAGGATGGTTCACAGCACGAGTGGGCTCTGGCCACTGTTCCATCCTTGGGAAGTGGGGACCACAGATGGAATTTTCAGGAACAACCCAGTAATGTGTGTTTTTCACTGGAAAATATTCTTCTTTGGGCTAAAGTCCCTCGTTCTTCAGAGTTATGTGAGCATGCTGTGCTTTTGGTCTTGAACTTACTTTCACTCCTCAAGCTAACGCAACATGTGCACTTTAGGACCAGTCTGGCAAGTCCACCACCTCCAAGATGCCTTCATGGGCCAAAGAAGGGGCATCTGCCCTGGTGATAGGAGCCTGTCCAACTGCCATTGTGAGAACATAAAAGAAGACATGGCAAGACATCTTCTGAAAGATGGATTCCGGTCACTGCACGTGGAATTCCTGCATAGGGAATCTGCATGTGGATCCGCCTGGAATCAAAGTCTGCATTCCCACAGGGATCTGGGCCTCTCCTCCCTGGAGTGGTGCAGATGGTCTTGAGCCAAGCAAGGCTCTGGGTAGAAATAATCCTGGTCTAGAGCCCAAGATTTAGTTCTCATTATGCCGGCAACTCTTTTTTTCTTAAAAAAATATCTGTGCCTACCACTGGTACCACCTGCATCTGGACCCAGCGCTCTCTGAGAACCAGGCCTCAGCTCCACGATGCTTCCTAAGGACACAGACCATCCAGGCAGGAATGATGGCGAGGGCGTGGCTATGGCAGGGAGCAGACTCATTTCTCAGGCATCAGATGAAGTCCAGACACCAGCCAGAGTCAATATTAGTTGGTTAATGTTCTGAAGAATCAGCTAAAATTTACAGTACTAATTTGCAAGCTCAAATTAGTAACGACGAACAACTTTTCCCATCTCAATCCCTGTCTGATACAGAATCTGTTTATTCTCTACGGAAACGTATCTTTAGGAAGAATATGCATTTTAACTGCATAAAGTGATAGCTCTAGTAATGAAGAAGATGCATTCTGTTCATACACATCATTGAGAAGTTAATTGCAAACATGAGAGAGAAGCAGTTCAGCGAGGCTAGGCAAGGCAGTTATTAAAAACCAAAGCAAATGCACCAGAAAATACAAGTGACAAGCCTGGAGGTCTTTATGCAGACGAAACCACAGAGCAGGCACCGAGCCAAAGACAAGGGAGATTCAGAAGTGTTTTTACCTTCTCTAAGAAAGGCAGAAAATGAATATTTAGAGGTGATCAAATAGCCATTCATTCTGCAAAGAGTTGCTGTTTACTTATCATCTGCCAGATGCCATGCTAGCACAGACAGGCAGCTACAGAAGCTTTCCAGGCTGCGAGAGGGGAGTGTTCTAGTGGAGAGACAGGTGACCGGATGTCCACAAGCAAGAATGACAAGTGCAGTGACACCTGTCTCCACAGAACCCCACAGGAGTCCATGTGATGGAGAGGCCCCTCTGCAGAGGGTTGTGGGATCTTCTGAATCCTAAAGCCATGGAGAGAAGGACAAGGAGGCAGAGCGGGGAGAAAGTGCCCAGACATAGGAGGGCACACCCACCATGCCAGCTGCAGCGGCTGGAGGAGCAAGACACGCTCAGAGACGAGCGTGAGGAGTGCCTGGGGCAGGACTGCAAAGCACCTTTGGAGCCTTCTGGACTCCACCCCTGCAGGCCAGGGGTCAGCAAAGGATGGCTGGAGGCCAAATCTGGCCTGCTACCTTTTTTTGGTAAATAAAGTTTTATTGAAACACAACCACACTCATTCATTTAGATATTGTCTGTGAAGGGTATCTGTTGTCACTGCTTTTGTGCTACACCAGCAGAATGGAATAATAGTGACCATGACTGTTTATCCCACAAAGACTAAAACATCATACTCTGGCCTTTCATAGTGAAAGTTTGTGACCCCTCATGTAGGTCACAGGGAGCCCTCCGTAGTTTTAAATTTTTTAAAAAAATCAGATTTCTAAACCAAGGGCTCTGGCATCAGGGTGGCTACGGCTGTAGTGACAAGAGATAAGAGGCTGTCTCAGAGTCTAAGGAGAAGATGAGCTTGGACCTAAGTCTACAGCAGCGGCCGACGACACGGGGAGCGAAAGAGCCTGGCTGACTTTTCTGGGACAGAGTGGACGCTGCTCATGGGGGCTCAGGTGTCAGGGTCTGGAAGATGAAGGATTTGAGGTCAACACCGGGCTTTCTGGCTTATGCAATGGGTAAGCAGTGGCGACATTAACAGAGAATCCAGGGGTAGCACAGGCTCTGGGGAGGGAAGGGAAGTGGGCTTCTGGACACGCTGAGGACGGGGGTCTGAGTGGTGCCCAGGTGGTTGCTTCCAGCCAGCGGCTGAAAACACTTGGCTACCGTGTGGCGACAGGTGATGCTGAAAATATGATAAGAACAGAAGATGGGGATAGAATGATTATAATTACATAAAAAATGCCAGTTTAATCCCAGTGAGCATTTTAGAGTGAATGAGTTCCAATTTAATTATAATCAATCAGTCTGCAAATACAACCAATTGGCTTCAGTAATTAGGGACACAGAGGTGAGAGCTCAGAGAGCAAGGCGACAGGGCCCTCAAGGCAGAGGGAAGTGTGCTGGGGAGAGAGGCCAGGACACAACAGCAGCTCAGGAGTGTGCCCACATGTCATGATGTGGCAGGGGATGGCCCTGTAGATGGGGGCGGGAGCGGGAGGGTGATACACTGCTACTGTGTATAATTCACTTTTTTAACCTGGCTTTTTTTTTTTTTTCTTGGCCCACTTTTAAAAGGATTAAGAACTGCTCCCCACTTCGGCTGTTTGTCAGCTGAGGAGTCACTGCATCCATTCCAGTGAGTGCCCCTTTACAGTGAAAGTACAGAGCTGCCCGGCAGCGACCCCAGCCCCAGGGGCAGGTCCTGCACCTGTTTGTTTGATTAAATGGGATCTTATTTCACAAGGCTTGGAGGAGGCTTAAAGGACTTAAAATGTATCTGAGGAGAAAGGGACACGCAGGAGTTGGTGGAAAGAAAAATGAAACAGAGAAGACTGGGGAGACCCGCGGAGAGAAGGCGAGGCAAGCCAGTGTGGCACAGGCCTTCCGGAGATGTTGCAGTGGGGCAAGGGACGGGCAGCCATGGAGCCACCTGGGTGCCCCACTGGGAGTCATGCTGCGGAAGGGCACAGCTGGCAGTAGGGGCCGTCCCTCCCTGAGAGCCTGACAAACGAAGTCAGGATCTTGTTGAACACTCCTACTAACCTATAAATCCCCAGCCCTGTGCCTGCCCCCAAGGAGCAGGCAAGAGGCTGCGTGGAGGCAGTGGCCCCCAGGGTAGGGTCAGCCATGCAAGTTGTCTCAGGTGTCCCCATGCTCCTGGCCTTTTTCATGACCTCATGGCCAAAATCACACCTCTAATTAAAAAATAAAGCCAACTCCTTCCCTAGCTAGCATTCTGAAAGAAGATCATTTCAATAACTTATTAAGTGATGAAATTATACTGACAAAGACTATCTCAGGTCATGAAAAATAATAATTTCTTTCTTAAGCTAAGGTGGCACAAGACAGTTGAAAAGCAAAGGGGCATCTCTAAAGGCTTAAGAATTAGATAATAGCTAATCTGTCCCCACATTTTGCACGCCGATAGTTTAAGCTGAACCAATTTTAGCATGCCAGGTAGGTTAAAGCTCATGGAAAATTCCCCAATGGTGAAAGAACAAAGCAAATTAGAACAGAGCCTGACAACGAAAGCTCATCCTGGCCAGAGGCAGACTGAAGGCTCCTGGCAGGCCAAAAGGACAATGGGTGGATTAGATCTGAATATGTATGAGGATGGAAATTGCTGGAGGGTCTCTGTACCACAGGGCAAGAGACAACATTCTCAAGCTGACCTCGGGCAGATGAGGAACAGAGGGAAGGAGAGCATGTGGCAACAACATCTCTGTCTGCAGCAGTTCTGGTCCCCAAGGCCAGGACAGGGTGGCTGCACCTCCGCAGTGTCTGCAAGTCATGTGCTCCTCAAAAGACCAGGGCTAACCCTGAGCAGGACTAGGGCATTTTATTCCAAACGTTTTAATATAATTGAGTTGAACTGAATAATTTTAATATAATTTCTTAATTAAATTGGGGTCAGGCACTCTATATAGCTTTATATCATCTTTTTTTTTTCACTTAACACACTAACATTTTCAGTCTTCCATGTTGTTAACTAGTTTTTAAAACACCATTTTTTGATGGCTAGTTAGTATCCCATAATAAGGTTACAGCAAAATCGATTTCACCAAACTCCTAGTGTGGGACATTTAGATAATTTCCAATTTTAAATATGGAAACATATTTGTGTACAATGGAAATCTTTGAGCACAAATTGTCATGCATTTTGGTGGTCGATTCCCTAAGGTGACTTCCTAGGAATGGAATTACTGATCAAAGAGCTGGAACACTTTTAAGACACTTAAAACACACACTGCCACCGGAAGGCAGTACCAGTCATACCAGCCTCTGTGTCCCATCCACTCCAGGCACAGAAGCCCCGTCTCCTGTGAGCTGGACCCTTTGTCTGCTATCCCTCAGGCTTCAGTTCCTGCAGTTCAAGATCCAGATGATCAAAGGTGAGCCTCAAGGAAGGCAGACAATTCAGTTCATGCCTGGAGAGATCTGCAGGGAATCATGGGGCATGAGTGGACCACCATACCCACCCCCAGCACAGGGCCTGGCCCTAAGGACATGCCCAGGAAAGACCCACACCCATGCTGAGCCAGCTCGAGGGTCCAGGTGAGGGGCCAAGACCCTGACAGGGGAGCAGGAGGGGACTGAGCAGGACAAAGCCAGGGCAGGACGCTGTGGAGCTTGTCCTAACAGGAGATGGACCATCTCCCGTGGTCCAGAAAACTCCAGAGCAGCAGGTTTTGGTGCTCCTCCCCAATGCAGCACTTCTCACGTGGCAACAAGCCCCCTACTCAGGGGAAATCAGGCAGCCAAAGACAGAACACAGACGTGCATCATCCAGCACATAAGGCAATATTGGATGTGTCTGCAAGCAGCAAACTGAGTGGAATTTATCTGTGAACGCGTGGTAATAATCAATACAGCTAATTTTTCATTAAATCACACTGTTCCGAGGCTGTCAATGTTAATATCCGGAGATGAGAGAATAATCGGCATCTGAGAAAACAAATCGTGTTGTGGATTTAGCACTGATATGCAAGCCAGAAGAACAAGATCCAAGTTCCAGGAAGAAACCAGAGATGGACCGAGTGGAGGTGAGGGACAGGCCTCCTAGCATGGCTCCCACCCTCCCTCCTGGGGTCTTGGGAATCCTCTCGAGCAGCGATGTTTTTCTTCGGATTATTCCGTTCAACTCAACAAGTATTTCTTAGGCACTTACTATGTGGCTGGCACCATTCTAGGTGCTGGGGCCAGGTCCCAGGAGACCATGGTATAATGGCAAACAGGACATCAAAGTGGCATAATAGGAAAAGATGATTCAGTGACCTTGTTAAAGCACAGTAAGGCAGACTATTAAGGACCATTGTGACAGGTGTATGGACCACAGCAATGGGGTCTTGCAGTAGGGAGGAAGACCGGGCTCAACTCTGAGTACAGTGTGGGTAAGCGGGAATTTACAGCCAAGGAGCAAGGTGGGGGTCAGTGGGTGGAAATTACTAAGAGGAGACATCAGGGGTAAGGGGGATTCTGGCTAAACCAACCTAACAGGATTCCTGCTGAGGCAGGCCAGGGTGACCAGACATCACCTGGGGGACAGTGGGGGATGAGAAGCCAGATCAGATATTGAGGACAGGGGCTCTTGCTAAATTGGCTTAGCAGAGTTCTTTGCTAAGACTGGATTTTACAAGAAAGCACACAGATGGGCCTAACCGAAGGTTCACAAGCCTCACTAAAGTTTGGCCAAGCAGAGAACCTTTGTTAGTGGGACAAGACAGCCAATACAAGGCTCACAGGGGAGTGGAGTTGGAGGACCCTTCAGTGCTGACCTGCCTCTTTGAAATGCTGAGGGAAGTCTAGTGGCTGCCACTTGGTTTCTTTCTCTGGCCCTTGCAGAGTATTATCTGGAGAGCAAGTCATTGTTCCTGACAGCGCATGCTAAGTGAGAAAAAGACCTCAGGACAGCCACCCACAGGACTTGAGAAAAGCCAGCAGGAGGCCTGGGTCCATAGTGGACCCAGCCCAGGCCCCCTCATGATGCAGAGGCTTCTGGTCACACTCAGTAAAGGGGACGTCAGGAAGCCAGTGCACCACCCACGACACACGGAAGATGGGCGAGACCAAGATCGCAAAAGGGCATGCATCAGGGCCCTTCCAAGCCTGGTCTAGGCCACTTTTGGCTGTCAGAACTGACTCCTCATTGCCCTCCATCAGCAGGGACAGCCTGGACAGCACGCCAGCTTTCTTATTCCAACCTGCATCACAACAGACACGGAACAAAGTCAGAGTATCTGCACGGGGCGTGGGGGTGTATCAGGTCAAGCCATATAAAATTGGTATTTGTGTAGGTTAAAAAATGGTCAAATATCAGCAGTTTCTTGTGGTTCCAAGCAGAGCATCAGCTAACATGTACTGTGTGCTGACTATGCACACCAGGCACTGCTCAGGGTGCTGACTGTGCACTAACTCATGTGCTCCTTACAACACCCACGAGGTGGGTCTGGCATTACCCTTTCACCTGAGGTCACATGGTGCGATCAGCGAGGCAGTGTAAACCAAGCCCAGAGTCCGAACTCCTACACTTCGTACGTCACCTCCTCAAACTGAAAAAGACGCTCTCCTTGACTCAACTTTAGTCAGGCTCCTCTAAGCCTTCTTCTGAACTAGACCCCATCTCCACCTAGTTTCAGCAAGAATCTGCTAAGTCAGTGTGGAGAGAACCCCCAACCTTCACATCTGATCGGGTTCCTCATCCCCCACCCCCAGGTGACGTCTGATCACCCTGGCCTGTCCTCAGTGAGAATCCGGTCAGGTCGGTTCAGCCACATCCCCCTTACCCTGATGCTTTCTCTTAGTCATTTTCCATACACTGACCCCCACCCTGCTCCTCACCTGTAAATCCTCACTTGTGCACGCTGGACTCAGAATTAAGCCCAGTTCTATACTGAGGCCTTTTTTTCCTCTGTTGCAATAGTTCGTTAATAAAATCTGTTTTTACCTCTTCAATTACTGTCCAGCTCTGATTTTTCTTTAAGAAAACAAACACCTCTTGAAACAGTACACATCCTTTCTAGACGTGATGCACTCATATTTACTATTCTACTTTCTTTTCTTCTTCTGTTTTTTAGTGCACACCTCAGTCTGCTACATCTGTTTCACTACCCAGTAATGGTTCAGGACCCGGTCTTTTGAGAAGCTCTGTCCTTACCCACATCTGGACTCACCAGGGACACACGTTCTGTCTCACTCTTACCTTTGGGCACACACTCTTCATTCCATCACTACGGACCCTCTCCCAGCAGCCTCCTGGCTTGTCCTAAGACACCCCAGGCATTTCTCGGTCTCCCCTGAGTCAAGGACCTCACTACTCCTGGAGGAGGACCATCTCGTTTCCTGTCTTCTGTGCAAGCAGTTAGCTCTCGTTCATGGCCACGGAAGCAGCACTTCAATATGACGTCTAGTGAACAACCATCTTTCTTGCATCCCCAGAGAGAAGTTACATTATAGAAGGATAGAGAAAGTCTTCTGTTTTCATAACCCCGCAGACCTGCCAATCTTAAGTGTAGCACCCACTGAGTGATGATTTGGTCTTTGCAGGTCTAAAACCTTCCAGCTGTGCCTCCAGCCCATAGCCACTGCCACTCATCCCTCCGTCCCATCTGCAACAACCTCAGCCACAGATTAACTTGGAGGTAGAATGAGATGTGTCCTTTTGCCGCAGCTATTTACCAGTGTTTCGTGACCGCCAAGAGAACAAGAGGACAGTGATGGTCACGCATGTTCAGCTTGGTGTCTCCACTCCTAATTCATCTCTTTTGTAGCATCTTAGACCAAGACAGCTCAGATTCCTAAACCAGGGCCCCCCAAAACTTCTAGTGGCCCAAGGCGGGCAGAAAACTTTGCTTAGGAGCTCAGCTCATGAAATATAAAATTCTCATAAAGCCATCTGCCAAATAATTCACGGCACTGAAACTCAGGGCAAAATGACAAATGGTGGGAGTTGGCGGAATTGGTTCTAACCCAGAAAAGAATCCCCCTTCTGTTGTGTAATTTTTCAATTTTAACTTGTATTAACCTCGTCCTTCCTTTTCTCACATGTAAGAGCACACATGAACACAGCCCCAGTATTGTTGCTAATTTCCCAGCAAATAGAGTAGCCCCTGGAGCTGCTGCCTTTTAAAAGGTGGCCAGATGAAATTTAAGGCAACTTGAGGGTAAGGGGTGGAAAGGAAAAGGCCCAGGACCCACTCACAGCAGTGCAGGGAAGCCCAGGAGCTGCTCCTCTGTCAGCTCCTCTGCGTCCCAGCCTCCCATGTGTTCACCGCCACGTTGTTTCTGAGTCCATTTTGCCTTCCTGATCACTGACGAAGGGGCCGGATGTGAAAGAAATTGCCCCCCACTGTGGACTGCATAAATATCCCATTATCAATAGGAAGCAATTTATCTGCTCAAAATTGCTAACTCTCTCATTTTGTTTTAACCTGCTGGTTCTCTATCAAAATCAGTCTGCACCTTTGAAAAGACTATTTTCAAAGCCTCACACTGGCCCCAGCTTGAGAAATAAATTTGAAACCAGCAGAGGCAGACTGACCTTATGCCAGCCCTCTAGTATTAAAAGGGCAGCTCACAAAAGGGGGAAAATTGCTTTGGGAATTCTACCCAGAAACGTAATCCTAAAAGACTGATACATGAGCAAGCCAACCATTCCAGAACACAAGTACACATGCAAACACACACACACACAAATGCACACACACAGACACACAAACATATATGCATGGACACACACAAACACGCATGAGCACACACAAAACACATGCAAACACACACGGACACACACAAGCATGCATGCACACAAAAGCACACAAACACACATTTGTGCACAGAAACACATGCACACACACAAACACGTGCACACGCAAACACATGCGCAGACACACACACACACATACATGCACGCAAAACACAAACACATACACACAAATGCACACACACACACACACACACACACAAATCATTCCAGATTTCTCCTAAAGAGAAAAGTGAACTGGTGGAGTCAAAGAGGAAGCTGAGGAATCCATGTCCACATGGATTTTTGGATCATGGAGCTAAACAGTGTAATGAAGTGCAATCCATCGGAGGAAAGGAGGATCACTCTATACATGGGCTGCAATAATAAGTTAAGAATGCAGGGAAAATTAAGCTACAATTTGATTAAGTTACAACACCATATACCAAAATCCACTTTTGAGAAATTAAAAAGTAAAAGGAATTAAAATAATAATAATTAGATGACAAAAAGATTTTTGTAAATAAGAATTGAAGGCAGATTGAGATTTAAAACAAAACAAAACAAAAACAAAAACCTATTAAGACAAAAAAACAATATGGGAAAAAAATGAACTGACACATGAACAATCTTTGACATATATAAAGTTTTACCAGAATGCCTCAGCAGAACAATGAAAAAAGACAAACAGACTTTCCTCAAAAGGAAAAATACAGTTAGCCAAAAATCATACAAAAAAGAATTCCACCTCACTACTATTTTTTTCTCTCATGGTATTTCACACTACTAATTTTCTAGCACAAATGAATGTCACCACAGTATACCACGTTTTGTCTATCAGTACGAGAGAGTCTATCACATGCAGGCACTGTTCTAGGAGCAGGATATGACGTGACAGTGTGCCTGTGTTCCACCCAGGGAGGACAGACAGTGAACAACGGGCACTTTGTAAAGTAAATAACATGGTGTATGAAAGCAAAGAGTGCTAAAGAAAAGAGGAATAGAGTAGAGCAGACATCGTGCAGAACTGTGGGGAGGCCCAGGGAGCAGGCTGCTATTCAGATACAGAGGTCAGGGCACAGAGCTGCAGGGAGAGAACATTTGAGCAAAGACTTGCGGGTGAGGGCGTAGCCATGGGCTGTCCAGGGAAGAGTGTTCCAGACAGGGAACAGGCAGCACTAGGTCCCTAGGTGGGCTTATGCCTGGTGTGTTGGAGGAACAGCAGGGAGGCCCAAGTAACGGGTGGGGTGAAGTGAGTGGCAGGGGAGAGGCCAGCAAGAAGATCCGAGAGAAAACGGGTGGGAAGGCAGAGGATGGAGGGCTTTGGAGGTCACTGTCAACATTCTGGGTTTTCACTGTGAGTGAGGTGGGAGCCATGGCAGGCTGCTGAGCAGAAGAGTGACGTGGGCTGGCTTGTGTATTAAAAGGATGCCTCCGGCTGCTGGGAAAACCTGGGAGCAGATAGAGGCTGCTGCAGTGGCCCAGGCCACCTTTGGGGTGTCCTGAAAGATGGGGTTTGGGGTATGAGAGAGGAGGGAAGTCAGGAGGGCCCCATGGTTCTGACTCCAGCAAGTAGAAGAAAGACCCGCAAGGCTTGTCTGATGGTGTGCCCAGTATGGAGAAGGACGTGGGCAAGTGTAAATGGGTACAACTGAACAGTAAGTAGCAAAAGCCATCAAAATACAGACCTTGTTTGGATCCTCATTAAGGCAAATTTTCAATGGACCTTTTTGAGATAATCATAATGATGTCTGGGCTCTGCCTCACAGTGCTCCAGGACAACATGTTGGGTGCAGGAGTGAGAGGTGAAATACATTGCAAAAATGTTGAAAATCACTGAAGCTCAGTGGTGACTACTGAAGGGTTTACACTATCCTCTCTGCTTTTGAATATGTTTGACAATTTCCATAATAAAAATATTTTTAGGTGTGCATACCCTTTGACTCAGCAATTCCATATGTAGGGATTGATCCTAAAAGAAATAAGAGGTGTATACAAAGATGTATTTTAAAAGATATTTATCACAGCCTTATTTGTGATCATGAAAATGGGAAACCACAAACAGGTGATCAGCTAAATAAATGATATTAAACCATTCAGTTGAAACCAACAGGAAGATTAAAAATTGGTCTGGAAGCATGCAGAAATTTAGTATATGACAGGAGTGACACTTCAAATAATGTGGAAAGACAGAGTCAATAAATGATGTCGGGACAACTTAGTAGATATCTGGAAAAGAATTAAAACAAAACTAACTCCACAATTTATATCAAAATACATTCCAGAAAAATCAAAGTTGAAAAATATAAAATGAACTCGCAATCGTAACATAAAAAATGAGGAATTTTTTTTTATAAGCTCAAGAGTAGATAAGGCCATACTAAATAGGGACCCAAAGCCAAATGCCATAAAATAAGAGACCAATAAATTCTAAATAAACCTTAAAAGCTTTCTCACAGCAAAAATCAGAGTGAGGTGTGTAAAAAGCCAGAAACAAAGAGTAAGGATATTTGCAATTTATATTACAAAAGATGAGCTAATTTCCCTTATATTAAAAAAAAAAAAAAAAAAAAAAAAAAAAACCTCCTATATATCAATATGAAAAAGGCCAACTGTGGGGAAAATAGAATAGTCAGGCCCCCTCGCCTCAGGTCCGGTTGGGGTGGTGCAGTACATTCTTTGAAAACAAGTTGTGTGTGGGTGGAGTTAGTGCACATGTGTGCCAATGTATCTTTTTAGTTTGTTGCTATTGTGTGTTCTTGAGGGTGTGGAGCAGCAGCCCTGAACTGCTGGTCAGCAGAGAACTCGCATCTAAAAACAGAGCATGTTTGCTTTGCTGGCAGCTGTTCAGTTTTTCTTTGGATTTTGCTGGTAGCAGTTGAGTTTCTCTTTGGACTACCTAGCTCTCGGACATGTGTGTGCTGAATAAAGACTATTATTCCTTCAATCAAGGCTCCAAGGACCTTTTCCTGTTACCTAGCTCATAGACCTGCACGTGAAGGGTTTGTGAATGGGCTCAAGGGGTCTGTGAGCTCCAGACCCTAGCCCTAGCTCTACAACAAAAAAAAAATAAAAATGTTCAAAGAACACCAGCAGACAGTTCCCAAGACAGGAATTACCAATGGTTCTTGAACATGTAAACAATTTTCAACCCGACTCATAAAGAGAGAAGTACAGATTAAAAGTGCGTGTGTGTGATACGTAATATGTCTCACCTAGAGGGCAGGTGAAGATCAAGAAGTCTGATGACACACTGTGTCATCACAAACAGGCCTCTCAAGCATTGGTGGCACAGGTGTGAATCAGTGCAAACTCTGTGAAGTACAATTTGGCAATTTATGTTCAGGTTATAAACGCACACTTTCACTCAACCATTCCATCTCTAGAAACATCCTACACATACTCGCACACACGTGTGATGAAGTACAAGCCCAACTAGTGCTTGCAGTGTTATTTAAATATCTATATATTTTAAAGACCAGATTTAATGATATTAAGGAATTATTGTTACTTTTGTTAGGTATGATATTGGTATTGTGGTTTTCTTTAATAAGTCCTCATATTTTTGGAGATATATACTAAAATTATTACAGGTGAAATGATATAACATCTGGGATTTGCTTTAAAATAATACAGGGGAGAGGAGGGCTGGTAGATGGGCTATGAATTAAACAAACCTGGTTTCCCAGCTAAAGATGGGTGCTGGGTCCATGGGCGTTCATGACACTCGAATTTTACATGATAAAAGCACTAAAATTAAAAACATCAGAATCAACTGAAATATTCATTAACAGAAAACAGGTTAAATAAATTATGGTACACTCCAAAATGGAAGAGTATGCAGCTGTAAAAAGACTAGGAAAGTTACTTACATCCTGACATGCAATGACCTGCAGGATGTATTGTTCAATGAAAAATCAAGACACAGAACAGTGTGTGACAAACGTGTGTTTTGTGTTTGAAAGAAGACAAGAGAGACTCTACAAACATACTTGTTAAGTATGTAGACTATCTCTGCACGAATACACAGGAAACGCTAACCACTGGCTTTCCCTGGGGAAGGGAACTGGGTGATAGTCATGGGGTGGGGGTGTTTGGGGGACACTTTCAGTACATACACGTCTCTACCTTTTGAAATGTGTACCATCAATGCATTATCTATTCAAATAAATAAGTAAAGTTTATGATTGCAATAATACACACTAAATCACGAATACTGGTTCATGCTGAAGGATGTGATTCTTATTATTTTCCAAATATTCTACAAGGAACATGTATTTCTTAAGTAATCTGGGAGGATGAGAAGGTTATCTTTGAAAATAACCAGGAACTGATCTAATCAAAAAGATGGCCTCAATCATCAAAGAGGAGGTAACCCGCTCCCTGCCAGTCCCCTAACATGCCACAGCCCCCTTCTTCAGCACCACGCAGCCCAGTGCACTGAGTGGCCGGGTTGCAGGGATAAAGCTGGGGCAAGGACATGACCCTGAGCAGCGAGACCTGGCCCAGTCCAGGCAAGGGAGGAGGAAACACAAACCAGCCCTTAAAGCACAACGGGGTCAGAGCTGTGACATCGGCAGCTTAGGAAGCCTGCGGGGGACGATGGGGGGACATGGGAGGAAATTGATTTCTCAGTGAGAATGTCTATCTTTAAAGACAGATGGTAACTGGATTCAAGATTACATGGTGCTGATTCAGTTTAGTGTCAGTGATAAAATGGCTCGCCTCATTTGTCAGCCACCTCCCTTGGTGAATCAGCACTAAGCAGGTCTCAACAATTTGTGTTGCTCCTCCAGTGCGAGCTGAACTAAATTCACTTGTCATTCTTCTTTATGCTTTAAAAGTGGACCATGTATCAGAACAACAGTCTTGCTCCATTCCCACCCTCTTGCTACTACTTTTTAAAAATTTGAGCTCTTCTCTTAAATTTAGATATAATTCACATACCATAAAATTGGCCATCTTAAAGTATACAATTCAGTGACTTGCAGCATAGTCACAAGATTCTGTAACCATGCATTAGTCAGTTTTCTGTTGCTCATAATACCTGAAACTGGAAAATTTACAGAGAAACAATTTATTTCTTACAGTTTTGGAGGCTGGGAAGTCCAAGGTCAAGAAAGAGCACATCTAGTGAGGGCCTTCGTCATGGTACTGAGTCCCGTGGAGATGCAGGATAGCACATCACAAGGGCTCTCCTTATAAAGCTCCTCATGCCACTCCTGGGATAACCATCATCCATTAACCCATTAATCCATGAGTGGATCAATCCTTTCATGAGTTCATAACCATCATGGTCCAATCACCTCCTAAAGGCCCCACCTTTCAAATACTGTATTGGGGATTAAGCTCCAACATGAGCTTGTGGGGAACAAACCATAGCAAAACATCACTACTATCTCATCCCGCAACGTTGTCATCATGACCAAAAGAAACTGCACACCCATTAGGAGTCGTTCCCTGCACCCGCCTCCTCCCAGGCTTGGCAATCACTAATCTGTTCTCTGTCTCCATGGACCTGCCTATTCTGGGCCAACTGATATATGACAAGGACACTCAGGCTACCACTCTAAGTGAATTCAATGCTCTTGACAAACTGTCTCTAACAGCTTCACCTCCACTTGTTCAAGAAACCCACATGTGGACACGTTCTGGTCCTTGTCCTCACCCAGCATCGCCCCCACTATCAAATCTCACTCTCATACCATGACCTTGTATTTTTCCACCTCTGTCACTTCCACTGGCTGCTCTTCAACCTCCCAAGACTTTGACTCCTCGATGTTTGTCCAGACTGTCAGCTCTCCGTTGTCTTCCCTTCCCACTCAACCCAGCTATACAAGCCTCCTGGAACCACACTCTCTTTCTAAGACCCCAACTTCATCACTTCCTAGCTCTCTGAAAGCCTGTTCTGTGCATCTGAGGAGACAGACACAGTCCCTTCCCCATCCTTCATGGTTGCTATTCAAGATCTTCATTATTCTCCTCAAATTTCCAATCCCATTTTCCAAATCCATCCCGCACTCTCAGTGAATAATGTGGTTCTCCAATTTCTATTCAGAAAAGAATGAGGTTATCAGTCTTCTTCCCTGCAAAGTTCATCCTCATCCCCTCCTTTGTTTGAGATAACAGAGGCACAGTATGCCGTTCCTTTTGCATCAGACTCATTTAATGGGATTCCTTGGAGTCTGTTGACCTCATCCATCTCCCAATCCTAGGCCATTTGCTTTGTTTTGCTGTTACCAGCACAGGGACTCAAATCAGACTCTTTTAGGGCCACCTTACCCTGAGGCTGGAGGCCACTGAAGGGGTCCCTCACTCCCCATCGTTTCTAAACTGTGTGTGCAATGTAACCAAATGGCTGAGATGACACACTCCAGGGGCACAAGGGTACTAACTTCTGGAAAATTCTCTCCTGACCAATCAGAAAGAGAAAAAGAGGAGAGAGCTAGGAAATAAATTCCCTCTCCATGCCTCTCTCCAAGGGACTATTCCAAAACATCGTCTCTGTACAGCCTGCCTGGAGACAACGATGCAGCTGAGACATTATGAAACAGTGGCCCACCTCTAATGCCTCCCTTGGTGCCTGCTTTCCATCCGCCCCTCCCCCCCCGCCTCTCTTTTCCCTCATCCTTGCTGCCCTGGGTTTGCACCTCCCCAGAGAGCTTAGCACTCCAGCCTCGCTCAGGCTCTGCTTTCAGAGCTGACATGCAGGAACGCTACAAACTCCCTGCATCCCTCCCATCCAGAGGTTTTGGACCTTACTTATTCTCTTACTTCTATATCATATCTTTTCTGCAAATACAGAAAAGTCTAGATAATGATATGGTGAACCCCTGTAAACCCACAGCCAGCTGTATTGAATCTTAACATTCTGCCATTTTGAATGAATTTCTTTAAAGGAAAAAGAAAACAGACTTAAACAGGAGAAGCTCCTTGTGTATCTCCCCTGATCTCATTTCTCTCACTCTCCAGATATAATCACTGTCCTGAAGTTGGTATTTATCATTCCCATGCATAATTTTAAGAATCTTTATTTCTTATCATAAAATATATCAAACATAGAGTCTAGAAAATAAAATAATATAAACATGTGTTATCTAACTCAGCTTTTTCAGGTCTATATATTATACTATATTTCCTCAGCTCTTTTTAAAAGTGGCATTATGAAAGTGTTATTTACATTCCATAGGTTGAAGACCTTTAATAGATCACCTCCCTATTTCATTCCTCTCCTTCCATCCCAGCAGTAACCACAATCATGATTTCAGTACTCAAGGTTGTCTTAGACTTTTGAATCTTTATACAAGCATCTGTGTGTGTGGTGTGTCTACATATATAATATAATTGATATATATACACACCCACAAATACATGTATATATAGAGATCAATCTAACTCTAGTTAAACTAGTACAGAATATTCCATCTCTAGTTGATTGATATATAGATTGCTGACAGTTTTTTATATGAAAGTTACCACCACAGTGAATATTCTTGCATCCTGTGTAGGCAGTGTCTCTAAGGAAAAAATTATTCCAAAATACACTGGACTTGTTCCTGCCTGGTGTGATAACTCCATTTCTGATAATATCCTGTGGCCCTGGCCAATTATCTGAGGGCCTTATTAGCATGTGAGAGGGGTCTCTCCCAGACAATCTCACACACCAGGAAAGCTGAAGGATTATGTCCATTTGATGGACATTATACAACTGCTATAATAATGCTATAAACTCTTAACAACATGGAAAATGTCCATAATTTGTTGTCAAGTGAAAAATTAAATAAGTTGTATGACTATCACTTTGAATGACGAGAATTATGCCAAAAGGATCCAGGAGCCAGCTTGAAGGGGCTATTACTACCATCAAAATAAAGAATGACAGGAAGAGATTACAATCTATTGAATAAAATAAGAACTGATAAGTTCATTCTGATATAAGTAGATGAATGAGTGAGGGTAAGAAAAGCCTCTTGCTCACAGCACAGTGTCAATAAATGTAGAAGGATAGACTTAGAAAAACCATCATGCTATTATCATATGGTTACATACAGTAATAATTGATTCAGGCAAGAATCACCAACAAATACTAAAAGTAGTGGGTGAAAGTTTGATGAGGATTGTATATGTACTTAGTTTCAAAGTATTTCCCCACAAAATACTTAACACAAATCTAGCCATGATGCTGTAGATTGATTGAATTTTGTGCCCCAAAGTTCATATATTAGAAGCTTATTACCTACAGTAACTGTTGAGGGTGGGAAATCCTATTAGGGTAATCTAAAGATGGGACCTCAAAGAGGTGATTAGATTGTTGGACCATGCCATAGCAAATGGATTAATGATGGTGAGGGGTGTTGCTCTGAGGGCTTTAAAAGGAGAGCACATGAGGAGCTCTCTGTCTCTCTCTCTCTCTGCTCTGCCATCTTATGTTATGTGAGACCCTTGCATTGCTGTAAAGCCACCACCAAAGACCCTTGCCAGATGTGTTCCCTGGATGGTGGATTTCCCAGCTTCCAAAACTGTAAGTAAAAAATTTTGTTTTCTTATAAATTACCCAGTTCTGTGTATTTTCTTATAAGCAACAGAAATGGACCAATACAGAAAATTGGTACCAGGAGTGGGGTGCTGCTAATAACAAACACTTGAAAACGTGGAAGCAGCTTTGGAACTGGGTGCTGAGGAGAGGCTGGAAGAATTTGGAGGTGCAGGCTAGAAAAAGCTTAGCTGCTGTTGGGAGTTTAAAAGACAATAAAACCAGGGAAAATTTGGAACATTTTAGGAACTGGTTAAATAATTTGTTATAAGCAACAGAAATGGACAAATACAGAAATTTGGTACCAGAGACATGGGGTTTTGCTCATAATGAATACCTGAAAATATGGAAGCAGCTCTGAAACTGGGTGTTGAGGAGAGGTTGAAAGAATCTGGAGGAGCAGGCTAGACAAAGTCTAGCTGCTGGCTGAAGTTTAGAAGAAAACCAGAGAAAATTTGGAACATTTTAGAAACTGGTTAAATGGTGGTGGCCAGAATGCTCACAGAAATATGGACTGTAAAAACCATTCTGAGGAGATCTCAGATAGAAATAAGAAGGAGTTTGCTGGAATCTGGGGCAAAGATCACTCGTTATAAACTTGAAAGGAACTTGGCTACAGTCTGTTCATGCCCAAAAGTTTTATGGAATATGGAACTTCAAGGTGCTGACCCAGGGTACTTGGCAGAAGAAATTTCTAAGCAGCAAAACATTCACAAAGCTGCACAGCTACTTGTAATAGCCTATGCTAAATTATGGTAGCAAAGGCATGACATAAAGCCAGAATTTAAAAGGGAAGCAGAGTATAAAGATTTGGAAAATTTGCAGCCTGGCCATGTGGTAGAGAAGCAGAGAGCATTTTCAGGAGAAAAATGAAACGGTGCTAAGAAGATAAGTACAAAAGAAAAGGATTATCAAGAGAAGGAAGAAAGGCCCTAAAAACATTGCAGAAAACTTTGGGGCCAACTTTTACATTACAGACCCAGAGGCTTAGGGAAACAGAATGCTCTTGGGGAACAGGCCTGAGGTGCCCTTCACCGGCTCACTGCCCAGAGCCACCTTAGCAAGCTGTTTTCAGCACCCGCACCCCAGCTGCTTTGTCTACTCCAGTTGTGGCTACATTGGCCCCAGTTAGGGCTGGACACAAAGTTTTGGAAAATACAAGCTGGAAGCCTTGGTGGCATCCACATGGTGTTAGGTCTTCAGGCTCACAGAATGTCAGAGCTGTGCAGGCTTGGGAGCCTCCACCCAATCTCAAAGGATGTATGGAAAAGCCTGAGAGCCCAGGAAGAGACATGATTGCAGAGGCAGATTCACTGCATATAGCCTTTACTAGAGCAATGCCAAAAGGAAATGTAGGGTCAGATTTGCAGCAGAAAAACCCCACCAAGGCCATGCTAGTGGAGTTATGGACATGGGATCACCATGGAGACGCCAGAATTGTAGAGCTACCAGCATGCAATGCCAGCCTGTGAGAGCTGAAGCATGACCTCGGACCAGGAAAGCCATAGAAGCAGAGCTACCTGAGGACTTGGGGACCCAACCCCCACACCAGCATGCAGAGGACATCAAATATGGAGTCAAGGTACATGATTCACCAACTTTGAGATTTAATGCCTGTCCTGCTGGGTTTCAGACTTGTTTGGGACATGCTACCCCTTTTGGGGGGCCTATTTCTCCCTTTTTGAATGGGAATACGTACCCTATGCTTTTCCCACCATTGTATCTTGGAAGTAGATAATGTGTTTTAATTTCACAGTTGGGACTTTGGACTTTTGAGCTGAAACCAGTTAAGACTTCAGGGATGGAATGAATTTATTCACTTGTGAGAAGGACATGAACTTTGGGGGCCAATGGCAGAATGCTGCAGAATGATTGTGTCCCCCAAATTTTATGTGTTGGAAGGTTGGCCTCCACTGTGACTGTTAAAAGGGTGGGAAATCCTATTATGGTAATTGAAAGGTATGATCCTGAAGAGGTGATTGGATTGTAGGACCATGCAGTAGTGGATGGATTAATAATTGTGGTCAGGGGTGGGGTTCTGAGGGCTTTAAAAGGAGAGGATATGAAAGCCTCTCTCTCTCTCTCTGCTATGCTATTTTCTGCCATGTGATACCCCTGCATTGATGTAAAGCCACCATCAAAGAAGACTCTCACCAGATGTGTTCCCTGGACTTTGGACTTGCTAGCCTGTGAAAACTGTAAGCAATAAATTTCATTTTCTTATAAATTATTTAGTTCCGAGTATTTAGTTATCAGTAACAAAAAAAGACTAATACGCATGCATAATATAAATCTAACCATAAGGTAACATCAGAAAATCCAAAATGAGAGACATCTTATAAAATAACTGGCTTATAAACTTCAAAAATATCCAGGTAGTGAAAGTAAAAAATTAAGTGTTTGAACACATCCCCTCCAAAATTCATGTTGAAACTTAATTACCATTGTGTGGTATTAAAATGTGGGGCCTTTTGGGAAGTGATTAAGTTATGAGGGCTCTCCCTTCATGAATAGATTCATGCCTTACAGGAAGGCTGGACGGAACTAGTTTAGATGCTTTTTGCTCTTCTGCTTTCCCACATCTGAGAACACCGCGTTCCTCCTCTCCTGGGGAGGCTACAACAAGGTAGCCTTTCTCTTGGAAGCAGAGAGCAGCCCTTGCCAGACACCAACCCTGCCAGCACCTTGATCGTGGACTTCCCAGCCTCCATAACCACGAGAAATAAATTTCTGTTCTTTACAAACTACCCAGTACGTGGTATTTTGTTATATCAGCATGAATGGACTAAGACACTAAACAAAACACAAAACTTAAGGAACCTTTTCAGACTGGAAGAAACTGAAGAGACATCACAGATAAAGGCTAAATGTGACCATGGATTGAGTGATTTAGCTATAGAGAGCATTATTTGGACAAATGATAAAATTTGAATGGAGTCTATGGACTAGGTGGTGGTGTTATACACAGTTTCCTGATTCTGATCACTAGAGTATGTTTATGCAGCGGCGTCCTCGTGGAAAATATGCTCTAGAATATTCAAAAGCAGTGGACATCATGCCTGCTGCTTACCCTACAAAGGCTTGAAAAAAATTATATGTATAATTATATATTAATATAGATAATATAAATATATTGTATATATTTGAGAGAGGGAGAATGATAAAGAAAATGTGGTCAAGAGCTGATCAACAACTTCAGTAATGTTGCAGGATACAAAATTAACACCTAAAAGTCAGTTGCCTTCTTATACTCCAGTAAAGAACTAACAGTAAAAGAAGGCAAGAAAGCAAGCCTATTTACAGTAATTGCCAAAAAAAAAAATAGAATACCTAGGAATCAATTTAAGCAAGAAGGTGAAAGATCTTTACAATGAGAACTACAAATCACTACTGAAAGAAATTAAAGAGGACACAAAAAGATGGAAAGACATTCCTTGCTCTTGAATGGGAAGAAATAACATTGTGAAAATGTCTATTCTACCCAAAGCAATCTAGAGATTCAATGCAATCCCCATCAAAATACCAATGTCATTCTTCACACACACACAAAAAAAAGACTATGCAATGGCAACTTAATTTCATCCATATGGTGGAATATTATGCACAATCAAAAACTCCATGTACTAAGTGACATGGGGAAAACTTTTTTCTTAAGAAATCAGGATATAAAGCTATATGTATGATTTTACCTATAAAATCATATTATACATATATACCTATAAAATCATATTAATGTATTAATGTACAATATGATTTTATAGGTATATTACATATTATAGGTATATTACATATTATTTATAGGTATATTACATCTTATATACCTGTAATATACCTATAAAATCATATTATACATATAGTTTTATATCCTGATTTCTTAAGAAAAAACATGTGCCTAGGGTAAAAAAGACGGGGAAGAAATGTACAAACTGTAAAAGTGAATTATCATAGAATGATAATTCTGGATGATTGTGGGAAGTCAGTGGTGGTGTGTGTGTTTTCTTTGTATACAAATGCCTCCATGCATCTGACTCTTATAAGAAAAACAAAATGTTATTTTTCAAAACAAAACCAAAGCAATGAATGAACAGAGGCTTGCCTACAACTGCTGTCCCCATTCTGGGTTCGATTTTCCTGAGACCATCTGCAGTCTCAGGGTGGAAATCCTGTTTCACAAAATTCAAAGCTTCTGTTCTTGTACCCGATTCCCCTGGAAACTCTTTTCTCCCACCTCGAATTAATCAATTCTGTTGTGAGGCGTAGTCACAGACTCTGAGCTTCGATGAGCTCTCAAGGTGTGCATTTCAGCACAAGCTGAGAACTGAGTTAGCTCATCTTCAAAGAGGACGCCTGCATCCCATTCAACAGTATAAAAAGCAATTTGTATTGGGGGGAGAAAGCTATTTCAACATGAAAATTGGTTTCACAACAATATGCCCAATAAAAACGGCTCATAGAGGAATTGCTGGCAGGCTGATACCCCCTCGCCCGCCCTCCGTCCCTCATCACCCTTTCTCTCGGGCGGGTCGCTGCAATGGGAAATGAGGTCCTCTCAATGGAAAAACAAGCTGGGACATTTTTCACCTCTGGAGCAGTGAACCAGGACTGTTCACACATTCTGTGAGAAACACAACAAAACATTTAGTTATTCTGCTCTTTCTACCTGAACACATTCCAAAGGTTTCGATGTTATCATCCATAGTTCAACATGGAAAATTCACCCTGGATGCCCCCCCCCCTTCTTGCTGATGGTACCTCCAACATCCAGAGTTTTGGGCCCAAGACATTGCAGCTAAGTGTGTTTGGCTCTAGCATCAATGTCCTCACTGGCTCCCATTTACATATTAATTCAATGAGCATCTATAGGGTGGCTATCCAATGCCAGGACAGAGCCATTGCTGGGGTCCAAGGTTGGACCCCCCTCTTTGGTGTCCCAGGCTCTTCCCAAACTTGGCCATGCCTGCCTTTTTCTACACCCCCAGCACTGCGCCCTCTGCCTCACACTGGACACTGGACCCAGCTGTTTGCCTGCGAGGGGCAGGCCTTCTCTTCTAGGCTACAGGCTGTATGCCATCCCCGTCCCTCTTCTGCAAATGACAAATACCTATTTATTCTTTAAGATTCACAGCCAAAGTCAGGGCTCCTCTAACTCCTGATTGGAAAGGAGAGGGGAAGAGCCCTCTCTCCTCTGTAATCCTGCCAGAATATTCCACCAGAGTCAGGGAGAGGCCAGGAAAGCTGCTCAGAAGGGGCCAGTCTGGAGCACACCAGCCTCTGCTGCTCCTGTGAACTGCCCGGAAAGTTTCGGCACATGCACCTCTACTGGGAAGCCCATGCAGAGGAACTTCTCGATGAGTATTTCCCATTTCCATTGTCAAAGGAGTGGGGGCTGGGGACTGCATCCAGGCCTGGCAGGCAGGATGTGGTCAGTCTGGACTGGCTGGCTCTGTCCAGAGCTGGGGCCAAGGGCACTGAATGCCAACTATCTGCCAGCTGGTGCTTTGTTCCATGACACATGTCTCAATGAAACACTGTCTCCAATAACTGCTCCTGGAGCTACAGGTCCACCATCTGTCTTCCCCACACAGTGGTGCTCGATAAATGTCTGTTGAGTGGCAGAAAAAACAAGTGGTTCACGGGGTAGATCTGGAGTGCTGTGAGCTGGCTCTGCACACAGACACTCGGGTGGCCTCAGCAGGGCCTCCGAACTGCATGGCTGTCCAGGCAGCATCCTGTTGGAGCTTATCAACCTGGAGGACAGGCCAGGATGTGCATCCACCTCTCTCCACACACGGTCCTGGGGAATAGGGGGAGTGCACCAGGGCTGAGCACAGCCACCCGTCCCAGGGTGCTGGGGCCTTGCCCTGCAGCCCTGTGGCAGCTAGTCCCCAGCTAAAGGAGGCGAACAGCCCTGTTCTGAATGCCAGAACAGCCCTGTTCTGAATCTCCCTAAGACAGAGTAGAGGATACCAGGGATGATCGCCCAGTGGAAAGTCAACCTCCCTGGCTATCATTTCCACTTACAGACCCATGGGGATGGGAAGCAGACCCAGGGCTCAAGCTTCCTCCAGGTCTTAGGTACTGCTTATAAGGGTTATAAGGTAAGATGGCAGCAGTCTTTTGTTTAGCCAAAGACCTTAACAAATCTTTTGCATATGCAGGATGGAGCCAGGCTCCAATTAGGTTGAGATGACTAAATTACTTGAATACGTAAGGAAGGGGAACTGAGTTATTGAATACTTTTTATGCTTTGGGATCTGATCAAGTGTTTGGGATAGAGGATTAAAGCCAGACCTGTTCTCACAAAACATATGTCCTAGTGCGTTAGGACAGATGATTCACAAGTGAACCAGAAGAAGGTCTCAGATAGCAGCAAGTGCTGTAAAAAATAAATAAAGCAGGCAGTGTGCTGAGATGGCAGGAGGGTGAGAGGCTCTCCCCAGAGATGGACGTCAGGGCTGAGACCTGAAAAGAAAAAGGAGCCGGCCACATGGGAATCTAGTCAGAAAGCAACCTAGGCAGGGGGACGGCCAGTACGAGATCCTGAGGACAGGAGCGGGGCCTCTCCACCTGTCAGCTGTCAGGTCCCAGGCAACTTACTTCCTTCTTAGCACCTCAGTTTCTTCATCTGTAAGATGGGAATATTACTAACATCAGCCTTGTAGGTTGTGAAGACCCAGTGACCTAAAACATGTACAGTATATGTGTTGGGCACATGGTAGATACTCGTGAGATGACGATGATGGTGTTGTTATGGGCCTGCACCGTGAGGCTGGCATTCCCAATGACAGAAACATCAGGCACTACATATCAAGCACACGTCCTAATCCCCTGGGCCCACACTGCCTTCTGATCACCAGCATCTTCCTGGGATTCTCGCAAGCTTATCACTGCCCATGAGAAGCCCCTGCATCCGGATGCTCCGGCTGCCACAACAAAGGACCACAGGCTGGGTGGTTCCACAACAGAAGTGTATTGTCCCCAGTTCTGCGGTTGGAAGTCTGAGACTAGGTGTCAGCAGGGGTGGTGCCTTCCGAAGGAGGAGCTGGCCTATGCCTCTCCCCTAGCTTTGGGGGTGTGCTGGCAATCCTTGCTGTCACTTGGCTTCTCTGCCTTCACCTTCACATGACGTTCTCCCTGGGAGTGTGCCTTTGCCCAACTTTCCTCTTTTATAAGGACACCAGTCATACTGGGTTAGGGGTCACCCTAGTAGTCCATTTTAACTTGAGGACTTCAGTAAAGACCCTATCTCTAAATAATGCCACATTCTGAGGCACTGAGGGGTTAGGACACCAACATATCTTTCTGTGGGACACAATTCGACCCATAACAGACCACACCTGGCATTCTGGGTTCATCGTCAGTGCTATCTCAGTCCCACAGGCCCCAGTCAACTGCCATCCCCATCCCCACATCTTGTTCTCACACACGTTTCAGGTCAGCCAGAGAACATTCTGAGCGCTACTGCAACACTAACCAGGTAACCCGGACCCCGCTCCTGCCCAGCACATACGCATTTTTTCAAACCCAAGGCTGTGATGGGAATTCATGAGTCTCTGCCTTCCCCCAGAGGGAGCCAGGTGCTCTCTGCAAAGGGAAACAGGAGGCTCTGCTTCTGCCCGGATGATGTAGATGTCTGATCTCCTGTGGGAGTCCCACAGAGCCCCATCTTCACAAAGCATGAAAGACAATTTTTCAGGGGTGCTTCAAGCTCTCCACTGCCCCATCAATGTCAAGGGGCTAGTGATAAGGTTTGATACAACGAATCTAACCTGCCAGGAACCATTCAAGAACCACAGGCCTCAGAAGACCAGGAGCCCAGTCACAGGAACAAAACTAAGATGTCCTTGTTTACAGTTCTAGAAATGCAAATCTGAGGTGTTACCCAGCCAAGGCAAGCACATGTTGCCCTCGAGGAATCAGGAGATCCCCAAGAAAATCCTGGTCCTCAGGCCTCAACTACCAGCCACCAGCCAAGGGAGAGAGACCTGGACAGGACTGGAGTCTTTGCTAGTTTTCTTTAGGCTTCTGAATGTGGCAGGAAGCCTCACCCAGGCTATGGACAGGTTCCCTAAGGCTGTGCAGAAAGCTGATTCAGGTCTTTCCAAGCTGGGGAAGGTTATCTGAGGCCACCCCATCAGGGAGAGGTATAGAAAGAATAAACAACTCCAAATAAGGCACTGTTTGTCCCCAAAGTGCTCCTGGCCACTTAAACAAATAAACCCAAATATGCAGCTGTTTTCTCAGTGCCCAAAGCGATGTCCCTTCATAGCTGAGTGCAAATCAAGTTACCCGCCAGAGCAGGATAAAAACTCAGTGCTCATACTGGGCTCCCAGACTAGCACAACTGAGTCACTTTTCTTATAGATCAGTCTCAAATGGTGACTGTTAAGAGTGGCACTTCTTGCTTATAGATCCAAATTCTCTTCCAAGACATATTTAACGATCTGCCGGTAACACCCCAGGCTGCAGTGGTCTCTCCTGCAGGAGGATGTTGCTGCAGGGACACCACACCTGGCCCCTCCACTGGGAAATGCATCAGTTTCCCTCTTCTGCTGTGACAAATCACCACACGAATTTACTCTCTTACAGTTCTGGAGGTCAGAGGTCCAAAATGCATCTTATAGGGCTAAAGTCATCGTGCTGGCCAGGACAGTTCCCTCCGGAGGCATCAGGGAGAATCTGTTCCCTCCTCTCACAGCTGCCAGAGGCTGCCCACGCCTCTTCCTCCACATCCAGGCCAGCAGCGTAGCTTCTTTTCTCGTCTCTGAGCTCCTGCCTCCCTCTTGTGAGAACCATGGTGAGAACATCGGACCCACCTGGATAATCTAGGATAAACTCTTAATCACAATGGCAAAGCCCCTCTTGTCATGGAAGGTAACATATTCTCAGGTTCCAGGGTTAGGACATGAACACCTTTGGTGGAGGGGGCACTATTCAGCTCATATGGGCAACTGCTGGTCAAAAAGCACCCTCCAAGATTCTCTATAAGAGACCAAAACCAGGAGAGCAGAGGCCTGTGCGGCCCTTGTGGGTCCAGCAACAGCATCCTCGAGCAGAGGACACAGTGTAGTTTACGAGGCAATGACAGATTAGCTTCCCAGGGAAGCTAAGGAACAGGAGGACTGTAGGAAAAACAGCATGGATAGGACAGGACCTGATGCTCAGCCCCTGAATTCTCAGACCACAATGCAGGTGGCGCTCTCCAGTAGCACCTGCCCATAGCTGGGGTGACCACGGACAGGTAGGCCCATAGCACCAGGACCCAGGACGTGAAGCTTGGCAGATGCCTCACATGGATAGGACTGGAGGCAAGAAGCCATCACCATCTCTGCACCTGGAAGCCAGGAGAGAGCCAGCCTGCAGGGACAGGTGCTCCTGGCCCCCTTCTCACCACCATGGGACCTGCAGGTAGAGTCCTTGCCCTCCACCATCCAAACACGTGCCCTACCTGGGGTGACGCATCCTCTCTGCATCACAGTCTCCTCACTCTGAGGATGGGCCTCCCCTGGTAGGAGTCCTCTGTGGGGCAGAGGCACAGAAGCCACCAATTTCTTCTAAAGTTGTTTCAGGATGATAGAGCTAAACATCACAGCCCCACCCACCAAACTGGTCCTGCCCTAGAGTCCAGCGCTTACGAGCGTCAGAGGCACAGACTTCAAACCACAAAACACTTAAGGAACTTGTACATCTCTGTGAGGGGCTGTGCTGGGTGCTGAGATGACACCAGGATAACCAAGATACGGACTCTGCTCACTGATACCTGTGATTCCCCTGGGTGAGACGGATACTTGCGGAATGACATAAATACCAGGAAATGGACGGAAGTATAAAATAACGTACTAACTTGTTAATAAATACTGGCAAAATGAAAACAACAAACAAATTAACTGAGCCTGCCTGTCCTAGTGGGACAGCTTGATTGGCAGTTGGAAACTGGTAATCAGATCTAATTCATTTTTTTTTTTAATTTTATTTTGTCGATATACATTGTAGCTGATTATTGCTCCCAATCACCAAAACCTCCCTCCCTTCTCCCTCCCCCCTCCCCCCCAACAATGTCCTTTCTGTTTGCTTGTTGTATCAACTTCAAATAATTGTGGTTGTTATATCTTCTTCCCCCCCCCCGGTTTGTGTGTGTGTGTGTGTGTATGTGTGTGTGTGAATTTATATATTAATTTTTAGCTCCCTCCAATAAGTGAGAACATGTGGTATTTCTCTTTCTGTGGCTGACTTGTTTCACTTAATATAATTCTCTCAAGGTCCATCCATGTTGTTGCAAATGGCAGTATTTCATTCGTTTTTATAGCTGAGTAGTATTCCATTGTGTAGATGTACCACATTTTCCGTATCCACTCATCTGATGATGGGCATTTGGGCTGGTTCCAACTCTTGGCTATTGTAAAGAGTGCTGCGATGAACATTGGGGAACAGGTATACCTTCGACTTGATGATTTCCATTCCTCTGGGTATATTCCCAACAGTGGGATGGCTGGGTCGTATGGTAGATCTATTTGCAATTGTTTAAGGAACCTCCATACCATTTTCCATAGAGGCTGCACCATTTTGCAGTCCCACCAACAATGTATGAGAGTTCCTTTTTCTCCGCAGCCTCGCCAGCATTTATCGTTCAGAGTCTTTTGGATTTTAGCCATCCTAACTGGGGTTAGATGGTATCTCAATGTGGTTTTGATTTGCATTTCCCGGATGCTGAGTGATGTTGAGCATTTTTTCATATGTCTGTTGGCCATTTGGATATCTTCCTTAGAGAAATGCCTACTTAGCTCTTTTGCCCATTTTTTAATTGGGTTGCTTGTTTTCTTCTTGTAAAGTTGTTTGAGTTCCTTATATATTCTGGATATTAATCTTTGTCAGATGTATATTTTGCAAATATTTTCTCCCACTCTGTTGGTTGTCTTTTAACTCTTTTAATTGTTTCTTTTGCTGTGCAGAAGCTTTTTAGTTTGATATAATCCCATTTGTCTATTTTTCCTTTGGTTGCCCGTGCTTTTGGGGTCGTATTCATGAAGTCTGTGCCCAGTCCTATTTCCTGAAGTGTTTCTCCTATGTTTTCTTTAAGAAGTTTTATTGTCTCAGGGTGTATATTTAAATCCTTAATCCATTTTGAGTTGATTTTAGTATACGGTGAGAGGTATGGATCTAGTTTCATTCTCCTGCATATCGATATCCAGTTATCCCAGCACCACTTGCTGAAGAGGCAGTCCCTTCCCCAGTGAATAGGCTTGGTGCCTTTGTCAAAGATCAGATGGCAGTAAGTGTGTGGGTTGATTTCTGGATTCTCTATTCTATTCCACTGATCAGTGTGTCTGTTTTTATGCCAGTACCATACTGTTTTGGTTATTATAGCTTTGTAGTATAGCTTAAAGTCAGGTAGTGTTATGCCTCCAGCTTTATTTTTTTTGCTCAGCATTGCTTTGGCTATTCGTGGTCTTTTATTGTTCCATATAAATGTCTGAATAGTTTTTTCCATTTCTGAGAAAAATGTCTTTGGAATTTTGATGGGGATTGCATTGAATTTGTATATCACTTTGGGTAGTATGGACATTTTCACTATGTTGATTCTTCCAATCCAAGAGCATGGGATATCTTTCCATCTTCTTGTATCCTCTCTAATTTCTCTCAGCAGTGGTTTGTAGTTCTCATGATAGAGATTTTTCACCTCCTTGGTTAACTCAATTCCTAAGTATTTTATTTTTTTGATGGCTATTGTAAATGGGCAGGCCTTCTTGATTTCTCCTTCTGCATGTTCACTATTGGAGAAAAGAAATGCTACTGATTTTTGTGTGTTGATTTTGTATCCTGCTACTGTGCTGAAATCATTTATCAATTCCAACAGTTTTTTTGTAGAGGTTTTAGGCTGTTCGATATATAGATCTAATTCATTTTCATTTACCTGTTCTGCAAATATTGTTGAAGACACTGTAAGCCTGTGCTGCACACAACAGAGAGACACACAGATGAATGGGGCACAGCCTGTGTCCTCACACACTCCTGATCTAGGACGACAGACAAGCGTATAAAAATTATCAACGCAGGGCGATGGAAACAACAGTAAATCTACATAAAAATTGGAGACAGAAAAGGGAGTGGTAGCTCAGAGTGTCTAAACTGTCATCTATTCAGTCAGCCAGGCATTCAACCAATATTTGGTTTTGAGCCCCAACCACATGGCAGGCTCTCTGCTGCATACTAGGAATGCATCAGTGAAAGAACCAGCATGGGGGTTAAGTTCCATTTATACGAAATGTCCAGAACAGGCATGTATTAGTCTATTTCTGTTGCTTATAACAAAATACACAGAATTGGGTAATTTGTAAGAAAATGAAATTGATTGCTTATAGTTTCAGAGGCTGGGAAGTCTAAAGTTCAGGGAATACATCTGGTGAGGGTCTTGCTGGTGGTGACAGTAACTTGGGGTCTCACATGGCAGAAAATGGAACAGCAGAGAGAGAGAGATAGGTCCTCATACACTCTCCTTTTAAAGCTTTCAGGACCACACCCCTGACCACCATTTTTAATCCATTCACCATGGCATGCTCCTAGAATCTAATCACCTTTTCAAGGCCCCACCTTTCAATTACCATAATAGCATTTCCCACCCTCAACAGTTACAGTGGGGATTAAGTTTTGAGGGGACATTCAACCCAAGGCAAGGTATATCCACAGAGACAGAAAGCAGATCAGTAGTTGCCTGTGGCTAGAGGGGTTGGGAGGAAATAAGGAGTAACTGCTAATGAGTGTGGGTATTCGGAGGTAGGTGTGGGGTGTGATGAAAATGTTCTAACATGAATTGCGGTAACAACTGTGCAACTCTATAAATACAGTCATACATCACTTAACACGGATGCATCCTGAGAAATGCATCTTTAGGTGATTTTGTCACTGTGCAAGCATCACAGAGTGTATATACATGAACCTAGATGGTGTTGCCTACTGCACTCCTGGGCTGGGTGGGACTGCCTGTGGTTCCTGGGCTATACACCTGTGCAGCATGTTACTGCACTGAACACTGGAGTCGACTGTAAACCAATGGTAAGTACCTATGCACCTAAAAATATCTAAACACAGAAAAGGTACAGTAAATACACGGTATTACAATCTTATGGGACCACCACTGTGAACACAGCACATCCAAAACATCATTATACATGACATGACTATACATTAAAAACCAATTGTACACTTTACACAGTGAACTGTACGGTATGTGAATTATATCTCAACAAAGCTGATTTTTTAAAATCGTGATGGTAGAGAAACAATTAAGCATTCAGAAGAGCATGTGACAGTGTCTAAGAGGCAGAAGTCCGGGGTGCTGTGGGATGTGCTCAGGGGCTCCCAACAATGCCTGGTGAGAGAAAGTTCTGGGAGATTTACCAGAAGAGGTGACATTTAAACTGAAGTGTGCTTCCAGAGAAGGACTTAGTCAGGCAAAGTGAGAAGCTGAAACAGTTTTGGGCAGACAGAGGGAAGAAAACACATGGCATGCTTGAAAAGCTGAAGAAAGTTCCGGAAAACTGGAGAGGAGCAGAAGGGAGAGGTGAAAATGGAGGTGCAGACCCTTTCTCAAAGGAACTTACAGTTTCCAGAAGATGTAGCTTCATCTCAGGGGCAAAGGGAAATCACTTGAAGGTTTTAAGAGGGGACCGACAAAATCAGATTTGCATTTCATTCAGTCAGTGAGCTGACAATATTCAATAAGCACCTTTCACATGGGAGGCCTGCTGCAGGGGATAAAGAGTGAACACAGTAGGCAAGCTCTCTCCCCTCATGCAGTTTACATTATTATGAGAGATGCTGACAATAAATGACTAAGCCTATGAATTAACAAGATAATTAGACACTCAGAAAGACCCCTCCAGCAGCAGTAACATGGGGAACATGGATTGAAAGAGAGCAAGACTAGAAAGAGGGAGAAGGGCAGGAGGCCCCAGCCACAGTCCCGGCAAGAGGTGAGCATGTGTGGCAGACACTGAAACGCCTCACCGGACACCCCCTGCCCGCCACAGCCCCACCCCACCTCCACCCTGGCCAGCCCAACCTGTCTTCCACTCTACCCGCTGAGAACCCCAGAACTCCCTTCCCAGCTTCTTTAGGGAGAGCACAGACAAGCGACCCAACTACGGCCACCGGGGAACATTTCTTTTTTTTTTTTTTTTTTTTGTCTTTTTCGTGACCGGCACTCAGCCAGTGAGTGCACCGGACATTCCTATATAGGATCTGAACCCGCGGCGGGAGCGTCGCTGCGCTCCCAGCGCTGCACTCTCCCGAGTGCGCCACAGGCTCGGCCCTACCAAGGAACTTCTAAGCAAGGTTTCCCTCCCTTGTAAAGAGCGACACACAGCAAGACACGCCTCTCTTCTTTGCCTGGCATGGTTGAGCCTGCAAGCGATGCCTGGAACCGTGAAAGCCCTAACACTGCGGACGCTTCTTCGGCAGTGAAGGGAAAAGTTTGAAAGCACCTGAGTCTTGATAACATTTTTGACCACTCGGTTATCCCTGGAACTGCCCTAGTCCTGACTCCTCCCTGCATGAGATTGTAAAATAAACAAAAACCTCTTAGAGATGCAGCTGCTTTTTGTTGGGGATTCTACGGATTCCGACCAAAACAGCTTCAGTGATGGGATGTGAGATATGAGGATGCGGACAGTGGAGATCTAAGAGGGCGGATACAAAAAAATTTAGGAGGAAGAACTGACAGGGCTTGGTGGTAAATCACCACTGGAGGTGAGGGAGACAGGTGTCTGTGTCAGCAGGTGGACTGTCAGTCACTGTGTCACAGGACAGAAAGAGGATCAGGTGTGGACAGTCAGGAGGTTCCTTTGAGGTTTCCAGGTGAAGGAGAGATGAGAACTGACAAAACGACATGGGCTGGTTTGGGCACTGGTTTTTGTTTACTTCCAGCTAAACATATACTAAATTATCTAGAATTTGGAATTTGAAACGGTGGCTGGAGGTAACAGACTCTAAAATGTGGATCCAAGTGGTGTTCCCCCATCCTGTCAGTCTGCACTAAAAATGTCACAATGACAACAGACAACACATGGTTCTACAGAAGTGCTGGCAAGAGACAAAGCCACCGTACAATTCTCACTGCCCTCTGAGTTCTGATGGACACAGGGAAGAGGAGGCCTCAGTCATAACCACCAGCACCACAGAGCATCTTGTTTTATACAGCACTATAGTCAGCCTCTAATGCTTAGTAGATGCACAACACGGACATTTCTGGATCCATTCCTGGTAAGTAATAGGGTAGATTCGTGGATCCAAAGCACTGTCATAACACGCTACTTCACTTCCGTCCCTCCTGAGATCTCCTTAGGAGAAAGGTGGCAGCCCCGCTGCTGTGGCAGCACCACTGCCAGGCTGCCTCACACCCACCCCCTACACCCTTCTTCCACAGCCCTGCACCACAGAGCAGAAGTAAAGCACTCCCTGTCCCAGACTCTTTTGTATCTAAGGGTGACCATGGAACCCACTTGTGTCAATGACACTTAACCAAGTTAAGCAGAAGCTAGTGGGGGCTTCTGGGACAGCTTTTGCTTTTCTGATCAATAAACAAACAAAGCTGGGCCTCTCTATTTCCCTTCTCCCCCCTCCCCCTCCCACAGAGAGGACAACATAAGGGGGATGGGGAGGAAGGATGGAAAGAGGCCTGAATGGTGTCATGGAAAGATAGTGACTCTCTACCCTCATTTCTCATACAAGTCATAAACATCCTATTTGTTTATGGCACTGGTTTTTGTTTACTTACAGCAAAACATATACTAGATTATCTGGAATTTGGAATGTAAAATGGTGGCTGGAGGTAATAGATGCTAAAATGTGGAACTGGCTGAATAAAGGAGGTAGACTGTTATGAAGAGAAAACCCAACTATTCTGCTGATCCTAAAAAATTGATGATACTTGTAATGTCGTGGAGACAAATTAGGAGCTGGATATATGAAAAAAATCAGGATATTGGTATGTGTTGGTTCCTTCATGAAGTTTTCATCAAAGTCCTGTAAGAGAGGAACAAACAGACTAGAGGTAACTGATCTTAAATTAGAGAGAAAAAAATTATATCTTTGCTACTAGAGACTCTCTCTGCCTTCAGCTTGTAAACAAAGTTCACCGAGATTCACAAAATCCATTGTCTTAGGTTTTAAAACACAACTTCTGCGCCATAAGGTAAATATATAAAAATAGTTGATAGTGAGTACTGGTTCCATAAATGGCAAAATAGCTTTTGTCAGACTAACCATCCCATAGATAACAATAATGAATTCTAAACAAAATATGGAAAATGAATATCTGAAGGCATAGGATGGTGCATTAGTCTGCTTCTGTTGTTTATAACAGAAATACCTGAAACTGAGTAACTTAAAAAGAGACAATATTGATTGTTTACAGTTTTGGAGGCTGGGAAGTCCAAAGTCCAAGGAATACATCTGGTGAGAGCCTTATTGGTGGGTAGTGACTCATCACAGCAAAGCAGCATGTCACATAGGTGAATGACAGAAGCAGAGAGAGAGAGCTTCTCACATGCTGTCCTTTTAAAGCCATCAGAACCACACCCATGACCACCATTAAACCATCAATTGATTAATCTACTCACTAGGGCATGGTCCTCAGAATCTAATCACCTCTTCAAGGCCTCATGTTTCAATTACCATAATAAGATTCTTTACCCTCTTAACAGTGTCACAGTGGGGATGAAGCTTCAGTGAGTTTGGAGGGACATCCAATCCATAGCAGATGATGACCAAAAGCAGACAGAAACTAAATGGGATTAGATTCTTTGGGGGGGGGGAGATCCATGTTTATATAGCTTTTCTTTTGAGGGCACTCCTGAGTCTGTAGGAGTCATAAAGTGATTAGAACCTAAAGGTAACCCAAAGTCTTAATGGATTGAGATGTCAGAGACAAAGTTTGGAGCTGCCAGAGGAGCTGAAAATGGAAGGGGAATATCTCAGAAAGAAGAAAGCTGCAGAGGGCAAAGTCTTTCAAATCCATGACTGACCTCTGAACTGCTCAGATAGAGGGGAGACTCTAAGGAGCCCAAGATAACACAATTGGTGGAATTCTAAAAGAGATAACTAAGCAGAGATTTTAGCTGTCACCATTCATTGGAGTTGGGGGGGGGGCAGTGTTTGGAGTTCAAGTACTGTCAAATTGGAGGAATTGGAAAAAAGCTTAAAACTTCCATTGAAATTCTAGAATGATTATTCCTCTGAAGTAAGGGCTATATCCCAGGACTAAGGGATTCTTCCTAGGACCAAAAACAAAATTAAAAATAAAAAAAGGCCATAAAACAACATAAAAGCAAACCTCTATAAATTCAAGGTGACTTGAAAATAATTTAACTGCCTGATACAATAAAAACAACACTATTCAAAGAAAAGAAGATAATTGAGAGTTTCTACAAGGTACTATGCAAAATATACAACAAAAAATTTATTACAGATGCAAAGAAACAGAAAAATGTGTCCAACAGTCACTGAAAAAAGTAGTCAATAGAAATAGATCCCAAAATGACTCACATGTTAAACTTGGCAGATAAGAACTTTGAAACAGCAATTATAATTAAGTTTAAAGACTCAAAGAAAAATATGTCCTAGTGAGTGACCACAAAGGAAATCTCAGCAGAGAAACAAAAACTATTAAAATGAACCAAATAAAAATTCTAGAACAGTAAAATATCAATAATAAAAAATTCACCAAGCGGGCTTAACATAAGACTAGAGATGGCAGAAGAATCATTGAACTTGAATACAGATTAATAGAAATATAATCTGAAGAACAGAAAGAGAAACATACAGAAAAATATTGATAGCCTCAGTGACCTGAGAAACTGAAAGATTTAAAATACTTGTAATTGAAGTCCAAAAGAGAAAAGATAAAGAACAGCAGAATAAATATTTGAACATATAAAAATGAAAATTTCCCAAGCTTTCTGAAAAGATCATCCAAGATCAAAATACCACAAACAGGATAAATGTAAAAGAAAAAAAAGTTTTAAAAAATGATGTAAATAAAATAAAAAGATCAAGAAAGAAGAAAACTTAGACATATCAAAGCCAGAGAAAAAGACACACTGCATCATTACATGTAGAGGGAAAAAGATAAGAATTACCATTGACTTCTCAGCTTAGAAAAATGGAGGACAGAAGAAAATATAACAACATTGTTAAAGTTCTAAAAGAAAGGAAAAAAATAGCATAAAGAATTGTCAACCCTGAAATCTATATCCTATAAATCTATCTTTCAAAAATGAAGGTAAAATGAAGACATTTTTAGATAGAAGAAAGGTGGAAGAATTTTTTTCCTGCAGCCCTGAATGGAAATGATACCAGATGGAAAAATCAATATAGGAAAAAATTAATACCACTGACAATGGTAAATACATAGGTAAATAAAAAAGATTACTATTTGGTTGGCTTAAATCCTTAAAAGATTGCTAACGGTTTTATGGAAATTTTATAAAGTTGGAATATTGAGGTATTTATAACACATAGATGAAAAGTGCATGACAACATTAGTAAACAGGACAGGGAAAATTATATATAGTTGATGGAGTTTGGATGTATTGTCCTCTCAAAACTCATGTGGAAATTTGATCCCCAATGTTGCAGTGTGGAAATAGTTTGAGTCATGTGGGCAAATCCCTCATGAATGGATTAATGCTCTCCCTGGGGTGCGGGTGGGGGGTCCTGAGCGAGTTCTTGCTCTATTAGTTCCCATGAGAGCTGGTTGTTTAAAAGGACTCTCTCTCTCTTGCTTCCTCTCACCATGTGATCTGCTTGTACCTGTCAGCTGCCTGCCACTTTCTGCCATGAGTAGAAGCAGCCTGAGGCCCAGGCCAGAAGCAGCTATCTCAGAATCATAAGCCAAGTAAACCTCTGTTCTTTATAAATTACCCAGTCTCAGGTATTCTTTTATAGCAACACAAAAAAATGGACTAATACAATAGTATATATAAAATTATATAATTATAATATTGCAGGTTTCTAATATTTTACATAAAGTGGTATCATATTAAATCTAATTAAACTTGATAAAGGATGTATACTGTAATCCCTAGAGCAACACACACACAGAATCAAAGCAATATAGCTAAAAATGCTGGAGTGTGCTCACCTGCCCACATATCCCAGTAGCAAGCAAACCCACCTGTGAACCATGCCAGCAGGCCTACCTAGTATCTCTGGCTGGGCTGCCTGGTGAAGAGGTTTCTCTGCCAAAGACAGTCCATAAAAACTAGAAAAGGTAACTGCTTCTTCAAATGTGTAGCCACCAACACAAGGCTACAAGGATCCTGAAATATCAGAAATCATTACACCACCAAGGAAACAAAATAAAATTCCAGTAACCAACTCCAAAGAAATAAAGATCTATAAACTGCCTGACAGAAAGTCTAAAATAATCAACTTAAAGAAGCTCAATGAGTTACAAGAGAAAAAAAAGATAGACAACTAGACATAATCAGGAAAATAATACATAAACAAAAATAAAGTTCAACAAAGAGATAGAAACCATTAAAAGAAAACCAAGCAGAAGTTCTGGAGCTGAAGAATATGACTAAACTGAAATTTTCAATAGAAACCTTCAACAGCAAATGCAATCAAACAGAAGAAAAAGTCAGCAAACTCAAAGATGGGTCATTTGAAATTATCCAGTCAGATGAACAAAAAGAAAAAAACTACAAAGAATAAAGAAAGCCTTTGGGAATTATTGTACACCATCAAGCAAACCAACATACATACTAAAGGAGTGCCAGAAAGAACAGATAAAGAGAAAGGGAAGAAAGTTTATTTGAAAAAATAATGGATGAAAATTCCTCAAATAAGGGGAGAGAATTAGACATCAAGATTCATGAAGCCCAAATAGGTTGAATCTAAAGAAGTCTACAATAACACACATTATAATTAAATCACCCAAAGTCAAAGACAAAGAGAATTTGGAAATCATCAAGAGAAAAGCAACTCATCATACAAGGGACTCTCCATAAGAATATCAGCAAATTTCTTAGCAGATACCTTGTAGGCCAGGAAGGAGTGGAATGATACATTCAAAATGCTGAAAGAAATAACTGCCAACCAAGAATACTATACACAACAAAACTGTCCTTTAAAAATGAAGAAGAAATAAAGACTTTCCAAGACAAACAAAAACTAGGGGAGTCTGTCACCAGTAGACCCATCTTACAAGAAATGCTAAAGGAAGTTCTTCAAGTAGAAACAAAATCACACTAAACAATAACATAAAAGGATATGAAAATATAAATCTCCCTGGTAAAGGTAAATATATAGACAAATACGAGACAAAGTAATACTGTAATGATAGTGCATAAAACTTTCAACCCTACTATAAAAGTTAAAACATAAAAGTATTAAAATGACTATAACCACAAAAATTGTTAATGGATACAAAATATTTTTAAAAAGTAATTCTGACATCAATAAAATAAAGTGTGGGGATGGGGGAGTAAAAATAGAGTTTATGCATGTGATTGAAATTAAGTTATTATCAGCTCAGATGAACAAAATAAATGAAAATACAGTAGATTTTTCTTAGAACAGAAGAAATACTAAATATAGTAAGCATCGCTTAACAATGGGGATATGTTCTGATAAATGCACCATTAGATGATTTCATCAATGTCTAAATATCACAGAGTATGTTTACACAAACCCAGATGGTGTATCCTATGACACACCTAGGCAGTATAGTTTAGCCTTTTGCTCTATCATTACATATGTAGCCAGAAAACTAAATATTCACTTTTTTTAAAGGCTGGACACTAAATATTCACTTTTCCGGCTTTGCTCGCAGTTAGAGCTATCTATGTGTTATAGTCCACACCAATAAAAACATTAGAAGAAAGTGTCTATCATCAAACAAGGAAAGAAAGTCTCATGAGGTGAAGATCTTTTGCCCTTGTCTTTGTTTTGATGTCTTCGATGTTTGCATGATGCCTAGACCCAAAGCAGCCATGTTGAGACCAGGAAGCAACAAAAGGATTTTGAGGACCAAAATCTAACAGCTAGTATGGTAGGTAGGAAAGGTGGGAAGAGCAGTAGACTTGAGGGCACCAGTGTATTGCTGTGCCTGCCACGACCTGTCCATCTTCAGCTTTCTTATAGTAAACAGTAATTGTCTTTGTGACTTAAGCCACTGTTCATCAAGATCTTTATTACTTGCTGTCAAATGCATTCCCAACTGATAAAACTAATAACTCTAACCCTCCTACCTAAAAGTTCCAGCAAACAGAAAGGAAAGATGGGCAATAGAGGGGTGACAAATGAATTATAAATATACCAAGGATTTTTCAAAGGCTATGATTAGATCTAAGTGTATTTGTCGGCAACCTCTAGCATGAAAATACCAAAGTAAAAGTAAAGCAGTTAATAATAAAAGGAGGAGGAGAAGTAAAATAAGAATTTTTCACATTTGTTGATGGTGGACAGGTTCCAAGTGATTTACATGCCTTGCATTATCAGTTCAGATGGGAACCCTTATACCGTGGTGCTGTCAAGAAGCAGTACCAGTAAGCAGGTGAGGGTTACGCAAGTGCCTGGGGCTGTTCCCCAAATCATACAACAGGGAAAACAGCATTCTAGTTCTGAAACCTCTCATCATATGCTCTCTGAATTTGGAAAATCACTTAATATCTCTGGGTTGGTTTTTCTTCCCTTAAAGGCAGATATTGGATCAAATTATTCACAGGGTCCACTTGATATCTAACATTCTAATTTCCACACTATTTTGTCTGGCTCAAGTAATTTGGCTGGGTTTGTAGGAATTCATTTCATTTATTGAAAAATCCTTGGTATATTTACAATTCATTTGCCACCCCCTCTATTGCCCAAAGTATTTATGAAACAGAATAGTCATGTCAGGGGAGCAGTAGCAATTGACTATCCCAAGCTCTAAACCCTCAGCACAGTGGTCAGGGCAGGATATAGAAGACAGGACCCTGTTAATAAAGACAATAACCTTCTAAGCACTCTTAATATGCTAATACAGTAGCCAGGAACCTAAGAAAGGAATTACTATCCAGGGGAGATGTGGTTTTCTGTTCATATTTATACAATCTACGTTAATGATCAGAAAATGTTTTTATTTAATTTGGAGATGCAGTGATGAGTTTTTAAAATAGCAAAATTTCCCTTCAAAATTATTTCTCCACAGAAGTTAGCATTAAAATTGTTTACATTTTCTCAACACACACTTTTTTATTTTTTGCAAACAAACCAAAAACAAACTGTCTTGGATCATGAATTGGGAAGAGGGCTTTAGATGAAATATTCACAGTGACATCCACAAAGTTGATAATCTTCAGGGCACAGAAATAAAAGTTGATTATTTATGAAGTAGACTTTGAATAAATTTCTTTAAAAAGTTATTCAAGCTGTAGAAAATTACATGGATACATATTTATGTTGAGCATCAGTAGTAAAATTACATTTGCTAGTGAATCTACAGCTAAGGGCTTTAAAATATAGATCTTTTAAAATGCACCAAGAAAAATTCCAAGGATTACAAGAAATGTTTTATTTATAATGTTTGCATAAAGCTAGACATTTTGCCCATCTGTCTTTTCCAATGTATTTTCAAAACCAGATTTAGAGACTATAACTAAAAAGTAAAAGAGTGTTCTGACTCCTTCCCAGTCTAATTCAATATATTGTCTTATTTTTGTTTGTTATAAGCTGTCAATATAATTTACCATACTACCCTTCATTTGCCAGTTTCATTGTGTTAGTTTTGTGTCCCTTTTCTGATAAATTCTTCAAGGATGGAGACAACGATGCTATTTATTCTTTATCTCCATCTCCCCTACATTTATACATACTTGGCATGTATACACATGGGAGATAAACAAACAACTATTGAATGAAGGACCAGAAGTCTCATGACACTGCATCTCTTTCTTATGAAAAGGACTTGAGAGAAAAATACTCCAAAAAAAGTGAATTTCTCAGGCACTCTCTGCAGCCCTCACTTGCCTCCTGTTTATACCTTTGCTCCCTCCCTCTCTTTTTTGTGCTGACATTTAATTCCACTTTCTCGTCCATTTGAATAGGATTTCACATAGTCAAAATTAGGTATTGGCCAGTTTAAACTTATCACCCCAAATTCCAGAAGATAAGCTTACTGCCAATCAAATCCAGCTTGAGAGTAAAAGACTCAGGCATTAACTGGAGCTACAGACCTCTAAATAATTGAAAGTCTCCTAAAATATACTCCTAAAACACACGGTAGCTCATATAGAGATGATTTGTTATAAACAGCTGATGAATTAACAAATAAATCAATAACTGAAAAATGTATTTAAACCTACATTCTTTAGCCTAGTCTGTTCTCAGTACAAATTTGCTGACCTGCAAAAATAATGCCCACAATCAGGCCTAAAAAGTCAAATAGGAAAGGAGAAAAGGAAAAGAGTCTTTCGAGGATCTGCTGTATACTAGGCACTGTTACTTCATTTTAACACTGAAGGATCATCCTTATTTTATTATTATATTTATTTTACATATGAGTAAACTAAGGCTCAGAGAGATTAAATACTGAGGTAGTAATAATGTTTACTACTTACACACACACACAAGCCCTTACACACACACACAGTGTCTCTGATTCATACAACCTTTCAAGGAATGTACTATTGTCCCACTGGTAAAGGCAAAGAAATGGAGGTCCTGAAAGATCAAGAAATTTGTCACAGGGGAACAGTCAGAACTAGAATGAGAGCAGGAGACATCCCAGCAGTGTCCTGTGTACTGGCCCTTCCTTGCTACCATCAATCTCTGACATTGTCATAGCAGACTCATCAGCAAAAGGGCCATTGACTGGGGAGCAGAACCACAGAGTCCAGCCTGACTAAGACAAGGCCAGGGGCTGGGGACAAAGAGCCTTCAGAAATGGTGAACCAAGGAGTCTCAGCTTTTAATAGCCATTGTTCAGATGTGCTGTTCATCTCTTAGTTTTTCAAGGCTTTTCCTGAATAAAAACAAACTCATCCTTGCCTAAGAAGAATGCCATAGAGATGTGTGAGATGTCTACAAGGAAAGCACTTCAATACCTTCTCAGTCATACTCAGACCATCTGTCCCTTCTTCCTAGCAATGGAGAAGCCTCAGAGGCAGAAGGTGGTCACCAGCCAGATGTGCATAGCCTTGGTACTTGGTATTCAACAATAAACTGGAGTGAAAGCAGACAATGCAATTACCTACAGAACTATAACTCTAACGAGTAAAGATGCAAAAACCCTCATCAAAATATTAGCAAATTAAACCAGTGATGTACAGAAAGAAATATATTAAAAGAATACTAGTAATACATCATGACCAAATAGGGTTTATTCCAGGAATGCAAAGCTGGTCTAACATTTACAATAAAAATAATTCACATGTCAACAGAATAAAATAGAAAACCCATATGAAAGGGCTGCAGAAAAAAAGCATTTGGCAAAATTCAACAATTCATTACAAAACCTCTCAGAAAATTAGGAATAGTGATAATTTCCTCTGTGTGATCAAACTTATTGTCTATGAAATACACCTAACATCATACTTGGTGGAAGACTGAAGGCTGTCCCCCTTAAAAGTGGAAACAAAGCCCACTCGCCATTTCTATTCACCACTGTACTATGGGTCTTAGCCTTGCAATAAAGCAAGAAAAAAAGAGATAAAGATCTTAAAAGAAGAAGTGAAACTGTCTCTTTTTGTAGATGAATGACCATTTATATAAAAATTTACAAGGTATCTACAAAACAGTTTCTAGAACTAAAAAGTGAATCTAACAAGGTCACAGGATATAAAAGGTTCATATAAAAATCCATTTTTTATAAAAATACATAGGAGCAAGAAAAACAAAAATGAAGCTATGAAAACCAATTCCATTTACAGTAGTGCCAAAAAAATGACATAAGAATAAAACTAATCGAAAGATGTACAAAGCCTCTAAGTTGAAAGCTACAATTTAGGATTATTTAGGCCTTAAAGGAAGACCTAAATAGAGATACAGCAGGCCCTCCATATCTGTGGGTTCTGCTTACAAGTATTCAGCCAACAGCTAATTGAAAATGTTCCTAAAAAAATTTTGTATACACTAAATATATACAGACATTTTTCTTGTCATTATTTCCTAAACAATACAGTATAACAATTATTTACATAGCATTTACATTGTACTAGGTATTTTAAGAAATCTAGAGATTATTTAAAGTACCCTGGAGGATGTGCACAGATTATATACAAACACCACACCACTTTATATCAGGGATTTTAGCATCCTCAGACTCTTTTGTTGTTGTTGTTGTTGTTGTTGTTGCAGTGACTTAGCCACTTTATTTTTTATTTTTTATTTTTTTAAATTTTATTTTGTCGATATACATTCTGGTGCATTATTGTTGCCCCTTACCAAAACTTCCCTCCCTCCTCCGTCTCCTCCCTCCCCCCCAACAATGTCCTTTCTATTTGCTTGTCGTATCAACTTAAAGTAATTATAGTTGTTATATCTTCTTCCGCCCTGCCCCCGGTTTTTTTTTGTGTGTGTGTGTGTGTGTGTGTGTGTGTGTGTGTGTGTGTGTGTGAATTTATATATTAATTTTTAGCTCCCACCAATAAGTGAGAACATGTGGTATTTCTCTTTCTGTGCCTGACTAGTTTCACTTAATATAATTCTCTCAAGGTCCATCCATGTTGTTGCAAACGGCAGTATTTCATTCGTTTTTATAGCTGAGTAGTATTCCATTGTGTAGATGTACCACACTTTCCGTATCCACTCATCCGATGATGGACATTTGGGCTGGTTCCAACTCTTGGCTATTGTAAAGAGTGCTGCAATGAACATTGGGGAACAGGTATACCTTCGACTTGATGATTTCCATTCCTCTGGGTATATTCCCAGCAGTGGGATAGCTGGGTCGTATGGTAGATCTATCTGCAATTGTTTGAGGAACCTCCATACCGTTTTCCATAGAGGCTGCACCATTTTGCAGTCCCACCAAAAATGTATGAGAGTTCCTTTTTCTCTGCAACCTCGCCAGCATTTATCGTTCAGAGTCTTTTGGATTTTAGCCAATCTAACTGGGGTTAGATGGTATCTCAGTGTGGTTTTGATTTGCATTTCCCAGATGTTGAGTGATGTTGAGCATTTTTTCATATGTCTGTTGGCCATTTGTATATCTTCCTTAGAGATATGCCTACTTAGCTCTTTGGCCCATTTTTTAATTGGGTTGCTTGTTTTTTTCTTGTAAAGTTGTTTGAGTTCCTTATATATTCTGGATATTAATCCTTTGTCAGATGTATATTTTGCGAATATTTTCTCCCACTCTGTTGGTTGTCTTTTAACTCTGTTGTTTCTTTTGCTGTGCAGAAGATTTTTAGTTTGATATAATCCCATTTGTTTATTTTTCCTTTGGTTGCCCGTGCTTTTGGGGTCGTATTCATGAAGTCTGTGTCCAGTCTTATTTCCTGAAGTGTTTCTCCTATGTATTCTTTAAGAAGTTTTATTGTTTCAGGGTGTATATTTAAATCCATAATCCATTTTGAGATGATTTTAGTATATGGTGAGAGGTATGGATCTAGTCTCATTCTTCTGCATATGGATATCCAGTTATCCCAGCACCATTTGCTGAAGAGGCAGTCCGTTCCCCAGTGAATAGGCTTGGTGCCTTTGTCAAAGATTAGATGGCAGTAAGTGTGCGGGTTGATTTCTGGATTCTCTATTCTATTCCACTGATCAGTGTGTCTGTTTTTATGCCAGTACCATACTGTTTTGGTTATTATAGCTTAAAGTCGGGTAGTGTTCTGCCTCCAGCTTTACTTTTTTTGCTCAGCGTTGCTTTGGCTATGCGTGGTCTTTTATTATTCCATATAAATGTCTGGATAGTTCTTTCCATTTCTGAGAAAAATGTCTTTGGAATTTTGATGGGGATTGCATTGAATTTGTATATCACTTTGGGTAGTATGGACATTTTCACTATGTTGATTCTTCCAATCCAAGAGCATGGGATATCTTTCCATCTTCTTGTATCCTCTCTAATTTCTCTCAGCAGTGGTTTGTAGTTCTCATTATAGAGATTTTTCACCTCCTTGGTTAACTCAATTCCTAAGTATTTTATTTTTGGGGGGCTATTGTAAATGGGCAGGCTTTCTTGATTTCTCGTTCTGTATGTTCACTATTGGAGAAAAGAAATGCTACTGATTTTTGTGTGTTGATTTTGTATCCTGCTACTGTGCTGAAATCATTTATCAATTCCAACAGTTTTTTTGTAGAGGTTTTAGGCTGTTCGATATATAGGATCATGTCATCTGCAAACAGGGACAGTTTGACTTCATCTTTTCCAATCTGGATGCCCTTTATTTCCTTCTCTTCTCTGATTGCTCTGGCTAGTACTTCCAACACTATGTTGAATAGGAGTGGTGAGAATGGGCATCCTTGTCTAGTTCCTGTTCTTAAAGGAAAAGCTTTCAGCTTTTCCCCATTCAGGACGATATTGGCAGTGGGTTTGGCATATATGGCTTTAATTATGTTGAGATACTTTCCCTCTCTACCTAACTTATAGAGGGTCTTTGTCATGAATGGGTGCTGAACTTTATCAAATGCTTTTTCAGCATCTATAGAGATGATCATATGGTCCTTGTGTTTGACTTTATTAGTATCACATTTATTGATTTGCGTATGTTGAACCAAACTTGCATCCCTGGGATGAATCCCACTTGATCGTGATGAATAATTTTACGTATGTGTTGCTGTATTCTGTTTGCTAGTATTCTAGTGAGGATTTTTGCATCTATATTCATCAAGGATATCAGCCTGTAGTTTTCTTTTTTGATTATATCTTTACCTGGTTTTGGTATCAGGATGATGTTTGCTTCATAGAATGAGTTTGGGAGATTTGCGTCTGTTTCAATCTTTTGGAGTAGTTTGTAAAGAATCAGTGTCAATTCCTCTTTGAATGTTTGGTAAAATTCTGCTGTGAATCCATCTGGTCCTGGGCTTTTCTTTGTTGGGAGCCTTCTGATAACAGCTTCAATCTCCTTTATTGTTATTGATCTGCTCAAATTTTCTACGTCTTCTTGGTTCAGTTTGGGGAGCCTGTGTGTGTCCAGAAATTTATCCATTTCCTCCAGATTTTCAAATTTGTTGGCGTATTGTTGTTTATAGTAGTCTTGAATGATTCCTTGTATTTCAGATGAATCAGTTGTAATATCAGGTTTTTCATTTCTAATTTTGGTTATTTGAATCTTCTCTCTTCTTTTTTTTTTTTTTTTTTTGTTAGCCATGCTAATGGTTTGTCAATTTTATTTATCTTTTCAAAAAACCAACTTTTTGATTCATTGATCTTTTATATTGCTTTTTGGGTTTCAATTTCATTAAGTTCTGCTCCGATCTTAATGATTTCTTTCCATCTGCTAACTTTAGGTTTGGATTGTTCTTGTTTTTCTAGTTCTTTAAGGTGAAGTGTTAGGTTGTTCACTTGCCATCTTTCCATTCTTCTGAGGTGAGCATTTAATGCAATAAATTTCCCCCTTAATACTGCTTTTGCAGTATCCTACAGGGTTTGGTATGATGTATCATTGTTTTCATTAGTTTCAATAAATTTTTTGATTCCCTGCTTGATTTCTTCTTGGACCCATACATTAAGTAGAATGCTGTTTAATATCCATGTGTTTGTATACTTTCCAGAGTTTCGTTTGTTATTGATTTCTAGTTTTAATCCATTGTGGTTGAGAAAATACATGGGATAATTCTAATTTTTTTGAATTTATTGAGACTTGATTTGTGACCTAATATGTGATCTATCCTGAAGAATGATCCATGTGCTGATGAGAAGAATGAATATTCTGAGGTTGTTGGATGGAATGTTCTGTAGATATCTGCCAAGTCCAATTGGTCTAGAGTATTGTTTAGATCTTGTGTTTCTCTACGGATTCTTTGCCTAGATGATCTGTCTAATATTGACAGTGGGGTGTTCAGGTCCCCTGCTATTATGGTATTAGTGTCTATTTCCTTCTTTAGGTCTAATAGAGTTTGTTTTATAAATCTGGCTGCTCCAACATTGGGTGCGTACATATTTATGATTGTTATGTCTTCTTGATGCATCAGTCCTTTTATCATTAAGTAGTGTCCCTCATTGTCTCTTTTTATGGTTTTTAGTTTAAAGTCTATTTTGTCAGATATAAGAATATCTACTCCAGCTCGTTTTTCTTTTCTGTTTGCATGGTAAATCTTTTTCCATCCTTTCACTCTTAGTCTGTGTGAATCTTTATGGGTGACGTGCATCTCTTGTAGGCAGCATATAGTTGGGTCCTCCTTTTTAATCCAGTCAACCAGTCTGTGTCTGATTGGGGAATTTAAGCCTTTTACATTAGGAGTTGTTATTGAAAAGTGTTGATTTATTCCTAGCATTTTATTGGTTGTTTGGTTGTCTTAGGTGTCTTTTTTCCCTTGCTTTCTGATTTACTGTTTGGTTTCTGTGTTTGTTGGTTCCTTAGGTTGTAGACAGCCTTTTTGTTTGTTTGTTTTCTCTTCATGAATGCCATTTTTATTATACTAGTGGGATAGATTTTTCTTGGGTTTTTATGGCAGTGGTAGTTATATTTCAGGAACCAAACCCAGTACTCCCTTGAGGATTTCTTGAAAGGTGGTCAAGTGGTAGTGAACTCCCGCAGTTTTTGTTTGTCTGAGAAATATACTATTTGCCCTTCATTTCGGAAGGATAGCCTTGCAGGGTAGAGTATTCTTGGCTGGCAATCTTTGTCTTTTATTATTTTGAATATATCATCCCATTCCTTTCTAGCTTTTAGGGTTTGTGATGAAAAGTCTGATGTTAGCCTGATTGGGGCTCCCTTATAGGTGATTTGACGCTTCTCTCTTGCAGCTTTTAAGATTCTCTCTTTGTCTCTGAGTTTTGCCAATTGGACTATAACAGGTCTTGGAAAAGGCCTTTTTTGGGTTGAATACGTTTGGAGATTGTTGAGCTTCCTGGATCTGAAGATCTGTGATTTTTCCTATACCTGGGAAGTTTTCTGCCACTATTTTGCTGAATATGTTTTCAATGCAATCTCCGTTTTTGTCCCCTTCTGGAATACCCATGACTCGGATATTTGAGCGCTTAAGGTTGTCTGATATCTCTCTCAGATTTTCTTCAATGCCTTGGATTCTTTTTTTTTGTCTGCTTGTGTTATTTCAAACAGCCCATCTTCAAGTTCAGAGGTTCTCTCTTCAACTTCGACAAGCCTGCTGGTTAAACTCTCCGTTGTGTTTTTTATTTCACTGAATAACTTCTTCAGTTTGGCACGTTCTGCTACATTTTTTTTTTTTTCAGGACATTGATTTCCTTGTACATTTCCTCTTTCAGGTCCTGTATACTTTTCCTCATTTCATCATGATGTCTAGCTGTGTTTACTTGTATCTCATTCAGTTTCCTTAGAATTATCACTCGAAATTCCTTGTCAGTCATTTCAACAGCTTCTTGTTCTATAGGATCTAGAGTTTGAGATTTATTAACTTTTGGTGGAGTACTTTCTTGATTTTTTGTATTTCTGGTATCCTTCTTTTTTTATGTTTATTCATTGTGGCAGGGGGTTTCACAGTCCACCGGTTTGAGACTGTTGACTAAGATGTTGCTTTGGTTGCCAATTTGGTATGGCTACCTCCGTGGCTGCTCAGTTGGCCTCTAGTGCCTTGTGTGTGTGGTTGCCTCAGGTCTTGGGCCTCTCCAGGGAGCCACCTCTCTGATCAGCTTGGACTCTGCTGGGCTGCTGGATCACAGGGCAGTACCACAGGGTGTGTGGTCTCTGCTGAGCTTCCACTTCCCGTGCAGGGCTTCTCCCTGTTCTGTGCACTCTAGCCCGGGCTGCTGGATCATGCAGTGGCAGCCCCACAGTGTGTGTGGTTTCTGTCGAGTCTCCACCTCCCTAGCCAGGCATCTCCCCACTCTGTGCACACTAGGCTGGGCTGCTGGATCTCGCAGTGGCAGCCCCACCAGGTGTGTGTTTTCTGCCGAGTCTCCGCCTCCCTACCTGGATGTCTCCCCGCTCTGTGCGCACTGGGCTGGGCTGGGACATGTCTTCTGCAGCCCTCGTCTATCAGCTGGGCCTTCAAGACCCTGCTCGGCACCGCCTCACCCAGGAAGTCTACCAGGTTTCTGCTAGGCGCAGACAACCGGTCACTCTGGGTGCCTTTGTAGCACTGTGTAGATCTTTCTCGGGACTTATCACCTTCCTCCTGGTATCGTGGTTATTTGTGTACTTGTCTTATCTCCCACACCAGAGCGTGAGCTCCTCGGGAGCAGCCCGCAGCACACAGTTCACCTTTGTATCCCCCCGGCGCAGACCGAGTCTGGTGCCCGCCTGCAGTCAGCTCTCCGGCAGGTTCAAGTGGACTTGGGAACTCTCCACACTATTCCTAACCCAAAATTGGTTAGGCGTTTTTCCGAACTGGTGGCCGTAGAGATGGTATCTGCCTCCCAGTAACAGGAAGTTTAACGGGCCGGAGCCCAGGGTGAGGTGGAGTGACAGTCAGCCCAGCCCGTACTTCCTTGCCCTCCTGACACTGGCCGAGGACACCCCACACCACCAGCCCCAACAGAGAACCATGGAGGGAGTGGGAGGGGAGCCCGGCCTGCAGGCTCCGGGAAGCCCGGCGCCGGGGCAAGCAAGTGGGAAGGCTCAGTGAGGAGCTAAGCTGGGCAAGGAGGTCAGGCCTGGCCGAGCCAGGCCGGAGCCGTCACCACCTGAGAAAATGGAGGCAGCCCCGGGGCCGGTGAGTGGCCCGGTGGGGCAGGCGGAAGCTGGGCAGGCGTCCATCCCCCGAGTAGGGCTGGGCCGGGGGTCACTCACGGGGCCGGGCCGGGTGGCTCCCTCTCCGCCTCCGCATCATCACCGTCCCCGTCCTCGGCCGCTGCTGCCTCGGGCTGCTCACTCAGTCCCACAGCGTGGCTCGGGCGCTCCCAGGAATCTTCTTTTATGCCGGCCTGAAACCTCGAATCCTGAATAGGGCAGCTGGCTACCTTCAGTGCAGCCCCGGCCTCCGGGATCCTGGCAGAGTTGACAGCAGCCCCAGTGCCATGTTCCCTGTTTAGAGACATGCTTTTGCAGCTAAGAAACAGTTCTTTTCCTGCTCCACACTTCAAAGCTGTTGCCTGTGAACGAGGCAGCCTCTCCTGCTGCCGGGGCTCGGGATTCGCTCGGCTCTGCAGCAGCACTGGCAGCGGCTCACACTAGCATCCTCAGATTCTGATATCCACCAGAGATCCTGGAATCAATCCCCCACGGATACCAAGGGACAACTCTATATACCATGTTTATGGATTTTAATACTCCGTATTGTTAAGAGGTTAATTTTCCCTAAATTGATCTATATATTTAATGCAATTCCTATCAAAATTTCATCAGGCTTTTATAGAAATTTTGACAATTTGGATTCGAGAATTTGCATTAAAATGCTAAATTTCTACAAAAAGCCAAAATAACATTAAAAAAATAAAGTTAGAGGATTTACTCTAGCAGATTTCAAGATTCACTTTAAAGGATTTCACTAAAAAGGATAGTCTAATAGATGAATGGAAGAAAATAAAGTCAAGAAATGTACCTACATATATGTGGTCAATTGATATTTTAGAAGGGTGCTAAGGTAATTTAGTGACCATAGAAAGGTGTTTTTGTTTGTTTTGTTTTAATAAATTGTGCTGGAACACCTGAATATTCACATGGAAAAAAAATGAACATCAACCATTGCCTCATCACAATTGATCATGGACTTAAATACAAAAGTTAAAAGCTATAAAACATTAGAAAAAATGAGAGAAATCTTTGTGACCTTGGAACAAAGACTTCTTAGATAAGATATTAAAAGCATTAACCATAACAGAAAATGATGATAAATTTAACTTTACAAAAAATTTAAAAGTTTGCTCATTGACGACCACTATTGAGAAAATGAAAAGGTAGGCCACAGACTGCGAGAAAATATTTGCAACATGTATAGAGACAATCGACTTATATCTAGAATATATAATAAACTTGTAGAGCTAAATAACAGAAACAGAAACCTAATAAAATATTGGAACAGGAGGCTGCACAAATGAAGAATCACAAATTGCCAAGTACATTGTTAGTCATTAGGAAAATGCAAATAAAAACAATTAGATAACCACTATACCACCAGTAGAATGGCTAAAATTAGAGAGATGATAATATCAAGGTAAGTAAGGACGTGGAGCAACTAGAAATCTCATACAATGACGATGGGAATGTAAAACGGTACAACTACTTTGCAATACTGCTTGGCAATTTATTAAAAAGTTAAACATCCACCTACCATACAACCCACCCATTCCACTCTTAGGTGTTTACTCAAGAGAAATGACAACATATCTATGGAAAGATTAGTACAAGAATGTCAGAAGAATGTCAACAACTGGCAAAACAACAACAAATGTTCACCAACAGGTGAGTGGATAAATGAGTTGTGGAATATCCATACAATGGAACACTATTCCACAATAAAAAGAAATGGACTACCGATGAACAACAACACGGAGGAATCTCAAAATAATTATGGTAAGAGAAAGAAGCCAGACACACAAGTATACATTATTCCATTTAAATAAAATTCCAGAAAATGAAAAGTAATCTGTAGTGACACATGCAGATCAGCTGGGCACAGGGAGGTGGGAGAGCATGGACAAGGGATAAATTGCAAGAGGCATGAGGAAATTTGGGGGTGTGATGGAAATCTTCGATATCTTGATTGTGGTAGTAGTGTCACAGGTTTATACTTGGCCAACACTCGTCAAATTATATACTTTAAATATGTGGAGTTTATCAGATGCAAACTCTACCTCAATGTAGTTTTTGGTGTTTTTTCTTAATAAAAATAAACCAGAGCAAATCCAGAATAGTGTAAGGGTAAGAAAGCATGCCTTCTAAAATGCGAGTGAAGATTCCCGAGGAACAGCAGGACTGCCCTCAGTGGCTGTGGGCCTCAGGCACGAGGGTCAGCTTCTAGCAGTCTCATTGCGAGGACCAGGATACATTGGTGGAATACGAAGGCAGCAAACTTCATCTGAGAACAGAGAATAATTTCCTGACCAAGAAGAATAACCCAAAGATAAAATGGGCCACCATGCTAGAGAGAGTGTTCAAAGGTATTCTTGGAGAAGCAGGGAGGACCAGGACACTGTAAGAACATTGTCAGAAAGGCAGAGATCAACCCTAAGGCCTCTTCCAAACTCAGTATTCTAGAATTCTGCGAGACCACAAGTTCCCTGTTGTTTGTTGTTGGCATTTGAAAAAATCCTGAGGTTCAAAATTTTCAATTTAAAATATTTCAATTTTCTTTAAAGAAAATTAAAATGTCACGATGGAAATTAAGAGGAATCTTCTACCCACTCAATTTGGCAACTGATCCCCTTCTTTCTTGTGGCCCAGGAACACTTGCACTGAAGATGGATGATTTCTGGTTTTGCTCCTTTTCCAAAAGCTCACACTTCAAACTAGTCTGAAGTTTGCACAAACAGCACGGCTGAGTGGAAACACCCATTGTAATCCACAGTGTGCCAGCTCCCAACGTCACCCTCAGACCATGTCTCACTCACACCCTTCTGCTCCTGCTGCAGTAGTATGGAGGAGGGACGTGTGGATGGCACCCCTAAGCATTATGACAAAGCAGCAGAGCAACAAGAGCTCATTCATTCATTCATGTATTCATTCATTCAGAGAACACACAAGTACTCTGGTGCACCAGCACACTCCCCTCCCTGCTTTGACTGCCGGCCCTTCTCCTTGTTATTTCAAGTGCTCAACCTGTCGTAGGGAGAAGGACACCCCTCAGAGGAGAACGGTGAACAGAAATAAGACTTTCATGCAAGCCTGGCCAGAGGGTCAATGTCAGACTGATAAACAGCTCAGGGTTTCTGTTATACGTTTCTGATTCTGTTCGAAGAGCTCAGGGTTCTTATTCCCCAAGCCAAGCTTTATATTAAAATAGACATTTGGTGGACATTTGGCCCTTTGGTAGGAAGAAGAGTCATTCCCCAGGACTTGAGCAACCAGCTCTTTCTTGTCCCCATTCTAGCTCTCTCCTGTGTGAACAGGTCAGTGTTTGGGGCACCTCTGCCTGGTTCTGAGCCAGGACAACATAAAGGAGTTCACTCTGGTCCAACCACCTGTTCTCCAGCCAACTGGTCTTGCTCAGAGAGCCTGTGCAGCTGCTCGTTGGGTCAGTAGCTTGATTTCAGGATTTTTATTAGCACTGATCTCACCAGCCCCAATTGGAAAGGATAATAGGAAGGTGTGGTTAGACTTAGCTCTTCCAAATCACATCCTGGAAGTGCCATGGAAAAATCCATAAGCCATCCCCAGGGAAAATAAGGTCCAATATGTATTAGATGAAGGAACATGATTCCTTAAAGACCCCTTTCCAATAAATCCAGATCAGACCTAGGTCAGCACTGAGAATTACTTTAGCTCTACATTAAAGAGAAATTGTGATAAAGAAAAGACAACAGGGTGGAATAGATGGTCCCCGGTGTCACTCTCTCCAACAAAACAACCAGCCCAGCAATGACCACCGTGCCACCGCAGGAAGCACTTGGGGTTCCTGAGCTGGGGCAGTGGGGATTCGAGAGCTTAAGCCACACCCCGCTGACATCTGCATCCAGCCCAGCAATGACCTAGCCACCACTGGAAGCCCCCTGGTCTCCCCTGCCAGAATGAGGGGATGCCATGGGCCTCAACCATAACCCCACTCTTTCTTCTTTCTCCCACCCTATTTCTTTCCCCTTCCCTTCTCCCTCTCCCTGCAATTGCTCCCCAACAACATGTTAGAATGTAAATAAATAATATTAATTAATAAATAAACCTTTAAAAAAGAAAGACAGCAGGAAGAGTAACTGTTGTAAAAGGCTGCACTTGTGCAAGAGATCGAACTGGGTAATGTCCAGCAACACATAATCACTTTGATTGCTCAAAACCAAATATTTGTTGAATGACTGGCTGACAGAATAGATGAAAGTTTAGACACATAAAAATGGTCAATAAAAACACAAAGATCCAGCTTATTCAACATATCTGTATCACGAGGCTTTACTGGGTCCCTACTATATACCAGGCACTGTGTAAAGGTGCCCGGATTACAAAGACAGAGAAAACACATTACTTGTTCTTAAGGGATTATGGATTAGAGCAGGTGTTTGTAAACACAGCATTCAGCATCCGGTGAGAAGTTTTTCTTGAATCATTTATCAACTGCCACAGATAAGAGTGGGGATGTTTGCAAATGACTGGCTTTTTAAAGAAATAAATGAGAACAAGGGCTGGCTGGTTAGCTCAGCTGGTTAGAGCACAGTGTTGGTAACCCAATGTCAAGGGTTTGGATCATGGTACTGGCCAGCCACCCCCCCAAAAAAATATATAATAAAAAATAAACGAGAACAGGTTTAAGGTCAGCCCTGAAATGCAGCCAGTCTCAATGTACTAGCATCCTACACGGTGAGTCCCATAGTGTGCACCAGTGATCAAGTGTGTCACAGTCTAAAGGAAACACTGATCTAGTAAGAGAATGTGTCATCAGAGAACTATAACACAATCTGATGTGTTCTCACAATGCTGTCAGAGTAGAGACAAGCACGTGGGTAAAAAAATCCTCAGTGAGAAGTTAAGTATCAGTTGGGCTTTGAACAACAGCTGAAATGTTACCACTGTTGATGAAAAAAAAGGCGGGGTGGGAAGAGCATTACAGACAAGGAGACTGGCTTCTGCAAAGGCAGGAAGATGTGACAGGTACACAGACAACAGCGGCAGGTCTGGAGGACCAGAGCCCAGAGTGTGACCGAGAGCAGCAAGGAAAGGTGGATGGGCAGGTGGTGAAGGCGCTGAGGTTCATGACATGGCACCTCAGTGTTACCACCAGGCTGCAGGGAACTGCTGTGTGTTTAAGAAGAGTAATGAGATCGAGGTGATAAAAGGATACTCAAGGGAGGCAGGGAGGACGAGGGGGCAGAAGAACCAAAAGGAAAGAAAGTCAACACAGAAAGACACGCTAGAAGTCTACTACGGGCCAGATGAGAAACCAGGAGGCTCAGAAGTGTCCCTTGAATCCTGCCAGGTAGAGAAAAGGAGGCAGAAATCGATTCAAGAAGCTTTTCAGAGGTGAAATTTATGGGATTCAGAGACTAAAGAAATGTGAGAAGTCAGGGAAAAGGAGAATAAAAAATGACTCTGAGGTTTCTGAGTGTAAACAGGAAATTGTGGAAATGCAACCGCATTTGCTAACTCACCAAATTTGAGTGCAAATTGATTAAGAATTAATAGAGTGCATTTGCAAATAGGCAAATTATATAAAACATCTCAGTGAAACAAACTCACCAGGATTTCCATTTTGAAAATACATGCAGGGAAACTAACAGTTATAGCTTCTCCATTTTTAAATTTTAATGTTCCATTGGTAGTAAATTATGAATGTCCGATATGCCAGGATGCGATCCCTGGAGTCAAAGAAGATTCCCAAATTGGAGGTATGGGTTGCTTAGCAACCAGACTCCCATCGGGCAGAGAATAAAGGGCTTTTTTTTTCCGGTAAAGTCTTTACATGGATCCAAAGCAGGAGCGGGGGAAATGATCATTAAAAATTGACCTTATGACTTGGGTTCCGTTAAAGAAAACTGAATTTACTCAAGCAGCAGGGGGCATCCCACCTTCTCCAAGAATCGTTTCTAAAATCCTTAGTCATGTTAGTGCCAGTTTCCCATCCTTGACTAATCCCTGCACATGATACTCTCTCCTTCTTCTGAACTCCTACCTCATTGGGTAACCCCGAAGGCACTCCTTGCGTGGAGGTTAACTTTTTAGTTGTCTTCCCAAAATAGACTGACACATCTGGGCCCATGATCTGCACATCATGTACTGGCTCTGGATCTAGACTGCCTGGGTTTGAGTCTGGTTCTGGCCCTTACTACCTGTGCAGCCTGAAACAATTGTTGAACATCTCTGTGTCTCAGTTTTCTCACCTGTAAAATGGAGATAGTGAAGGTACCTTCCCTCAGAATGTTGCAAGTATTATTATATTTATGATATATACTTTTATACTTTCATGAGTTTATATTTTTTATAATTTAAAATATATGAACAATATATGAGTTAATATATTTAGAATGCTCGCTGTAGATTGAATGTCACCCCCAAACTCAGTGAAGCTTAGTCCCTACTGTGACTGCTGAGGGTGGGAAGTCCTGTTATGGTGGTTGAAAGGTGGGCTTTGAAGAGGTGATTGGATTGAGAGGACTGCACCCTCGTCAATGGACTGATCCATTCTTGAATAATGGGAGTGGTTTCATTGGCTTTAAAAGGAGAATGCATGAGGAGGTTAGTTTCTCTCTCTTTCTGCTCTACCATTCTCGCCACGTGACATCCTGCACTGCTGTAGAGTCATCTCACCAGATGTGTCCCCCAGACTGTGGACTTCCTAGCCTCCGAAACTGCAAGTAATAAATTTCATTTTCTTTATAAATTAACCAGTACCAGGTATTTTGTTATAAGCAACAGAAACAGACTCATACAGTGCTTGCCACAGTTCTGGCACGTAGCAAGCACTCCATAGTGGATGGCTGTGATTAGTATTACATAACATTACCTGTGTCCTCTGCCATATCTGGAGAGGTAACCACGCAGCTATTATTGTCAAAATAATGGAAGATTTTCTAGTTTGTTCCCCACTACTTCCTATCCTTATGTTCCACTTTGTAGTAAAATATTCCAACGTACCTCAGAGCTCCGAAGGGACCTCTGGAACTGTCTGAAAATTCTGCAGGTGCTTGAGAAGACAAAGCAGTCAGGAGGAACCAGGTAGCCCACCCAGGGCATCTCTTCTTAACGGGTGTGAGGAATTTGCAGCCTGTGAGCAATAGGCCTAAAGGTCCTTTCTCTGGGTCAACCAGCTCACCCAAAGAGACCAAGCATGGAGTTTTCTCTCCAGTAAAATGTATGTGGAAAGAGATCCCATTAAGACACATGAAAGGAAGAAGCATTTGCTGGAAGATGCTTAAGACAGCATGAAGAAGGAAGGGAAAGAAACACATAGAATGAGCCTGTGACAAATGGGTAGGTGGCAAAAAATCAGGGACAGGCCTGAAAAAACCAGATTGTTAGGAAGCTTTCCTGGAAAGAGCCTGGGATGAGCAGGGGAGGCCACAGATCTCACCCTCTCAAGGCAGACCAAGTTGTGGTAGGCAGAATAACGCCCCTCCAGAGGTGTCCAGGCCTGTGAATGTGTACATTACGTGGCAAGTGGGACTTTGCAGATGCGAGACTCTCCTGGATTATCTGGGTGGGTGCCATGGAATCACATGGTCTTTCCTAAGAGGAAGGCAGGAGGTCAGGGAGGCAGAGGTGACACAGGCACAGAGTCGGGAGTAGCAGGGCCACCAGCCGATGAGTGCAGCCACCTCCAGAAGCTGGGAGCAGAAAGGAAGGGGTCCCCAGACGAGCCTCAGAGGGAATGCGCCTGCAGACCCACCCTTGACTTCTGGTGCTCAGAACCAGAAGACAATGAATGTGCACTGTTTTAAGCCTCTGAGCTTGTTGTGATCACTGTCACAACAGCGAATGTGACACAGAATGTCACAGAAATGAATGCGCACATGGAGGAGGGGCAGTGATCAAGAACAGATCCATGCAGTGATCAGAACAGATCCATGCAGCTCCCTGGGTTCTGCCAGGAGAAGACGGCAGGAGTGGAAGTGGCCAAGTGGACACATCAGGGTGCCACCGGCTGAGCGGGTGGGTGCCTGGAGGAGGAGGAAAGGGCAGCCGGTGTGATAGTGGAGTCTGGTGAGAGTTTGCTTAGCTAATCGGGAACTGCAAGAAGGGTATTATTATTGTGACCGTTCCCCATGTTGTGGGGAAAACTGTGAGATTGTGGAATGGATGAAAAGGATCCATGGGTGTCGCATCTAACACACTTTTCCAGGTTATCTCAGCCTTTCATCCTATTATCAATCTGTAAGTTGTAGAAAACTGAAAATAACACAAGGGATTCTGTCCCTAGAGACGCAGATTAGCAGCATCCAGACCGACCCATCTTGCGTCTACCTGTAAGCGCTGCCCAGCATACCTCACCTGCACATGTGCATGCACTTCTGGGCCTTTGCCTCAGAACAAGCTGTACCATCTTACTGGCTTCCTCAAATGAGGGCTTATGTAAAATCTCTGACACATGTTCATTTTATATTTGTGTGAGAGTCACGATGTCACATTTTCAAAAATATACCCTTATTAGGATAGAGCTGTGGTGCAGCTAATAAGGCCAAGGGTGTGGGAGCGCATCCTCTTCCAGCCTCCCAGGAGCTGCTGGTGGTAACCCACAGAGGTGCCACAGGACCAGATGCCAGCAGGGCCACGGCTGTGACCCTTGCCAAAGAACAAGGTTGACGCTGGGCTCTGCTCAGGCAGGGGGATTCGGTACAGTGGGATCACCGCTGCTTCCTAGATTCTAACTGACCAGACTTGATACCAGAACTGCTCCTACAAGTCCCTTTGTCATCACCCTCTTCCCATCACACACACACAAAGGTCTCCCCTGTCTGGGTCTCCCCCACCAGGAGGGGCAGCTAAGCATCCTTCCTACCAGGACTCTCCCTGCCTTCAGGACTATGGATCCTGCGGTGAGAAACAGAGAAACTAAGAAAAGAATCAGGAAAAACGACAGAGTGGTCTTTGGATGCTGCTATATATGATCAGGGCTAAACTTAAAAAAAGTTTTAACCCTCCAAAATTGCTCAGGTTAAAAACATACATTAGCTGCAGAAAGAGCGTGAACACAGTCAACAGATAAGAATCATCACGGATTATCATTACAGGAAATTAGCATGCTTGTTAGTGTCCTGCCCTCTGCAGTTGATGAAAGAGAACCAAGCAGTTACACTATTTCTGCTGTGTGTCAGAATTTCCAAAATAACACTGATAATATTGTGGGGCTAGTGCACATTTTCGCTCCACTCCTAGTTATACAGAAAGTGGTTTCTTTTCTTCATCAGCTACACATTTGGTCCCTGGTTTCAAATAAAACTTAACGGTATTAGAATTATAAAGCTTTAGTTATAAGTGCTAGACTTTATTAAATCACTTTACTATTGGGATTATTTTTTCGTCTTTTTCTTACACTATTAATAAGATGTACTACATTAATGAATTACTCACCCAGCCCCCCCACAGAGGCATGGGATGCAGAACTTTCTCTTTACTTTTGGGCGTACATCAGCATTTTCGAAGATGTTCATCAGGATGTTATCAGGTGCACAACAATTTTTAAAGAGGGTGTGTTCTCCGGCTTGAGTCATAAATGGTGAGTTTAAAAAACTTGAGCAGGTCTATGCTGCATGAACCATCAGAAGCTGTAACGGGCTGGTGTGCACTGTGAATGTGAAGATGGAGAGAGGGAAAGCATTTCCCAAATTCACTTGCCTATGGAATTTCCCCCAGCACATCTATTCACATTTCCCAAAATACTATTCTACAGAACACCAGTTTTCAAAACGCTGGTTAATTAAAGTGCGAGACTTCACTTGTTTTTATTTCTGAAATACATTTATTGAGGTTTGGATTCAAGATCATATTTGCCTAGCAGAACAAATTTAGTACATTAATTTGTTCATGTTCCAGGAGTCATCTATTCCTTGAATACTTGAAAGACTTCCCTGTCACTTATCAGATGCCTCATGGGAAAGGGCAGCATTTGAAACATTTTGTAAATTCCTACTCTGTCCTCACTTGCCCTACCCTGTTAAGCACAGTACCTACTTTTGCAAACTGACTATTTCTTCTGTTAAAGAAGGTGTTCCTTTATTTAAAGATTAAACCCTGATGAGCATTCAATTCTGTTTTTATTTTTACATATCCTTCATAGCTATTGTCATATACACTTTCTCCTTTCTAATTTTCTTGTATGTTTTGCATTCATTAATCGAACAAAGAACTCCAAGTGACCACTGTATAAAAAGAACAAGCACGAAAAATGGCTAAGACATAGTTATTGCTTTTGCACAAGTTGCAGCACAGTGTGAGAAACAGGCACAAAACAAAGCATGACAATGCCCTGTAATAAGGGTTGGGAAGAAGTTGTGCAAACAGGCCGTGAAGACAAGAAGTGATGAAGAGCATGGAGGCAGTGGTGACTTCTTCAAAGCCTTAGGGTCCCAAAGGACGAATAGAAAACCATGTGTTAATTTAGGAGGAGGCTAAAGAGAAGAGACGTGAAGGACAGCAGGTGAAGAGAGCGTGGGATAGAGGAAGGCAGGAGGTGAGGTTCGTCAGGGAAGCTTGAGCTGCAAGTCTGAGTCAGTATTAGTTTCCTACGGCTGCTGTAAAAAATCAACACCATCTTAGTGGCTTAAAACAACATGCAGTTATTATCTCCTAGTTCTTTCTACAGGTTAAATTCAGAAATGGGTTTCACTGCCTGAGATCAAGGTGTCAGTGGGCTGAGCTCTCTCCGAGATTCCAGGGGAAATGTTTCCTTGCCTCTTCCAGCTTCTAGAGTCTGCCTGAGTTCCTTGGCAGGTGGCCCCTTCCTCCAGCTGTAAGGCCAGTAGTGTAGCATTTCCTCTGCTCTCTGACTGCTGGCCCTGCTTCTGTCATCACACTTCCTTCTCTCACTCTGACCCTCCTGCCTCCCTCTCACATGGATCCTTGGGATTACATGGTAAGATTCTGGGGATTAGGATGTGGAAAACTTTGGGTGGGGGAGGGCATTATCTTGTCAGCCACAAGGCTCTGCCTGGAGTCTGTGTTTTACACTGCAGGCAATAAGGGGCAATGGGAGACTTTTAAGCAGAAAAGTGACATAACAGATAATGATAGAGGACTCCAATGGGAATACAAAAAGCAGCCTGGAGCAGGGGCAAACTGGTGGTATTAAAACCTACTGAGATCTATTACTAAGGCAAAGCAGAGACAGCATGGGCAGTGAAGCAGTGAATTACTGCAGCAAGCAGAATTGTCAGGACTTGATGATCAGCTGGATAAGAAGCGGATGGGAGAGGAAAAAGGGAAGGGTAGAAAAAACCCTAGACACTTCTGCAGATAATTGAGCCATTATCCAGGATAGAAAAGCCCTTAAAATAATAAGGAATCACAAGGGTACCCATAAGGTCCAGATGCCATTGTAGGAAGTGATCTCTTTGAGTAGATGGCTATGCCATTAACCAAGATCCAAACTGTCCAAGGAGGAGTGGGTTTGGGCAATGGGGACTCTCCTAACTGGCCTCTTGCCTTCTGTTCCTCCACTCTTTCTGTCCTGTACAATTCTTCCTCACTCTTCCATGGTCCCACGTGGTTCGGGTTAAAATCAACTCCACAGCCTCACACACAAGGCACTTCACGGTCTGGCCCCTACCCATGTCCCCAGATGTAGTTCCTACCCCTCATCCCCACTACCAGCCTCACCTTCAGCCAGGTCAAGCCACTTTACAGGTTCTGTTACCTAAAGCAGCACATTATTAAGTGCCTTTATGCATCAGCTCCTGTGGCCACCACTGCCTGGTGTGTCTGTCCCAGCTGGGACTGTGCTCACATACTCATCTTTGGAGCTTCTGCCCCTCTGAGCACTCCTTGACGACCCTCCCAGACAGAATGACCACTGCCTTCCCCATACAGGTGAATCAGCTATGGGCCTCCGTGATGTGAACACAGGCACATGGGTCCATAACGCTCCCTTGGCTGGAAAATGAGCATTCTGAAATCAAGAATAATATCTTATTCTTCACCCCATTCTTGGAGGCTAACACAGCACCTCACGTTTTATAGTGGTGCGGTTCACGCCATGGCAGAGTCCTGAAAAGAATAGCTTGAGCTGTCCTCTCCGGGTTGGCAAGGCCGCCAGAGGGAGAGTTGCTGGCAGGGCCATGGCTACGAGCACTTGCTTTCGCTGTAAGGATCTCTGCCTCAGCATAGTGGTACTGCTTTTACTCTCTCTTTTGATGTTTTGGTCAGCGTGGCAGTTTCCTGAGTTTCCAAAAGATGCAAAAAATGACACACAAACACTCGTTGTCATAAAATTAGATAGTCCCACCAAAGATCCAGGAAGACTGAACAATTCCAAATTGTCCCTTTTGAGTCAATTAATTACAACAATGGATGTTTCAAAAACATTGGTTACAATTAATCATGAGCAATTGCCTTTACCAAAGAAATTAATAAATAAAAGAAGTCCCCATCCTCTTCCCATCATCTGGGTAAATGGTTGCATGGGATATAAAATGGGGAAAGGAAAAATTTGGTATCCCCCTAGGGGACGTCCAAAGTATGATCTAAGTTGGCAAACATCATTTATTGGAGATTGTATTAATGGCAAGAGAATGGTTGGCATTAATGAGAAATTATATGATTGGGACAAATTAGGTATATGGGAACAAAACCGTAGAACCCCCTTTACTTGGTGGTGTCCAGTTTTAAATAAATCATTAAGAATCAGGTGTTAAATAAAAATATATGCTATAAAATTATTAAACCTGCAAAATTAGATCTTAGAAAAATAAGAAAGTGCAACTGGTTTTGTGAGGGATGGTGCTGTGCACAATGACACTTTGACATTTAGATCAAGATTACAGGGCCACAGAAATGTTAACATTTTTCCTTTTAGCAAAGTTGTATTTACATTTAAGAATAGATATAGGTTATCTACAAAATAGCTGCCACCCTGTTAATAGGATGGATATTATCCACAGCTTGCTAACAGAAAAAGGGTACAAGATAACTTCAAGACAATGAAGGGATGGTTCCAATCTGATAACCTGATTCCAGGAAAAAGAAGCACGAGTTGATCACCTGAGACATGCTGACAAAAGGAAAGGACTGGCTGACCTCTAAAAAAGTTTCCTCCCTGCTTTTTGGATTATTGATTTAAGCTTGCTGATACAATAAAAATAGTACCCAAAACCCCCCTGCAGAGAAAAATCTAAATAAAAGGCATTGTCTCATGCTCTACCGGGCTCCAGCCCCAAAGCACTGACAGCCCGCAGAGAGAGAACATGCATAGTGATGCACTGAGGTCTCTGTCTGTGTTTGTTATTTTTGCTCACTCCTCATCCCTTTTTCAAGGGCCCCCAACTCGACTGGAGCTCGTCTCTGGCATTACAGCCTCTAAATAAATGTTTGATGAATGAATTAACCAATTAATGAAGAAAGATGAACAATAAAATGAGGCCACTATAAGTTGTAAGATATCACATTTAGTCCATGAACTGATGAATGGGTAAGCAAAATGTGGCATATCCATACAGCAGAATATGATTAAACTATAAAAGGAAATGAAGTACTGATATGTGGTACCACATGGATGAACCTTGAAAACATTACACTAAGTGAAAAAACCTTTCATATTATATGATTCCATTTATATGCATTGTCCAGAAATAAGCAAACCTATAGAAACAAAGTAGAACTGGCTGCACACGGCTGGGGGATGAGGGGAGATGGGAGAGGTGAAGGTTAAGGGACATGGGATATTGCCTTTTATGGGGCAATAAAATGTTCTAAAACTGGTTGTGCTTATGGACACACAACTATGGGAATAGACTAAAAGTCTTCAAATTGCACACATTAAATGAGCAAATTGTGTGGTATGAGAACAGTTCAATAAAGCATGTATCAAAAAAATGTCATATTTAAAGTCAAATATAATTCATTAATGAGGAAAAGAAAGGACCAGGGAGGCACTGGGAGACAGACCCAACTGGTGGTGGTGGTGGATGTGCATCCACCCACCAGGCAGGGAGGAACAAGAGAGGAAGTAAGAGTTAGAATGCCTCAAGCTCTCGTGAGGGCCGTTCACTATGCTAAGCACCTCACCTGCATCTTATCACTTAATCCCCATGAGTTAGATATTTTACTCCTACTTACAGATGAGAATGCTCAGGTGTGACAATTCCAGTCATCTGCCCAACAGCACACAGTTGGCAGGTCTTGAAGCCAGGACTTAACCCTAAGAAGACTAGCCCCAAAATCCACACTCTAGACCTCTTTGCTTTGCCTATGGACCTGGTGGGTACACTGGGGTTTTTTCTTTCTCATTTTTTTAAAGAGGGGATAATCTTTGAAAAGTTATTTAGTGGAATACGTGGTTTGTTTTCTTTAATAACACAAGCACTTAAATCTATAAAATCACTTCTAGTAATTTTAAATGAACTTTGGCCATGAGTCATTTGGATTGACCTACTTTTTATTGTCTAAATAATTTGTTTTCCTGTATTTGATTTCCTTTGGTTAGTTTTTCATTATCAAATGGTAGGTTTGCTTCCTTAAACTTGTGTTACATATGGTCAAAGAACATGGCCTGTACAGTTTCTGCACTGAGGGATTTAATACGCTTTTCTCTATGGTCTCATACGTAACTACTCTTTGTAAAAATCACATGGGCTCTTAAAAAGAAGATCTGTTTCCTCTCTATAGATGAGGTACCTAGTGCTCTCCTGATATATTAAATATATTTCATTGTTTAAAGACTTTTGAAAACGGAAATTCCAATTTCTCCTTAAATTATTTTTAAAATAGCAATGGCCTTCTCGATAATGCATTCTTAATGCAACATGCGTAGAAGATGAGAGGAAGGATATGTCTGAGTGGTTCAAAGCCAGGAAGAGCCCAGACGTTTGTAATCAGAGATTTCGACACTTGCAAGGCTTTTTACTTCAGCATGATGAGTGGCCATAAAGAGACAGAGACCTTCATGTAGGAGACTTGGCTTCCTCTGCTTTTTACATAATCAATTTGACATCTGAATTTTGGCAAAGGATCACAGGTAGCTTGTTTTATTTATTACCTGAGATTAGATTTAAAAAATCACTGTTATCAAGCCATACCAGGCTTTGTCCTAAAATAATGTGCAATTTTTCAAGTAAGGATCACTTTGTCCTGACGTGAAAGTCTCCCGAATAGGATTTCCAAGGATGTGATATCTAGAAACCATCCTCCTCCCTACCTCCTTACCCTCCCCTTTCTCTTCCCTGCCTGATACACTCCCCTTTAAAACAACCCACTCCCACCAATTCTGCCACCCACTAACCCGTACATTTATAGCAAGAGACCAACCTACCAACCTAAAAAAGGAATCGCTAAAGAATTCGTCATCGAAGTTCGGCCAGATAAGAGGACGGGTCTCAGACACCAAGTCTGTCACTGTGCACACTCTGTACAGTCAATCCTGAAAGGCAGACGGATGCACTATGACCACAGGCTTGTTTTCATTCAGGACAGGCAGACTTTTAACACCGGGGATAGTATAAAAGGTGCTGTGACCCGAGAAGGGCACCAGGTCATCAAGCTCTCATCAATCCCTATGATGACCTCTGTGCTCACAAAGATACCCATAGAAGGATATTTCCAGAACCAACTGAAGAATAAGGAGTAGAGGGTTAAAAAGGTAGGTCCTAATGCCCACATTCCCAGCTTCATGTGAGAGGCTAAAATCCAAAAAGACTAAAACTCAACTCACCCTCAAAAACTAAGCCAGTGGTCAAACTACAGCACGAGACTAGGTGGAATTCCCTCCATCCCACTTTTTGTTTGCTTGTTTGGCCAAATGAAAGCAAAGTCCACCCAGACCTGGCTTTGTGTGTGTACCCTCTGGCTGTGCCTCAGGTGACAAAGACAGCCAGCAGGCAGGTGAGCAGGATCTGCAGCTCACCTCTACCATCCCCCTCAGTGTTCACATAACAAGGGATGACTCTGAGGCATCCAGGGCACTCTGCACCCCAACTTACCCGTCCTACCCTCTCCCCACTATATCTCATTATCTTTCTTCATGAATTCTGATATTAGGATAAATCAACTCAAAAAAAGCCAAATTAATATAAAATTGGGGGCACTGGTGGGAGTGGCAGTGACATACTTTTGAGGTAACATGTATGGTGACGTGATGGTTCAGAGCCCAGGCTCTAGAGCCAGACAGCCTGGGGTGAATCCTGGCATTACCACCTATCGGCTGTGCAACCACAGACAAGTACCTCAACCTCTCAGAGCTTTGTTCCTCTCTGTGAGCTGGAAATATTAATAGTACTTACCTCATGTTTTAAAACATGTGAAATCCTCAAGAGTGCTTGGCCAGAGGGGGCACTCAGTAGGCTTATTATTTCTAGGTTTCAAGCACTTTACCAATAGTACCCCATATCACCTCATTTAATCATTACAAAAATGCTTTGAGTCCCATTGCATGGATGAACAAACCGAGGCTCAGAGAAGCTATGTAACTAGCCCAAAGTAATGATGTGAAGCTAGTAGGGGAGGAATCAGGACATGAGTTGAAATCTGACATCAAAGCAGTGGCTCTGCCAATGCACTGTGCCACGCCCTTGAGAGGTGTGGTCTCCATGGGTTAAGGACAAAGAAAGCCCCAGCCTGGGTAGCCATAAATGGTGATGATGGTTGTTTCTCAAGTGCTCGGCTGGTTTAAAACAGGGGGGAAAGGACAAGATGTCACACGTCAAAGCAGTAGCTGTCGTCAGTGAAAGCCAGCTGAAAGCTGGGACCTAAATTTGGAGCATCATGCATCAAGCTTGCCTCTAGCCTTAGAAGGAGAGCAGACCATATGTCACCTAAGTGGACAGAAGGCACAACCCCGAGCGAGTTACATTCCCTGTGTGTTGGCAAGAACTACACTGGACAGACTTCACTTTGAAATGAAGAGTAAAAACTGACATGCAGGTGTGTAAAAATATTTCAGAGCCGTATCCCAGAGTCCCAGGGGAAGAGCAAACCTCCATACAATTCAAGGACACCTGGACTCCATGAAACAGGAGCAAAAATCTACAGCGAAAGAATAGCCTAAGAGGAAAACAGAACAGAAGGAGATGAAAAGGGCTAAGAGTAGCAGAAGAACTGCAAGAAATCAGAAAGCATCTGAATACCACTGGAGGTGGGGGCAAGCCCAAGAGGGTGGAAAATCCACTCAGGTATGAGAAGGATGCACCTGAGGAGGTCTCCAAGAATGGACAGGAAAGGATAGCGAAACAAAAGCAGAGGGAATGACAGATATGTGAAAACCAATTTTAAAACTCCAATATAAAAGTAATATATTTTTCAGAAGAACAGAGCAAAAACAATAAACTAATGAAAAAAGAAATAGAAAACATTTTTTCTTGACCTTTAGAAAAATCATGTTCTATGAAAAGAGATCCTCACATAGACATATACTGGCATAATATTTATTGAAATACTGGAAAACTCTAAGCCATTTAAAGGTTTGGAAAAAAATACTTAAAGGAACAATATCAGACTGACCCCTGGCTTCTCCTCTGTGACAGAAAGTTCCAGAAAATACTGGAATACCATCTACACAGTTGAAGGGAAGGATTAGAGGCTCCAGGAGGGATCCACAATTTTGAGAACACCACTTGTGTAGTCTGACCTCTGTAAAGATGACATCCTTGGCTATTCCAGCTTTGAGAATACATACCACCAGTAGCCAACTGAAGAAAAAAATCACCTTAAATTTATGCCACACAACGAGTGGGTCATGCTGTAAATGAGCTTGTGGGTGTTCCCTTAATTCATCAATCTAGTCATCAAATTCTAGCATCCAGGTGGGTTAAGGATCATAAGGATGTTTGTGGAGACCAGTGACACTTCCTTCTGAGGCTCCCCTCTCTGCCCACTTTAGACACCAGGAACCGGATCACATTCTGCATGCTAGAGTTCACACCAAGTTTTCCGATCACTTAAAACAATTGCTGGCGCTTCTCTATTTTGCTCTAATTAGCAAGGGCTAAATTATTTACACGGCTGGACACTACATGAGAATCAATACAAAGAGCTTTTTTTCCTCCTTCCCCAAAACAGGGCAACATAATTTAAAAACTGCCTTCATTGTCAAGCAACAGGAGGTCTGATTTTGTTTCTTATGTACATAATAAACTTTTTTTCTAAATGTGGAAGTAAAACACACATGATGCGGAAAATGTAGAAAAGTACCAAGAGGGAAAAAAGCACCCATAATCCCCAATGCCCAGAGGAAAACATTGTTAAGTTTCATGTCATTGCTGCAGCATTTCTTATACACCAGCCTTCATATAATATAGAGAACTACAGTTCACAGCAAAGGTGTTTAACTATACATCATACTCTCCCTTGTTTACAAAGTATCATAAAATTCCCATATCAAAAAATTCTTCCACGTTATTATTTTGAATGGCTGTACAGCATTCTGTCCCATGAAAAACTGACTCATAATTCAACTAATCCCTGATCACTGGGCAAGTACTCTTGACATTATAGGAATTATGCTACACATTATACAATGCAAGGTAGTAATTAAAATTTTAGTTTGGGAAGTAAAATTTCCTGAGAACAAATCCCTATCCCACCATTTATTAGCCATGCAATGTTGGGCAAATTAATTAGACAATCTGTGCCTGTTTCCTCATGAGCATAATGGGGATTGTAACAGTACTTAACTCGTAGACTTATGTGGATTGAATGAATACATGTAAAGGCTTTAGAATACTCCCTGCAACATGGTCAACGATATACATTTAGGTTACTTCCAGTTCTTTGCTACAGTGTGGAATGTGTATCCTGCTGCATGTATTTTTTCTTAACTAGTGTATTTTTAATATAAAACTCTTAGAAGTGGAATTGCTGGTTCCGATTCACATTTTAAAACTTTTGTACATATTGTCTAATTTCACACTGAAAAGTATAAGTCTACACAACCCATAAAGAGTGAAAATGCCCATTGTCACACAGCCTTGCCAACACTGGAAATCTACTTTTTCTCCCCAATTCTGCTAAGACAGTGGGTGAAAACCAACATTTTTTTGCTCTATTTTGAATTTCCATTACCAATAAAACTGGCCATTCTTTTCTGGAGGCTTATTAATCATTTTGATTTTTTTCCTTTTGTGCAAAACGTGTTCACTTTCTTTGCCCAGTTTTAGGAGTATCTTTCTACTAATGATCAAAAA